>NC_091266.1:62986666-63597500 GCF_042477335.2 Ovis canadensis | reverse complement strand
TGACATTTAGGGTGCATTAGAGCAATCCAAAAAATAAAAAAAAGAGAGAAATACCCTTGGTTATCGAGATGGAGGCAAAGGAGCTCTATTTTCTTAGATGTGGCTTGTCCCCAGGAGCAGCAGAGGTAAGGGGTGGGGCGGGGGTGAGGCTGGGCGGGCAGCACAGGCCTGAAGCGGCTCCTCTGAGCCACCTTCGAAAATCTGCCAAGCGAGGGGAAGGCAGCGGATGCTGAGCGACAAACGGTGAAGACAAGAAAAGTGTGTTATTCAACGTTCCCAGCAAATCACGGTTTGCACTCTGCACGCATCGAATTCATGGTCCGAGGAAAGGCAAACTCAGGAGCTCTGTTAAGCGGGCCTAGAGCAACACGCACAGCACAATGGCATCCACACTTGTATTACTGGGCAAAGACGTGTCTCCACGGGGCAGGCACCTCGAGATCTTCAAACTGGAGATGCAATTGTCGTCATCCTGGAAACGGGTTTTAAATGACCACCTTTCAGCGGTGAACCCAGCTAATAGGAAACCCAGAAATCCAGTTGCCTGAGTCAACTGCTAAATTTTTCAAAAGTGAAATACAATACGCAGGGCTCCACCCCCAACCCCCAACCCCCGTGTCTTAAACATCCCTCTCCTTTAAAAATCTCCCGAGTGCTAGGCTATACTAGTTATTACCAATTGAATTTTCAATAGCCAACTTTCCAAGCCCTAACTTTGACAAATTTTATTTCACATTTGTCAAAGGAAATAAAGCTGACAGCATTACAGGGGCTGTGTTCTAAAAGCGGTATCTCAATTCCAACTCTGCCCAACCTTTTCTTCCCTAGGGGGGCATTAAATCTGGACCCAATTCACAGCTTTGTTTGAACACTATATTTTGCCTTTTCTTTGCACCTTTGATATTTATTTCAGTGTTAAATCTATTCTTCCCTTCATCTATTACCCTGTTTTATTTCTGTTTTTGAGAACCTATATTTTGGCTAATAAATATTCACGACAGCATTTCATCCTGTACTTAATATGCCCCGTGCATGTTTTCTGTGCTAACTTCGCAACAGATTGAGTGGACATTGCACTGTTGCAGCATAGTCATAAAATTCAGGAACTTATAAAACCTACCTTTCCCCTTCCACCGTCGCTTTGCTACAGTATATTTTCCGCCCTCTCCTCCCCCCCACGCCGCCCCGCGCCGGCTCTGGCAGCCCTGAGCAGAGCCACAGCTCCCCCCTGTGGCCTCCGGTGGGGATGACGTCCCTGCCGGCCCCGGCTCCCAGGCTGCATCCCTCATCCCACTCCATCCTGGCAGCCGCGTTCCTCTGGACCGCATTTCAAACCTGGTTTGCAGGCCCCACTTCAGGTGCTGGGAGGTAGGTGAAAGAAGGCAAGCTCGGGGAAAAAAAAGAAACCCCAAAACATAAAGCCTGCACGCATCGGTGCTCTTGTAAACAATTAGCCACTGGTGATTGTACATTTTTTTTTTTTTCCTCTCTCTGGGCCTGAAAGGCACACATGAACCCTGGCAATTTTTATGGTGGAGTGGGCAGCCTGGGAGCCTGCGTGGAGCTCCGAGCCTTGCAAACCTCCGTATATGTGTGCGCATTTTGGCTGCATTTCGGCTGCTGAAGGAAAATCCCACACAAGATTCTTGCCAGATTTAAGGAAATGCTTAGTTGAATGGGAGCCCTGTTCACTTGGAGTAAGGTAGAATTATAGCCAACTTAAAAAAAGAAGCTTAACATATGACAGCGACTCAGCTGGAACCCTGGAACACATACCGCACGCATCTTTGATCTTCTGCATCACATTAAATAACAAAGACCGGAGGACTTCAGATATGTACCAGATAGACTGTGTTTGATCACAGTAAAAGGCTTCGCCCCATTCCGGACTATGGATTGCATCATTGATTTTTTCTTCCCCCCACTCCCTCCAAAGAAGGGACTCTTTTAAGTATGTCTGATTCTTTTAATTAGATCATTACTGCTATTGTAATGTTTATTCCAGCATAATCTCTTATGAATAGCACGGGGCTCTTTAACCGCCGCGGTGACACTGCCCCGGTATCTTTGGGGAAAACACTTAGAAATAGTTAGGTCTGAATAATAAATATGGCTACTTTCACACGCACACAGGCACACACACACACACACACACACACAAATTGTTTGAAATCACTTTTGAAAAATGCCACCATTTCTTACTCCTCAGGAAGTGAGCGGAAGTGAGAGGCGCACACGGGCTGCGTGGTGCATGTAAATGCGGGTGGCCACGGGGAAACGTGGTGGGGAGCGTCTGGCGGTGTTTGAAACCGCAGCAAAGTTTGCACTGCAATAATGTGAAAGATTTCAAAAGAAAGACCTGATCCTGATCTGGCAGGCAGAATCACCGACGTCTCCTTTGCTCTGCTGCCAGGAGCCTGACTTTCTCTTCCTTTAGCTGCTCCTTCCCTGGTGCCCTTCCTCCACCCATCTGTGATGCCCTTCTTGTGTGTGTGCCTGTGTATTTATTATGCACTCTTAACCTCAGTTTGATGAATCTGGGCCATCTCTGGGTTTGGCAGTGGTCAATGGGCTGCCTAGTGGTATAGCTGGAGTGCTCTGTAAATGTGCAAAGAACATACTGGGGAAGGCTTCCTGCGCTGTGTCCCTGGGCTGTTAAGTGCAACTCAAGACAGTGATTTGTTTGTAAGAGCAGCTGCACGTTAAAAAAAAAAAAAAATGGTGGCTGCTGATTTCAAATAAATAACTGTAAAAGGAGGTACATATGTTAAATGATCATTTTCCAAGACAGTACCTGGTCTCAGTGACCTCTTCCAGGATCCACCTGGATGACGTGAGCAGGGTGGAAAGCAGGGTTTGTTTGTTTCTGATGAACAGCGTGGTTTTATTTGGGGCAACTTGGAGCGCTTCGGCTCAGGCAAATGGACAATTATGAAAGAGGTTGTTCTTGGTGTGTGTAAGGTAACTTCCACTGCCCTGCCTCTTGAAGTATGTTAAATAATAAATAACTTATTAAAACATGTTCAATGTAATAATGGCCTTTTTCATGAATTGTTGTAAAAGGGAGATTAGAAAAGGGGCGGGGGAGCAGCCTTCAGGGGAAAATAACGGGAATTTCTAGCAGTGGAGTTGTGTAATGGTTCTATATTTTTAAAATGTGCCTGTACTCCATTCATAGTCATTTAAGTGCTTAAATAAGCACAATAAATGTAAATAATTTACTGCTTTGCAAACAGAAAATTGGGCAGAAAAGTAATTTTGAATAGTGAGTCGGCTTGCAATCTTCGATGATTTGGGACCCTGTGAAATGCAACTGACACGGCTGTTCATTAAGCTCATTGTTATTGAGCCTTCTTCACTTTCATTAGCGATTAATTCAGACAGATATTTAACTTAATAAGGTAAGCGAATAAACAAAAAATCACTTTCTGAGCCTTAAGGTTTTTTAGACCCCCTAATTGCTTTTGTGCACTAATTATCAAGATTAACACCTTATACTTTTCTCACTTCGTTTCGCCTTGCAAAAAAAAAAAAAAATGCCACCAGGGTATTTTGAAATCTTTTAAGTGGGCAGTGGGAAAGGGTTAAGGATTTTCTTCCCTAAGACAAAATGACCACCCACCAAAACGAGAAGACTCCGGAGAAGTTGTGCGTGGGTTTTTAAAAACATTAGCTGAGCGGGGAAGCCACACACGGCTGTACCGAGAGAATAGAGCTTGAATGGAATTCTAAGCCAGGAAACGAACGCTCCTGTCACTCGGATAAATCAGACCTTCCAGGAGGAGTTCGTGGGCTGTGTTTCGGCTTCGCTTATCAGGTCTCGGCTACATTTTTTGAAGCAGCATTCATCAAAGATTCGCTGTTTGGCTAGTGTATTTAAAAGTTGATGTGAACTTAAGATCCAAGGGAGTTATCAACACTTGGCGATCAGTGACAAACCCCTTGCAGGTCCTTTTAATATTTACTGTAATAATATTATTCATAATGGAGTCATTCAGTATTCGTATGGATATAATACATAATTCCATTGTAATTTAGCATTAATTAATGTCCACTTATTGCAGCAGATTATAGTACAGGAAACAATTTCTGATAAGAGACACCAGTGTGATTTAAGGAGGAATCTGATTGTAATTTGAATAATGAGATGCATTGCTTCCTGTTGCCAAGCGTTGGTCCCCACCCCCACCTCCTTGCACGCGTGCATGTGAACCCAGAGGACACTTAGACACACTCCACACGCACACACACACACACACATACTCAGGGGTTGTGTGGAACCGAGTGGGTCTTTGTCAAGTAACCATTTCAGTGTTTGGAATCCTTTTCTGGATCTTCCTGGCAAATGTTAAAGTTTGTCGCTCCCGGATCTTTATTGCCACTGCAGTCCCTACCTGAGCGGCCGACTCAGTCTGTCTCCCAGAAACAAAACAAAACAAAACATTATTGTAAGACAGCTATCCTTTAATGTTTCAAGTGACAACTTGTTTCAAGTGACAATTACAAAGAGACTTTAAAAATAAAAGTAAGTGTGCGTTCATCTATTTATCTACCCATCTACCCACTCCCCCATCTCTACCGAATCTTTATGCCTACTGACCTAGCTCACTCAAAACTGACCCCCAGAGGGGCCACCTTGGAAAGCTAAGCGGTGACGGTGCTGAAGTTGGACCCGGGGCCGTCTTGAGGGGCTGGCTGACTGATCTGGCCCCCAAAATCACTCTTCAGCTTCGGATTGCTAATTGCTACTTGCTGGTCTCGTAAAAAGTCAGGAAGCTCCAGCACCCCTCTGACTTGAACTTGATACCATATTTCACTCCTTGTAGCATTAGGGGATTTAAGCCCTCCTTTTCCTTTAATTCTTTTCTTTCTTTAATGGGTGACTGGATAAATTCAGTGGTGGATTTTGTGACACTAAAGCAGCAGATAAGTGCGTGATGCACTCCCGCTATGTGGGTGAAAAATCCCTCACCATATGTTTCCTCACTGGAATGCCTCGTCTTGCAAAATTACAGGAACCGAAGCTTAAAAACACAATTAGGTAGTTTAAAATGAAGTATTAAAGAAATATCGCGTCTATTCCGATGCCTGCCATGTTTTCTTCCTCTCTCCCTTTTTTGGTCTTGTTTTGTTCTTGGAGGATTCAAAAAGCCTCCCCTGTATTTGATTTTTATACTAATCATGCCCCATATTTTTCGGATTATGTTATATAGGCTGTGGTTAAATTATAAATGAAAGGGTGAACTACCAGACTTCTTGTCATAACAGCAGCTTTTATGTTGTTACAGAAAATGCAAAAAAAAAAAAAAGGTGTTTTGTGTTGAAGGGTCCCCTCGCTTATTTTGTGCCGCTTAATGTATGTGGGCAGACAAGCACAGCAATTTGTAGAAATGTTTTTTGCAGTATTTTGAAAATTACAGCACCCTCTCCATCCTCTGAGGGGAAAATGAAAGAAAACTAAATACACAGTGCATAAATATAGCTGGAGCCTAACAGCTCTCCCTGCTTCTCCTGGCTTTACGCATTCCTTCTCACAAAACGTGCTTACACACACACTGGGGCACGCACGCACAGACACACACGCAGAGCCTACTTCAAGTTCAGTTCTTTACCGAGGTATAAGCTGAATCAACGGTTTCACGTGGTAGCAACATAAAAACTGCCTTCCCCACTTCCCAGTGCCTCCCTCAACTGTTTAAAGAGAAAGAAAAGGCAACCAAAAGCCAACAGGACCAGTGTTAAAAGAAAAAAAAAAGGAACCAAGTAACGGCTTGTAATCTCTCTCTGTTTTTGTTTCCCCGTTAAACTTACTTCAAATTCACAAAACATGAAAAACCAGTAAAGTATTTTATAGATGCCTTGTATCACACTGCTCAAAGCACTTGACTGAAAGGCTACTTTATGTCCTGATCCTGGTGGGCTGGAGTTTTAAGATAGAATTTATGCTCAGCAAATTGATGAAATATTTCATTTATAGGCTGTGGCATTTTAGGTCTGTTGTAACCGCATCACTTAAAGGACTTTGCTATGGAGCAGGCACGAAGAATGATTTTCTGCATTAAATCCACTACCGGGCTGAACCGTTTTAATTTGCCCCCAAACTTCTGCCAACTGGAAGGCGGGTAAGAGGTCAGACAAGCCTGAGGAACCGGATGGATTATCTCTGTGCATGAACTCATTCATTGGGCTCTTTCTAATGGAAGGCGAGATTTCATAGTATCTGCTGGAGTTACTCAGATGCTTTTCATAAAGAGCAGATCCTATGCAAAAATCAATAGCATAGCTTATGCCCTTCATTTGTAGATAAGTGTATTCTTGAATGTCTGAAGGAATATTTGATGTGGAACTTAAAACAGGGCTGGAAAATATCTTTGCTTTTAATTGCCTCTCGCTCTGCAGTGAAGTGAGCCCCTTCGCTGTGGAAGCGGGGTTGAGGGTGCCCCGGTGATCGCCTCCTTTCTGTTCTGCAAGGTGGGCTCCCCTCCTGCTCCCCCGGAACCAGCCTTAAGGATTGTTTCTTCCTTTTTTTTTTTTTTTTTTTTGGCTTCATTGGATGAACTGTCTTCCCGAGATAACAAACCTTCTTCTGCAGCACTTGGCGGAGTTTGGTTAGGGGCTACCTCTGAGCAACGTGAACTTGGCCTTGCTGGTGTCTGACGCTAATACCTTCCCTCCTGTTCCGAATCAGGGTGTTCAGGAAACAGCCTGGAGCCATACAGCTGATGATTTCACCAAATTTGCATCTGTTCAACAGTAATGGGGATGGCTTCCACAAATGCTCCCAGGCTCTAAAGAGACGCTAAGTGGTTGTTTCTAGTTCCTTCCCTCACCCCTCCCAGGAGAGTCGCTTTCCATCTCAGCCACTCCCAGCCTCACGTGGAAGAGCTGATGGGCAAGGCCTGCCCGGGGCCTGGCAACCTGTCCCTGTGGTCAGCCACAGGCTGGCCGGGCTCAAGGTCCTGGCCGGGGGGGCTGCCTTCCCTGGCTCCAAAGCTGGGGGTCTCCAGAAGGAGGGCCCACCCGTCCCCAGGGGCTGGGCGGATGCACACACCGGGCCTGCTGCGAGGGAAGTAGAGCTTGGAGAGATCTGGGGCTGGGGTCTCAGGTGCGGCTTAGGGGCCAGGGGGGCCTGGACAAGGGGGCTCAGCTCGGGCAAGTCGGGGGAGGAGACGGCCCCCAGGGCCGGGGTTCTGCATGTCACTAGGATTTGGGCTTGGGCCGAGGGGGCCCGGGTTGTCCCAGAGCAAATATTTTTTTAATGTGGTTTTGATTAAAAATAGGATAAAGTTTTGTGTCCTGAAAATGTACCAGATGCTTGTTGTAATTTTTTAATGACCTTCTGCCAGCCCCTGAGCCGGTCAGTTTGGCCACGGCTGTACTGCGGTCCAGTGAGTCAGATCCGCTGGTCTCTGCTGGCGGCCGGGCCTTGATCAGAGCGGCAGGCTGGCAGCTCTGGGTCCTCCGGGACTCTGGGTTGGGGTGGGGGATTTCCAGGAGGGAATGTTTTGGTGGGTTTGGTCTATTTTCCAAAGCTGCTTAGGAGACCCGAAAAACAGAGCCCAGAGCTGCCTCCGGCTCCACCGTAGTCCCTACCCTCCCCTCTGCATCTCGCAGGTGTGGGGGCTTGGGCAGGGCCAAGGTGCCCCTTCCCCTTCCTGCAGGGCCTCCCCGGCTCTGTGAAGCTTCGAGGGACCCGCATTCGCATCCTCTGGGCCTGAGGGTGGATGCGGGCCGGGCTTTTTCCCGCAGGTGTGTCCTGCAGCCTTGAGAGTGCCCGTGGGCGTGGCCTTGCACTTCTTGAGAGCAGCCTTCTAGGAGGTTCACATGTCGGGCTTGTGTGAACTAGCTGATCCACTTGTGCTCTGGGAAGCTACAGAGAATTCTTTCCAAACCATGCCTGGAAAAGTACAGTTTTTTTTTTTTTTTTAAATGTGTTTTAGACGTACACAACAGGGCTTGAGTTTCTTTCCTTTAAAATGACTCCGCACTGTATCAGTCCTTCAGTTGGATTAAAAGTCACAGTATTCTTCATTTTTCTGTCGAGCAGATTTAGGACAAAATTCAGTTTCTCAACACATGACTTGTTCTATTTTTCAGTGTATGCGGATGTTTATACTTTTATTTTAAAAATTGGTAAGTAACACTGGATCTATTCTCCTTTCCATGGTCCTTTGGGGTCCAAACCAAGCATAGTAAACAATTATTTGAAATAATTTTTCAACGGAAAATCCAAACCAACCTTTTCCAAATTTCATGTTTATGTTGCAAAGATATAACCCAAGGCCTTCATGACATCTTTCTCTAGAAAACTGAAACAAAGGATGGAGTCTAATCTTTCTCTCTAAAAGGCGCATCTCATCACTGACAAGGAGAATAGGAAGAAAGAATATAATGAGACCCATTACCTTGTTGAAACAACAGAGGGCAAATCAAGGAGAAAACCTGGGGAGACAGCAGGGTCTTTAATAAAACCGGGGCCTATAGGAGCTCAGTCAAGCCATCTTCCTGCCAGACAGAGAATTGAAGGTGTACTGAGAGAGCGAAGCTTGGAAACCAGGATGCCCTCACAGGTGTCTTAGGTCTGATGTCCCATAATAGTTGCAGCAGGAATTCTACCATCTGAAAAGAATGTAAATTATTGACCATTATTATGACTGGAGACAGTGGATTCTTGGAGTTGCCTGGTCTTGCCATACAAGGTTGCTTGATCACCTGTGTCTGGTGAAGCTTATTTCTCAGGTATGAACAGCATAAGAAGGGTTTGTTAATTATCTTCAGTTTTCATCAGGAAATTGTGAGCCCTCCCCTCACATTCTGTAAACAAAATAAACACAAAGCAAACCCCAGGCTGCCCTGGACCAGCCCTCCTTGGTGCCCTGGGCTGCCTCTGCGTCTTTTTCTCTCTGAAGTGACTCTACAACCCGCCCTCTTCAATCACCTTGAATCAAAAATTAAGCACAAAACTTAATAGCTTCAGCACAGTTCCTTTCACATGTGTCTTAAAAATTCTCATTTCATTTTATACGTCGATATATTTCCATACATCGGTCTAAAAGCTGTGTCAGAAGAGACAAATTAAACTTAGAAGTAAGCAATGCCTATTTTGTTAAGAACAAGGAAAAATAATTAGTATTTTCCTATTCATAAAGTAGATTTTATTACAGATGGAAATGAAACATATAAATAAATTTAAAACGCCCTTGATTTAATTCATGTAAGGAACAGTCATACGTATATATATATATATAGTCTTTAATTTGTCGTAGATGTTTATCTTTTTAAAATGTTCCTATGAAACATATATTAGCATAATTTACCGTGTGGGACACACACATCAGTACAGCTTTATTGGTTGGTGTGCTCAGATGTGGCACGATGCAGATAGTATTGTGCCGGAAGTTGACAGCATCCCATGAAGACCTGTTAGGAATCTTATTTTCTCGAATGTGCCCCGGTGCTCATCCAAGCTGCGGCTTTGGGCGCACGCTCAGCTTCTCTGGGAACCCTGTCCCTTCCGTCCACGCTCATGCTCTGACCTGCCCTGCTCGGAAGTTTTTGAGATGAAGTCATCGCTGGTTTGAGTTACTGGAGAGACGTTAATTCGTCCAGCTGGGCTGGCTCACGGGCTGCCCCGCTCTCGGCCTTGACAGCCACCCCTGGTGAGAAACCCAACAGGAAGCAGGGGGCGAGCTGAGGGGGCCGGAGCCCACAGACGCAGGGCGAGGCTCCTGTGATGTGATTGCGAGTCGAAGCAGCAGAGGAACCGGCTGGTCCGCGGGGTCTTCAAGGAAAACGCTTCTCTTCAGAGCAGAATGATGATCAACAAGGACCTACTGCGTGGCATAGGGCCTTCTAGTTACTATTCTGTGATAACCTATACGGGGAAAGAATCTGAAAAAAAATAGACACATGTATGTGTGTAAGTGATTCACTTTGCTGTACCCCTGAAACTAACACAAAATTGCGAATCAGCTCTACTCCGATTTTAAGCAGACATTGGTGAAAGATAGAATTTTATTTTTTAAAATTTGTTTATTTTTAACTGAGGGATAATTGCTTTACCATATTGTGTTGGTCTCTGCCACCCATCAACATGAAACAGCCATAGGTATTTATATATATATATATGTCCCCTCCCCCTTGAACCTGCCTCCCACCTCCCTCCCCATCCCTCCTCCGCTCGAGGTCGTCACAGAGCCCCGGTTTGAGGGTTTGAGTTCCCCACAGAGCCTCAGTTTGAGTTCCCTCAGTAACACGGAAACATATACTCTACCATATGTAAAATAGGTAGCCGGTGGAAACAGAGTTTTAGTTAAAAAATCCCTGGGAAATGATCAGTCACTGCATTACGGAGCAGACAATGCAGTGCGTGTCACCCTGTGTTGGCGAGCATGTTAACATGCGTCCATAGCATGTATGACGCTGTGTGTCGCCAGGGCCTGCTCCTCCGAGCCCTGCAGGCAGTCTCTTTGTTAGAACAGGCGGCTGTGCGCGCGGTTCAGCTGCCCGGGGACCGGCTCCACGCACGCAGCTCTCTGCCGCTGTGTGTGCCTTTCCGTCTCTCTGCAGGAATTCCCGGCACCCCTGGCCCCAGCACCTAGAGGAGCTGAGGGGTGGGGGAGAGAATGACCCCTGCCCCCTCCCCCGGTTCCAACGTGTCTCTGACCTCCCCACCCACACATGTACCACATAACATCCAGATGTCCAAAAACATTTTTTGGAGGACTCTATGAAATTTGATAGAACTTGAAATGTGATAGTGTATGAACTCAGTGACATACATTGTGAAACAGCCCCAAATTCTGTATGTAAAAATGGAGCCATTTCCCCTGGAGGTCCAGCCCCCTTTCCCTGACAAAGATCAGCGCTGATGGGTCTCATGTGGGGCCTGTCTTGGCCTCCCCAGGGCCCCCCTCTCTTTTTTCTCCAAAGCCCTTCTTTTCCCAAAAGCTTCAAGAAGGTTTTTTTTTTTTTTTTTTTTTACTCTTTGCTATGAAAATTGAGGATCTTGGTGACTTTTCCATGGACCCAGAATTCACAAATGGCAGAAATATTTCTCAAAGTCGTATCTTCTGACTCTGAAACGAGTGCTTTTTAGGCCACACAGCAGGAGGAAGCACACCTGTCCAGCCTCACCTGAGCTGGTCCTCCGCTGCAGGGGGAGGGGTGAGGGAGGTGGGGGGGTAGTACTCCCACCTTGCTCGGTCCCCACCAGATCAGGGGCCTCCTGCAGGTGAGGAGGCTTTTCACCTGTTGTCTATACCAGTGGTCTGGTTCACTTTTGCTGAAGAACTGGAGATGTGTGTAGTCTGCAATTTACAAGTCCAGCCAAAGGCAGAAGTTTAGGGTGAAGGTGTTCTTTGCTGTTACAGATACGAATCTCTCTCATGGGAGTGGAAGACTGCAGGACAAGAGGCGGTAGTGCTTGGGGAGGGTGAAAATGGAGCCTTCAGGGTGTCCTGCTCTGTGGTTGAGGTCAAGGCCAATGCAAGAGGACCCAGAGCAGCCAGAGGGGGCCTGCTCCTTCTCCACGTGGGACAGGATATAAAGTGACAAGAAAGAGACAAGCGCACTCTCGGTTCAGAGCCAGCTCACACTCCCCAGGTGTAAAAGCGCTGCTATCACTCACCTGTGCCTTTTTCCTCACCTACACACAGGAAAAGAGTGAAACTTTCCTCTAATTTCCACGCTGCAAGTGAACACAAAGATAACAGAGAGCTTGTTGCCAGCTTAGCAACATCAGTGCTGAGGAAGCATTTTTCCTTCCCTGTTACATAAAACAATTGCCTCTTCTTAAAACAATCACATCACAGGAATAGTACATGCCTTTGCAAAACTTCTGAAAATGGAGAAGCCGACTTTAAAATTTTAATTAGCCGTAAGTGCACCTCTTTTTGTTAACGTTTTGGTAATCTGGACTATTGCAATCTACAAGCAATAGAATTGGCATTATTCTGTACACATGGTTTTGTATGATGCCCTTTTCACTTGGGCTTCCCTGGTGGCTTAAATGGTAAAGAATCTGCCTGCAATGCAGGAGACCCAGGCTGGATCCGAGTCGGGAAGATGTCCTGGAGAAGGGAATGGCTAAACTTTTCTCTATTTTACATAAAAAGTCTTTGTGAACATTTAAAATAGCAAATGCTCTTGCTAATGGATTTAATATAATTTATGGAGCTGCTTCTTTATTATTGAACATTTGGCGTTTTGTTTGTGATTAGATACTATCTTGCATTGAGTGCCTTTGTGTGTAAAGCTTGCCCTGCACCCATGAATGTTTCTTTGGGGTGGGTTTCAAAGAATAGCATTTCTGATGAGAGGACTTGCCAGCATCGTTTCAGTAGGGTTTTCCTGATTTCCCCTCATCCACAGCCTGAAAGATCCTTGCTCACTGTGAAACATAGCCTTTTATTTTTCCTTCTTATTTATCAAAAATATCAGGTACATGCAAATAATGTTCAATGCTTAATTAAAATCATTTTACTAGTTGTGGCATCAGACATCTTCTCTCTGTGACTGTGAATCATTTGTTCTTCTATGAACTGTCCGTTTTGTTTTTAGAGAAATAGCTCTACTAGAAATCTTGGATTCAGTATACATGCTTTATATTTCAACACACCACTTGAAAAATTATTCTAATGGCCAGCTGGTAGTATTAAAAAGAGTTGCAAAAGTTTCCACTCTAAAAATCCACAAAAGTAAAAAATCGAGCAAAGACTTCTTTTCTTCCCGCTTTTTGTTTCCACTAAATTGCTTCCATCTCTTTCGCTTTTATAAAAAGCATTAAGAATGCACCAGCACCCTTATGATCTTACAGACAGAATAAAGAGGAACAACATCAGCCCATCTTAGCAAACAAATATTCCCATTTTCCACAATGGGATAACCTAATTATTGCTATTTGCATGTTAACATTTTAACCACCTCACTGCCAAACCTCACTGAGAAAATATTCTTAATTTCCATGACTATTGTGAGTATAAAAACCATATGTTCTGTCATTTAGAAAGGATGTAAAATAGGAGTGACTCACAAAACTGTGAAGATTGTGGCTCAAAGAATTAAGAAGACCCTTTCGAGTTTGCTTAAAAGAAAGCTGGAAGTGGTACTTGCGATGGTGCTGGTGAGAACGCTTTCTTTTCTGAGGGACTTACGGAGCTTATGGAGTTTTTATAAAATCTTATAAAGTGACAATTTTGAAAATCTTATCTTGACAATAAGTACATTTGGTGTCCATGTTATCATCCTATGATACAATATGTATTTACAGAATAGACTCAGGAGTTTGAAAAAAGTTCCTTTTCTCTCTTAGCCCAGCCACGACTATTCTGAGTGATAAACAGGGGCTTCGAAGCGCATTTTTCAGCTCGCTAGTGAGAAACACTAGCTGCCTATTGTGGTCCAGGCTCACTAGTTTTCTAGGACCAAGGTGTCTAAATAAGACATTAAGATGCGCTCATGATTGAGCTGAGAACTCGAGTAACCTTCTTCCTGTAGCTGTCACAGAGTTCTGGGAAACATCTCAGCTGGCCCTGACTGTTCTTCAGTTGCTAATGGAAAACTGAATAAGGTGGGCATCTAAAGGTTTGGAACTCAAGGCCAGGTGGACGTCAAGCATCATTGTCAGGGCTGCCCTGGTGGTCCAGCGGTGAAGACCCCCCTCCTCCTGTGCAGGCGGCCTGTGCTTGACCCCTGGCTGGGGAAGCAATATCCCACCTGCTGCACTGCCAAAAAAACATTTTTTCAAATTAAAATAATAATGCATTGGTTACTGGAACAAACTTACCTTTAAAAAGGGGATCAGCCTCATTTTGACTTTCTTTGTGGCTATCCCATATCCTTTCCAAACTAAAAGATGAAGAAAAATGGGGAAACTAGGAAGCAACAGACAGATGCCAATTAACTCAGTGCATGTATATTCCAAACATCTAAAATTTCTCAAGGATAGTGAGGCACATGGTTAATATGTCTCATTTGGCTTCAGAAGTTCCACACTGGCATCTTTAAAGGGATGACTCTTGTGTTTTCATATTATCCCATCCTAAGCAACACACAATTATCGTCATTTCACTTCTCGGTTTTGGACATACTTCTGTGAAGTGTCTCATACAGATGAAGTTTGCAGCCGAATAATAAATAAATGAGTTGCCAATAACTTCGAAACTGTGTAAAGGCACCTTCTTTCTATTGTCAATCATTTTTAGCATAAAGTTCTGTGGTTGGAGTGTGGTAATGAGTACATGCCGGCCGTGTGGAGAGCTTGGCGTTCTTGTAGTGGAATCTATAAACGAGAAGATGTCCGTTTCAGTCGTTATATTGAAGGGTTTGGGGTTCAGCAAACCGCTAGTTGTTACAGACGTGAGCGCACACACACTCGGCCCCACACACCCTCACACACATACACTAAGACCAAGAGTAAGAAGGAGAGCAACCACAGAGCACAGCATAAAACACGTGAATGACCAACATAGCAAAGATAAGTTTTAAATAGTCTTATTTTACACATTCATGTTTTAAACAATTATCTTCATATCTGCTTTCTGAACTTTATTCAAATTCTGAATGTGATAAATTACAATGTCAACTTAAAGCCTTTAGCATTAAATTTTAATATATCAGTTCAGTTCAGTCGCTCAGTTGTGTCTAACTCTTTGTGACCCCATGGACTGCAGCACACCGGGCCTCCCTGTCCATGGCCAACTCCCAGAGTTTACTCAGACTCATGTCCGTTGAGTCAGTGATGCCATCCAGCCATCTCATCCTCTGTCGTCCCCTTTTAATATATAGGTTAAAACTAATGACTTCACCCTGCTCCCACTCACTCACCCCAAGTTTTTTCTTGTAAATTTTTAAAAAAGCATGTTTTCCACAGTTCCACCAGTTCCTTCTCTCTCTTATAATGATTCTTTGGTTCTTTCCTAATTATGGGGTTGCAAATTATTTACTCTAGTTTTACATGAAAGGAGTAAACAGGTAATCCAGCCTAAAAGAGTGCAGTTCCAACTTCAGGGGAAAAAAAAAGAAATGAGTATGTGTTGAATTTCTCTTTAGGTGCGCAGCTGTGCAGCCTCTGTCTAATGGAAGGGCTGCAGTGGAAGGGCCTCTCCACCTTGCCTCAGTGTAATGCAATTTACCTTCATTAAATTACTGGAGGGCCAGTTACTTAAGCAGAATATTGATTTTCAGTCTGGCCCGTGTTTAACATAATTCTGCGTAGGCAGCAGCTAATTCTGCATTTAAATCTAACACCTTAATAGAATTACTCCATGCCACTGACCATGGGCAAGCCCTCAGCACCCATTCCATGCCACACCTCTGGAGGCTCTCTCCAAGACCCGGGGCTGAGCTTGCTTTCACCCCCTTTGAGCTCCTGCGTTTCCAGGGGTCTCTGATGCAGGAAGGCCACTCCTTAACCAAAGAGGTGGTTTGGGGGAGTGGGCAGAATCGTCAGTGGTATCGTACATTTTTTTCCCACAGTAATAAAATTTATATTAAATGTTACAAGAGAAATTACTTTTGTTTGCATCTGGAATTGATATATCCACTCTCCATTGTCTCTCTAGAAAACTATTAGAAAAAAAATCACCCCAAAACATGGAATATTTTAAGTCTAGCTGTGCACAAACTCCACACTGGCATTTTTCGTCAGTTTCCATCTCAACCAGTAGTACTTAACAGTTTAAGAATCAAGAGGCATTTGCTAACAATGAATAACTGCACACTTCATACTACGACCGCTTGATAACTGGTCACATGAGGGTACGAGGAGCAGGCATCAGAGGACGAGGTGGTTGGACGGCATCATCGACTCAGTGGACGTGAGTCTGAGAAAACTCTGGGAGATAGTGAAGGACAGGGAAGCCTGGTGTGCTGCAGTCCATGGGGTCACAAAGAGTCAGACAGGACCAAGCAACTGAACAATTATAACACGTAAAACTGTAATGTGTAACTCAGGCTTCCACGGTGGCCTAGGTGATAAAGAATCCGCCTGTAATGCAGGAGTCTCAGGTTCGACCCCTGGGTGGGGTCTATCCCCTGGAGAAGGAAATGGCTACCTGCTCCAGTATTCTTGCCTGGAGAATTCCATGGGCAGAGGAGCCTGGCGGGCTATAGTCCATGGGGTCCAAAAGAGTTGGACACAACTTAGTGACTAAATAACATATAAAACTAATCCCAAATGTTGATTTATCTTCAATTTATAAACAGCAAAAATAAAGCAAAAATGTCTTCTTTCCTAATTAACTTCCTTGAAAAGGTTCATGTTTAAAGATGCCTATGCCTTTTGGCCTAAATGGATAATACGGGTAAGACTCTTGGGCTTGGTGAGCTTTCTTGTTTCTGATAAGTAAAATGAGCCTTGTCTTCAAATTCAATCTTGCTTCAAACAGGGCTTTGACTTCTAAATATTTTGTAAAAAAATTTGGATGAAAGTCAAACATCACTTAACTGCATATGTTATTTGATGGTAGTGATGAGCATGAAGATTTTTTTAAATGTAATTTAGATACTTTAATTTTAGTGGATCATAGTTTCAAAAGGGAGAATTTCCCCCCTGATACACAGAATCAAAAGTACATGGGATTTTTTTTGGTTTTAAGACTCTTTTTTTTTTTTTTTTGATGTGGACCATTTTTAAAGTTGTTCTTGAATTTGCTACACTATTGTTTCTATCTTATGCTTTGGATTTTTGGCTGTGAGTCAAATCTTAGCTCCCTAACCAGGGATTGAAACTGCATTTTGTGCATTGGAAGAATTATTAACCACTGAACCACCAGGAAAATCCCTATTATATGGGATTTTAAGTTGTCCTTTATCCCTGGAAGGAGTTCTTTGAAAGGACCTCTTTCCTCAGCTCACCCTTTACCACGGTGGTGTAACCTGTATACTTACCCATTTTTGTTATGGAAGGCAGTTTGCCCCACACTTAAAACACTCTTTCAGTTGCTTCAGGCTTTATTGTTCCAGGTAGAATACCATGCGCTTTGGTTTGGAGGTTTTAACTGTGATCTGGGTGATGTGTAAGTTTCATCTCTCCGAAGCATTTCTCAGCCAGACCCACTCATTTATGGACATGACGATTGGTGCATGTCTTAGCAGTTCTGGCTGCTATAACACAATACCTAGTACTTGGTGGCTTATAAACAGCAGACATTTATCCCTCATGGTTCTGGAGGCTGGAAGCCTCAGGTCAGAGTGTTAGCACGACGGGTTTTGGTGAGGGCCTCCTCTCTGCGTCCTCACATGGCAGAAGGGTGAGGAACTCCGCGGGGCTTCTTGCTTTAAAGCCCTAATCTCACTCAAGAGGGCTCCACCCCTGATGCAAGTACCTCCCAAACACTGTCATCTTGCGGGGATAGGATTCCAACCTATGAGTTTTGGGAGTTAAAACCTTTCAGACCATAGTAATGTAATAACATATAATAAAATAATAACTGATCTCAGGTATCTTCTTACCAACTCTGACTTCACTCCATCTCAGTCTGAATAACTAGAGAGTAAAAGTGTGAAAGTCACTCAGTCATGTCTGACTCTTTGCGACCCCTCTAACTATACAGTCCATGGCATTCTCCAGGCCAGAATATTAGAGTGGGTAGCCGTTCCCTTCCTCAGGGGATCTTCCCAACCCAGGGGTTGAACCCAGGTCTCCCACATTGCAGGCAGATTCTTAACCAGCTGAGCCTCCAGGAAAGAGGGTTCAGTTCAGTTCAGTTCAGTTCAGTCACTCAGTCAGTCATGTCTGACTTTGCGACCCCATGAATCACAGCACGCCAGGCCTCCCTGTCCAACACCACCTCCTGGAGTTCACTCAAACTCATGTGCATCAAGCCGGTGATGCCATCCAGCCATCTCATCCCCTGTCGTCCCCTTCTCCTCCCGCCCCCAATCCCTCCCAGCATCAGGGTCTTTTCCGATGAGTCAACTCTTCCCATGAGGTGGCCAAAGTATTGGAGTTTCAGCCTCAGCACCAGTCCTTCAAATGAACACCCAGGACTGATCTCCTTTAGGATGGACTGGTTGGACCTCCTTGCAGTCCAAGGGACTCTCAAGAGTCTTCTCCAACACCACAGTTCAAAAGCATCAATTCTTCGGCACTGGTACAATTGTGTAAACGCAGGTTGAGGAGTGCGTGGAGGGCAAGTGCAGACAACAGAAATACAAAGTTCTTAAGAACTTGGGTTATTTATGGGAGCGGAGAGAGAAGGCAAGAATAAGAAGAGGAGATGGAC
Source organism: Ovis canadensis (assembly GCF_042477335.2). NCBI lineage: Eukaryota > Metazoa > Chordata > Mammalia > Artiodactyla > Bovidae > Ovis > Ovis canadensis. Next base: position 63,579,273 of record NC_091266.1, on the reverse strand, counting down.
TAAAAAGATGCCTTTTCAGCCTGAGAGGAGCTTGACCATGATGATGAGATGGGACCCAGGGAGAGAAATGTTGGTAATCTAGAAAGACAGCTGAAAAAGACTGGGGGAAATTGCAGAAATGTAGGCTGCCGCTGCCCCTGGAGAGGTCTGCACAGAACTCTTTACAAAGAAGCAAGAGCTTGAGCTGGAAATCGCAGGCAGTGCACTGGGATGGAATTAACATTAAAAAAAAAATGTGGGAGGGTGGGAAATCTGCAGCCCTGTCCTCAAAGAAAAGGCCTTGAAAAATGGCCAGATGGAGTAATGTCAGCTAAAATAGAACAATGTTCCATATATCTGCTCTGTGCTCAGTCGCTCAGTCATGTCCACTCTTTGAGACCCCATGGACTGTGGCCTGCCAGGCTCCTCTGTCCATGGGATTTTCCAGGCAAGAATCCTGGAGCAGGTTGCCATTTCCTCCTCCAGGGAATCTTCTTGACCCAGGGATCAAACCCAGGTCTCTTGTGTCTCCTGTATTTGCAGGTGGATTCTTTCCCACTGGGCCACCTGGGAAACTCATGTTACGTTTATATCACACACATATACAACTACATCTATGTAAATACGTATTTATGTGATAATAGATGCTCAAAAACCTGATAATGTTAATTATAATAAACACAAATTCCTCCCTTTGACTGACTGTCTCTGTTGATTAACCCACTGACATTTGCTCCAGGCATGCCAGCCTGGGGGTGGAGATTGTTCACTGAATCACCATAGGTTTGTACAAGCAGCTGGTGGAGGGTTGGTGAATGCAAGGGCTTTTTACTCAGAGGGGCCGGGTAGCGGGCACAGACCCAGTCTTTGATGGGAGGGTCCTCAGCACTGTCTGAGGCTGAGTTCAAGAAGAGGTGGTGGTAGGGAGTTGCTGTGGTTGTCTGAGGACTTTGCTGGCTCTGAAGCTGGAAGACCCAGGACTCCTGCAAGACCAGCCTGGTCTGGCCACTGCCCTTGGAAGGGTTCTGTCTCTGAACTCTCAGGGGCCCGATCCTGCCTCCCTAGCCCTGTTTCCTGCCGCCATCACAGCCGAGGCTCAGTGGAGGTCTGGCCACCATGTGTAGGACTGAGGCTCCCAGCAGTCCAGATCTGCACACCTTTGGACTAGGAGGAGCCAGACACTCCGCTGTGGTCAGAGTTTCCCCAACAGCTGGACGCCTGCAGCCCAGCCTCGGGGGGGTCGGCTGGCCGAGGTGAGCCAGGAGGCAGGTGTGGTTGCATGGCCTGGGGCTGACTTCTTCAGCAGGGCTCAGCTGGGACGTGTGTCGCTGCTCCCTGGGGCGTGAGCTGGCCTCACTTCCGTGTGTACAGCCAGTCAGGGGGCTGTCTGGGTGAACTGGCTGCACTCCTATCGCCAAGCAAGGGGAGCCCTGGGCCTCTCTCCCTCCTCACGGTTTTTACCTCCTGGCTCCTCACAAGGCAGCAGCATTCCAAAAAGGAGAGCGGAGGCTGCAACGTCTTGGAGGCCAAGGTCAAGCCACGCCATTTCTGTGGCTGTTTGTTGGTCCAAACGCATTACCCAGAAGTCCCAGATTTGGGAGAAGTGGGGAGACACTTTGTGGTCATATTTAATCTATCAGGCAAGGCAACCATCTCAAGACCCAGGGAGCTAGGGAGGAACCAAGTCACAGGGCCTCCTCCAACCTAACAGAGAAGCTTTGCAGGTGGGAGGGGCAAAGGCCCCCCTTGATGGAGGCGCTGAGAGGTTGCCATGGCAATGCCGTGAACTTTACCCAGAGGTGCGATTTCCTGATCTCCACCGTGTCTCCTCCAGCTCTGAGGAGTAAAGCTGGGCTTCTGGTGCCCTAAGAGAATAATATACTTGACTAAACTACACCAAACCCTGGTATTCATTTTCCCTCTTCTTCCTCTGAAAACTCTCCATTTACCAACTGTAAAACTCCTTTTAAGAAAAATACTTTATGAAGAAAAAACAGGTAAATGCCTTTTAAGAATGTGTACTTAGAGAGAATCCATTTTTACTGCTTTGGATCCAGCCTTCTAAAGAGATTGCTGTTTTTTCATTCACAAATGTTTAATTACTATGTAGACTTCCTATCCATCCTATGCTGTGTTCTTGGGCCCTTTTAAATTTTATTTCTTTGTTAAATTGGTGGAGGAAACTAACCACCTGTGGATGTCTTTCTTCATGTTTGAAATAAAGGAAAGGTTTGATCTTAGAGAAGTTATAGGTAGAAATACCAATTACAACAACAACAACAACAAAAACACCAAAACCAAAACCCTACAGTAGATTAAGAAATTTTTAACTGATATTTGGAAAATATCCTAGAAAATTCACACTAGGAACTGGTAAAACTATTTATCCTAAATGTCATTAAATTGAATATCATTGAGTGACCGATGCGTGAGATTTGTAGGTTGTCAATTTAGCACTAAATATCAAAGTTACATTTTCCCATTGTTTGGTTTTGGTTTCCATCACTTTTGTAGAGGAAGGCACAAAGGTAATGTCTCATTCTATTCTTTTGTAAAATGTCATTAATAACTACTTATGGGGTGAATGCCAAGGCCAGCAAAGATGGTCGCGTTGAATATTCCTGCTCTGTCTATTGCATTAATGTGTGGAGGGCGACTCAGGGGTATCCCATTTGGAAGTGGCTTGGACACTCCCTACTGGGGTCTCTGGTAATTTAGGGTTGTAGCTTTAAAGGAACTACTGCAGTTGGGATCATGTTCTCAGATGGCCGTGCTCGGCTAAGTGGAGACATCAACCGTTTGATTGATGGCAACTTAAGAATAAAGCCCAGGGAGATGTCTGGAAAGGGATGCGTGAGTTTCAGCCAGACCATCACTGTGTCTGGGTCCAGATGGGGCTTCATTTCTAGATACAGTGAGTCTTTATTCTTCAAGACATTGACAAGGGTCACCTGGGTCACCTGGGAGAGAAGTTTTCTGTGGCCTGTGCTGTGGTTCCATGTGGAGGCTACTCACCAGTGACCAAACTCTATTTCTCCTTCTTCTTGGGCACACATGTAATTCACCTTCCTCTCCTGCAATGAGAGAAGCCTCAGTCCTACCTGTGGAGAAGGAAATGGCAACCCACTCCAGTATTCTTGCCTGGGGACTCCCAAGAACAGAGCGGTCTGGTGGGCAACAGTCCCTGGGGTCACAGAGTCAGACACGACTTTCCTGGCAGAGTTCAAGAGAAGGGGTGAGTGCTATTTCCAAGCCAAGCCAACCTTCTTTCTAGTCTCATAAAGTCCTTATTCTTTCTTCATAGTTGAGAGTTAGTTTGACTGGGTATAGAATTGAATGTGGAAAATAGAACTTCAGAACTTTGAAGGTATTGTTCAACCAGCTTTCAGCAAGCAACGTTGCTCTTGAGATATTTGCTGCCAGTCTGGTATCCTTTTCCTCTGTAGGTATTAGTCCTCTGGTTTCATGGCGATGGTTTTCGTATCTTATGAAAATGGCTGTCTTCAAACTTAGGACATTTTTCTTCAATTTTTGTTCACTGTTTTACTAATTTCCTCTATTTTCTATGTTCTTTTATTCCACAACTGTCATTTTTGAAAGTTAGACTCGTTTTATACCATTCCTGTTTCTTGCTCTATTTTTAGTCTATCAAATATTTTTCTTAGGAAAAAAATTCAAATTTATATTCTAGTCTATTGCTTTCAAATCAATTCAGGAAATACATTTTTAAAAAAAACTCTATAAGAAATCCGTCTTGTTCTTTGCCCTTTCCTCATCCTACCCTGTCCTTGTTTTGTGGATTCAAGATCTCTATCACTCTGAGAGTATTGATTAATATCTGTACAATAATTTCTCTTATTTAATTGGAAATATCTATACTTTTTCTAGAATCATGGCTTCTGTTTATCTTGGCTTATATTATCTGTATTGTAGGATTTTGTTTGATGATTGTGTTTGTTCTAGTGAATTGCAGAGCATCTATCTGGCAGACTTATCTGAATTGTCCCATTTTATGTTAAAGCAAGATGTAACAAATGACCAAGAGGTCACTGGGTGTCTGACAACTTCACTTTATGTTCGTTGGGAGAGAGGTCGGCTGTTAATTGGAGAAACTCTTGTCAAAATGGGAAGGGCTTATCTGTGGTCACTAGTATCTGTACAGTTGCTTGGTTTACCCAAAACAATTCATTTACACTCTTTAGAGGAACACCTTCAGGTCTTGTAGATAAATATCTTGCAGTTAGGTGTTCTGCTCCTAGAAGTGGGCATTTGAGAATGAATCCCCTTTTCTTCTTCAGCCTTTACCATCATGTTGTGTTTAGATCTGTAGGAGCTCCACGGGTACATTGGTTCCTTTGCAGCCAATTCGTGTATTTTATAAGCTTTGCTTTCCCCTGTTTTTGTAGCTGCTATTTCTTGATCTTTTTTTTTTTTTGGTCTTCCAGAACTCTGTTGAAATCTCTTATTTGCTGATAATCTTCCTGTATGTCTCTTCACTGTTGGGTTTTAATACAGATTTCAGTTCCCTCTCAGCAGGGAGAGAAGATGCACATGTCCCATTTTGAACTGGAAGCTCCCACTATTTATTATTATTATTATGCAATAGATTTAGTGTTGTTGGCTTGTAATTATGAGTGAAAGCAAATTCAAGCTAGACCCTCATGAAACTGCATGTGTTTATTTGGAAGAATCTACCTGACACCCTGCATTGGAATCCTAATTGTATCCAAAAATGTGAAATGTGAATGTCAGTTTTGAACAAGAGCTGAGCTTGGGAGACCTGAGCTGGGTGCTCGCGTGTGGAGCCCTTGTAAGAGGGCAGAGGGTGAATTTTGTCCTTCTGCGTCTCACAGGCATCTTAAGCTGAGAACTAGGGTCCTTCTGGGAGATGATTGGACTCAGGAGGGAGCATTAGCTCTCAACGCGCATTATGATGAGAAACACAGCTCCTGCTGGATTTGTGTCCAAGGTTCCTGGGCCCAGCTGATTTCCTGTCTGACGCTTATTGTGTGAGGTGCGGGGAAAGACGGGTCCTGACCCTTATCTATGGGATTCTAGGTTAGCTGGGTGACAAGCCTCGCTCGTTTCTCCTGCCTCCTGGGACGGCTGTTCCTGACTGAGGCTCCTGCTCTTTCCCTGTCTCTCAGCCCTTCGTGCTCCTGGGCCGTTCTGCCTGCTGTCTGCCATCTTGGGCAACCCCGGTCCGAGAACTGCCCAGTGAACCACCCAGACAGAAGGGCAGACAGCCGTTGCCCTCCTGCAAATGTCCAGGTTCTCACTTCAGATCGGCAGCTTCTGTTTCCTCCTGCTTCTACCATAGTTCTGGTCCTTCTGTGATATTTTAAACCATTGGCATCCACTGCTTTCCAGGCCACAAGGAAAGGTCATGAGGCACAGAGGCAGAGGTAGACAGTGGATTCCCACCAGAGGAGGCTGAAGGGCGCGCGGCACGTATCTGGGAGCCATCGTGGGCAGGCATCCCTGGCTCTAAGGAATCCATGCCAGGCCCAGCAGAGGAGAGCTTGGGCCCCTGTGTGGTGGATTGAGCTGATGGCTACACTGTATAGATGGGGCAGCTAACAGAGTTTTATCCTGGCAAGAGTAATTCAACAGGGAAGGTACATGCTGGCCATTAAATGAAGGTCCGTTCATGTCACCAGATGACAGGCTAACCTCCAGACTGTGTTTCAAAGACCTCCACTTCTGGGTGTAATTTTAACATGGCACTCCAGGCCCTTGTGTTTAAAGGTTCTTATTCCCCACATGGACTTTGGGCCAAGCAGTGCTCATTTGTTAGCAAAGACTCTGTTCTTTCCTCTGCAAGGAAATTTCCCCTAAAAGCAGAGACAGGCACTTCTCTCCTGAGGGTCCCATGGGCAGGAGTGTTTTCGCTTTTGTGGGGTCATCTTTCCTTCACTGGGGCCACTCCTAGTTGGTTTGCTCTGCGCTGGCATCTTGATGTATCCTCTTAGGGACACCTAGACATGATGCCCCTGGAGTTAGTGCCAAGGTAACAGAGAAAAAGGAAGGACTGGGACTTCTTGGTCCTTGACTAGAGGGCAGCATTCAAGCCCAGGCCCTTGGCTGAGACTCCAAAGGGGTCTCAGCCTTTCAACCCAAGTCCCTCAGGCTAGAAGCCCAGCCCCATGAGGTCTGCAGAAAATTCTGTAATCTGCAATGAGGTGACACCGTCCGTAGCTGCCTGCCTATCACATTTGCTCAAACGTCTGCCTCCTATCTTTCCATGGACTTTATTTCACTTTATCTGAAGTTCATGCTCAAGAAAGAACACAGTGAAGCGGGCGGCCTGACCCCCACACCTGCTCACATGCCCTCACTCAACAAGGCAGGTGTGGACGTGGTTCCCCGTTCCCTCTCGTCCACATCGCAGTCGGTAGACCTACGTTCTCACTCTAAGGTGGGCACCTTCGGGTACCTTTTGCCCATTTCGTCAGTCACCTCTGAACCACTCACAGCTCCACATACTTGATTTAGTGGATACAGTGTATTACAAAGATGAAATTAATGTCATATTTTCTAAAACTGAGACTCGTAGAAGGCCCATTTATCTGTCATCTGATCTGATTTCAACTTATTTCTACATCTCTTCATTTCCATGTATTTGACTACATTTATTTTTAAGGCATTAGGTGCTTGTGAACTCATTCTATGATGCTTTGAGAGATGCTCGTGTTCTTGGTGCCTCAAAGAGTGAGAATCTGTCCTTGTGACTCTGGATTTGTTCATTCCTCATGGCTACTGTTGACTGTCTTTGGCATAATTAATTCTGATAGCATGAAGTTTTTATGTTTTTGTTTCTGAAACAGCAACTTCGCAGTTAACAGTCTAAGACACAAAGCTCTGCACATATTTGTCTTAATTATATAATTAAAAGGCGACAAAGATGCGCCACTTTCAAAAAAATCCTAGCTAGTTACTGAATTTTTATCCACTGAATGGGTGTCCTCAATCCTCCCATCAAACCCTCACCATTTAGAATTTCCCACCTTTCTGAGATTTTTATGACTTTACAAATATGATTATTATTCTGGTAAGATTCCAGAAAATCAAAGCCATGTCCCCCCAGGGGCACGAGACTCTGGCCCAAGTACGGCCCGTGTGACTGGGAACAGATCAAGCGGGGCGTCTGGAGACGGTGCGCGGTTATCAGTCACCTTGAAGAGCAGGCCTGACAGCACGTCGGGGGAGGCACCTGGAGCCACTCATTGACTCCCAATGACAAAGCCGTTCTGCATATTGCATTTCTGCTCATCAGCCGAGCCTCCGTGGTGGCTCACACATCAAGGCTGGCTCTCAGAGGAGGCGCGGGGAGGGAGGTGTGAAGGAGACAGCCGAGGGGCTGGCGTGACCCAACACGCAGTGGAGCGAACTGGGCCCCCTCACGCATCCAGCTCCGCCAGCAGCAGGGCCCCCCTGCCTTCCCCCTCCCTGGTCGGGGGTAGAGGCCTCCCTGTTCACCACCCGGGCCTGGTACCTCCTACTTAGAGCAATGGACCCCTGCCTACATTGGCCCTGAGATATGTGTATTTGGCTCTTCAACCCCTTTTTGGTGTTTTCCTTAAAAATTTTTCTTGAAGTGTTGCTATTTGACAATGTTGTGTTGTTCTCATCTGTATATAGCAAACAGCTATCCTTACATGCATAAAGTGAAAAGTGAAAGTGAAGTTGCTCACTCGTGTCTGACTCTTTGTGACTCCATGGACTGTAGCCCACCAGGCTTCTCCACTCATGGGGGTTTCCAGGCAAGAATACGGAGTGGTTGCCATTTCCTTCTCCAGGGGATCTTCCCTACCCAGGGATCGAACCCGGGTCTCCCGCATTGCAGGCAGATGATTTGCCCTCTGAGCTACCATGTATATCCCCTCTCTATAAGATTTCCTTCCCATTTAGGCCCTCATAGAGCACTGAGTAGATGCAACCCCTGTGCTAGAAGACAGGTTCCCTTTGGCTATCTGTTTTTACTCAGTAGTGTATATACGTCAATCCCACTCTCCCAGTTCACCCCACCCTCTCTTTATCCCCTTGGTGTGCATGGGTTTGTTCTCCCTGTCTGTGTTGCTATTCCTACTTTGCAGATAGGACCATCTGTAGCATTTTCCTAGATTCAAAATACACGTGTTAATATACGATATTTGTGTTTTTTTCTGTTTCTGACTTACTTCATTTGTATGGCGTCTCCAGGTCCACCCATGTCTGCAAATGCCACGATTGTGTCCCTTTTTGTGGCTGTCATAGTCCATTGGGTATCTGTGCTACATCTTTATCCATTCATCTGTTGATGGGTGTTTAGGTTGTTCCCATGTCCTGGCTATTGTCAACAGGGCTGCAATTCAGGGAAGCTGGTTTTCTCTGGGATTCCTGGGTCGCATGATGGCTCTATTCTTTGTTTTTTGAGGAATCTCCATATGTCTCCCTAGTGGCTCTATCAGTTGCATTCCCACAACAGGGCAGGAGGGTTCCCCTTTCTCCACACCCCCTCCAGCATTTACTGTTGTAGGGTTTTTGATGATGGCCATTCTGAGCAATGTGGGGTGATACCTCATTGCAATTCTGATTTGCATTTCTCTAGTAATTAGCGATGCTGAGCATCTTTTTGCGTGCCTCTTGGCCATCTGTATGTCTTCTCTGGAGACATGTCTGTCTGTTCCACCCTCCTTTGCCCACAGTGCATCATCTCCATCCGCCTTTGTGCCTCAAAACCTATCTGTGTGCCCCGGGATGCATGGACTTCATTGCTCTGCCCGAGCACTGGCTGGTATCTGAGACTGTAAAGCATGACAGAAGGAGAGGAACTCTTCCGTACGAACACGCTAGGCAACATATGAGGCTTGAAAGAGTGGGCTGGAGACATCTCAGTGGTGATGACCTACATTGCTCGTCTAAGTGCATCTCCCTATGCCCCAGACCTCCGGCAGCTGACAGTCAGCTGGGTCACCGCTCCCATTACTTCTGAGCTCTCGAGGCTAATTCTGGTTGAGCTGTTGCTCCACAGTGGGGTCCAGATTTGACCACAGAAGGTTCGTGAATACAATAGAGGGTCAAGATGAGGATTGTCAGTGGCAGGCTAGGTTGAGCTGCAGTGAGCGTGCTTGGCAACCTGTCAGAGGATGTGTGGGGAGGGGCACAGGCTGGAGGCTCAGAGTTCGTGCTGTCCTTTCAACAGAGGCCTTTCCAGTTTCCTGCGCTGTACACCTTTCCCTGATGGCCCTCAAAACACGTTGTCTCTGCCTTAAAATTGGAGTCTTGTTAAATTATGCTAGAAAGAAAGATCATTAGATGAATAGAGGCTCACAAACAAGTCTCAAGATGTCTTCACATAGGATTTTGTATCATGAGAGTTGAATGCAGCTGACTATTGTAAACTATAATGAATTGAAGTAAACATTGACTAAATGAATGAGGGCGTTCTGTGTGCCCAGCGCTGTACCAGACACGTGGGTCATGAAGGGAAATGAAAATGTCTCTAAGCCTCTCGAGGGCAAGACCTCTGGGGAGCTTCCTGGATGGGGAGCTCCGAGAGGCAGAGGTGGAGTCAGGCTGAAGACCAGCCTGTCCTTAGAAGGCCATTTTCAGACCTTTGTAAGCATCTTTGGTATGGAAGAAGGATGCTTTGACTTCTCAGCATCCGGAAGAACAAAAGCCTTCCCAGTGGCTCACATTTTAGTAATAAAAAATTATTATACAAGCAGATTATACAATTCTGCATTGTTGTGTGCCCAACAGCCCTTCTTCCTTTTAGTTAGGATATCACATCCTGCTGCTTATGGGAAATGCTCCCCAGATCTCTGCCTACATCCCCAACCTACCACAGATGTTCTAGTCTGTTGCTCAGAAATGGGAACAGCCACCTCCTCCCAGGCTACTGGACTGGGTCTAATTGCATCAGAGACATGGGTGCCCACATTTGGGTTTTCTTGCTGCTGCAGTTTTTGTCCATTCTGAATTGCTGCTCTCCCCCCCTTTAGTCTGGAAGCTGCTTCAGAGCAGAGACCTTCTCTGTCTGGTTCAATCCCCTGTGCCCGCCGCCAGGCATATGTCTGGCATACTGGGTATACTCAGTCAGTGTTTGAATGAAAGAGTGGCTGAACTCACTTCCTGTCTGAAGGAATAAATGGACTCTTAGTCCAAACTGAGAACTTCCCTAGGACTTTTCTGATAGCCTTATGTGAGAGGCTTCTCTTTCCATTTGTCATAAAACTGCAAGGAGAATTGCAACGGAGAATCCTGTGGCCACAACGCCCTCCTGGACCAGTTGGAGAGAGGAGACTGGCATGGTATGAGGCAAGCTGAACGGGGAGATGGTAGAGGGTCTTGGCTCCAGCTGCCTCCAAGTCCATCAACACTCCTTCTCTTTCCAGTAACAAGACCCAGAAAGCCCCCCTTTTAGATGAATGGGTTTTTGTCACAGGCAACCAAGGAAGCCTGATAATTCAAGTCAGGAGCAAAAAAGATTTGCTTTCAGTGCCATGAACTCAGAATTTTCTTTTCCTTGCTAAAGGTAGTATCTACCTTCTTTAAGTGTTGTGTGTTAGTCACGCAGTTGTGTCCGACTTTTTATGGCCCCATGGACTGCAGCCCATCAGGCTCCTCTGTCCATGGAATTCTCCAGGCAAGAGTACTGGAGTGGGTTGCCATTTCCTTCTCCTTCTTTAAGGGTGTTTATAAAAGGCCATGTTAGATCCGAGGGTGAAAACACTCTGCTAACTTTAATCTGAGGTGAGTGTAGACTACTATGTTTTGCTCTGAGACCTTAGAAAAATCACTTAGTCGAACCTGCACGTAAGGTCTAATCTGCGGAACAGGCGCACTTTGTGGCGGCTTTGTCCCTCCAGCTCCTCCCCGCCCACCCCTGTTTTCTGACTTTCCCGCCTTCTTAGGTCAACACCGCCCCTCAGTCACAGGACCAGAGGGAGGCCAAGCCCTCCTCCCCCCTGCCCGCCTGTGCCATGGAGTCCACTTCTCCAGAGTCCTCCCCCTGCCCACCTTCCTCGGATGCTCTCGTGGCCCCGTCTCTTCCTGCCTGCTGCTCCAGGGCCTAGGGCCAGAGACTCCTGCAGTACAGGGACCTGACCAGGCTTCCGTCCAGCCTCCAGTCAGCACTGGGTTTTGTTTTTCCCTTTCCTGGCCAACACTGATGCTTCCTGCCTCGCCTTCTGCTCCCTCCCAGCTCCGTTGCAATGGGGTTTCCACTCCTGCTTCACTCCTGAGCCACAGGACAGCCGGTGGTCTGCTGATTGGCAGTGCGTGTGTGTATCCCTGTACGACCGTGGATTTGTGTGAGAGTGGGGATGTGCCTGTGGGTGTGTGCCCCTCGAGTTCTCTGTTGCACCCACGCTCTCAGGCCAAGCTGGATTCGTCCATCTGTGTGCAGCACCCCCAACCCCCTGCTGGGCCATGGGCCTCCCCTCCCCCAGCCCACACTGGTCCCTGGCCCCTAACTCAGACCCACTCCATTATCAATCCTCACTCAGCCCTCGTCCACCTGACTCACCATGTGCCAAGTTCAAGGCCTGGGACCAGGCTGCTGAGACAGAATTAAAAAAAAAAAAAAAACAAACGCTTGTTCTGCATTTATCTGGTCCTGGGTCTGTTCCGTGTCTCGTTTTAAAAAATCTTCAACACCTGTGGCTGAAGCCTCCAGCAAAACCTCGCTTCTTGCCATCAAAATGTGCGGAAAAAACCAGCCGGGCTGGTCCCCTTCCCACAAGGCCCAGACAAGGGCCTCAGTGTTAATTGCATGTAGCCTACTGCGGCCTCGCAGTTTTTCTTTATACAATAACTGATATGTAAACTGTGATCGCACTTGGGAATTACTTCCATTTAAATTCTAGTTTTGAGACCCAGCATGTGAGAGAGCCATGGCCCCTTCATTAACAGACCTGCCATGCCGGGTGCTGGCCTGGTTCTTCTTTTCGAAGTGAGTCACGCTGGCAAAGGTGGCATAGGACTCAGCTGACGGTGGGGCCTGTGATAACAGCCATGGTGAGCAGGTAATTAAAGGGAAACCAGCTCTGGTGCCATGGGGAAAAGTTGAACTTTTGGGCGGCAATAATAACAATTTTCATCCTGATAAAATTTGCCATGAGTGTTTCATGAGAAACACTGGGCTGGATGAAGCACAAGCTGGAATCAAGATTGCTGGGAGAAATAGCAATAACCTCAGATATGCAGATGACACCACCCTTACGGCAGAAAGTGAAGAAGGACTAAAGAGCTTCTCGATGAAAGTGAAATAGGACAGTGAAAAAGTTGGCTTAAAGCTCAACATTCAGAAAACTAAGATCATGGCAGCTGGTCCCATCATCTCATGGCAAATAGATGGGGGAACAGTGGAAACAGTGGCTGACTTTATATTTTTGGTCTCCAAAATCACTGCAGATGGTAACTGCAGCCATGAAATGAAAAGATGCTCACTCCTTGGAAGAAAAGCTATGACCAACCTAGATAGCATATTCAAAAGCAGAGACATTGCTTTGCCAACAAAGGTCCATCTAGTCAAGGCTATGGTTTTTCCAGTGGTCATGTATGGATGTAAGAGTTGGACTATAAAGAAAGCTGAGCTCTGAAGAATTGATGCTTTTGAGCTATGGTGTTGGAGAAGGTTCTTGAGAGTCCCTTGGACAGCAAGGAGATCCAACCAGTCCATCCTAAAGGAGATCAGTCCTGAATATTCATTAGAAGGAGTGATGCTGAAGCTGAAACTCCAATACTTTGGCCACCTGAAGGGAAGAACTGACTCATTGGAAAAGACCCTGATGCTGGGAAAGATTGAAAGCGGGAGGAGAGGGGGACGACAGAGGATGAGATGGTTGGAGGGCATCACCAACTCAATGGACATGAGTTTGAGTAAACTCTGGGAGTTGGTAATAGACAGGGAGGCCTGGTGTGTTGCAGTCCATGGGGTCGCAGAGTCGAACACGACTGAACTGAACTGAAAGTGTGCCCCTGTTGGATCTCCTGCACAACAGTGCCCGGGTGAATGTCAGCACCCATGGCTGTGATGTCATGACTGCCTTCTCCGCATTCAGACACAGTCTCCTCAGGTTCATCAAAGCTGGCATCTTGACGGACTCATATGACAACATGCCAAGGTCAAAGGTCAGTGCCAGGTGTGCCTTGTGTGGCTCAGCCCTGCTCAGAGCTGGACTTGAGCACCAGCAAGTGTGGAGAAGGAGCTGGCTTCTCTTCTTCCTTGATTACAGGTTCCCTAGTGAAGTCCACGGGCCCCTATTCGGCAGCACTGAATCACCGTGGACAGGAAGTGGACTTGGAGAGGGTGGTGTGCCTGGTGCTAGGAGACTAGGAGCCCAGAGGAGAAGCACCACATGCTGGGCCCACCTACGGATACGAGGGATGCCACCTTCACACCCAGAGCTGCTCAGACAACACGGCCTGTGTGAAGACGTCGGGGTGTGAAGACTGGCCTGTGCCCAGTCTCTGCAGAGGGTCTCCTGCCAGCTCCTGGGCCTGCACTGAGAAGCCTTCAGTGGGGAGGGGACGTGCCTGGTGGAGGAATCCTCCCCTTCCTCCTTGACTCTCAGCTCCCCCCACTGCCCACTACCCACCCGTGACCCCCCACTCACTTTTTGGGCATCACCCCGCCTGCTCCCAGGCTTCAGGAAGCTGGGAATGCTCCGTCACGTGTGCCTCCGCTCTAGATGTTTTACTCGCTGGGAGGATTCCTGGAGAAACCAGCGAGCTGCTTGGAAGGTACGGAGCTCACAGCCCCAGGTCGGGCCCACCGGCTCCCCAGGGCGAGGATGCCCTTTGCCCTCCCTGGGCTTCGGCTCCTGTAACACGAGCTCTGACTTCCAGGCAGCTGCAGTGAGGCCACCTTCCGCCTGGCTGTTGGGGACCCCGCGGGAGGCCCTGAGCTGAAGCCCCGAGGTGTCTGATTCCAGCGTGGAACCTGCCTAGGCTCACCTCTCTGGGTGGGTCTCCATCTCTGCCCCTCAGTCCCTCACCCCTGAGGCTGTGGGCAGAATATGTTTGTCTTCCTGGGCGTGCCCTTTCTCACCTGGTCCGGTGTCGCTTCTCTCAGCAGCATTTTCAGCCTTTCTGCTCAACAGTGTGGGGGACAGAGCTCAACGGCCCCCAACACCCTGAGGATACATTTGCAACCCTTGATCTTGACCCTGAGGTCTTTGAGCAGGGACTCTGCTGTGTTTATCCTTGAAACCCCAAGCCTGGAGCTGGGCCAGGAATGAGGTTAATTCTGTCTGCTCAGCTATGGCTGCTCAGACTGCTTTGTGGGCACCCCTTTTCTTCAGTGGGGCTTCCATGTCCCTGGTCCTTCTCCTGGGTCTGATGCCCAGGGGATGCAGGCTCCTGATGCTTCTGCAGCCAAGGGCACGCTGGCTGGACAGTGCTTCCTGACGACTGCCCAGGTGGGGCGGCCTCTCAGGCCAGGCTCGCCAAGGTCTGGAGTCCACTGGTGGGAACTGCGGCTCTCTGGCCAGTAACACGGGGTGGGACTGTCCCCACTGGGCTTCTCGGGAGGGGTGGGTTTGTGCCTCATGGTTTAGGGGATGGAGCTCAGTGGCCCCAAACACCCTTGGGATATATTTCCTACTGTTGACCTTGATCATGAGCTCTTTGGACAAGGGCTATACTGTGTTTATCTTTGAATTCCTCAAGTCTGGATGCGCAGTCTCATTCAACAATTAATGGTTACTGTGGCCAGGATTTCCATCCAGAGAAACAAAATACAATTTTTTTCTTCTTTGAAAAAGTGGATGGGAGCTAGTTGTCCTGATATTGTTTATTTCCCTTGGTCAAACCATGCAAACCCCCCCTAAACTCACAACGGAGCAACTTCCATTTCAGATCAGTTTCTCCTCCTCTAACATGGTCTATTTGTTTTTATTGGTTTGTTTCTCATTAAATCCTTCAATTACTCTGCAGTGTAAAATGCTGAAATTATCGGCATGTGCCACCTTCATCATGTATCTGAGTTTGCTTATTACTCTTGCAGAAAATGCCTGAATGGTATTTGGTTCTGTTGTGGATTGAGACAGAGTTAATAAATATTATTTGGTGTTTTTTTTTTTTCCCTGAGAAGCACTGCTTTTCTTGATTGTTTTTTACAGTTGGATTGGGAATATTGATTTATTCACCGCTGTTACAATAATTGTATACAAGGAACAAAAAATGCGGAGGTAACATTTCATCAGCTCCAGCAGATTAATTAGTTGTAGTAGATTAGGTACAGTGTTGCAGGGGAGATTTGCATTTAGAGGAAGAAAAAGTTTCTTCTTCTGGTTTTGATCTTAAAAAGGCCAAGAGAATTTAATAGAGATGTTTTACCCGAATCTGCTTCACTCACTAGTTAGTATTTCTGATGAGTCTAAAGGAACACAGTGAACAGGATCTCTGCCTCCTAAAAGAAGATGTTTGATGAATTATTGTGGGGAAAGGCCATGCAAAACCAAGAGAGTTTCTTACAGAGGAAATTTTAAAAATTAGGAGAGTTTGAATACATCAATGCCCCAGCAAGAGTTCCTTCCACGGATTTTCGTGAGGGTTTCGGTATTCGAGAAACAAGAAGATTCCTTTGTGTTTTTGTAACCAAGCCCCATGCATCGTAGTAGTTTTATTTGCACTTATTCTACCAAAGTGCAAAGCAGCCTGAAGATGCGGAGATTCCGTTTCCTTCGCAGTTTCTCAGGTGGGAAAACCTTCAAGTGTCCTGCCTGCAAAAGCCTTAGTTTACGCCGGGTGAAACCAGAGGCAGCTGAGAGGAGCACAGTGAAGTCTAGGCACGTCTCATGTTCCTGATCTGGGCTGATCCAGCTGAACAAGAAGTGTTTCCAGGATTGGACCGGAGGCGTTAAAGAGACTCCACACCTCCATCGTCTCACATCTCTGAGCAGGAGGCTCTGTTCCTCCTCCGATGGACTCCCAAGGGCTGAACCTCCTGCATCACGGTTGCTAAGGTCTTGGGTCATGGCAGGAGGCGTTTCTAACTAAGATACAGCGGAAAAGTGCCGCAGAGCTGGGGAAGGAGAGTTAAGGGGGTGGAAAAGGGGGGCAGGAAGCAAAGGAAGAGGAGACAGACCCTGACGGTGTGTGCGGGCAGGGAGGGGAGGACATAGGTCTCCTGTGCAGGTGCCAGGTTCAGAGTGAGGCATCAGCTAGACAGCTCCGGGTGCCCATGCTGTAGACTGCGGTGCTGACCGGAGAGGAGGGCTGGACCGCCTGCTTGTGCTGGAGGACGTGGGAATTACCTGGATCCCAGCATCTCCATTTTCCAGGGACAATGCGTCCATCACTATTTGTGCAGGCCTTCCTGGGAATTCAAGCAGGGATGGGGAGCACAGACGGCTTTGAGACTGAAGAGGAGGTGCATACCTGGCTGCTGCGGTCACCTTAGGCTGGCTTCCTGGACGTGGGATCCCCCAAGGGTAAAGCACGCCTTCGTGTCTCATGCCCTAGACTTCAGCTGGCTTCTTCTGTCTGCTCCGATGTCACTCTCGTTTCTCTTTTTACTTAACCGCTTGCTGAGCATGTTGCAAGAATAATTTTTTTTTTAAGTTTTCAGATCTCTAAAGCACATTCCCCATTTACTTCTTGTGATTCAGAAATACAAGATAAGAACATTAGGTTACAATTCTGCCACAAAATAGAATTAAAACTTAAAGTAGCAAACATGGGTTCTAACATATATCAAAATAGCCATATGTACTCTTGTCAGCTTAAAAATGTCCTTAGGGTTATCAGTCAAGCAAGTGTAGGGTATAATAGCTATCATCTCCTCTTCAAAACACCAAATCTGCCATCACTGCTGTGAACTAAAGAAGATTTAGTCCAGAATACGGAAGGTTATGGTTAGTAGGTATTTTCCAAAGCTGAATCACTAAGAACTTTAAAACAAAACTTAGAGTTGGTCTTGGGATGTTGAAAAGTTCTGTCTTTGGTTGGACATTGGTGGTGTGATCCCAAGAGTCATATGCCCCCCACCCAAGGCCACTGGATGCCTTCATGTTAAAGCTCCTGTTGACGGTCACAGAGAACCCACGGCCTCCCACTCAGCTCCCCAGGAATGGTCTCTGCTATGATGAAGCTCAGTTGGGATAAGACGTGGGCATCCCAGCATACTTTTTCTGTTGTTAGAACAGGGACGCATGGCCATCTGAAGTTTCCTTTGAAAGGACAAAACCAAGATCCTTCAATACGGATGCTGCCTGTGGGGTGGCCTCTACTCTGAACCTGTCCTTCTGAAGTCCAATTCTGAACTGTGCAACTTCCCTCCAATTTTCACCTAAAAAAAAATGTCAAGGTAGCGGACAACTTGAAAGAAGAGAACAAAGAGCTTTGTCCACCCTTCGCCTGGGGCCACATCTTCGTGTGTGTGCGTATGTGTGCCTTCTGAATCCCCCCAAACACTGGAGCACACATCTCCTAAGAGCAAGGGCACAAACACAGTGCTGTATATTGCTGGGGAAATTGAACCCTGACATAAGAGGTCAAATACGTAGGCTTTAGACAGGTTTCCCCAACTGTTTTAACTGTTGCTGTTGTTCCGTCCTGTCTGACTCTTTGAGACCCCAAGGACTGTGGCATGCCAGGCTTTCCTGTCCTTCACTATCTCCCAGAGTTTGCTCAGACTCATATCCGTTGAATTGGTGATGCCATCCAGCCAGCTTGTCCTGTCATCTCCTTCTCCTCCTGCCCTCAGTCTTTCCCAGTATCGGGGTCTTTTCCAGTGAGGCAGCTCTTTGCATCAGGTGGCCAAAAGATGGGAGCTTCAGCTTCAGTATCAGTCCTTCCAATGAATATTCGAGGCTGATTTCCTTTGGGAGTGATAGGTTTGATCTCCTGGCTGTTCAACAGACTCTCAGTCTTCCACAATACCAAAGTTTGAAAGCATCAGTTCTTCAGTGCTCAGCCTTTCTGGTCCAACGCTCATATCCGTACATGACTATTGGAAAAACCATAGCTTTGACTATATGGACCTTTGTCAGCAAAGTCATGTCTCTGCTTTAAAATACACTGTCTGGGTTTGTCATAGCTTTTTTTTCTAAGGAGCAAGCCTCTTTTAATTTCATGGCTGCAGTCACTGCCTGCAGTGATTTTAGAGCCCCAAGAAAATAAATATTATTAAATTGTTTTAATAATATGAAATAAACCTCACCTCAGACCTAATGGAGGATAACTTAGTACATTTGGTGGTTATTCACTTTTATAACTTTAAAGGAAACAACCATTTTATTAATTTAATGATGAACCATAGCTCTTTAGTGCATAGTAGGCATTTCAAGGTTGGTGATGAGTTGATGCTTGGATGAGAAAAGTCCTTCCCTTCCCGTGAGACGAGTTTGGTGCAGCTTCCTTTGTCAGTGGGTTGAATTTCTTTTGTGAGCTTGTTTAAGGGGTCCCCATGGAGAAGAGGCACTGTTGCTCTGCAGACTTGGAAATTTTTGTCCGCAAACTTGGTACTATGCTCCCCTCTTGGAGAGCTGCATGCTGTCATGTAGAAGAGTGAAGGGGCTATAAGAAAGGGCCCCCTGCCACTGTGCAGCTGTCCCCCACTCATTCTGCCGAGGAGCCCCCACTTGGCAGGCCCTCCTGTGCCAGGGGGCCAGTTGCAAGTGGATTAATGCCTATTGTTGTTAAGTCGCTCAGTCGTGTCTGACTCTTTGTGATGCCATAGAAGGTAGCCTGCCAGGCTTCTCTGTCCATGGGATTTTCCAGGCAAGAGTACGGGAATGGGTTGCCATCTCGTTTACCAGGGGATCTTCCTGACCCAGGGGTCGAACCTGCCTCTCCTGCATTGGCAGGTGGATTCTTCACCACTGAGCCCCCAGGGAAGCCCTGCCAACCTTTGCAATTCCACCGAATTCTGTGAAGCCAGTTTGAGGATGCCCTTGACCTTGTGAGCTGGTCTTCCCCTAAGATAGCTGCACTGTTCTCTGCACGCAACACCCTGGCTTGGGGCTCCTGACAGTGGTTGTGGTGGGGCCGCCTGACTGAAGCCTCTTTCCTGATGCACTCGGTTGCTCGGTTCCCATAAGCAAGTTCTGAACTATCTCAGAGCCTAACATTTTGGGATGTAGAGCTTCCTTCTGGACGATGGCCCAAGGAATGCCCAGATAGCTTTCCAGCCCTTTGGATAAAATGAATAGATGTTGATTAAAGCATTCTTCACTGACATGATGAGTCATTCACATACCCCCTCTGCCTCTCTGCAGAACCCAATAAAATAATTCCAAAACTCTTCAGCGCAGAAGAGAGCACTGCCCTTGTTTAGGACAAGGCCTCTGGAAGGCCCGCAGGGAGTCCTCAGGTGAGGCTGGCCTGCAGGCTGCTGGGCCCCCCACGTCCTGTCTGGCAAAGTGGCTGCCCGTCGTCTGCAGCTGGTCATCCCTCTCTGGTACCCGCTGGTCCAGCGTCTTGACCTGGACCCTGGAGAAGGGCTTGTTTCCTGAGCTCCTGGGTGTAGGGCTCTGCTGGGGGCTAGAGTGAAGGTTTGAGGACCTACGATGATGTCCTTATTTGTCTGCCTGCCGTCATCCGTGGCTTCCCAGCAGGACGCTCGGCTGGGGATCTTCAGTGTCCCCGGGCCAGGCTTCCCTCCTGCCTCTGCCACTTGCCAGCTTTGGCACTTGGACTTTCTTACTAAATGCTCTTCCCAAGTCTGTTTTTCTCCTGAGTTAAATAGGAAGAAACCTGTCCTTATAAAACTCCTCTTGGTCTAAATAAGCTCCTGTTTGTGAAGCCGCTGCCGCTCACATGCTGTTTAGTAATTGCATACTCCCTCCCTGCAGCTCAGATGCTCAGGGCTCAGCGGGTCCTGTGGAAGGAGGCACGCTCTCGGTGTCATCGTGGGCACTGCAGCTCTAAGGGGCAGGGTGGCACCACTGGCCAAGGTCTCCAGCCTCACCGGAGGGCCCTTGCTTTGGAGATGGAGATGCCAGCCGGTCTTCCCCGGCTCCTCATGAATTGCCCCAAGCGCAGGTGACTCTGAGAAGCCAGTGGGTCACGTGGGCTGAGCATGTCTCCACTTCTTCCCTGTAGAGGGGATGCTTCAATGTTGGCATCCTTGGTCTGAGGACCCTTCTTGTCAATGGAAGAGGGTATAAGGAAGCCCCCTGATCGAGAAGAATCAGACTCTCCCCTCCACTTCTCAACTGGACAGGGGAGAGGAATATAGCCCAGGGCCCCTGGGGGGGGGCATCCTTGGGGGCACCTGTGGATGGAGACACTGAGGACAGACCAGGTGGAAACAGACTTAGTCGGGCAGGATGCCAGGAGAATCTAACTGGGCTGGGTGGCTTTTCAGAGCTTGCTTCCAGGGCCCCCTCCAGAAAGGATTTCAATTCAAATTTCCTGCCAGGTTCCAAAGCATCAGTTCATTTCCTTCCCTTTCTATTCGGCTCGAAGTTCCGAGTCTTTGCTAGCCTTCACGGCATCTGTGGATACGCTGAAGACTCAGCCTCGTGGAGGCAATCGATAGTCTAATAGGGACTTCACAGCGCAGCTCTGATGAAGCAAAGCCCATTTCTGTCCAAGCCAGCTGGGGACGGAGGGAGGAAGCCTACAGAATAAATCCTGGAGAGCAGCTCTAGTGGAATCGCTTTCTGCCTCTAACTGATCTTCCGCTTTCTCAAGGAAAAGGAAATTAACAACCAGTGTGTGGTTTTCCTAAGAAAACCTGTGCTTCCCCAAGCAGAAGCCACAAGCCTGCCGGGCCGGCCTGCGGCTCCTGCTCAGCCAGGGACATACTGTTGGCATTTACTAGAAACTAGCTTCCAGCTGAACACCTGGGTACCCGCAGGGCACACCCCCTAAGCCCGCTGCCCTCCTCTTAGAGGCCGAGCAGATCTGGAGCAGGGTTCCACCTATTCCAGCACAGGGGTCCCCAATAGGGTGCACCCCAGGGGCAATCTTGCCAGTAGAGAGACCAGAGCCGCGGCCTCCATTCAGAACCTCGGAATCTTCTGCCTGGACCAAACCCTGCCTGCACTCCACCACAGGCAAACATGAAATAAACTGTTTTAAAGAAAGCAAACTCACTAAGATGTATATGTTAAGTGTGAGAAATTCTGTGTATCAGCTGTATCTAAATAATATCCCTGGTGGCTCAGAAGGTAAAGAATCCACCTGCAATATGGGAGAGCTGGGTTCAATCCCTGGGTTGGGAAGATCCCCTGGAGAAGGGAACGGCTACCCACTCCAGTATTCTTGCCTGGAGAATTCCATGGACAGAGGAGCCTGGTGGGCTCCAGTCCTTGGTGTCGCAAAGAGCTGGACATGACTGAAGGGACTGAGCATGCGTGCAAGAGCTGTATAGCACAGGGAACTCTGTTCCCATTTGGGAGCAGCCCAAACGGGAACAGAATCTGAAAAGGAATTGGCACACGTTTGTGGATAACTGAATCACTTTGCTGTATTCCTGAAAGTAGCATGACATTGTTCACCAACTACACTCCAATATAAAATAAAAGCAAAAAAAACCCCACAAAACTATTATATATATATATATATATATATATATATATATATACATGCTGAAATTAAGCTTTAGACTTTTCTGATAGAAACTTCTGCACCAGCCATCCCAGGGTGAGTGTGTGTGTGTGTGCGTGTTTGTGACCTGTGCATTGTGTAGAGTGTGTGCGTGTGTGTGTGGTGTGTATAGCGGGTGAGTGTGTGAATGTATATGTGCGTTTGTGACCTGTGTGTTGTGTAGAGTGTGTCTGATGTGTGTAGAGTGTGTGATGTGTGTATTATGTAGAATGTGTGTGGTGTGTACAGTGGGTGAGTGTGTGAGTGTATATGTGCGTTTGTGACCTGTGTGTTGTGTAGAGTGTGTGTGGTGTGTATAGTAGGTGAGTGTGTGAGTGTATATGTGGGTTTGTGACCTGTGTATTGCATAGAGTGTGAGTATATGTGTGTGTGAGTGTATGAGTGTAGTTGGTGAGTGTGTGAGTATGTGTGTGTGTGTGTGTGTGAGATGTGTGTTGTGTAGAGTGTGTGTAGAGTGTTGTGTAGAATGTGTATGGTGTGTGTGGTGGGTGTGTATGTGTGGGGGTAGTGGCTAGGTGTGTGTTCCCTACAGTTTCTCTGATGTCCAGAGCTCTGCACCCTAGCGGGCGCCCCTTCTGTAAAGGTGGAATGCTGGGGGGACTCACGGAAGGGGCACTGAGATGGAAGTGGCCGTGACTCGGCAAAGAGACAGCAGTGCTGGTCTGTGCGGGCTGGGGTGCCACGGCGGCTCCGACGGCGGGGCTGCAGCCCACGGGTAATCACACGGGGCTGTCCCCTCGCCTCCCCCGTGGTGACGGCTCTCGGTGACACGGCCAGGCCTGCTGCCGGAGGAGTGGCTGCTGAGCCCCTGACTCACTGCCCTCGCTGGGGGCTCAGCTCAGAGCCCAGCTCGTACACGTGCCCCTCGGCTCCTGGAGGGTTCTTGAGCAGCTTGTCATTAGCCTGACTTCCCGCAGGAGGTGGTGGGCCTGGCGTCAGACAGCCCAGCCCTGGACCCCTCCAGGCCTGCCCCCTGCCCCGTCTGTGAGACGCGGTAACAGCATTGCCTAGGGAAGTGTGCTCAGGATGAAACAGGCCTGGAGCAGCTTGAGCAGGAATGCGTGGGAGCTGTGGCTGCTTTTGACTTTGTGATGACCTTTAGGTGACTTGGGCTTCCCTGGTGGCTCAGATGGTAAAGTGTTTGCCTGCAATGCAGGAGAACTGGGTTCGATCTCTGGGCTGGGAAGATTTCCTGGAGAAGGAAATGGCCACACACTCCAGTACTCTTGCCTGGAAAATTCCACGGACAGAGGAGCCTGGTAGGCTACAGTCCAAGGGGTCGTGAAGAGTCGGGCACGACTGAGCGACTTCACTCACTCACTCAGGTGACTCGACGGGAGAGTTTTGTGTGAAGTCACGGGACCCGACTCAGGATGCTTACCTTCTGACATGGCTGCATGTACGCAGCGCGGGTGACCAGGTGGAAGGCTGCCCCGAAGAAGCCAACTGGTAGGTGAAGTGTTTCCTGCCAGCGTGAAGCTGGGTGCATGAGCCTGGGATGAGCCCCAGAGCCCGAGTGCCACGGTCATGCCCGCAGCCTCCATGGCGATGTCGGGTCTGAACGACGTGACGGAGGCAGAGGCTGTGGCTCTCAGGTGTGACGACCCCAACTTTTCACTTGGCTGGGAAGCGGCCCTTTTACTGACTCTTCTGTGCAAAGTTCAATCAAGGGCACGTTTCTCTTATCAGTCAGATGAGGGGCTACGGTTATTGCAGGAGAGCGCGGCCCGGCAGGGTGGGACCAGCCCGGCTGCCTCTGGAAGGCTGGAAGTTCAGACACGGACGGATGCTGAGCCGGGTCCCCAGGAGGCCAGCGGAGCAGTGTGGGGTGACCGCTCTGACACTCAGCCTGCCCCCAAGGAGATGTCTGTCTGTCTGTCTCCTGCGGGACTCAGACTGCGTTTGGAATCAGATCAACAACAGCTTTGGGTTTCAGTTTCCTGCTGATGGACAGAAAAATGAGACCTCAAAAAAAAAAAAAAAAACCCTTCAGTCTACAGGAAGAATCCGGGAGAAATAAAAAGGCTTGGGGGGAAGATAGATAGGCCCCTGCGAGTGCTACACTAACGGTCATGAAAAGGCTTGGAAACTGCAGCAAGGAATTTTGGAGAGCTGCGTGGAGGAAAAGTGTGCGTTCAGCAGAACCCAGCACTGCGGCTGCCGTGGAATAGTTTTAAATGCCTTTTCCCTCATAACGAGATTATTCAGTACAATGTCATTGCCGCCACTGACATTTTCTTTAAAGTCATAAAGGCCTACCTAGTAATAAAAGGGCTCGGAATAAAATTAGGAATACCATGTATAAATTATCTTTAACCTTAGCTTCGTTTGGATGGTGACTTTTTAGACCTGATCAATTTTCATGAAACTATCCACATAAAACTGTGAAAAAATATTTGATCCCCGGCTCTCGTGAAGGCAGCGGTAACACGGCGACAGCTTTGCCTCCACTTAACAGGGCTGTTGGTGCCAGTCTCTGTGGGCGACGTGGGGAGACAGGGGATAATTCTGAAATTTAATGTGATTTCTCAGAACGTTGTCAGGGAAAACATCTCCGCTGATATGCATATTTTATGTAAGCACTGCATATTCAAGGACATTCAGCAACTTAACACATTTTCTGCTTAGTTGGAAAAGCATTCACTCACACAGCTTGGACTTTGCCTGGCCTTGCAAGCGTAAATTGCTTGGGTGAAGTTATCCCGCTTTCCCTCCACTGATTACCTGCTTCATGGGCTCCCCTGCAAAACCCTCTCAGTGTGGACTGGGGAAGGAGGTGGGAGGCATGACCAGGAGACCCTATGTCCCGAAACATCCTGGCCAGGGCTGGCCCGTCTAGACCCGTGGAGAATCTGATGACTCACAGGAAATCTGGCAGCTCCAGCAAAGGCTCTCTAAGAGGTGTTTGTTCCTGCAGCTGAGTGTACAGCACTGCTTCCTCGACTCTGGAGGGGAGGGCCAGCTTAGAAAGCCTCACAGTGGGAAGGGAGGGCTTCTGCGTGTGTGTAGGGAATGGCAAACCACTTCAGTATTCCTGCCTTGAGAACCCCATGAGCAGCCTGAAAAGGCAAAAAGATAGGACCCTGAAAGATGAACTCCTCAGGTCTGTAGGTGCCCAATATGCTACTGGAGGTCAGTGGAGAAATAACTCCAGAAAGAATGAAGAGACGGAGCCAAAGCAAAAACAACGTCCAGTTGTGGATGTGACTGGTGATGGAAGCAAGGTCCAGTGCTGGAAAGAGCAATATTGCATAGGAACCTGGAATATTAGGTCCATGAATCAAGGAAAATTGGAAGTGATCAAACAGGAAAGAAGCTTACTGACGATTAATTCCTGAATTTCTGGACAATATGAGGGCCCGGCTAGAACCCTTTCTTGGCGATCCAGAATTTCTGGAGAGCCTTGTTCAGCTCTCCTGACTCAGTCCTTTCTCTCCATCAGTGGGTCCTCTCTGCAAGTGGTGATGGGGGACCCCGGTGGGAGTGGAGTCCCTGTGGCTCCCACCTGGGTCCCTGCCTCAGGGGTGAAGGCTGTGCCTGCCCAGAAGACCACCCTCCCCCTCCCCAAAAGCCCCCTGTGGAGGCTGAGGTCAGCAGGTGCAAGGCGAATGGAATATCAGCCATTACTCTCCTCGTAATCTGGACATTACGTTTATAGACCTTTCGTCTCGACGGTTCCCAGAGGACGTTTGCAAATTTAACAAACTGTGCCCGAGAAGTCCGGTGACCTCTCAGGCAAGCGATGGGAATCATTGCAGCAGTCTACCTCCCAGGCCCTGCCTGGGATGCTGGAACCCAAGTCCAAAGCAGGGTCTTCTGTGAGCCCATGGAGTCCAGCTCATGCCCAAGTTCCTTCCAAAGGCCCCAGCCTGGGCAGAGCAGCTGTGACCCGTCAACCCCTCAGCTGTTTGAAGCCACCACACTGATTCCCGTCCCAAGACAGCAGGAAGACGTCCCTCCCCAAGAGGGCTGAGCACCCACCTTCCTGGGCACAGACTCTCCTCCCTGCACTCAGCTCTCTGGGGTGCGCCTTCCAACCTGACCTGGGGGCGCCGCCCCCAGCAGAACACAGTGCGGTGCAGAGTCCCCTGCGGCTCCGGGGACCCCACCCAGCGACGGCACTGGCCGGGAGGTGAGATCCGTTTGCTGTCCCTGAGAGACACAGCCCTTTGAAAGAAGGCTCCATGCTGTGAGCACCCTGGAAGCTGCACTCAGAATGTGGGAGGGGCTTGGGGGGCCGCTGAGCACGCGGACTGAGGGCCACCCTCAGCCCCGACCTCCCACTCCCCACGCTTGATGGTTCGTGGTTCCCTGCTTCCCCCAGGATGTCTGCCAAAGTGACGCCATTCCAGCTAGACCTCCTCACGGGGATCCTTCTCAGAAGAGACCCCGGGGCAGAAACCAGTGCTGGGAAAGGCCTCTCACACCCTGCCCTTAGGTGTGAGAGGACCGCCCAGGGGCGGGGGTCTCACTCACTCTGGTCTTCTGGGAGGGGATGGGTCCCAGGCGTCCCCTTGCTACTTGCTTGTTTCTTCTGAAGGCAAAGCCTGGCTGTGCCCTGGGGCCTGTGAGGTGGTCTCACACACACACGCACGCACACACATGCACACACATATGCACATGTACACACACGCACATGCACATACGTGCACACGCACATGCACACACATGCACATGCACATGCACATACGTGCACACATGCACTCACACACGCACACATATGCGCATACACAAACACACACACACGAGCACGCACGCACACGCACGCACACACACATGCACACACATGCACGCACACCAGTCTCCACCTGAGCCTGAGTGCAGTGGCCGATGTTGCTCCAGACTCTGCCAGAAGGTGAGAAGCCCCTTCCAGGCACAGGCAACCCCAGACCCGTGGGCCTTCCCTTGAGACGAGCGCAGCCTGAAAGGCCTGTCCACGCAGAAGCTTGGGCTCCGAAGACGCAGAGGAGCCAGGGGAGGCTGCAGGTTCATGGTCATGGTTGGGTCGCCTCTGGCTCAGGCCTGACAGCCTGATGGAAGGCGGGCGGCAGCTGGGAGTCCGCGGGGCCTCAGCCCATCTGAGTGTCTTATCCACGTAGCATGGGAAATCCAGGCTCAAGGAGAGATAGTTCCCAGTGATGGGGGCAGCCCTAAGTGGCCGGTAGGGCCTCAGGATGGAGTGGGGCCTCTTGGGGGGCACCCTGGAGCCAGACCCAGCCACGGCTCCTCCGTCCTTCCAACCTTCCCACGGAGTCTGGCCAGGTCCTTCAGGAAAGGCTGAGAGCTCCCTGAGACCACGGTCCTAGCCCCCCACCCCGACTGCACAGTAACAGAGATGCAGGGGCCCTGGCTGCAGCTCCTGCCACCAGACAGGCCCGCAGGCCGCCACGCTGTGCCTCTGGTCACACAGCCCAGACCCAAGCCCTCGGTTTTCTGACCCACAAACTGGGAATACAGTTTTTCCTGGCACCGCGTGTGAGTGAGAGTAGCACTAGCCACACGGGGGTCATCACAGCGCCTGTTTCCAAGTCCTGGTCATCTGTCACCCTCAAAAGTATGCTGCCTTAGTCATAGAAAGAAAGGGGGCTTCCCTTGTGGTTCAGCTGGTAAAGAAAGAAAAAGTGAAGTTGCTCAGTCGTGTCTGACTCTTTGCGACCCCCATGGACTATAGCCTTCCAGGTTCCTCGGTTCATGGAAATTTTCCAGTCAAGAATACTGGAGTGGGTTTTCCTGACCCAGGGATCGAACCCAGATTTCCCGACTTGCAGCTGTAGTCATAGGACTCTCCGAAGAAAGCTGACTTTGCTGCCCTGTCCTGGTGAGATGGGTGATTTGGTGGAAGGGTGGGCCGCTGCTGGTGTCCAGGGGACAGGGACCGCCCTTCTGGGTGGGTAGGGCTGTGTGCTGGCAGAACCCGGTAGCAGAAGCCCACAGGACCCTGCTCGAGGATTCTGGCTCCTCCCCACACGATGCAAGGAGGGTGGAAGCAACCTGGGTGGTGGCTTACATTCTGGATTTAATCTTCCTTAAAATTGTTCCATTCTGGGGCGGTATTTCTCCAGATTCGGGCTGTCCTTGAAGAGGGGACCCCACAACCTCACATCTGCTTGATGCATAAAAGCTGCCAGCCCCTCCCAAACCCCCCACCCCTGTGCTGCAGACCCGCCCAGCCTGTCTGAGGAACCAGATGACGCGGTCTAGACAGGCCTCCTCCCTGGCTCCAAGTTCCTCTTCCTCTTCCTGCCCTACCGTTGGCCCCACCAACCTTCAGAGGAGTTTCTCTAGGAGAGGAGCTGGTCGGCGCTAACTGTGCCGTCCACGGCAGCCCGCCTCTCGTGCTCAGGGGCACCCTGATCCTCACCCTCCCAGCCCGGGCAACCTGCCTGACTCAACCTGATCCCTCATTCCTTCTGGGTGGGTCTCAGCCTCTGAGGCCCAGCACTGGGGGTGGGGCGTCAATCCTGCAGGACAGGCCTGAGCTCCATGCAGGCTCTTGTGAAACCAAGTCTGTGGATGCGGGAACGTCCGCCGCTGTGAGACCCTTGTGATGCAACTGCTTCTGCTACTCACAGATGCGTGGCCTCAGTCTCCCCTCTGCCCTCTCTCTGGCCCTGCCTTCTTCTGGAAATGTCTGCTCTCTGGCCATTCAGGCACATATGTCTGGGGGCCCTGGGCTGGACCCAGGACCCCAGCTCCGTGTGTCTGAGATCCAGGTGCCTGGGCTCAGGAAAGGGTTTCCCAGGAAGTTGGCTTTGAAACTGGAACCTGGAGCTGGGCAATGTGAACCTGGAGATTGGAGCATCTGGAGGATGTGGGGGGTGGGGCAGGGTCCTGGAGGAAGGGCAATCGGGCAGCACCTCCGGATGGCTGAAGGTGAGAAGATACAGCCAGCGCGTCTGAGGAGCCACAGAGGTCAGCAGATCAGGGGTGGGGTAGGGGCCTGACCCAGGAAGGCGGGGTGGGCTTTCAGGCGTGGTGGAGAGGTTGGATGTGTTCTGGGAGCAGGGGTGCATCTCACCAGAGCATCTTCCCAAACACCCTCCCTTCCCTTGGTGGTCCAGCAGCTGCAGAAGCCCCCGTCTTCTTTTCAAGGGTCCACTGCCTGCAGAAGCAATGTGAGCACAGAGCCCCGTGTTCTCTGTTCTATCCTCCGGCCCCGGGGAGGGAGCTGGCAGGCTAGTCCAGCATGATGCCCAGGGAAGTGGGGCCACTTTTCCTCCAGGGAGTTGGGACTTCACTCAGCCACAGAGCCCAGCTCTTGCCTCTCCCAGCCAAGGCCCCTGCAACTCAGAGATAGCAGTAGTCACTCTGTTTCCTCCTACAGCTCAGGACCGACCTGGATTTTATTTACTTCTTTTCCTGTCTGCCCTGGACTTAGCTCCACTTACTCCTCATCTCCCAAAGAGGGTCACCCATTGGGCGTCCAGTGCATCCTTGAGAAGGTTGCAATTTGTAGAAAGTGCTGTAACGTTGCTCTGTGGACCGTGGTGAGAAGCTCTGGCTGCACGTCAGAGATACCTGTGACCCTTCTAATAAGTGCAGATTTCCTGGCCACACCCTCAGTTTCCAGCTGCAACCTCGTGCTGTCTTTTGAGAAAGTCATGCCAACTTGATGTGGGAAAACTTCTTGTGGTCTGAAGCCAACTGCTTCTCTGAAATAGGATCATTTCTTTCGGGTAAGAAGGACCATTGAATGAGCAAATAGAATGCCGTTGATTTCTCCCTGGTGTCCCAAAGCTAAACACTAGTCATTGGCCAATGATTTTTCTGGGAGACACAGTGACATCATCAATGATGTTGGGGTCAGAGCAGAGAAATAAAAGCCATGTTAATTTCAAGCTCCATTAAAACTCTAGTTTTAAAAAAATCAATATTTTCTGAACATAAATGAGAAAAAAAATTGGTAGGACACGGAATTCCATTTCAAGCTTTTAAGTCTATGACCAGCAAGGGATAAAAATATTGGCAAAAAAAAAAAGTTCGAGTATTTGATAATCTCCATCGGAAATGCTAGGTACAAGCATAGATTATTTTAGATAATTGTTTATTGAAGCAAATTGATGTCGCAGGCATTGGATTTTGACAGAAAGTCAACTTTGCCAATGGAAACATCTAATACCCTAGAACCTGTGAGCAAATCAGGGGATGTTCTCTCGAAGAGGGCTCTGCTCTTCAGAGAGGATGAAATGGACTTCTGTCCAACCCTCTCATTCTTCCCACAGCGATCAAATAACACCTTCTTGAAGGGACAGGAAAATCAATGATGGACCAGAAGCAAACGTCCTGGAGGATTTCCATCTGTTTGGAAGAAAACTGCCGTGAAGCTCCCCTGCAGGGTTTGATAAGTCCTTTATTGCATCCCTCTGGTTGTTTTCCTTGTGTGATGAGAACACACAGCCCTGTGGAAGGGCTGGGGGGCTCTAAACCCTGCCCTTGGGCAGCCTAGGCTAACCCCCTCCCTGGGACCAGGCAAGGACTCAGTCAGGACTCAGTGATGTGTGGGATCAGCCAACAGAGGAAATGTTAATTTCTGTGCACAGCTCATAACCCTAAGAGTTATGAATTTCAACTCCAAATGCCTGCTTAAGAAAAAGCTAAAACTATCTCTCATCATTCAGTTTTCCTTTTTCTATTTTCTGAAATGGAAACAAGGTATGTTTACTTCAATAAGTCTATAGAGCAAGTTAATGCTTTAAATAGTTGATGCCTATTCTTAAAATAATTTATTAGGTGTGTTCCATCTGTGGTCACATTGTGTCACTGGAAAGAAAAAATTACCACGCCAGCCACTGCCGATTTCAGTCTTGTTGGATCATGCATGGTGTCTGGCATGGGTTTTCCATTCTCTAGCGGTGTTAGGAACCTAAAGCCAAAATTTCCTGGTGCCTGGGTTTGCAGGGGACTTCCAGGAGCCTCTTTTCTCCTCTGATAGGTGATCTCTAGTCAAAAACATATCTGTTTCAATCAGTCCGTCCTACCATTTCGGGAACTAGATGGCAGCTTTGCCCAAAGAGATTAGATCCACAGTTTACATCCAGAAGAATGAGCCAAGTTCAGGATCATAACAGCCACGCCGTTTGGGCACATTCTCCTGCCTTTGTTTTGGCAAGTATTTCCCGTTGCCGTGTGTGGCGGTCAGCCCTTGTGTGATCTACTTGATTCAGGCTGAGTTGGCCGGTTTATTGGAGCGGCAAGAGACCTCTTTGCTGGCAGCTTTGGACTTTTTTTAGAAAGAGCCCCCAGCCAAGATGGGTGGAGCAGTTTCTTGGTGGAGCCCCGGCTTCATTTTCTCTTTAAGGGTTGCTAGTTCCAGACCAACAATCATTGCTTGTCCAGGTGGACTTGGATCCCCCTGGGTTTTCCACCTGCATCAGTTTTATTTCCCTCTTTGAGCCACCCACCTCCAAATCCCCTTTGCTGTTCTTCAGTCTCTCAGCTGTGTCTGACTCTTTTTGACCCCATGGACTGCAGCTTGCCAGGCTTCCCTGTCCTTCATCAGCTCCCAGAATTTGCTCAAGCTCGTGTCCATTGAGTTGACGATGCTGTCCACCGTCTCACCCTCGGTCAATCATCTTCTCAATCTGCCTTCAGTGTTTCCCAGCGTCAGCTCTTTTCCAAATCCCCGTGGGTTTGTCCAGATCCCTTTGCCTCCCCTGGGTTGGCAGGGCCTCTCGGCCCAGTATTTGCATCAGTCAGAACATGAGAGCTCTAGCAAGTTGCCCACACATCTTTCCAATCAGAAGAATTTGGTTTGGTTTTCTTTGGAATGTTGTGTTTGTCACCACGAGTTTCAACAGCTGAACATCCAGGGTGAGGCTGGGCTCCATCGGGCCTGATGCCAGGAAGAGTCGGAGAGGACACGCCAGAGGCAGCGAGCACTAATTGCTCCAACCCTCCGCCTTCCCTGGGAGGGAGAAGCCCCCTGCTCTCTTGGGTTTCCTTTAAGGCTCGCCTTAGACGTTCTAGAGGACGGACATTCTAGCGATGCTTAGGTTTTGAGGAGCAGATGTTTTTGAACAATTCTCTCCAAATGGTAATCCTGGACTTTGATAATTACGTGCAGATGATAAACTTTCACATTAGAGGCCGTGTCTTTTACTATCCTTGAATTTTAGTCTGTGGAGTCTGTGCATTTCTCTGCACCCAGATTACTTGAGAAGTGAGGGGCTCACCCCCTGACAAAGGGGAGGGACAAAAAGATGAAAAGAAAAGACTGATTTTTCAAAGCCAATTACATCCCTGTCTCTGAGATGCAAACCAAAGTTTGGAGAGAAAAGAAGTGGTGTGTGTGGGCGTGGATGGGATTTTCTTAATCTGGGAAGCTGGTTCGGCCCATGAAACATTTCATCAAAAGCTAATGTGAAACTGATGTGCTCATCAATATTTATGTCCTCCCGGCTGGCTGTGGGGCCCTCAGCCCCCTCCCTTCCCTTGCCAGGCCATTCAAATACTTCGACAAAGGAAAACAGTGGAGCCAAATAGTACAGTTCGGCTCAGAAGTGTTTCCTTCCTGTAAACATGCTGTCTCCCTTCCTTTTAGCTATTTATTTTTCACTTGAAAGCTCTGGCTCCCTCCTCAAACCTGGAAACACTTACTGAGTATCTGCAGTGCAGCCTGCATTTGGTCCAGGCCCTCCAACCCCTACATGGCTGAAGTTCACAAGAAGGAAAGTGGGAGGAAGAGGCGACCTTTGGAGTCCACGGACCTTCTCTTGTCTAATGTCGCAGTAGCTCTGAGAAGCAGGGGCGAGGATGGTCACCACCTACAGGCGAGGAAATGGAGGTTCTGAAAGCATCAGTAACTGTCGTACCAACTGGGAGCAGGTCTGGACTTTTTGGAAGAAGTCAGAGCCATCCCCTTGTCCTCAGGCTTCCTGGTGGTTCACGACTGGCCTGTGGTGGCCTTGGGTAGCTCAGCCTGCCTTCAGAGCTTGGGGTACACTTCCTCAGTAAAGAGGGCTCAGAACCTCCCTGAGACCAGCAGGAACTTCTCCCATTGCCCCAGAAGTGAAACAGCTACTTGGACATCTTCCTTGGTAGACCATGTGTCCTAGAGAGCAGGGCAAGGTTGAGTCTAAGCGATGTCTATGGCTGAGTATCCCTCCTGCACCCAAGCACCAAGGAGCCCCTGGGAGAACGTTAGCTATGCAAGGAAGGTGAAGGGACGGGGAAGACATGGCAGGAGGCAGCCACTCTCCTCCACAGGCCGGGGTCATCTGGGATTTCACCGTAAAAGATTAGTTGCATCCAGAGCCAGAGTCATATGAATGCGTGTCGTTCTGAGCTTGTCCCCAGGAAGGAATCGCTTCCTTTAGAAGTCACCGCTTTTGCCTTGTTTTACACCATCTCCATGATCCCAGAACTTCTGAGCTTGATTTTATTAACCTAGGAGGGGAAAAGGCCCAGCCAAACCTGAGGCTCATTACTCATAGAAACTAATGTTTAAATACACAACCCTAGCATAAATTTACATATAAAGAAGGATGTTGGTTGGAAAAAAAAATCTGTTATCATAACATTGTGGTTGGCATACAAAACCGCAGGAGGCACATATGCAGAAGTTAGGGTTGCTTGGCAACCGTAATTGCCCAGTTTAATGCCTAAGCAGATAGACTGATGGTTGCAATGCAGTGTGGGCAAGACCCCACATCTTCCACCACCCACTGGGGTGGTAGGTGAGGGTGCAGGGAGGGTAGCTCTTAGATGAAGACCTGTCCAGAGGTCTACTCTGCACCTGAGACAATGGCCGTGCCCACCGTCAGAACCTTTCCATCCGGCCTACCCTTGTCGTGATCCATTTCTCAGCTCTGCAGAATTAACGGCACACAGGCTTGCTCTGCCCTCTGGGGTGGCAAGACTGGGGGCTGGAACTTGCTGGCAACCACAATCTTGTGCATGGTGGAAGACCCTGGAAGGTCTTGGAGACAATGTGACTGGGATGAGCTGGGACAATGGTTTACATTCTCAGTTGGGAACAAGCTCAGGGAAGAAGGGACAGCAGAGTGAGCCACCGATGCCAGGATCAGCCCCCACTCCCCTGCCAAATCCCCTTTCAGTCCGAGATCGTCAATGGCATGTTATGGTCTTAGAGACAAACTCTGAACATCAGTCAGTGTGCTGACCATATAGTCCTGCAACGAGGCTCCACACGGCAGACTATTCCTTCTCGTCCACATTGTAAACGCACCCCGCTCTCTTGTGGGAGAGATATAATCTAACAGGGAAGATGCCCAAATATTGGCTTGATTGCTCGGCAGTGTGAGCAGCCCCCTCTCTCTGTGGGGACTGGGTTTCTGGGAACCCGCAAGCTGACGGGATTGAAAGCGCACTCCCATGCCCTCCACTCAAGACCACTGCCACTCTGCAGGGACCAGCAGGAGGCCTGGGGTCCGTGGCAGAGCCCTGAGAGCTTTCCAGAACCTCCAGATCTGCTCTGCCATTTAGCACAGGGGTCACCAACCTGCTTGGAACCTCAGTTTCCTCATCTGTTTTGTGAATTCTCTCACTATAAATCAAGCACAGTGTACAAAAAAAATGAGGCAAAGAGAGAAATTTAAAGAAAAACCATCACCTCAGTATGCTTACCTATTGACCACTGCTCATCCCAAGCCTGGAGGAGGGCATGGCAATCCACTCCAGTATTCTTGCCTGGAGAATCCTGTGGACAGAGGAGCCTGGTGGGCTACAGTCCATGGGTCACAGAGTCGGACATGACTGAACACATCCCAAGCCTGGATCTTATTAGTGAAGAGTGCTATGGGCGCTGTGCCTAGTGGTATGGGCTGCTTGCTGTAGCATTGACCCTGATCCACCTGCTTTCTCAGAGCATCATCTCCAGTGGGGGCAGGGTGGGGGATGGCCGCTGAGGGCTTGGTCTTATCCTTGTCAGTGCGTTGGGATTAGAAGAAGCAGAGAACTGTACGCCTCCTTGGTCCTAAGTAGCAGCGCTGACTTGCCAATGGGTCAGGGTGACTGTAGGGGCCGTGTAGGGAGCCGGCACTGTTTCTGATGCCCTTAGGATAGCGTCATTCTGGGGAGTGGGTGGGGAGCTCTGTATCAGGTAAGACTCAGGAAGGAAGGAGTGGAGCTTCACTGAAGAATGGTTTCAGTGCTCAAGTATTTATTCATGATGGACAGGTGTATTTTAAAGTTAATCCCCATCTCTGGCTGGGCTCCCCATTAATAATGAAAAAGGAAGAAGCTAAAAGCATAGAACCACCTGGAAGAGATTTGAATATTCTCAGGCTGAAAGACTTGCCCTAGTCTTGGTTTTGCTAAAATAGCTTGTTCATGAGTCTATATGAACTCATGAACTCAAGTCTATAGGCTTCTTATGTGGAGCCTATCACACTGAACCAGTAATTTTCTCCAATAGAACAATGTAAAGTTTTAGAAAATCTACTAAAAAGGAATAAATTCAATTCATCTGCTATTCTACTTCAATCACCATAAATCCTCTGCACTTGCCCCTGCCTCTTCTTATAGCTAGAATTTAAAATTCTGTTTTTCTTCTCCATGTTCTTTTTAATTTTACCATGAAATCGTATTTCTTTATTTGAAATTTATTAATATTATTTTTAATTTTTAAAGTTGATTGGTCTTCCCTGATGGCTCAGATGGTACAGAATCTGCCTGCAGTGCAGGAGACCTGGGTTCTATCCCTGGGTCGGGAAGATCCCCTGGAGAAGGGAATGGCGACCCTCTTCAGTATTCTTGACTAAGTAGGTTACCATCACAGATATTCAAGGAAGATTCTAGGGGAGTCTTTTCAAGTGACCTTCCTGTTTTAATTTTATTAATATCATTATTAATTTTTAAATCATTTATTTGGCTGCACCGGGTCTTGTTAAGGCATGCAGGATCTTTAGTTGCAGCATGCGAACTCAGCTGCGGCATGTGGGGTCTAGTTTCCTGGTCAGGGATCAAACCTGGGGCCCCTGCATTGGGGGCATGCAGTCTTGGCCACTGGAGCACCAGGGAAGTGCCGGTTTTATTTTCAACTTTATTAAAAGTTGGTTTACAATGCAGAGTTGATTTAAAATGCTGTGTTAGTTTCGAGCGACTGAGTTGTACATACGCACATACAAATACTCGTCAATTTCACGTTCTGTTCTCATACAGGTTATCACAGAATGTCAAGTAGAGTTCCCTGCGCTACACGGTAGGTCCCTGTGGCTTATCTGCCTTCCGTATAGTAGCGTGTGTATGTGAACCCCAAGCTCCTGCTTCATCCCTCTCCCTTTCATTTCCATGTTACAGTGAACTTTCCAATGGCACAGACCCTCGCTATGTGCAGGGGTCCATAAATCTCCTGTTAGAGGCCTAAGTGCAGGTGCCCGTTAGTTTTTATCAGAGTTCCCCTCCACTGTGCCAGCTGAGGTTTCCAGGGTTCCAGCGTGGAAAAAGGCACATGGTTACGGCATCCATCAGGGATGGCACGAGGAAAGGCTTCTCACAACCAGGGTGATAAGTATTATCTAAACAGTGTGCACTTAGCTCACTTGCCACAGCACTTGGCTTCTTTTATGGCAGAGAGACTTAGTATGCAGTCCGAGCTGAAGGCCGCTTATCAGCACCGCCGCTCCGTCACCCACCGGAGTGGTTACATTTATTATGAAAACATTGTTCAACTTTATCACAAGTTAAAATGCGTGTACATTCTGCCCAGAGGGTGCAGGCAGAAAAGCCTGCAATTTCTCCTATCTGGATGCTGTCTCTAAGTGGGATCTTATTTTGATAACTGAGCATTTTGAGCTCCATCCCTGGCCCTGTGAGTTAGATTCTTCTCAAATTCCTTCTTGGCATGAGGTGGAATACAAATAAACAGACCCATAAACAGCCTTGCAAACATCTGAGCTCCAGTTCCACGATGGATGCCACAGAAACCGCTGATCTAAAATCTTGCTATTTACATGCAGATATATATGTGTAATTTGGGGGGAGGGGTGAGACAAATGAAAGTGTAGCCCACGGGACTGAACTGATCGTACAGTGTTTGACTTCAGTCTTCAGATCTCGAGTCTCCCTTTGAAATCTTCACTCCTGGAGCTTGATAAGATCCCAAATGCCCTACTGCTCCCCGCTTCACTCGAGAAACGTTCCCAGCGTGAGGCACGCTGAGTTCCTGGAATTCTCTGGGGTCCTGGACTCAGGACTTGCCCGTGACCTGCTCCGCCTTCCCAGGTGCTCTTGGATTTAGTGGCACTTTCTCCTGGTCTTGCCAGCCTCCTTCTGACCTTCTGCCTCTTCTGGCTGGTTTCTGAGGCTCACCAGCTGTGCTCCCCATGCTCTTCAGCACCCCGCCCCGGGCTGCAGAAACCGGGGGAGCAGGCCGCTAACTGGGGAGCAGGGCAGCCCCATTTCTCCTTGGCTAAGGCTGGCTGGGGGGCTCTCAGACCCTGCCCTGCCTCTGGTGTACATTAGAATTCCAACCTGCAGTGTCCTTTGAGACCCGTCGGAACTTCTGCATTTTTCAGAAGAGAAAACTGTCAGCCCATTGACTCATTCATAAACATTTACCGAGTGCAACCCACGTTCTCAGACTAGCTCCAAAATCTACCTAGATGAAGCAAATAACACAATTCCTGGCGGGGAGCTGGAGGGTTCTATCTATTCGCTGAGGTCTCTTCAGGAGCCTGTTCACAAATATCTACTTTTGCATCCGTGAGTTTCCTTTCCTTTATTTTCAGACAGTATCTGCGTCCATAAAGTTCCATCCAGGGCTGTCTGTCCCCTAAAACGACACCTTCTCTTGTTGTTTGCAGGTCTGCGCGCAGCTGCCTTCATCTCCAAGGCCAGCTGCCTCGAGAAATAACATCACATTTCCCTGTGGACCTCACTTCTCCTGCATATGAGTCACACCAGGAGAAGAGGTGAGTCATTTAAGTACTTTTTCTTCTTCCTGGGTTTTAAGTTTTTATGTTGCTTTTGCAAAATGCAATGAGGGCTGGGAGTTAGATGTAAAGTGTGCAGATGCGTCCAGAAGCTATGGTTCAGAGCAGAGACTCTCTGGGCTGGGAGAGAAAATAAAGGGAAACTCAGGAGATAATGCCGGAGACAGATCGTCAATAGCATGTGGAAAGGCCACTTCACTTGATCAGCAGGGCTGTTTGGAGCAGAATTTTGATTAAAGAAGACATCCCGGGCAGAGCTGGTGTGGACAGGCCGTCTGAACTACAACTGCTCAAAATGAATAAATGTGAACCTCAGTGCGTGAGACCACAGCGAAGTGCATCTGTCGGGGGAGGGGGTCCCCACACTTCCTACAGTTACCAGCTCAAGGTTTGCCTGGACCAGCACCCCCGTGGAAGTTATCCAAGGAGCCCATGAATCTGAGAAAAAAAGGCAGACAGCTTTTGACCAATTTCATGACACTGGCAGGTCTGGGGACTAGGAACCGGGTGGTCTTCCCTCCACAGTCTCGGGCTGGTGGCCAAAGCCTTCACTGTGCCAGCTCTGTACTAGCTCCTACCAGCGCTTCTCAGACCCCTCCCCTTGCCCATCCACCCCCAAACACGGGCAACTAAAGCATCTCAGTGGAAGAAATACTTGGAAATGTTTAAGTGTCCATCACATGGAAACTTCTAGAAAAAAATAATTTTTTTGCAGTCTGTGGTCCCAATGTAAATTTCCTCTCCCTTTGGCCCATTGGATCCTGGACAGTGGAAGTTGCATCCATATAGGATCGGACAGGTGCTCGCTGAGGAAGGGTGCCTGAGAGCTGAGCTGTGCATCCCTGCCTCCCAGCCCTCAGGTGACCCTCTTGGCCCCTCTGGCTATCCCCATCCCAGGTGCTTCCCTTGCTCCTTGTCATCTTACCTAATGTTAGCCGCTAGGTCTTGCCCGACTCTTTGTAGCCCCCCAGGCTCCTCTGACCATGTGATTCTCCAGGCAAGAATACTGGAGTGGACCACCATTTCCAATTCCAGGGTATCTTCCCGACCCAGGGGTTGAGCCCAGGTCTCCTGAATTGGCAGGTGGATTTTTTGCTGTCTAAGCCTGCAGGGAAGCCCCATCTCACCCAGGAAGGTGACCCTTTCCAGGATCGTGTGGAGAGATGCACTGAGAAGTCTCAAGGTTCTGCCTGGCCAGCCTGCAGTAGCCACGCATGGATCTGGGGCTGGGTTTGTGGCTTCCTGGTGCGAAGAGCATGTATATCACTAACAAACACCACGGTTTCTCAGGGAGGGGTTTGGGGACTTCCATCCCTGTAACAGGGTCTGCCCACAGTGATCGCCAGACGCCCGCCCAGTCCATAGCCCATTCCCGTGTTCTGCTCGGCAGTTTGGCTGAAGAGCTAGGTCATGGCCACGGGAAGGCTTGTGGCTGAGGGCCTGTGTGTGGCTGTGGGGAGAAACGTGGGGAGCTGGGCCCTTTCCTGGCCCCTGACTCCTGCTATGCCCTGCCCATCCCAGGCCGGGCCCCACCCTTTTCTCTCCACGATTCCCGACAGCCTGGCCTCTCTGCACTCCTCTCCTTCTGGGCTTGGGTGACAGGTAGAGAATGTGAGGCTGATTTACACTCTGCGGGCCCCAGATGCCACTGTGCTGACCCCTCCAAGGAGCACTTCGCCTTTTACCCAGAACCTCAGGGAGAATTGCTCGAGGGGGACAGGGACTGTGGGGTGAGCCTGCAGGTGGCTCTGAGCACTTTCAAAATGGCACTGCCAAGCTTGGCCAAGGCTCTGAGAACATTCAACTTAGAGCTGGAAAGGCAGGCTGTGCTCATTTCTGTGCACAGCCCTCTGGGTTTGTGGTCTAATGAGTCTTGGACTGCACACCCTAGAACCCAGGCCCACGTTTTGGAGCAGGCATGAAATTTGCTGAAATAAGATTTTTTGGGAATGACCTTCCTGAGTCTTGTGCATTGTGGCTAACATGAGTTCTAGAGCTGTGGGGGAGATTCTGGCGCGCCCCAGGGTGTAGGATGCATGTGTGAGCCCCCTTCCCTGCAAGGGTCTCCCAGGTCCCTTTCACCAGCTTCTCCCACCCACCACAGGAGCAGCAGCATCTTGGGACCACCTTCCACTGATGAACTCCTACATAGGCTACCCAGAACCCACAGGGCACCTTGGAGATGTTCCTCCCAAAGCGTGATCCGGGCTCCTCCCTAACCTGCTGTCCCAACAACAGACTGACCCCAAAGGGGTTGCAGAAAAGGAAGGCACAAGGCAGCCACTTCTGAGCCGGGGAGAGAAATTAGGACAATTTATTATTTCCCTGTTGCATGGAGTAAATAGACTTCAAGATAAATTATTGGTGCCCACAGCCTGCTTGATGCAAAACCCTTAAGTGAGAGCAGACTCTAATGAACATATGCTGGCCCGCCCTCCCCTTCTCACTTCAAGTCCGCTATTAACTTTCTATGCACTCGGGACCTTTGGCTCACGGCCTAAATAATAGAAGAATAATTAGAATAATTACTAGCGAAGGCCAGGTCAAATATCTAAGGATCCTCTTTTAACTATTTGGTTATCTTTATTAAAAAAAATGTTTTATATTAACCAAACACTGTTGCTCTGCACCTAGAATATTTATTTTCTATGAAAGAAAATCATTGCTCTGCATCAGGGGCAGCTCACAAAATGATAACCGCCGTAGTTAACGATCTTGGGGTCCAGGCAAATGTGGATGAACCTTTCACGCCAGTTCTGGGTCCTTTTTCCCAAGTCAGGCTCCACTCCATGGTAACTGGGAAGGTGGAATGCAAATGAATCCAGCTCACCTGAGGAGCTCACGAGGGCACAGGGACTTGGGTCAATTTTTTAATCTTTCACATAGTTGTTCTCACCCGGGGAGGCAAGGAGAGCTCAAGTCCAGGAGGAGGAGCCCTGCCGAGCGGCTTCTCTGTGGCCGGAGTGCCGCAGGAAGCGGGACCCTCGCGAGAGGGTGACAGGACACCTGGGCCCGGCTCAGGGCCAGTCCTCACTGAGTGGGGGATCTGAGATGCTACCCCACACCTGCACTCATGACTCCAGCATAGTGTCCATTCTCCCCTGATCTCTGCGCAGACAGAGCCAGGCAGTGGTGGGGCTCAGGGCTCCGGTCCCCACCTGGGACCTGTTAGGCCCGATGCCCAGGGCACAGACACCCTTGAGCACTGGCCGCTCTGTTTCCTCGTGCGTCAAGTTGGAGATGGTAATACTACCCCCTCCGTGCTGGGTTGCGC
Source organism: Ovis canadensis (assembly GCF_042477335.2). Lineage (NCBI taxonomy): Eukaryota > Metazoa > Chordata > Mammalia > Artiodactyla > Bovidae > Ovis > Ovis canadensis. The sequence continues at coordinate 63,538,578 of NC_091266.1, read as the reverse complement.
AGCTGCTGTTGATGTTTTTACTGAAATGCCCCACATAAAGGGCAGATTCATGACATCCGTTGTTTTGATTCCATCTCCGCATAACTACTAAATAAAGTGAAAAAATAGGGAAAGATCACCCATGTGCCGCTCTGGGTGAGACCCTTGGTCTCATGCCTTGTCTGTGCATTCAAGGCCTTGATTCTATTTCTTCTCACCTCCAGTTTAAGGGTCTGGGTATAACTCTGTGGATAGCAGATACGAAAGGGGTGGTTAGAGGAGCAATGGTTGAGAATACAATTTCCCTTTAAAACATGAGACCAAGCACACTGACTGAGAACGGCCGCCCCAAGAGCCAGGTTGCATGGAATCAACAAGTCCCTTGATGCAATCTCTGCCTTAGGAAGACGCCGAAGACGCGTCGACTGCGCCTGCCTCCCAGGAGCCCTGGAGGAGAGGCAGAGGCCTTGGGGGACCAGGTCTGCGTGCCAGGCGCAGCTAGCAGCTGGTTCCCAGGGCAGAGGCTGCAGAGCCCAGTGCGAGTGGGAGGTTCCAGAATGGGGAGCACTCTCCACACAGCCTACCCACTGCCTGGGTGGCCATCCTGCCGTCAGGGAGGTCTGCAGTCGGGGGTCGCCCTGAGGCCAGGGGCAACTCAGGGGGACTCCTGTGCTGATGCTAGGGCTTCTGGAGAACAGCCGTCCCCGTGGACAGAGGACTGGGGGCAATCCTGGCCGTGGGCTCCTCTGCAAAGCCAAGGGCATGCCTCACGGCCCTGCCTCAGTGGGCTTCCCCACAGCCAGGCGGCCATTCAGCTTGTCACCCCCGTCTTTAAATATTCCTCCTCCTCATTTTTGATAATGAATAATCCACATCAATAACACCAGGCTTCAAACTCAGATCTACTGGAAACTTGACAGATTCCCACCATCTCTCCATTGGGTTTATTTTCACCCTGGAAGCATCAGGGACTCTGGTGAAGGGCCACCCTGAGGGAAACGAGGGCGGGAGAGGCAGGGCTTCGGCTGCCTGGTGGGCACCGAGTTAGCGTCAAGGCCCGGTCCCATCCTGACCAGAGCTCCTAAGAACAGCTGAAACCGCTCCTCCCACCTGGGCAGGTGGTTGCCTCCTCGAGTATCCCTAAGACACTGATGAGTTTGCGAAGGTCACGACGTGAGTGACATTGAGTCTGAAATCTCCACATGCAAGCCTGCCCCCCGTGTCCATGGCACGGCCCCCCATCCCTTTAAGACTTGCTCACTCATGCAGAGAGCGCTCCAACTCCAGAATCGCAGTGTGTAAAGCTGGCCCCATCCCTCCTGCGTTAGGAGAGATTCCTAAATGAGAACTTATTATCAAGCTGTCATTCTTCCGTAATTACCCACAGCCAGGATGCTTTTGGCTGTTTCCATATCATCCAGAATGACACAGACTAGATATTACCCTTGTCTGTGTATCGCGTGCAGCGCCTTTGCAGGCGGTACTCGCCCATTTGCATTGCGAAAGAGGCAGGGTCCTGACAGAGGATTTTTTGAGCTATTAGGAGGCACTTATTAGTAGAGATGGAACCATCCCCCCACATCGTTTCCTTGCTCGTAATCATTATTTCTACAAATTCTCTGCACCTTCCAAAAATTCTAGGGCATGCTTGTCTAAAAAGATGGCCTGCCGCTGAAAGCATTATTCATTTGAGTTAATACAGCTCCAAATCTGGACGGTTTCTTCCTCAACATTTTCCAGAGATCAGTGAAGGAGCACCTGGAGGGAAAACCACTCTGTACGTTGCTGGGATGCCGACCCACGTGTGTGCATGTGTCCACGTGTGTGTGCGTGTGTCTATGTAAATGATCAGAAGTCGTAGGTGTGATGCGAACACAAAATACAGGGAAAAATGTGTCGCACAGATGTGTGGGGTGCACACAAGATCCAAGAAAAATGTGTGTGGGGAGGTCAACACGCATCACATGTGTGTGTCCGTGTGTCTCCGTGTACATAGGTGTGCTTATTTGTATTTGTACACGGATATGTACTTATGTGTATACACACACCTTAAACACTGAGTCAGCGAGCCTGCTGCTTAGTAGGTGTTTAAACTTGCCTCCCAAAGCAAATTCTATACTTAAAAAAAGCTCCATTGTGGTAGCAGAGAGCATGGAGGGTTCAGCGTGTTCTCAGCCCCTCTGCACTCAACCCTTCCTTATGTAATTAGCCATTTTCGTTCTGTTTAAAAATCCCTTGGTGTCAAGTGGGTGCTCGGACACTCCCCTCGTTCTCAGAACAACACAAAGAGCAGCTTCTGGAATCTGAGCATCACCTCCTCCGCCCTCTGCTTCTACAGCCTCCATGTTCCTTTCCTTTCCCTTCCTTGTTCAGCTTTTCGGCTCCTTCCCTGTGCACACAGAGCGGTCTCTGAGCTAGCCTCGCCAGGACCTCTTTTGTCTTTCCGAGTGTCCCTTGCTGCCCCTTCTCCTCATCAGGGCCCAGCCGGGTGTGGCGCCTGTCCTCAGGAGACCCAGGGAGAAGCGTCGAGAGCATTTCCCCTTAGAGATGGGCTGGCCTCTGCAGCCTCTCCCCACAGTCGTGAGCAACCTTCGCTTAGGAGCCACCGGTCCAGTCGCATGGTGGCCGGGGACTGGTCTGCACGTCACCCCGCCTGCTCCCGCCTGCTCCTGTCTGCTGCCCAGAGGACGGAGCTGTGGGCGGAGGCTGCCCTGCTGAGCCTCGGTGCCCAGTGCCCTTCCTTGGGCTCCAGCAGGGTAGATGAGGCCTATGGGGATGCAGGCTGCCCCCCGGGTGGAAGAAGCCAGAGCAGGGACCCCGAGGATGTTCGCAGCGAAGACCCGGGGAATGTCCCAGGGAATGTGGAATTAAACTTCAGTATCATCATTATTATCAATTATTATTTATTGTGCGCCCACCGGCGGCCCTCGCGTGCTCCAGGTTTAATGTTTCAATAAGACCTTATTTGTACAGTTCCCACCAGGGTCCCGAATTTCAGTCCTCGTTCAAATCGCCTTCCTCATGAAGCTTTAGTGGCATTTGGATTCCTGGATTAAGCCTCTCCTGTCTCACCTTTTCCCGTGTCTTTATGTCTCTCCTGCCAGCGCGAGGGTGCTCTGTTTTAGCTTCCCTGTAGGCATTGCCTCTTTCCGGGCTCTCTCTTTTAATTCATTCTCCTTTCCCCTTTTTGTCCTTTCCCTTTGCTGGCAGGTGCAGCTCTGCACCCTTCACCTGCTCCAGGCCACCCTTTCGGCTGAGAGCATGCACCTTCTTTCTGCCCTCTGTAGCCAGCGCCTGTGCTGGGTGGTGCGTGCTCCAGCCTGGCATGGAAGCCAGTGGGGCTTCCCGCCTGTATTCCACAGAGTGTTTGGGGGGCTGTGATGAGCCTGGATAGGGAAAGGCTTGAGAGGCTGGAATGGGAGAGCAGCCAGGCAGGGGTGCCGTCTATACTGGGAGAGGGGCTCTGCCTGCCGTGGGGTGCCAGCTGGCGCCTTTGGTGCCTGAGCATCGCTTTCTGATATGGTATGAGAAATCTTCACTTGAATTTCAGCCAATTCGGCCTAACGTGAATCAATAACCATTTCCGAGTTCATTAAGGAGTTGGCGGGCACTGTTTTATGAACCTTTATTGTTCAGGAGAATCCGGTGCTCCTCTCTGTGAATGACTCCAGTACTGTGACCCAAACGCACGTGTTTATTAGACTTTGTAGACGAAGGCTAGGATACAATTTTAGATATAGTTTCTTTATCACTAAGAGAGAAAGAGAGAGAGGGAGGGAAGAAGGAAGAAAGGAGAAAAGAAAGAAGAAGGAGGGAGGGAGGCAGGATCCCGCTGCTGGAAAAGCAGGGCACGGTGCTGCGGCTGCAGCCCCATCCTTCAGTTTCTGTCTTTGGAAAACTTCGTCTAAATCAAGCAAAGACAAGCTGACTGCAAATTATGCTGAACCGCAGCGAGGTGAGGTCGGTGCAGCCCCGTTCCGGGGAGCGTTTATCAAACACCACAAACTGACATCCGTTTTCTTCAGATCTGATAGATCACACGATATGAGCCAGAAGAATCGTGGCATCAAACAAACACCCCCCCCATCACTTTTTGGAATGAAATGCGGACGAGGAGCCCCTCTCTGCACTAGCTCTATAATCCCCCTAAACTACGGCTGCCCTTGGGAGCGGTACACTCAGGCTTCAGAGAAAAAAGAATTAGTGTTTCATTTTCCAGGACTGTCACACCCCACCTTAATGAGCACTTAAAAGAGATGAATGTGCCGAGAATGAAAAGATTTATTTGAGATATTTAAATAATCTCTCTCAGCGATAACTAAGCTGACACCCTCGGCTCTCGCAATGATATTTTTCTGTTATTTTTGACAATATCCAAGAGAAGTTAGTTGCTTCTCTTGCCTTTGTGTAGACCATGCCCGGTGTTCTTCTAGGGTGAGAGGGTGCTTCTAGGGGGAGAGGAGGAAATGACACCCACCAAGATGCTTTCCTGCTCCACGCCGAGCACGCCAGCGAAGATGGTTAATTACATTTCCGAATGCAAACAGCTAAACAAATATCTCGTTAATTTTCTTAAAAAAAAATGAATAGTACAACAGATCTTCAACACTTTACAGCCCACTAAAAATCCTTGTGAGAGTTATGGCGCCGTCCGTTACAATCAGCCATGAAGTACATCACAAAGGTAATGTGGGTTTAAGAAGGGACTACGGCAGAAGGTATATTTTCATTATCAAAAACGTTAAGCCATTTATCCTGAGGAGTCAGAATAATCATTAATGGCTGGGAATTTATGGTGCCAGATCTTAAACTAATGTGAATGATTCCAGGTGTTACTAATGGCTTCAGCGAAATGTGCCAGGATCTACATCTCCTACTAAATCTGAGGTAATAGTCGGACGCTTAATCTCGACAGATGAGCAGCAATTTAACTGACACATTGATTGGATTCTGGAGGCTGAAATGGCACCCATTGTGAAGGGACATGGCCAAACAGCAGTCCGAGGGCGACTTAGAAGTCATTGCCTGTCCGGGCGCCCCTGTGCCGTGGGAGGCAGGGAGGGCAGGGAACCTTCTTGCAAATGACGATATCTTCAGTGCGCGCTGACTTTTTGTGTGGCATTTGCGATGGCGGAGTTTGAGAGGCTTCTGCCAGCCTTGAAGCCTTCTCTCTGAAATCTTGGGGCCACTCTTCCAGGTAGTGACCTGGCAGAGCAGCTGATGGGAGAGGTCAAGCCAGGTGACTGCGTAAATGGAGGCCCACACATGCCAGTTCAGCGCAGCCCTAGGAACAAGCTTTGTCCCGCTGTGTGCGGTGTCGCTCCCATCCCAGCCTCCTTTCTGCTAGATGCCTTCGCTGAATGAAACTAGGGGCTCCCCATCTGCCTCTGGGTCAGGACCATAAGCATGCATGGAATTGGACCTTGGAGGTGCCGGGGACCCCAGGTCTGGAGACACGTGGAGCTGGATGCCCCTCCAGCCTCGCGCTCATTAACAGTGACCACTGGCGCCACTGGACCCAGTCCCCTGCACACGCCGAGGGCACGCTGGACCTTCCTGACTGCTGTCAACATCCTTTGAAAGCGCATAAAAATAAATTATCCATAGGTTTACCTGTCGGGAAGATAGATTCGGTGCATCCGACTGTTGCAGGCATTTCGAGTGACAGGGTGCCTGTCACGTTGCCGTAATAGGGTCAAACAGCTGGACGGGGATTTAACGCTCGGCGAGGCCAGAAGGGCTGAGCACTTGTAGGGGAGGATGGATGGAGTGACGGGAGGCAGCGGGACCTGTTTATTACGGCGTTTTTCTGCTCCACTGCAGACCCGTAATGATTGCCACAGCGCCTGGAGTGCGAATGACGGCTGCCCTCTCTCTTCCAGCGCCCCGAGGAGCACAGGCGAAGGCAGAGGACCCCCATCTTCCCCGCTGACCTACAGCTCTGCTCCATCGAGGGCGCAATTTACTCCTCCTGACAAGCATCTGGGAATGGGTGCGGGCTGCGCTGGATCAGTCCGTGCAGGTCAAATAAAAATTAGTTCAATGAGTACTTCAAAGTGCCTTGCCGGAATCAGGTATTCTAATCAAGGAACAGGAGCTCTGTATGCCCACGGCCCCTTCCTTCGATGCCCTTCGTGGGGGTCCATGTGGCCTTTAGCCTCGGAAGAGAATGGGAAGATGTAATGTGTGAGTTGATGCTTGCTAGGGTTCTGAAAAGCTTGCGTGATTTCTGCAAGAGGAGGCAGGCTGACATGGGCCTGAAAGCAGGCCGCCTGTGGTCACAAGGTCCACGTGGGGCTGACCTGGTGACTCCCTTCTCAAGCTAAGGACGGCCAAGCTGCACCAGGTCACCCTGTCCCCAGGGGCCGGCACTCTGAGCCAGGTTAGTCCCATCAGGGTTTGCTGCAGGCCTTCCACAAACCCTGGACACCGAGGGTGTTTGGCTTGTGCTGGGTTTTGCCTGTTGGCCCCTTCGCTGCTCCAGTTTAAACTGGGACCCACGGGATGATTCTTATTTATTCCATAATATCAGGCAAGGTTCTGTTTCATTCTATTCCATGGGAACATAAAGCGCCTCTCACTGACTAAATAAGAATTTGATAAGAATTTGAGCAAACTTCGGGAGATGGTAATTATGGACAGGGGGGCCTGGCGTGCTGCAGTCCATGGGGTCACGAAGAGTCAGACATGACTGAGCGACTGAACAGCAACATCTCTGTGGCAGGAATGGAGGCACCGCCGCCCTGGGGCTCACAGATGGAGGGGGTGCAGGGAGCCACGGAGACCAGGTCAGGGGCCGGGGAGGGCAGGCGGCAAGGCCATCTCCAAGCTGGGCATCCCACGGCTTTTCCAGCCCTTGAGCTGACGCCTCGATGACTTCCTCGCTGGGGCGCGGCTGCCCGGAGGCTACGAAAGGAGCCGTGAGGACTCTCAGTGCATCTGAGGCAGGAGTGAAGAGGCGCTCCAACCGCCGGTCTGACCGAAATCCCAGGTGGACTGGGGTCCGGGTCTCGCCTCAAAGTCACGCGCCACCAATTGCCCACTTCTTCGTTTCTCCGCTTTAGCAAAAGGCGAGGGGAGCCTTGGACCCCCAGAGCCAGAGCCCAGTGCATTCCAAGGAAGGAAAAACTGCCATTTCACCCTCACAGCATCGGTCGAAAGTGGGGTTCCACACTGGCAGGCGAGTCATACTGCTTGTGTGGCAAGAACTAGAACTGTATTTCTAAGTGACGAAATAGCAAGTTCATGCCATGTCCTTGCTGCAGATGCTTATTTTTCCTGTGCCATCTCCTGCCATCACTACCAGAGGGTCAGGTTCAAAGGGAAAGTTGTGAAACGCCACAAAAGCACCCAAATGCTTCTCCGTTGGGAGAAGACTATGGCGAAGCTGCACGTTCGGGCTTGGAGCCCAGTCCTTGAAAGACTCACAGCACAGCGCCAGGGGCACATGCTTCCCAGAGCACAGGTGAGACCCCTGCTTGGTGGCAGGGTGGGCTTCGGAGGCCCTGGGTTCAGGCCCAAGAAGGTGGAAAGTTTGTTTCATGAAAGCGGATGGTCCTGTGTGGGTGGCCTTTGTGAGCTTCCAAAGGCGGTAGGTTGCTTGACCCTGTCCAGTGTTTGGAACCAGGCCTCACTCTCTGCTGGTCACAGATTGGACATCCTGAGCTGCCGTGTCTCTTGGTGAAAGTTTAAGCTTGTGCAGACATTCAGGGCAGTGATCCGGCGATAAGTAGCGAAATCAGATCTGTGTGTCCAGTGGCTCATGGTGGCCCCGTCCACTGCAGGGGACACTTTTCTTACAGGCTCTTCTGCCTTAGCAAGGGGGCAGGGGAGGTGAGCATCTCTAGGGTGTTGAATAAATGTACTGTGGGTGAAAAGGAATGGACAGACTCACAAAAAGCAAGATGGACAAGTATTTAAAATATGCCACGTAGTGAAATACCTAAGAAGCAGAGTGCAATCTGTAACCCCGTCAGTTCAGTCCAGTCGCTCAGTCGTGTCTGACCCTGCGACCCCATAGACTGCAGCATATCAGGCTTCCCTGTCCATCACCAACGCCTGGAGCCCGCTCAAGCTCATGTCCATCATATCACTATATAAATTAAAATCATATCCATTCACAAAACAATGTATAAAGCTGGGTACCTGTAAAATGCACACAGACAGAACACCCTGGAATGGGCCCTTTTGGGACTGGGGGTGGAGAGGGAGTAGAAACAGGAGGAGAAGAGACAGATGTTTAATTACATGAAACAAAGGTGAGGTCTGGCATGAACAATGGCAAGTCGGTGCCGGGCACTGAGCTGTGATGAACGCAGCCCCACCCATCTGAGGGGCAGCTGAAGACAGGTGAACACGGGGACCGATGGAGGGTCCCCCCGGGATGTGATCCGCAGCGCGGGTCAGGGGAGGCGGTGTCTGCATGCTTGCTCAAAGCAGGCGCGTCGGCGTTTCACAGAGCAGGGCTTGCTGAGGACGGGCTCTGTCTGCTCACCCACCCCGGTTTTGGGGTCTCAGCACAGTGAACAGCACTGAGCTGGGGGTGAGTCCATGCTTTCAAATGAGCCTTGATCTAGTTGCTTACATGCAATGTCTTCCTCTCTTCTTATGATTGTAAAAGCTACGTATATCTGGTAAAAATGTTCTAACACCATGAAAGGGTACACAATGCTGAGACCCTCTCCTGCTCTTAGCCCCCAGAAGCTCCCCCAGAGATAAACATCATGGGCTTTATATACACTCTTGCCAGTTTCTGGGCACATACACCCAGGCAGGATGACATTGTCCTAATAACTGCTCAATATTCATTGAGAGGACTGATGCTGAGGCTGAGAAACTCCAGTACTTTGGCCACCTGATGCAAAGAGCTGACTCATTGGAAAAGACTCTGATGCTGGGAATGATTGAAGACGGGAGCAGAAGGGGACAACAGAGGATGAGATGGTTGGATGGCATCACCGACTCAATGGGCGTGAGTTTGAGTAAGCTTCAGGAGTTGGTGATGGACAGGGAGGCCTGGCATGCTGTAGTCCATGGGGCTGCACAGAGTCGGACACAACTGAGCGAATGAACTGAACTGGACTGATTGATTGTAATGATGAAGATAACCTTTATGTGAGAGGAGCATCGTGTAATTGATGGAGAATGCCCCCACTGATGAAGCTGTACCCAGGACCAGGCCTGTCTTCAGTTTTATACCCAAGGATGCTAAGGCTCGAGGTGGAGCATGTCTTGCTCCCATGCACAAGGCTGGAGTAGGACCCAGGCATGCTTTCTGGCATCTCTCAGGTGTGACTGCGTTCTGGCCCAGAGTAACACTCCCTCTGTGATGCTGGCTCCGTCCCTCTTCCCCGTGCCTGCCTCCCCTGCAACCCAGCTCTCAGCTTCCCATCTTTAAAAGGAGCCAATTGGAAAAGATAAGACCTGTGTCTGCCATCCTGTGGTCTGGGTCCTGAGAAAGGGCATCACGCAGCATTTGCAAAAGCTCGACATTTCCCAGTAAATCAGAGCATGGCCTTTAGGAGACCAGGCTGGGTAGCCCAAATGCACCAGGATTGCAAAGAGAAGATAGGACGTGAACTTATAAGATGATAACTGTAGGGGACAGTTTGTGGTCCTCTAAGACAGTCGTTCCCAAACCTAGTAAAACTATTGAATTCAGATCCATTTAAAAACAGACTCCTCGCATGCGTGGAGCATAAATGGGTCTGAATCCAATAGACAAAAAGACACCCCTTAATGTATAAATACACCCAACAGGTATTTATGTATGTATGTATGTGAAAGTCGTTCAGTGGTGTCCAACTCTTCGTGACCCCATGGACTGTAGCCCACCAGGCTCCTCTGTCCATGGAATTCTCCAGGCCAGGATATTGGAGTGAATAGCCGTTTCCTTTCCAGGGGATCTTCCCAATCCAGGAATTGAATTCATGTCTCCTTCGTTGCAGGCAGATTCTTTACTGTCTGAGCCACCAGGGAGGCCTAAGCATGCTGGAGTGGGTAGCCTGTCCCTTCTCCAGTGGATCTTCCTGACCCAGGAATCGAATCGGGGTCTTCTGCCTTGCTGGGGAGTTCTTTACCAGCTGAGCCCTCGGGGAAGCCCATGTATTTATACATATATGTATATAACACACTAATTATTATTTGCTATCAATGATAAAATATATATAACACCCATAAATTCAAAATAAAAGATTAAATAAAACACAGTCAGTAGTACTGTATTGTGTGCTTTAAAATTTGTAGAGATCATGTAAAGTGTTCTTATCACTAAAAAAAAAACCCAAAACAGAAATAAAGGGACACTGATTATTTCACAATGTTGAATCACAATTCTGTACATCTACAGTACTAATTACATAATGTTATATGTCAATTATATACTAATTTAAAAAAAAAACGCAAAAGTACACAAGAAAACTTGGAGGTGATAGGTATGTCTGTTCCCTTAACTGTGGCAATGATTTAAAGATGTATTAATAGGTAAAGTTCATCCAATTGTATACACAAATATGTGCAGTTTATTTTATATGGATTATTAAATTTGGCCTTGGACTATGGAATGAAGCAAGGCAAAGGCTAATAGAGTTTTGCCAGGAGAATGCACTGGTCATAGCAAGCACCCTCTTCCAACAACACAAGAGAAGACTCTACGCATGGACATCACCAGATGGTCAACACTGAAATCAGATTGATTATATTCTTTTCAGCCAAAGAACGAGAAACTCTATACAGTCAGCAAAAACAAGACCGGGAGCTGACTATGGCTCAGATCATGAACTCCTTATTGCCAAATTCAGATTTAAATTGAAGAAAGTAGGGAAAACCACTAGACCATTCAGGTATGACCTAAATCAAATCCCTTTTGATTATATAGTGGAAGTGAGAAATAGATTTAAGGGACTAGACCTGATAGACAGAGTGCCTGATGAACTGTGGACTGAAGTTCATGACATTGTACAGGAGACAGGGATCAAGACCATCCCCATGGAAAAGAAATGCAAAAAAGCAAAATGGCTGTCTGGGGAGGCCTTACAAATAGCTGTGAAAAGAAGAGAAGTGAAAAGCACAGAGTTCCAAAGAATAGCAAGGAGAGATAAGAAAGCCTTCCTCAGCAATCAATGCAAAGAAATAGAGGAAAACAACAGAATGGGAGACTAGAGATCTCTTCAAGAAACTGAGAGATACCAAGGAAACATTTCATGCAAAGATGGGCTCGATAAAGGACAGAGATGGTATGGACCTAACAGAAGCAGAAGATATTAAGAAGAGGTGGCAAGAATACACAGAAGAACTGTACAAGAAAGATCTTCATGACCCAGATAATCATGATGGTGTGATTATTAATCTAGAGCCAGACATCCTGGAATGTGAAGTCAAGTGGGCCTTAGAAAGCATCACTATGAACAAAGCTAGTGGAGGTGATGAAATTCCAGTTGAGCTGTTTCAAATCCTAAAAGATGATGCTGTCCTGCACTCAATATGCCAACAAATTTGGAAAACTCAGCAGTGGCCACAGGACTGGAAAAGTTCAGTTTTCATTCCAATTCCAAAGAAAGGCAATGCCAAAGAATGCTCAAACTACCGCACAAATGCACTCATCTCACACGCTAGTAAAGTAATGCTCAAAATTCTCCAAGCCAGGCTTCAGCAATACGTGAACTGAGAACTTCCAGATGTTCAAGCTGGTTTTAGGAAATGCGAGGAACCAGAGATCAAATTGCCAACATCTGCTGGATCATCAATAAAGCAAGAGAGTTCCAGAAAAACATCCATTGCTGCTTTATTGACTATGCCAAAGCCTTTGACTGTGTGGATCACAATAAACAGTGGATAATTCTGAAAGAGATGGGAATACCAGACCACCTGACCTGCCTCTTGAGAAACCTATATGCAGGTCAGGAAACAATAGTTAGAACTGGACATGGAACAACAGACTGGTTCCAAATAGGAAAAGGAGTATGTCAAGGCTGTATATTGTCACACTGCTTATTTAACTTATATGCAGAGTACATCATGAGAAATGCTAGGCTCAAGGAAGCACAGACCGGAATCAAGATTGCCAGGAGAAATATCAGTAACCTCAGATATGCAGATAACACCACCCTTATGGCAGAAAGTGAAGAGGAACTAAAAAGCCTCTTGATGAAAGTGAAAGAGGAGAGTGAAAAAGTTGGCTTAAAGCTCAACATTCAGAAAATGAAGATCATGGCATCTGGTCCCATCACTTCGTGGGAAATAGATGGGGAAACAGTGGAAACAGTGTCAGACTTTATTTTTGGGGGCTCCCAAATCACTGCAGATGGTGACTGCAGCCATGAAATTAAAAGACGCTTACTCCTTGGAAGGAAAGTTGTGACCAATCTAGATAGCATATTGAAAAGCAGAGACATTATTTTGCCAAAAATGTCTGTCTAGTCAAGGCTATGGTTTTTCCAGTGGTCATGTATGGATGTGAGAGTTGGACTATGAAGAAAGCTGAGCACTGAAGAATTGATGCTTTTGAACTGTGGTGTTGGAAAAAACTCTTGAGAGTCCCTTGGACTGCAAGGAGGTCCAACCAGTCCATCCTAAAGGAGACCAGTCCTGGGTGTTCATTGGAAAGACTGATTCCAAGGCTGAAACTCCAATACTTTGGCCACCTCACGGGAAGAGTTGACTCAATGGAAAAGACCCTGATGCTGGGAGGGATTGGGGGCAGGAGGAGAAGGGGACAACAGAGTATGAGATGGCTGGATGGCATCACTGACTCGATGGACGTGAGTTTGGGTGAACTCCGGGAGTTGGTGATGGACAGGGAGGCCTGGCATGCTTTGATTCATGGGGTGGCAAAGAGTCGGACACGACTGAGAGACTGAACTGAACTGATTCCTCAATAAATCTATAAAGATATCTCGTTTGTGCAAAGAGACACAGGCACCAGCCAGAATGAGTTCCCAATAGCCAAAGCAACAAAATAAATAAGCAGCGTCTCATTACAATAAAGCATACAATGGATATCCATTGAGTCTGTACTCATATAAATAAGTGGTGGAATAAATAGACAGGGGCATGACAGAGAAATCTCCAACGTTAGACATTTCCAAGTACTTCTGCAGCTGCTCTGCCTTCAGGGAGTTAGAGTGTCCCCCAGCCCTCGAGTGTCAGCTGCCTGTGGTGACCTCCAGGGAGGAGAGCGCAGGGGAGGAGGACAGCTGGCGGTGGGGACAGCCAGCAACCAGGACCCTAAGGCCACCATCAACCGGACAGGGCATGCTGACACCTTGCACCCTTGATAGGATGAGATGACAACTTTACCTCTGTGATCTTCCTCCTAAAGGCACATGACCCCAATATAATAATTAGAGGAAGACATCAAGCAAAGCTCAGTTGAGGGACATTGTAGAAAACACTTGACTAGCACTCCTCCGAACACTCAAGTTCATCAGATATAAGGGAGAGTCTGAGAAACCGTCCCAGCCCGGAGGAGTCTCAGGAGACAGGAAGATTAAATGCTATGTGGAATCGTGGATAGAATCCTGGGACAGAAAAGGGCATTAGGTAAAATCCAAGAAAATTTGAATATAGTGTGAAACATTGAAGAGAAGGGAAGTGAAAGTCACTCAGTCGTGTCCAACACTCTGTGACCCCATGGACTTTATAGTCCATGGAATTTTCCAGGCCAGAATCCTGGAGTGGGCAGCCTTTCCCTTCTCCAGGGGATCTTCCCAACTCAGGGATCGAACCCAGTCTCCCGCATTGCAGGAGGATTCTTCACCAGCTGAGCCACAAGGGAAGTCCAAGAATACTGGAGTGGGTAGCCTTTCCCTTCTTCAGGAGATCTTCCCAACTCAGGGATCAAACCCAGGTCTCCCACATTGCAGGCGGATTCTTCACCAGCTGAGCCACAATAGAAGCCTGTATGGATCTGAGTTAATAACAAGGTTTCAGGAATTCCCTGGCTGTCCAGTGCTTAGGGCTCAGCGCTTTCACTGCCAGAACCCAGGTTCAATCCCTGGTCCAGAACTAATATCCCACAAGCCACATGGCAAGGCCATTAAAAAACAAACAAACAAGAAAAAACCTCAGAGCTGAGTAATTAAAAAATAACACTAGTGTTTCAACACTGGTTTATTAGTTGTAACACGTGGACCAGACTAATGTAAGATGTTAACTCCTGGGAAAATTGGGTGCAAGGCATGCGGAAACCCTCTCTATTATCTGCTCAATGGTTCTGTGGCTCTAAAGCTGTTCTAAAATCAGTTCATTTTAAAAATAAATGAAAAGGTATGCCCAAAGATGTTCTAATTGCCTCCGTACGCCTCCTAGGCCGGGAGGTGTCCCGCGTGTCCTGCACTCTCTGTGTGCCATACAGAGGCACCCTCTCCATGGAGTGAGGGAAGGGAGTGAGTGAGCGAAAGTCAGTCATTCGTGTCCGGCTCTTTGCAACCCACATGATCTATACAGTCCATGGAATTCTCCAGGCCAGAATACTGGAGTGGTAGCCTTTCCCTTCTCCAGGAGATCTTCCCGATCCAGGGATCGAGCCAACCCAGTGGTTCAAAGGGAGCATGCCAGTGACAGGTTAACAGACTCAGGCCTGGCTTCCTTTTCACAAGAGAAGCTTTGCTCCCTCCTGGTCTACTTTGAAATTTGCTAGCAGTGTTCTCTCTCCAGGACAAGGCAGTTTCGTTCAGGGACTAAAAGCTTAAAGAGTCTCTTTCACAGTGAAGGGCAATATATTCTTCTTTTACAGACAAAGAATCTGAGATTGAGTGTCTGTATTACTTCCTTAGAGGCACTGTAACAAATGGGTACCGCACATTAATAAACATCTGTTGAATAAGTAAACAGCCGTGTATTCTGCCACGGTTCTGGAGGGCAGCAGGCTAATCGAGGTGTCAGCAGGGCCTCGACCCCTCTGAAACCCACAGGAAGGATCCTTGCTGCCTTTTCTGGCTTGCTTGTTTGCCAACAATCCTTGGCTTGTGGGCGCATCCCCCCAGTCTCCCGAATCACGTGGCCATCTTCTCCCTGTGTCTGTGACCTCGCGTGGCGGTCTTCTGTAAGAGGGCCTCTTTTCCTTCTAAGGACACTAGTTATGTAGGATTAAGGTCCATCCTGACCACCCCATCTCAACGTGGCTACAACTGCCAAAGTCCTCTTTCCAAGCAAAGTCAGGTTGAGTGGTGCTGGGGTTTAGGACGGCAGCATGTCTCTTAGGGGACGGAGCTGAACCTGCAACAGCTGTGTGTATCACACCCACGATCATGGCTGCCGAGTGAAGGTCAGGAACCTAGCCTGTCAGGCCCTACCCACTGAGGCCTTCTGCTGCCCCTCCCAGCGAGGATCCAAACTCAATTTTTTGTACAGTTAGGCAGTTTTCTGCCCTCTCATCTGAAGTGGAGTAAACCTACAGGGTCAGAATCTGTCATGCAGCAAATAATATATCAATTTTTATGACTTTAGATATTACCATACAATATTCCAGCAAAGTATTTGCCCAGTTTACGATGTCAAGTAACATGGGGACCTGAATTCACTTTGCCAGACTCTAACCATCATCAGAGGCTGCCCTTTCTGCTAACCTGAAAAAAGGAAAAAACAAGACAAAACAAAACTAAACTAAACCCACATTGTTTAGCTTTTACTTCGTTTCTTGATTCAAGGCCTTCACACGGGACTATACACTTCATGAAGAAGAAATTATCTTTTGGGCCACCATAAATGTTTGTGGACTGAATAAATGACAGATAAAAGTAAAGGCTTCTCAGGTGGTACAGTGGTAAAGAGTTAACCTGCCAGTGCAGGAAACACAAGAGACGTGGCTTCAATCTCTGGGTTGGGAAGATCCCCTGGAGGAGGGCATGGCAACCCACTCCAGTATTCTTTCCTGGAGAATCCCATGGACAGAGGAGCTGGTGGGCTTCAGTCCATGGGGTTGCAGAGAGTTGAACTCAACTGAGCATGATAATGAGACAGATAAAGGCAAGAGTATAAGCATTGGTCCTAAGCTATTCACAGCATGTGTAGCGGGTACAGTGTGGACCCCACGGGGCACCCAGATGCGGAAGGAAAGAGCACCTTTTGTGCTCTCACCCTGTGCTGGGCGCTGGGAGGGGAGTTGCCTCTCAGCTCCATGGGCTCAGCTCTGTGATAACCCCTTTTCACAGGTGAGGAGACTGAGGCCTTGGTCTCAGAGCCGGCCCAGGATCAACCCCAGAACCGGTGCTTTGGTCACCCTGTACATTCTTCTCAGGCCATAGAAAATGACCTTTAATCGTGGAGCAGGAATCACCCCCTGGAGACGACGTGGTCCTGCAAGGAGGTTCCCCCTGGGCGTCTGTAAACCCTGGCATTCGTGACGAGGTGTGTCCTCTCTCACGGGGCTCTCCTCCACCTGGGCCCACGGGTGACCTGAGGAGGCCAAGTGGTGCCTGGGGAAGAAATGGCCAAGAACAGACGAGGTTTTCTCATTAACCAGCCCTGGGAGTTGTCGCCTCCCCTGAAAGCTGGGTAATTGCCATTTTTCATGGGGTTGATTTAGCAGCAGCAAATTTTGCAATTTTCCCTTTTCCCTGGGGCTGGCACCTGGGTCCCCACACACCTGGGAGACCCGGGGGGCTGAGGGGTCCCTCATCCCGGGCGCCGACTCCTCAGACCACCTGGGGCCTCGTTAGCCCCGCAGCCCCGGAGCCCCGAGCACCGTGACAGGGGAACCTCCGGGCGCTGGCTTCCTGCGCTGGGCCCTCTTCTCCTGCGCCATGGCCAGGGTGGAGGCCTGAGCTATCAGGGGCGTGAACGAGGGTGCCGGAGATCCTGCTGTGACGGCAGCGGGCAGCCATCAAGGTCACCGTGACCTCGTCAGACAGCGTGGCAGGCTGGAAGAAACGGTGGAGGGTCCGCGGCTGGAGACGCCAGACGTCTTATCGCTTTAAATAGCACACGTTTTAACACTTTCTATCTCTATTAAAGGAGGGACAGCTTCAGGAGAATGGAGGATTGGACCTCCAGGGGCCCTGTGCCCCGTGACCTGTGGACTGCATTTCTGGAAGGTCACCTGAGAGGGGAGGGCGGGGACATCTTGCTGCAGGGAGGGGAGGGCCACGCTGCGTGTTCTCGGGGCAGGGGGTGACGGTGGGGGGCACACGGCCAAGTGGGCCCTGCTGCCCCTCCCCACTGCCCGGTGAAGGCACAGCCCCCACCCCTGGGCCATGCTCAGACTTGACACCCCAAAGCCTCTGGCCTCTGTTAGCATTTCTTGCCCTTAGGATTCCATGCAAGGCCCCTGGGGGCCCAGGGCACCTGGACCAGAGGCGGCCCAGCTGGGCGGGCCCACCTGTGTCCTCTGAGGCCACCACCTTCAGGGTCTCTTCCCAGCTTCCTCTTGGGGGCCGGGGGGCGGCCTTCCCACCTTGGCTGGAATAGGTGACGCCCCTTCCGGTGGTCCCTCCAGGGACGTGGGAAGCCCTTAGGGGCCCTGGATGGGTCCTTTGGCCCCTTTTGCCTCTCAGAGGAGAAGTGCACGCTGGACGCTGCCCGTCAGGGAGGGAGTCGGTCTGCGAAGGCTCCAGGCACAGGCAGCTGTCCCGTGGAGCACATGGAGACAGCTCGGCTGGGCGCTTACACCCCCTGCCACCCTGGGAAGGTTTCAGAGCATCTGATGGCCCCAGAAGCAGGGTCTGAGGCTGGAGCCGGAAGTGTTAACCAGGCCAGAAGCCGCTAGGACAGCAGGGAATCCGTCTCCTCCCGGTGGTGACTGCGATGATCAGGGCAGGCCAACCTGCTGGGGGTGTGGACCACGTGCCCGGTTCTCAGGCTCCTGAGCTGTGACGGCCACCACGGGCGTCCCTCTCATGTGACCACGTGCCTCCGCTGGACCACATCGCTCTGACCGAGCCGTCCCTCCTGCTGGGCCTTTCCGTGGCCTCTGGGCAGGGAGGGCGGGAAGGGGCAGTTTCCTGCTCTGGCCATAGCCAGCGGCCTGGGAAGAATCTATCAGCAGAGGAGGTCTGTTTCATCACCTTCCTTCCCTTCGTCCTAGCGGCCCCGGGACTGGGCCTGGGCCAGCACCAAGCCGGGTCCCTCTTTCTGCAGAACCGCCCATGGGGACCCTCGCTTTAAGGGGACCAGGTGTGCTCACCCCACGCCCCCGGGGGTTGGCTTTGGTATCTCCATGGCCCCATTTGCATTTCACAGACACCCACATCCTTGAAGCCAAGGCTATGCATGAAGAGTGTCTAAATGGGTCAAGGTCGAGGACCCCGTAGTTTGATGCTGTTGGTCTTGAACTGGGGGAACTCGGCCCAAGCCCTTGTAATCCGGGGCCCTCATGCAGGAATGAGGCCTCACCAGCCTGGCGCAGGAGCTGCTTTTGCCTTGACGAGAGCTTTCTGTGTCTTAGAGGCTAGAATTGCCCAGTTATTACTCCTGGCTGTAACCAGGCCCACCTTCTCAACATGAGGCTTTCCAGAGGCCCTCTCTGGCTCGCAGCTCCGTCTCATCACCTTCTCGGCAGTGTACGACACTTGGTCCCCAGGGACACAGGCCATGGGTCAGGGAATCGAGCCCCTTCTTCCTGGCCCCGAGCTCTTGAGAACCTGCCACTTTGCCTGCGGGTGGTAGAGTCTGGGGCCGTCCCACAGCCGTGGTCAGGGGACTCTCCCCTCTGCCAGGGATGGCCAACGCTGGCCTCTCTGCAGGCAGGGAGCTGAGCCTCAGGGCAGACCCATGTCTCCTCCAACCTTCCTCCCAGAGAGAACCCCAGAGCCAGTGGAGAGCCCATCCTCTGGGCGGGTCTTGCTGTGAGTGGCAGAACCATACTCTCCCGCTCACTCTGGGTCCATGTTGCCTGTGGCTTTCAAAAGCGCGAGTTGGCATCAATTCTGAAAATGCACTCCATCGCCTTGGGCGGGTCCTGCTCCTGTCATCTCCACCACTGGCCTCAGCCAGGGTCAGGTCTAATGAGATCAGAAATAAGCCACGAGAACAGACGAAGCGCCAGGAGCTGCTTTTGCCTTGACGAGAGCTTTCTGTGTCTTAGAGGCTCAATTTTTGGTTTCCATGAGAGAGTCCCGTTAATGGGCCACGCTCATTCCCTTTCTGATACCCACATTTTCCCGGCTTTGTATCTTGTCACCTGGTCTCTGGACGGGAGGACACGGCCATCGTCTTCTGCTGGTGTTTCCATAACACAGAAGGGGTGTTGGCAGACCTCGGACCATAGATCTGGGATGCAGACCAAGAGACCATCGCATCCTTAATCCCAGGAGTGGGAAAGCTCAGATCCAGGAGACTCAGTGACGCCTTGTGTCGCCCTGCTGGAGGCCACTGGAAGCCTATTGTTGTCCCATAAAGACTGTCAACCACTCGTAATTGAATCCAATTAGAAGGAGATTGTCTAACTTTAAACAAATGGCGAACCAGCGAAGCGTTCTCCGGTGAGCTGCAAATCTGATGCCTTGGCACTTCCCAGCGCTGTCAGGCCGAGCACATACCCAGCTTGGAGCCAAATACACTAATGCCGAGAATTAGTCTAAAGGCACATGAGAGGCTGGGAAAAAGAGGATGAGTTTTTTGGACTTAATATTAAAGGCCCCATTTGCTGTACTGGACTACATGCTCACAGGATCACCTGCCCATTTCACAATTAAACTATTCCAGGAGCTCTAATTTACGGGATATTAACTCCTTTGTACCAAACCTTACATCATGTGTCCTTCCTTTGCCCTAGTTTATTTTTTTAAAAAATTCTCCATGGAGACAGTAAATGTTTTTAATAAGAAGTTGACAATCCACTTTCTCCATACTTTAAAGTAACCAGGGTTAAGCCTTCTGATCATATTACTCGATGTGTTCCATTTGGTGCTTTTCTTCTCTTGCATCGTGAGCCAGAGACGTGAAGACAATTTATGAATTAGAGGCAGTGACATCATGCTGGCCTGTTTGAAAAAACATTCCCTCATATGTGCGTGCTGAAAGATGAGTCTGGGGCCCAGGAAGCTCGGGCCCAGGCGTGGCAGGGACAGAGCCGCACCCCAGGCTCCACTCCACTTAGAAACAGCAGTGCTGTGTAAACCATATGCATTCATACACCCTTCAGAAAGTGAATGGTTAGCCCAACTGTGGTACATCCATTCCAGGGAACACGACTCATAAGGAAAGGGAACGAATTACTGATGTTCACTGACACGTGGATGGATCTCCAAAGAATTCTGCTGAGTGAAAAATACGCCCATCTCTAAAGGTTAGATGCTGTCTCATTCTGTTTATAAAACATTCTTTCTGTTTTGGTTTGGTACATGTATAGATGCATTGCTGTTTGTGATTTTTATGCTATTATTTGCTGTTTGGTACTTAACACTCTTTTTTTTTTTTGAGTTTAAATGTGTTTTATTTTTAGACAAGCTACATGACACGTTTTCTCAAAAACAATGCCTCCGCTCCAAATAAATCAACTTTCAAAACAAATGAAGAACTCGAGATGACATCAGTCCCATCTGTCTAAGTCCTGGTGTTGTGTGGATGAAAAGCAGTGGCCAGCCAGTTTTGACGACAGGTGATTGATCCAAAGTAACTGCCAACTTTGTTAACATTTTTCCATCTCTAAACCATCCTTAAAGAAAATCATATATGGGGTTACACCATCCTCACGGTAGTCCAGCAGAGCAACCATGCCATCTGGATTCATGTTTTCACCAATAAAGAACTGATAGTTTTTGAAATTAGCAAGGATGTGTTTGATTTGTTCTGCAGCCCCTGTCATAAAAGGTTTTACTCTTTCTGGTCTCTGTTCTTCAAGTTTCCCTTTGATTGACTTCATGTAATCTTTGATGTACTTCTTGTAGGCTTCTTTTGTGAAGCTGGTTTCCTGCAAGTGATGGTTCCTGACAATATCGACACCAGTGATTACTGTGCTTTCCGTACCTTCGCCCTCGGGGCCTTCAGCGGAGGCATTTCCACCAATGAGCGAGTCATCGATGTTACCCTCAGTCCTACTGACCATCTTTCCCCTCCACCTCCAGACACAGCCCGTCCGCGACCTCCCGGATCTTGTAGATGTCGGAGAACATCTCGTCATGGCTGATGAGGTCCCGGTAGATGATCATGATGGCGGCTGGAGGGAGGCGACAGCGGCGCTGGCTTAGCAGGAGCCCGGAGCTCAGAGCGAGAGCGCAGTGCGGCCAGAGCGTCGCTCGGGCGGAGGGGGGAGCGGGCGGAAAAGCTACTTAACACTCTTGAAATGACGAAATTCCAAAAGTGAGAATAGTGGTCAGCAGTGGGTGGGAAGTGGAGGGTGGGGGTGGGGGTGGCCCAAGAGGTAGGATGTGAAAGGGCAGCCTGAGGGAGGGAGGGAGGGAAGCGGGGCCCTGGCCGCGGTGGTGGAGTCACAGATGTGATAAAACCGTACAGGCTAAACACGCACATGCACAAGAAGCGAGTCCACACGGAGCGGGGAGCCATGACACTTTCCTGCTGTTGATGTTGCAGCTTTTCCAGGCGATACCACGGGGAAGCTGGGGATGGACGTATGGGATCTTCCAGTGTCATTCCTTGCAAATGCATGTGAATCTTCAGGTAATTCAAAATTTTGGAAAATCAATTAAAACAAAGCATGAGTCCAGGTTGTCTTGGAATTAGTGGAATAACACATGCCTGCAGTGACAGGATGGTGTCACGATCTGTCGCTGTTTCTGACTGATCTGTGGATCTTCCCGATGACTGCCAGCATTGCCAACGGGGAATCAGTGCTGGGCTTAATGCAGGCTCTCCAGCGTCTGCTGGTGCCCTGATGGGCTCCCCACCCTCTCCTGGGGCCTCAGGGGGAGCCCTGAGGTGGGTGGAGGGAGCCCACTGTGCCAGGCTGAGGAGCGGGGGGAGTTCTGAAAGGTCTGGCTGGAGCCTGGAGAGGCTGGGCCGGCGGGCTCCCTCCTGCCCTGCATGGAGGGTGGCCTGAGCTCTGGGCACCGCCCCGTGTGCGCCGTACTGATCCTGCTGAACTCAGAAGCCGGGCATCGACAGGCCTGGGCTCAAGGTTCCAGAAGGCCTGGCCAGCTCCTCCATGCTGCCCTATGCTCCATGCTGCCAGTTCTCCCCCAGACATCTCTGCTCTGGGATGAATTTCTCTTCTTTTGGAAATGACAGCAAAAAATTAAATGTGTAAGGGTGTATATGAGTGTGTATGTCAGTGTATGCGTGTGTGTGTGTTTGTGAGGGTGTAGGTGAGTGTTTCAGTGTACGTGTGTAAGTGTGTGCGTGAGGGTATATGTGACGGTGTGTGAGTATGTGTAAGTGTGTGTGTGTGTGAGGGTATATGTGGGTGTGTGTGTGTATGTGTGTGTCTGAGGATGAGTATGTGTGCATGAGAGTGTATGTGTGTGTGTGTCAGTGTATGTGTGTGAGTGTGTATGTGTTTGAGTGAGTGTGCGTGTGGGGATGTGAGTGTGTGTGTGTGAGTGGGTGAGAGTGTGTGTGAGAGTGTGTTTGTGAGTGTGTTTGTGTGTGCGCATACTACTGATCGACCTCCTCCATAATCCTTTGACTTGAACAAAGGGTTGAAAAATTTTCAAAATTAATAGAGTAAATAGATGATACTGGAGGGACATTCTGCTGTGTAATATCCTTTTTTAAAGGGAGATGTAAGCTGTAAGGCCGGCCGCTCCGTCTGCCTCTGTCTGAACCGCTGAAATCTTTCATCCCTTTGCCCAGCTGACCCCAGGCCATGTCACTCAACCCGCCCTCAAATCCACTCACGGCCGTTCCTCAGGAAATATGTCTTAAAACCCACACTGAGGGGGCGGGGCGCCCTGTCTGGGAATAAGTGGATCAGGGAAGAAACTCCTAAGCATTGCATTAGGAGGGATGACGAGAGAGTGTAACTGGCGAATAACATCTGTTTGCACGGTTTGGGATTTGCTGGAAATGGCTCCCTTTTTTCAGCTGCCCACCTGAAAAGAATTTTCTCTGATGACAAATGTAGTAGGTGTCAGCTGCTGTGGCAGGTGCAAAGAAGGCAGGAAGGGCCCTTTGCCTGCTCTCATGTCCCTTGATCCGCTTGCTGAAGCCTGCACTGCTCAGCGGCGACTGCAGAGACTTGTTTGTAGAGGGGGTGCCCATGGGCAGCCCTGTGCCTTTCTGCATGGAGATGCTTTCATTCTTCAGGGCAGCCCACCTTGCACCTGGAGGGCTGCACCTGGGCTGGGAGTCCTCTCAGAAGGGTACGATGTGACGACAGGGATGTACGAGGCACCAGGAGTTGAGACCTGCGTCCTTCAGTGAGAGGCGTGGAGGACCCCACCGTGATGGGGGAGCTAGTCTCCCCTGTCCTCAGAGATTAGCAGTGCCTTTCAAAATTGCACAGGCTAATTGAAATTGTTTATTTGGGAAATACTTCTCCTTTTGTGGGCATTTATGTTTAATTCAAAGCAGACTTGTGAGTTCAGTGTGAGCTCCCGTGAGTGTCTGTACCCTCGGTGGATGGGTGGATGGTGAAGCTCTGAGCAGATTAGCCTGCTTGGCCCTGGGAACAGGCTCCTAAGGTGGGCTTCCTGGAGAGAAAGGGCATCCACTGCTCTCTACCCTAGTGACAGTCTTGTCTAGTGACCATGGGCTTGGTGTTTAGAGTGGTGACTGTCTTCCAGCGCCAAAGCACCCTTCTACCTCCAGGACCTTGGACAGGCTGTGTAAGCTCTCTCATCCTCAGTTTCCCTGCCTAAAACTCCCTGCTCTCTAGGATCTCTGTAAGAAGTAGATGAGTCGATTCATCTAAAACGCCTTGCCTGGTACCCAGCAGATGCCTGAGACCAACTTTCAGCCAGAAGTACCTCCTACTACCGTTTACCATCCCTAAAGGGGCACTTTGCATCTTTGATGTCTAGCTTCCCTAGTCTTTCCAGGATCAAGGATTTGTGTTTGTTTCAGCAAAAACTATCAGCCACCAGTGCCTAAAGGTAAGTCCCTTGCAGGTTGGGCTCACTGATTATCTAGTAGCTTATAATAATTGGTTGAAGGCATTCATCCTAGGGGTTTGATTAACTGGAATCAGCTGAGCATTTTGTATTTCTTTACTGTAAGGCTTTTTGGAGGTAATTCCACCCATCATTAGAAAGGCAACTTGGCCTTCCACCAGGAACCTCTGCCAAGGCCGTCTTTCCCAGCGGGAGACTGCTTGTGGCTATGCCGGGGCAGGGAGAAGTCCCTCTGCGGGGCTCAACTTGGGGTGAGGACGCACGCCCACGTGTGCGAGTGTGCACACGTGTATACTTTTGAGAGAGACTTGGCAGGGCCTTGGATCTTCATGAAGACCAAGACAAGGGTGTGGTTTTGGTCTTTGTTTGGGAGTACAGTTCTGTTGTATTCTGGATGCTTCCTCACGTAGACATTTGAGCCCCTTCTCAAGACAAGGAAAACGTCCTCAGCGTGAACACCCTGTCCACAGGCACATCCCCCAGAAAAACCGGGGCTCTTTCCCTTTAAAACACCCACTTTTCTCCTGATGCAGGAGTCTGTGTCTTTAAGACAATAATTGCTGAATTGAAATTTGAGACTGTTATCTTAATAACCAATTACTCAAATAACTTTGAAATTGGCTTAAATTGGCTCGTCATGCTACATTTACCTGAATCTTTTTATGGGAAAGTTAGGAACAAGAGAAAAAAAAAAATTCTTGGCGGTCTCATTTGTTTGGTTTCACTGAAGGGTCTTGTTTGCAACAAGCAAGGGGCTCTGGGTCTCCACGGCCCAGACCTCCACCTCCTAGGATGGAGCCCTCTCTGCTGCAGTCTTCTCCAAGGTCCACCCACCCGCTGCCATAGCCCCTTCCTGCCTTCCCTGGGTCTTTCCAAAATAAGGCTCTCCCTGGGCGAGGGAGCAAACGTTGACACATGTCATGCCCGCGAAAGAAACTCCCCTCTTCTCTGCAAGACATTTCATGGGGTTTTTTTTTCCCCTTTTGGAAAATAATAGATGAGTCTACATAGCTCTAATTTTCTCCCTTCCAACAGCTATGAAAGCTTAAAGGTGAGAGTCACAATCTTTTTTAAACTAAGGGAATTCACCATTTATTAGTGGTTTGAATGGACAAGGGCAAGTGCCTGGGAGCAGTGTACTCGGGTTTTATATTTAGCCATAAACCCAGTAATAGAATATTACATCTTTTTCTCTAATCTAGTCTTATATCCGGTCATTTTTCTTATAGTCTAAACTCAAGTAATGGGAATTCTTAATGCAATTCACAACCATGCTCTTTTTTTTTTTTCCCCTGCACTGTTAAAGAAAAAATGTTGCTTCTGCAAACATTTTACTGATTTTGCAAAGACCCAATTCATTTTATTTTAGAAACTAGAGTAGAATGTTGAAGCACTTATGGATCATAAGTTTGGGGACAAAAATAAGCTAACATAAGGGAATGAGGAAAATGGCACCAACTTTCAGGTCGGCCCCAAGGACCTGCTCAGCTCACAGGATCCCCCTCCCCTCCTCTCTGATTCCTGAAGCCCCCAGCACTGGGTGGAAACTTGGAGCCTGGCTAGGGAGGGGGTGCTTTTGTTTACAGGTTGCCTTGGAAACATTGCAAGTGAAAGTATTTTAAACTTAGCTTCTACTCCCTGACCACAGAGAGGCTGGAATTTTCATAACTGAATCACGACATGGATGGGCCTCTATTTTAAGGCATTGGAACAAAGACAGGAAAAGAACAAAGATGATTTCCAGGTTCCATATTGATCTCCAACTGTAAGAAGACAAATGACTCTTTCCAGACCCACCGCTGCTCCCTGGAGAAGGGGTGTTCAGAAAGGTGGGATATACGAGAAGCCGAGAGGCAAGGAGGCATGGGGGCTCGGAGCTGGGGACTCTCCCGTGTGACTCTACACGCCCTGGCTATACACACCCATGGTGTATACGCACACACGTGGTGTGCAAACACTGTGGTGGGCTCCTGGGTGTCCAGCCCCCGTGTCCTCATCTGTAACTTAAGATGAAGACCTTTAAACTTGCAGCCCCGTGATGGAGACACATGCTGGGAAGTGGGGGGGGCAGGGTGGCAAGTGGGCAGAGCAGTGACCCCGAAACAGAAGCCCTTTTCCTGAGGGGTCCTAGCAAAGCCCTCGCTGCCTTGTCTCTGGATTTCTTATCTCTGGAGCCAAGAAAGATTAAGCTTCCCACCCTCCCCCACGTGTTTGAGAGAATGAAATGAGAAGAAGTACGAAATGGAGTCGGAAAATTGTAAAGCACTCTATATGAATATGAAATATTAGTGCTTTCATGATGCAACAAGATTTTCAACCTCATAATTTACCTCCAACTCCGGGAGGAAATCACCTTGTCATAAAAACATCTTGGAATGGTGAACCATTATTCTTCTATACTGGGAGAAAATTCAGAGAGGCTTCCAAAAGAACGAGATTATAAAACCGTAAAAGAATCTAAGTTCAAAAGCCCTTGGAAACTGCTGGACTGAGCCTTGATAATTCAAACAATTCAGCCAAAGTTTTTCTTTCTTATGGAATAAAACTTTTTTTTTTTTTTTGACACACCAGATAACGTGTCATAAAGAGCTCAGGCAGGCTCCAGAAACATGGACCCTGAGCTTCTCCCACTCCTGAGTTCCCTTTTGGATGCCTTGCCGGGTTTCCAGGAGGCTGGCGGTCCCCAGGGAGAGCTGCCCAGGCTGGGGCCCGTCCCTGGCTTCCCTCACTGCCTTGCTCATGTCTACATCTTCCCTCCCTCGCTCCCCTCCCCTCCTCCTCTTCTTCCCTAGCTGATGTCACATTTGTCCCATGACCTCATCTGGAAGAGGCCTTCCTGCTCCCTCTGCAACCCATCTCTTCCTGCTCAGAGCCTGGGTGGCAGGCATCAGCTAGAGATTCATCTCTGGGTGGGCTTGACCACCGCAGGGTCAGGGTCAAGAACTGGAGACTAACAGAGCTTAGGGGGTTCCTGAGAATAGAAAAAGTGAGAGAAGAAGGGTGTTGGGAAAGCATTTCTGGCCTTTTCTACATTATTCTAATGATTTTGGCAATGCCTTGCTTGCTTAAGATTTGCAAGGGAGCACACTTTTTTTTTTCTGGGAATATTTTAATATAAGAAATAGGTTTCCAATTTTGTTTGTAATGCAAAAGGAGAAACTTAATATTCTGTATGCCACGGAGGAGGCTTCCAAAGAATCTGGGCAAATACAGTTTTTAGAACAAATAAATATCTCGTAATTTTTTTCTATCTACAGAAGTACTAGGATATTGAAATAAATGCTTATATGTATTAAAGTGGGCTTCCCAGGTGGCGCTAGTGGTAAAGAATCCACCAGCCAATTCAGGACACATAAGACGTGCAGGTTCAAAGTCTGAGTCAGGGAAGATCCCCTGGAGGAAGGCGTGGAAACCCACTCTAATATTCTTGCCTGGAGAACCCCGTGGACAAAGGACCCTGGCAGGCTACAGTCCACAGGATTGCAAACAGTAGGACACGGATGAGGCAACTTAACAGGCACATGTATTAAAGTACAAAACCTTTTGTAGTTTTTGCTCTGGACTCAACTGGGGAAAGTTGGTTGAGTAGAACGTGGGGCTCCTGACTGGATGTCGTTAGCTCTGCCCATTTAGTTACAGGTGGAGTTTGGTACAAGAGAAAATAGCCAGTGATGCCACAATGGGAGGCCGGGAAGAGATAAGTAAGCATGTATGGTTTTCCGATGTGCAAAGATGGAGCTGCTCTGCCGAGTCACAAGAAGCAGAGGGGGTCTTGGGAATCCCAGGGCCACTGTTGCTCCTGGCAGACTGGGGTCCAGCAGGCTGTGGTGCCAGCTGGCTGAGCTGGGATGGCTCCAGCCAAAGGTGGACTGGGAGGCAGGTGACCAGAGGGCGTGCCGTGGGTTATGTGGCCGTTTTGTAGCTCAGCAACTGTGTGGTCCTTAGACTCCCAGGTGGGTGCCAGCAGTCACAAAACGGAAGTGTCAGAGGAAAAGAGGCAACGATACGATTTCATTTGTGTCCTTCTCACGAATGGGAACTGTGAAAATAATCAGGATTTTAGACTGATCCCTTGCATTCTTGAAGCTTGCACAGTGTCACAAGGCGTTGTCTCGATAATATTCACTTGGTGTCATTCACCCTCCTCCACATTGTTTTATGGCACCTGGTATTATGTATCACGGCCGCACTTGCATACCCTGTGGTCGACTGAAAAAAAGTGCGCGCTGGATAAAATGCACAATGTGAGAGTTGTCAGTTAAGTTTTATTTGGGGCAAAATGAGGCAATAGCCTGGGAAACAGCATAACTCTGAGAAACTGCTCCAAAGAGGTAAGGGGGAAGGTCAGTATGTACATTATTTTAGTGAAGGGGGTGCAGTCGAGAATGCGCCGTAACAGAGGCTGGCCCCTAGTCACGAGGAGCAGATGTCACTGTCAATGACCTTAGCACTTTTCTAGGTGTGAGGAGATGCAATAACTGGGCTCGCAAACTCATCTCCTGAAAATCTCTAACTCCCTGAAGACCTGTTCTGGCGGTTTCTCCCAGAGCACAGGGTGCCTCTTTCCTGATGTCCACCCCCAACTGTTTTAGGAAGTGTTGAAGCTCAGCAGCTACAGCGGCTCTTGACTTAATCTCTGTAGAGGCAGGGGGCAAGTGCCAGTTTGCAGTTGGCAGTGTTATGTTGAGGGCTTCCCTGGTGGCTCAAGTGGTAAAGAATCTGCCTGCAATGCAGGAGACACAGTTTTGACCCCTGGGTTGGGAAGATTCCCTGGAGAAGGGCCTGGCAACCCACTCCAGTATTCTTGCCTGGAGAATCCCATGGACAGAGGAGCCTGGCGGGCTGCAGTCCATGGGGTCGCAGAGAGCAGGGCATGACTGAAGCAACATGGCACACACACACACACTGTTTTGCTCTAGTCGAAGGATTTTTACAAAGCAAATACACCTCAAGTGTTCTACTGAAATCTAAAACTAGTGATGTAAGCGACCACCATTCAGAGTCACACCCTTCAATTCGAAAACCGTGAGGAAGGATCCCAGCAGTAATTCTGCTGGGGAACTTGTATGCTCGGCTGCAAAGGTAATAGAGAAGGACGTTGAATAAGCTCCTGGCCTCATTTGCCACCGTGGCATTGCTGGACCTTGCAGCCACTGTTTGGAAAGTTTCCAGCATGTGTACAGAGCCGCTGCTACGGGGCTTTCTGGGTGGACAGACCCACTGAGGGCAGGAGGGTGTGATCTCTGTGCCCAGGAAGTGCTCACAGCCCCTTCGGGTCATCTACATCTCTTCATAGCCGGTCAATGCTTCCGCAGAGCAGATTTTTAATCCAGTTAATATTTACCTTGCAACCTGCGATCAGGGTAAAAGCATGCTTGGTGACAAGCCTCGGGACCACGTGGCACCTGAACACAGGGGATCGCACCTGGTGCAGTGCAGACCCTCTTGGTTCACAGAAGAGGCTGCAGCCCTGGGCCTCCCATCCAAGGAGTGAGAGCGGTGAGCACCCTCCGGGCAGTGCCCACACACCTGTCCTTTGGGCAGACAGCACGCAGGACACAGCTCCTCCCCACTGAAGTGCTCAGGAGGCTGAGCGAGAAGGCTCGCGGAATTCCAGGATGTGGGATGAAGTTAGAACCACTCTGCTTGACCTTGGACGTTCCCAAGGAACATCCACAGACCTTCCCTGGGGAGCTTACTCCAGAAACAAGTCTCAGCCAAGTATTCAGTTCTTGAATAGCCTGAACTTGGCATTTTGGGGTTGAAATATGATGCTTAAAATTCAAGCTCAAATGGTATTTTTTTTTTCCCTTAGATGAAACTGTGGCTCAAACTCACTGAACAGTCAGAATTTTTCTTTTCTTACATTTGGTGATTTTATTACACATTGACATTATGGAATTGATTATCTAGTATTAGGAATTCTCCAAAACTGCAACCAAAGGCTGAAACAGAGCATAATGCTGTTTTTTTTTTGTTTTTTTTTTTTACCCCAGAACCAAATACTACCAAACAATGGATTAAGAATCCATTCACTATTATCTCCCAAATTGAAAGATAATTCCACCTTCCAGCTGTTGAGGAAATTCTACATATCAAAGGCAACAGGCCAGGCAGCTCTGGTTTTCAGAGAGAAATTGCTTCATAATTTCTGGGCCAAATGTCCAGTTCCGACAGTCTGATAATTGCAACAATCTATGGACAGAGTTGAGGTTTTCCACCTGGGTAGCCAATCCCAGGGATGGCGGAGCCTGGTGGGCTGCCATCTATGGGGTCGCACAGAGTCGGACACTACTGAAGCGACTTAGCAGCAGCAGCAGCCAAAAATCAAGGTAGGAGACAGGCTGCCTCGAGCTCAAGTTCTCTACACTGATATCCCGAGTCTCTTCCTAAGAGGTTATAAACAGTAGTTTCCTCTCACTGATCCAGAACAGTTGTTTTAACTGTTAAATTAAAAGTGTTATGATCGAAGAAACCTATCCGGACGGGGACAGAAGATGGTAAAGCGGAGAAATCTTGGCCTGGCGTGTCTTCACCGCGAGGTTACGTCTGGCCGACAGCAGAGCGTCTGCAGATGTCTGAGGTTCTTGAGAGAGAAGAGATGCAGTGCAAAGGAAATTCTAATAATAATCTTGAAACCAAGTAATAAATTACCCAGCAAGCCCGGGAATGAGTGGGGGGCTGTGAAAGGGGGAAATAAGTCATTCCCAGGCCTCGTCTGGGGACAAGAGGGTAGAGAAGCAATTGGGGGTCACAGCAGAAGTGGAGGGATAGGATATCTTTGGGAGGAAGACTTAGAATCTGTTTTTCCATCATTTTAGAGAAATATTTGTCTGACGTTTCCCCGAGAAGGGGAGGTTTCGCAGTCCGTCCCAGCGGGAGGCAGAGGGCGCATTGCAGTTGGGACAAGCAGGGAAATCACAGGGTCCCTGGGGTCCGTGACTGTCTGCTGCCCCTGGCCCAGAAGAGAAGAGGAGGGACCGGAGCCCGGGCACAGGACGGAGCAGTGGCCGGGGTGCGGAGGGACACGCTGGCAGGAGCTGAGGTCTTTCCCCAGGGGCTCCAGCCACCTCTGGGAGCTGCGGGTGGGAGGTGAGGGGCCACATGCTGAGCACAGTCCCCTCCAGCGAGTTTCCATCGGATCCCCCATCGCCAGAAGCTAGTGCGACACCCAGAGCGGGGAAGCCTGAAGCTGTGTCCAGCTCAGCCCATGGACAGAGGGCGGAGGACAGGGGCCGAGATGGGCTGGGGGTGACAGGAGGGTGCCCAAGACAGAAAATGGCCAAGAGGGGAGTGAAAATGTACCGCAATGTGGCCAAGTTAATAAGGAGAGAGGGGTGGCTAGTAATGCAATCATATCAGTTAAAAAAAAAAAAGAAGAAGAAACAATGGAAAAACACGTACAAGCGATAAATCCAAGTAAATCTGCCAGTGGGCTGACCTCTCCCGTGAACTGCAAGACCACCCCTGTATTTCAGTGTCCCCAGATCAAAGCCCTTACCTTCCCCCAGCTGGGGGGGCCCTCACGGGTACCCTACGCTACCTTTTTAAGCCTCGTACAGGGCCTGGCACACGGAGGGTTGCAGGGCACATGGGGATCAAGTGGCCCCCTCCCCAAAGCTCTGGTCACAGAGTGGAGCCTTTGGCTGTAACCCCAGAAAAAATGAGCCTCCTGGGACTCCAGAATTCTGGCTCTTTTCCTGAGAGAGTCCTCTTCCCTACTGGCGGTTGTACCTGGTCAGGGAGAAAACACAGGGATCCACAGCTTGCTCGTTTGTGAAACTTTCCCAGAATTGACATACTGCATTTCATGTGGACAGAAACACAAAATCGCCTTATTTATAACTAATCCAGCATTGTTCACCACTACCCATCTATTGATTAAGAGAGAAAAGGGGAGCTAAATAACCTGGTATTATTTAGCCTGGTGTTGAGCTCATTCAGACCTGACAATTTACCGGATCCCTTCAGGCAGTTCTCAGCTTTCTCCTGGAGAGAAGTGGTCACTCCTCGAGGCTGCCCTCCCCTCCCCTTCTATCCAGGGGTCTGCGCAGGGGTGTGGTGGGGAAGATTTGGGACCCTACTGTCCCTGTGTCCCAGGGCACCCTGTCTTCTCCACCTGGGGCCTTCCCATCAGCAGGGTCAGAGTTCTGTGGGTTGACCTCACTCAACTTTGCTGTGTTTGGAACCAAAACCTATGCTAGGATCACTGGCGGCTACCTTCTGGGGTCTCAAACAGAGGAGAGAACAAGAACCCCTCTTGTCCTGGACTCAGTTATCCCCCAAATTCATATGTTGAACCTTAACCCTCAGTAGGATGGTGCTGGGGGATGGGGCCTTTGGGAGGTGATTAGGTCTCGAGGGTAGAGCCTCACGAGTGGGACCAGTGTCTTTACAAGAAGAGACCCCAGAGAGCTCCCCCTCCCCTTCCTCCATGTGGAGACACAGCGGGAAGACAACCCTCTGTGAACTGGAAGGGGAGGCCTCAGCAGATTCAGAATCTGCCAGCACCCTGATCTTAGACTTCCAGAAGCCTGAGAAGAATGTTTCTGTTGTCTACAAGTGTTCCCGCCTCTGAAATTTTTGTTATAAGAACCCACACCGACTAAGATGCCTCCTCTGAGGTTTTCTCAGTAACTAAGACTAAGATTGGCCCACCCCTCCTCCTTCCCCAGAGCTGGGGAGCAGGCTTACCTTTCCTCTGCTTTCCCTGAGTTACAACCGCTCCGGCCGCAGATGGCCTCGCCTGGCCACGGGCAGGTGGGTCGCCACCCTCACGCTCAAGCTCAGGCTCATCGGCCACAAGGAGGTGATGGGAAATCTGGCAGATGCCCTCTCCCCACGGTGGTCTTGCTGGCAGAGTTCTTCCTTCAAGGACTTGCTTCTTCTTCTGTGCCTACACAGAGCTGGAAATCTCCCCACTCTGCTTTTTCTGGGTGACAAATCCCAGGGACCCATCAGGAAGTCTGGTCCTCTAGGCAACTCCGGCAAAGATAGAGGAATCACACGTGAACAATTTTCAGGATGTTGCCCCATTACAGCCAGGTTTGGGAACCCATTGGCCTCTGTCTCTCTCAACATCACTCTCTGCCCGGCAGCATAATGGCTGCGGGCAGGTGCTGGGTTCATCCTTTGAAGTACCTGCTTTTAAACCAGGGTTGGCAAAGAATGAGAACTGGCAAACACAGGGCTTACATGGGTTAACCTGCAACTCCATGAGTGCCTGCAGCAGCGTCTTCAAGGTTAACGGTGAGTCAAGGGGAAGAAGCTAAAACGTGGCCAGAAGTGCAAGCACAGCCTCGACTCCTCAGACCCTAAGCAAAGGGGTCTCGAAACAAAGGCGGCATGTGTACCTTTGCGGGGACATGGATGTAGGTAGTTAAGAAACTCAAATGATGACCTTCCAGGGGTGGGAAAATGGAATGCTTGCCTTGTGTTAATTTGGAAGCAGTGAATACAAGATTTTGCTGTTGTTTAAAAAGAGAGAGAGAGGGAAATCGAGATGAAGGTTTGCAGTGGGAGGAGGGAAGTTGTCTCAGAAATCCTGAGTGGTGGCAAATAATGAGAGATGGCGCGCGGTGGATCTAGAGCAGCCCTCCCTCACCGTGGGCTTTGATCTGAGCTGCAGCTTCGGGTTGTGTTTTCTTTGTAAGCAAAAGGCTTCCACTCCGTGGGCCTCTGCAGCGCCCGCCACTGCATAATGGGCTCTCCACAGTAGCGCCAGCATCAGAGCCACCAGCATCCAGTGTCACAACAGCTTGTCAATAACACCGATGCCCACGTCTGCAGCAGAGGTGCTCCGTGAGCCTTTAGCCAGGCTGGATTGCCACTTGCGGTCTTCCCCGCCACCGCCCAGAACAGCCAGAGATGCTCACTTTCAAACAGGCAAACTCAAAGCACCTGTGTTTAATTTTCATCGGGAGCACCGTTTTCATTTCTGAGCTGCAAAACTTCCGTGCTCCCGGCCCCACTATGTCAAAAATGCACAGTGGCAGATTGGCATACTGGGCTATTAATAATTTGCTGTATGTGTTACAGATGTTGCCTAAATGAATGGTGTTCTATCACTGTTTCTTGACACTGGGGCCCTTGGGGTGGCAGGCTAAGACCCAGATCTGTCTACAACCTGCCTGTTCTGGAGAGAAAGGGGGGAAAAAAGTGGCCCCTCTGAGCAGAATCACATTCCAGCTTGCAAAGCCAGTTTCTCAGATGTTCGCTCTGTCCTGTTCCTTGTTCTTCCACTCAAACCTCATCTGGCCACGATGAAAAATGATGTGATGCAATTTTTTATTCTATGCTTGACACTCTTATGGAAGGCAATGTGGTTCATTGATTCCAAACTCCAAAAAGGTCAAGAAATGAGGAACTAAATTTTTGGAAGCAGCCCAGAAAAAACTTTCAAGCCCAGGAAAACAAAACTGCTAATTATTACTCCTTCTGTCGCCATTAAGCTTCAGAGGAGCCCTGAACATATGTTTCATGAGCCTGTACTTTTATATTAAAACATTATTGAGCCACCAGGTGAAATGTACATTAGGTGAAAACCAGCTGAAATGGACAGTAGGTTTAAATTTTGACAGCAAACAGCTGTAGGCTCTCTAACTTTATTCAAATAATGAAACCAATAGGCTATGCTACAGTTTCAAGTGTCCCCAAACAAATTTATATGAAAAATGATATTAATTTATCTGAGATGACTTCTGCCAAGAAACGGATATTTCTTTGTTACTTCTGAAGGGTTGGGAGGAAAAAAAAAACTGAACTATTATAAAACATGTAACTTGGATAGTTTAGGAATATCTAACAAACAAAAATGTGTCTTTTCAGTGTAGATTAATCACAGTTGCCCTGTTTACCTCTTCTGTGGCCACGATGATTTTTGAAATGCTAATAAATTAGATCTTCTTTTCATCCCTCCCTGGAATTTGGAAAATGGTTCTTTCCAAACAAAATACATGTGTGGGCAGCATGACCAAGTGTTTTATGTATATACATATACACTTTTACAAAATGCCACACAGCCATGAGCCCTCCATTGAGTAATTCCAGTCTGAGTAAAACCTGGAGCTTGGCGATCCAAGTTTAAGCCAAATGGTGCCAGATAAAATTCCAATTTAGACACGGTTCCAATCCACACTGCTCTCAGCCTGAAACCTTCCTGGAACAGAGCAGATTTAATAGTGTCGCCAGCAGGGCAGGCATAAATAGCAGCTTTTATTGGTCACTATTTTGGAAACGTCAAGAGGGCTACAATACAGTTCCGGGTTGTGTTCCGCTATCACTTTACACACCTCGCTGGAGCCTGGAAGACATTGTTTTCACTGTGACATATTCTAACGCCAAGTGAAGAAGTGTTTTCCCTTCTGATGTGGACTTGGCCGCGTGTTTCCTGGTAGTTCACCCACACTCGCTTGCTGGGGGTCCTCTTCCTTGGGCGTTACACCTGGGATCCCCCAAGGACCCGGCTCCCGAGAGGCTCAGGGTCCAGGTGGAGAGACAAGATTTGTACCTGAAAGAGTGACTGTGGCGATAACTGCAAAATAGGGCTCTGGGGTTAAAGCAGACTTGGAAAAATTCAGGGGGGACACGAGACAGGCTGAAGGCAGAGGGTGTGATGGGGAGAAGGCAGGCAGGGCCTCCGAGTGAGGTGGGGTCAGTAAGAGCAAGGGCCCCGAGGCAGAAGAGGGCGCACTCCATTCAGCACCTCGACGAGGAACTTAGAAGCGGTTTGCCAAGGGGATCCTGAGTCATCGAAGTGTATTCTGTTTGTGACAGTAAGAAGCCACCATCACTGGAAACATTTGCTTTTGGAGATGCATTGAGCTCAGATTCCCTGGTGGGTCAGACAGCAAAGAATCTGCCTGTAAGGCAGGAAACCCCGGGTTTGAGCCCTGGGTTGGGAAGATCCCCTGGAGAAAGGAATGGCAACCCACTCCAGTATTCGTGCCTGGAGAAGTCCATGGACAGAGGAGCCCAGTGGGCTACAGTCCTTGGGGTTGCAAAGAGTTAGACATGATTGAGTGACTAAAACTGTCACAGCTCAGATGCGCTGTTTTTAGCAATGTTGCAGCTTTGTTCAACATTCTATGATAAAGGAAGATCCCAGAATCCAGAGATGGGTGCCCATAATACACTTGTGGCTGTTCTGTTTCCCGGAAGGAGCATTTCAGACCCACCTCTGAGTGGAGGGAGCCCTGAGCTCTCTGAGAGCCCATGGTGGACACGGGGGTCTCCCAGGGGAAGGGTCTGCCCCTCTAGGCCATGCTGCGTCTTCCAGGTGGAGGTCCGTCTTTTACTCCAGACAAATGATGTCAGAGCAGTGTTGGAAATGTTCTTCAAACAAGGATTTCCATTCACACCGCTGCTCATGGGCGACCCACTTGATTATGTGCACGGTGAGAATGTTCTTGAGCCTGGGGCTGTGGGCAGGGCTGGCATGGGGTCCTGACAGCCGGTCTGGGGTCACTTGGTTCTTCCTGTGAGCTCACTGAGGGCCCAGCCCACTTTCTCCATTCAGCCTGCCGTGCCGGCCCTCCGCTGCCCAGCATCAGGGCGGTGGGCTCCCTGGAGGAGGAAGCAGGCAGCAAAAGCTGTCCCTTTCAGGCCTGGATGTAAGCAATCCCCTAGAGGCCATCTCAAATATAAACCCAATCTAGGAGGCCTGTCTTGTTTAAGGGAACTTGAGGGCTTTTTCCTCTCGCAGAGCCAGGCCGGTTCCTTCCCTCTTTCGTTCAGTGGTGACTTTAACAAATGTTTTAAACCAAATTCAGAACAACTGGCTTCCAGAAATTGCTGGAACATAAAGAAAAGGCTTCATTTGGTGCCATATCCTAAACAGGGGTCGAAATCTCAGCCTCTGAAGAAGTCTGGCCTCTGGAGGTTCTGGTGGTGGAGAAATTGGCCTTTGTTCAAAATAAATGGTGTAAACCTTGCCAGGTTGGATGACTATCTTCTGTGTATTTTGCAATGAGCACAATGAATTAATAGATATCGTGTCTCTAGGACCTGGGTGATTTTCCTAAAATGCACACAGGGACTGAGGCATGAAAAATGCCCTCAGGGGAGAATGTGATGAGAAAAGTTTCTCAGACAAAGGAAGATACTTACACTCTCTTTTAAATAATAATAATAATGACAAATTTCTACTTTGTGCTGGACGCAATCCTGGGTTTTTTTTTTTTTTTTTTTGTAATTTTTGCCTCAAATATAAGTTATTTTTTTCACATTGTGCTGTCTGACTCTTTCTTCCTCCTTCTTAGAAAATACATTTTCAGTTTGCTTCTAGAATAAAGCAAACTAAAGCTTCCCAGATGGGCAGAGTTTTAATTCCAGAGGTGAACTCTCTGAGTCTGAAACTCGTCTTCCTTAAGTGCTGAGGAGGGTAGAGCCAGTCATGGCTTCTGGTTTTTATTAAAATAAAAAAGCCAGCTTGCGATCACAGAAGGGAAAGGATTTTGCCCCTGAATGTGATTTCTGATGGTATAATTCTGGTTTCTATTCCCCTAGCAGCACTTACTTGTTAATATGCCAGATATCAAGAAGCAGGGATCCCTGAAAACATGTTTATTAATGTATTAAACTCAGTGTCAGAACCCAGGGTCAGCTTGGCTGGTCAGCTGGGCCCAGGCTGCTACGGGAGGCCACAGGCCATGGGCTGAGTGGCCCATCAAGGGCTTTGTCTAACAGCCACCGTTTGAAGGCATGTAACATGCCTGCCTAAGACCCACAGGGAAGCACTAACTCATGGCTTCCTGCGACCTTACTGGTTAAGCTGAGTCCCCTGGTGTGGGACGCGCACAGGCCCGGGGCACGCAGGCTGGTGGGAGGCCCGCATTCCTTGAGTCGGGTCACACCCGTGGATGGAGACACGCCCTGGGGTCAGTGGTCAGAACAGCTGCCCAAACAGCCAGGAACCACCCCCAGATGAGGGCCTGGGCTTTAGAGGCTTGGCATCAGAGGAAGCTCCACAGCATCTTCTTTGTTTCCTGACTGAAACGGAAAAGCCAACTTTCAAATACTAAAGCAAAACAAAACAAAAGCCCAAGTCCCCCTACTTTATGGGCTTCCCAGGGGGCTCAGTGGTAAAGAATCCACCTGACAATGCAAGAGACGCGGGTTTGATCTCTGGGTTGGGAAGTTCCCTGGAGGGGGAAATGGCAACCACTCCAGTGTTCTTACCTCCCATGGACGGAGGAGCCTACAGTCCATGGGGTCGCAGAGTCAGACGCGACCGAGCGCACGTGCATTTGTTTACTGCGGAGAGCCAGTGCCTGCTGTTTTCTGCTTGTCTCAAGAACCTAAGGATTGCCCAGGGAAGGGGACAGCTTTGGGAGAGGGGCAGGGTTAGGTAACTTGCCCACGGCCACTCAGCTGGCAGAGGGGTACCCGGCTGGCAGCAGCCTTCTCCCTCACCCACCCAGAGGCCGCCCCCCGGCAGTCTCCCTCCTGTCCCCTTCAGGTCCCCAGGCTTACGCATATCTAAGCAACTGGAAAACACGATTTCTATCCCTCTGAGCAGGGCCTGTTCCAGCTCGGTTTTGAGGTCCCCTCCATCACCAAGTGCTAAAGACAGTGGGGCTCCAGGTTTCTCTTAGAGGCCACTGGGGTCCACTGTCTGAAAGTGAAGAAGTACTAAAGAGCCTCTTGATGACAGTGAAAGAGGAGAGTGAAAAAATTGGCTTAAAGCTCAACATTCAGAAAACTAAGATCATGGCAACTGGTCCCATCACTTCATGGCAAATAGATGGGGAAACAGTGGAAACAGTGGCTGGCTTTATTTTTGGGGGCTCCAAAATCACTGCAGATGGTGATTGCAGCCAGAAATTAAAAGACGCTTACTCCTTGGAAGAAAAGTTATGACCAACCTAGACAACATATTAAAAAGCAGAGACATTATTTTGTCAACAAAGGTCCATCTAGTCAAAGCTATAGTTTTTCCAGTGGTCGTGTATGGATTTGAGAGTTGGACTATAAAGAAAGCTGAGTGCCGAAGAATTGATGCTTTTGAACTGTGATGTTGGAGAAGACTCTTGAGAGTTCCTTGGACTGCAAGGAGATCCAACCGTTCCATACTAAAGGAGATCAGTCCTGGGTGTTCACTGGAAGGACTGATGTTGAAGCTGAAACTCCAATACTTTGGCCACCTGATGTGAAGAGCTGACTCATTTGAAAAGACCCTGATGCTGGGAAAGATTGAAGGCAGGAGGAGAAGGGGATGACAGAGGATGAGATGGCTGGATGGCATCACCGACTCGATGCGCATGAGTTTGAGTGAAGCTGGTGATAGACAGGGAGGCCTGGTGTGCTGCGGTTCATGGAGTCGCAGAGTCAGACATGACTGAACTGAACTGAACTGCTGGGGTCCACTCTGCTGGATCCTATGAATTGCTGAGGTCCAGGTTTCTTGAATATCTCACTGGTCTGGAGCAAGCCAGTGATCAAACTCCTGAGATGGTCTGAGCATGGACTCCCTCCAGGCAGTCTGAAGCAGGTCTCGGTGTGGGCCGTGCCCTGAGCTGCTGCCAGCTGGCGCCACCAGCCCTGGGAATCCAGGAGACCCAGTGCCGGCCTGGATACAGGTTGAGGCACAGCCTCCCTCAAACACCTGTAGCCTCCGTCGTGCCTTTCACATGGATCAACGCAGAGAAACGCAGAGAGAACCACCAGGGACTGAAGGTGATCTGGACCTTTCCCTTCAGGCCTGCAGCTGAAATGAATAATGGAAAAATTTTTTTTCCATTATAATGGATGCTTTAGACATTGAAGTTTTATGAAATCTCACTGTCCTGTCTTAAAAACTTCCATCTCTATAAGCAAGCAGGCCTAAGCTCTTGAAACAATTGGAAAGGAGCCCTGAGGTCAAAGGAACATAAAATACAAAGGCCACACATATGTAAACTATCCCTGGACCAGGTCTTCCCACTTGGCTCTTTTAACACATACTTACTCAGAGAGCAGAGGACCTGCGGGAGGGACCCCATCCAAGGGCTCGCTTTGAGAGCAGACCGCCAACCTCATCTACCTGCGTGAACCTCCACCTCCTTTTAAGATGGAGAAGGGCCCCAAAGACCATTTCTCCATCACAGCCTCTGGAAAGAGCAGGCGTCCCAGGCCAATAAAGCTTCACGCAGCTGAGCCTGGTCTCAGGGTGTGCAAGCTGGTGTGGGGCCAGCTCGGCTGCTTTTACACCTGATTTAAGGGACCATATGGCTGGTGCTTAGCATAGAATGTTCTGGACGCTTATGTGGAAGGAGCTCTGAGGTCTCAGAAACCTGGGAATCTACTTGCAAAGCCCACTAGGGAAAGGTTGATTTGTTTTCTCCTCTCCTAATCCATTTCATTGCCAAATAGCTAAAAATGTAATTTTGGTAAAGGATAGTAACTTTCTTTCCTCGGTTTCGATTTGGTAGACATTAAATACTGAAGGGCTTCCCTGGTGGCACAGGGGTAAAATAATTCGCCTGCCAGAGTGGGAGCCCCAAGAAGCGTGGGTTCAATCCCTGGGCTCGGATGATCCCCTGGAGAAGGGGATGGATGCCTACTCCAGTATTCTTGCCTGGGAAATCCTGTGGACAGAGGAGCCTGGTGGGCTACAGTCCATGGGATCACAAAGAATCGGACATGACTGATTTTACCCACCTCGGACCCTCACCCAGACAAAGGACACAGGGAGTGTAGATCAGAGAAACAGCACTGGGATAAAGCTTCTCTGGAAAGAGCAGTCACCGCCACTCTGAGGGTCCTCTCCCCTCTGCTCCATGGAGAGCCACCGGCTGGGGGTAGGGTGGGGGGGGGGGACAGCTGCTGCTCCCCTGCCCACCTCCCCACTCTCCGCAGTCAACCCCTGGGGCTCCTGGCGCCAGAGGCAGAATCCTTGCAAATAGGGAAGGGATTTCAGCCTGGGGTCCAGGAGTCCGTTGCCTAGAGCTCTGGACTGGTGGGCAGTAGGAGCCGGCCGGGGGTGGACTGACAGAAGATCATAAGCTAAGGAGGGCCAGGGGTGGGAGGCTTTGGCACAGAGCCCTCAGCTCAAGACTCTGGTCCAGGGAGTGGTTCTGAGAAGGCCATGACCTGCCAGTCACTGAACAGGGGAGGGCGCAGGGATCTCTCCATCAGGATCTCAAATGTCCTGACCAAGTGGTTGCCAGTGTATCGGTGTGCGTGCGTGCATGAGAGATAGAAATGCACGTTATGCGTTCCTGTCCCATATCCTGGAGAAGGAAATGGCAACCCACTCCAGTCCTCTTGCCTGGAAAATCCCATGGACTGAGGAGCCTGGAAGGCTACAGTCCCTGGGGTCACAAAGAGTCGGACACGACTGAGCAACTTCACTTCACTTCATCCCATGTCATGGCAAACATTATGTCGTTGTTCAGTCGCCAAGTTGAGTCTGACTCTTTGCCACCCCATGGACTGCAGCACGCCAGGCTTCCCTGTCCCTCACGGTCTCCTGCAGTTTGCCCTAGCTCACGTCCATTGAGTCGGTGCTGCCATCCAACCATCTCATCCTCTGTCACTCCCTTCTCTTTCTGCCTTTAATCTTAACCAGCATCACCTCAGGGCTTATGAAATCTTAGTCCCCTGACTAGGTATTGAACCGTCGCCCTCTGGAGTGGAAGTGCCGAATCCTAACCACTGGAAAGTGAAAGTTGCTCAGTCATGTCTGACTCTGCGAAACCCCATGGATTGTAGCCCACCAGGTCCCTCTGTTCATGGAATTCTCCAGCCCAGAATACGAGAGTGGGCAGATCCCCTTGTTCAGGGGATCTTCCCAACCCAGAGATCAAACCCAGGTCTCCCACATTGCAGGCGGATTCTTTACCAGCTGAGCTATCAGGAAGGCCCTTTAACCACTGGACCATCAAGGAAGTCTGGCATATTCTATAGATAGATAGCAAATATAGAACGCATGGGTTTACCCAGGGAAGGACACGTGAATTGTTTCCGATACTCAGTTTTTATAAATAAAGCTTCTATGAACACTTATGTCCAGATAGGGTAGACAGATATCCTCATTTCTCTGTGATACATGGTCAGCACCGTGATTGCTGGTCATATAACTAGATGCCTAGATTTTTAAGAAGCTGCCAAACTATTTTCTGGAGAACTTGCCCCATTTGTATTTCCCACAGAAGTGTATTAAAAATCCTTGATAGGGTCTGGTATTGTCAGAATTTTTAATTTTAGTTGTTCTAAGATGTGTAGTAATATCTCGTTGTGGTTCTAGTATGCATTTCCCTAACACATGAAGGTGTTGCCAGTACTTTATTCTGCCCACTTGCCATCACCAACGCGATGGACATGAGTTTGAATAGGCTCCAGGTGTTGGTGATGGACAGAGAGGCCTGGAGTGCTGCAGTCCATGGGGTAACAAAGAGTCAGACAGGACTGAGCGACTGAACTGACTTGCCATCTATGTATCCTCTTTGCTGAAGGATCTGTCTTTTGTCCATTTTCTACTTGAATTATTAGTACTCTTATGTTGAAGGTTTTTTTTGTCTTTATCGAATCTGTTACAATATTGCATCTGCTGTATTTTTTCGTTTTTGTTTTGGTGTTTTGGCCACAAGGCATGTGGAATCTGAGCTCCCTGACGAGGGATCAAACCTGCACCCCTTGCATGGGAGGACCAAGTGTCCACTGCTGGACCACCAGGGACAGGCCTTACTGTCAAAGTTAGAGAATTCCTTGTGAGTCCCTTGTCAGGTATGTGTTGTGTAAATATATCCAATATATCCTCCCAGTCTGTATCTTGATGTTTCATCCTCTTATCAAGGTCTTTTGTGGAGCCAAAATTTTAAGTTTAGATCAAGTCTAATTTATAAAAACTTTCATTTGAGGATCATGGCTTATGGTAATATCTAAACAACTCTTTTGCTGGCTTTTTTTTTTTTTTTTTTTGGCTAGAGAAAACAAGATTTTCTTAGGTTTTAAAAATGGTATCAGCTGTTGTTTGGGGACTGCAAGCCTTTTTAGTGCCTCACTCAGGATATGCAGGCCGCAAAAGGGAAACTCTGGCACTCACCATGAAGCTGTTTTCCGAGGACCTGGTTTCCTAGCCAGTTGTGTTTCTTTTGCTTCCATCCAGAGTCATATGATTATTTTATATACAATGTCTGTGTTTTTCATCTGTACTTAGTGGGGGTGAGGGCGTTAGAAAAATGTCTGTCTGTTCCATTTTGTCTGGAACAGGAGTTGGTTTATAGCATTTTGATTCTGCTGTTTCATCCGTACATTCTTTATTTGGCAATACTTTAAAAAAATGGTTCATGTTCTTGGCCATGCCATACAACATGTGGAATCTTAGTTCCCCAACCAGGGATCAAACCCATGTCCCTTGCATTGGAAGCCCAGAGTCTTAGCCACTCAATTATCCAGGAAGTCTCAATATTCCGGAAATATTTTGATAACATTTTAAGAATGATAATATTTGAAGCAGAATTATATCAACACTGAGTTTTTGTGGAGAAAGTATTTTCTGGAGCAAATCTGATTAAATTTATTTAAAATTAAAATAGAAACACTTGAAGCAATAAGCTTCCATACAGCAAGTTGGTCAAGGAAGTATTTGAGCAAAATTATTTTCATCAATTCTCTCCCAAGTAAATTTTGCAGTCAAGCTTTGACTCACAGACCAGTTTTCTTTTGTCAATATATTCTTAAAATTAATTTTAGTGTTTGCTAGTGTATACTTTTTATTGCAGTCTTCATAACTTCCAATTCTGATACTTTCTAGATTATTTTTACAGATGTAGGCCTGCCAAGAAATTTTGATTCCTTTGGCGATTTGACCATATGCCTTTTAGCCACTGTCACTTTTATTTTGGGCTTATTTGTTTCTGCCATAAGACTCATTACAAATAGAATGAAGTGTCGGTCTCTCATCTTTATTTGTTAGTTGATTCCTGAGGAAAAAATATTTCCCCCAGGTAGGGGTGACCTAGGTCTGAGTGTGGAGCCAGCTGTGAGGGTGAGTGGCCGCCTGGGTGAGGAGGAAGG
This sequence comes from Ovis canadensis, assembly GCF_042477335.2. Lineage (NCBI taxonomy): Eukaryota > Metazoa > Chordata > Mammalia > Artiodactyla > Bovidae > Ovis > Ovis canadensis. The sequence continues at coordinate 63,494,656 of NC_091266.1, read as the reverse complement.
AGGTAGGGATGGTGCCGACCTCTAAGTCAGCGGGGAAGGGGTCAGAGGGGTGGTGGTGGCGGAGCAGGAGCCAGGGAGGAGGTGGGCCTTTCTCTGAGCAGCACCTCGCGTGCTGGCAGGAAGCTGGTGCCTTTGAAAACATGGGGAAACCCACACTTGCAGAGTCACTTTCTCCACCCCCAGCCTCCTCTCCCACAGCATCTTCAGCGAGGTGCTCACATGCCTTCCCTTGCCAGAGGTGCGTCCCTTGCTGCACCACAACACTGTCCTGTGGCGTGTGACTCCAGGGGGGTCGCTTCAAGTCCTTACTATCCATATCTTCCCTGGTGGCTCAGGTGGTAAATTGTCTGCCCGCAATGTGGGAGACCTGGGTTCGATCCCTGGGTTGGGAAGATCCCCTGGAGAAGAAAATGGCAACCCACTCCAGCATTCTTGCCTGGAGAATCCCATGGACAGAGGAGCCTGATAGGCTACAGTCCATGAGGTTGTAAAGAGTCAGACACGACTGAGCGACTTCACTTTCACTTTCATGCCTTCACCCAGGAGGCAGGTCAGCTCTTACAGCAGCCTCAGAAGCTTCTGGAACAGAGTTGGGGACTTCTCTGCACTTGGGGAACCTTTCACTCTAATCAAAAGGGGGTGTCTCTATCTATGAGCAATGTTGCCCACGGACATTTCCCTGGCAGAGCCGCTGTGATGGTCAGCAGAGCTGCCCAGTGGCTCATCAGAGGAGGGCTCCTCTGCCACATGCTCGCTGGGCAGAAGCCCCTTCCCAGGGTGACTAGTGCCAAGGAAGAGGAGGCGCCCTGCAGAACAAGGACGCGGCCAACAACATGTGAGCTTCCCGCAGGCCACTGACACTGAACCGTGATCGAACCATCTCTGCCAACCTGGCCAAAAGAGGCAGGCGGTTTCAAAGGCCAGAGCTCCCTTGAAGAAGTGCTCTCGATCACTTGTGTGTTTTTTCCTTGCACGGTGGATGAGCTGCCTGAGACAGAAGGAGGCAAGGCCAGGTGTGAAGAGACAGACCCAGCAAACTCTCCTCAGGGTGCCTCTGTGAGCTGAATCATGGCAGTAGCAGCCAAGTTCCTCAGCTCCAGGAATGGGGGATGCTTGCTGAGGGTGAACACTTTCGGGGCCCACACAGCAATGCACGGCTTTCCTGCCCTTTGGTCGAAAGGAAAACAGAGGCCACCCTTGGGCTCCTCTGATGAGGTTGGAGAAGCAGGGTTAGGGTCCTGGTGTCGGCAGAGACCCAGGGACCATTTCTGGGATGGTCTGCTGCCCAGCGTGGGGCGGTCTAGAGTGGAGACAGAAGCCGTGAGGGGACGGGAAGCCCTGGGCTCAGCCCCTGGTGCTAAATTGCACAGTTGAGTGCCTCACGCTTATTTCTTTCACCTCCACTTCCTTATCTGAGAAATGGGAATAATAACCCCTGCTTTCCTTCCCAGAGTTATGAGAATCCAATGAGAAAATATGGGCAGCTGTAAAAATATAAAACCGTCATATTTGCATTCGCCAATTCCTTAAGGAAATGGGGCCAGAGTTGAGGGGCAGGCCAGACACTCTTCCACAGAGAACTTTACAATCCAGTCCTAAGACCATGATGTGTCTCAAACATTATGAATTTAGGAAATGCCTTTTCAATCTGGTGAAGAAAATAAGGCTCTGGTGATGGTAAAAGCTGAGGCCACAGCCGCAGAGCCGGCGACAGCTTTCGGTTGAAAAACAAACCACCCGAGCGCTTCCCACCGAGACCCTGACGTGGAAACAGCCAGCGCAGGAGAGATGATAAATGCCTCTGGGGTTTCACAGCCTGGGGGAGTCGGCCTTGCTAGGGCTCATAAAAGCCTCCTTAACCTGGAGAAGGAAGCCGGGGCTCATGTGTGTTTCCCGCAAGAGTCCTCTGGCCCCACCTCCCCGCTCACTGGTGTGAACTCACGACCACACCAGAAACTTTCCCAGGAAAAGAAACACGGGGGCCTCCGTGATTGGCTGTCCTGCAGTACGACCCTCGTCCACCGGGGACCCTGGTGGAGCCGGAGCCCTGCCGGCCAGCAGCATGGGTCTGGGAGAGAGACAGGACCCCACCAGTCACAGCCCCGCCTCCGCTCAGAAGAGGAGGCCGCAGGTGCGCCCCGGCCATCAGGCCAGTGACACACACCAGCACATGCAGTGTGGCCCCCGTGTGAGCAAAGCGACCAGGTACCCCACGGCTCTGAGCTGAGCTTCTGAGAGTGCTCGGAAAAGAGCTCTTCCCCGGGAAGGGAAGGTGTTGGTCCGGGTCCCCTCCTGCCTTGGCAGCATCCTTGTTAGCTTGGGGCTTATTGAAGGTGTGCTCTTAATCTTTTTCCCTACTACTCCATTTAAATTAAGAATACCGGCTTGCTGCCAGACTCTACGGGAACGTTCTGGGCCACGTTTAATAACAGGAAGATCAACTTTGACCCTGATGACTTCATGAGTGTTTCTTATAAACATGCTTCCAGGGTCCAGATATGGCCTCCTTCCTGCTGTGAATGTTTATTAGCAACCTGCCAGGGAGTTGGACGTTGTTTCTCAGGGAGCGGCTGGGATGTCTTGGCGTCTGTCCCTGTGCCAGCCCAGAAACGCCTCTGGGTGGGGGGCTGGGGATGATGGCACCAAGCTACCTCGGGTCTGCGGTGCCCGCCTCCCTCCCAAGCTCCAGCACTATCACTGCCCCTGAGGACCTAGCCAGGCGACGCCTCTCCACAGCCGTGCCTGCCACCCTGCTTGCGGCAGGGATAAAATCAGCAGGCTCGAAACTGACTTTCTTTAGCATTAGATTGTCTTTGCCCCAAATAATCATTTCATCCTGTATTAAAAGAAAGGAAACAAGATAAAACAAAACCCCCCAAACTCTCAGAACCTGACTGCTCCTGGCAGACTTGGGTATTTTAATTTAGGACTGAATGGAGGGGTCTGCATTCTAAATTGGTATGGAGCAGGATATATTTATAAATCAGATTTAAAATGTGGGTGCTTTGTTCCCAGATATGAATGAACAACTTAAAACTCAAGACAATCAAAAAGAAACACCAAAGCGCTTAAGGCTTTTGCTGTTTGCTCTGACAGGACACAGTATGAAAAGTGAAAGTGAAATTCGCTTAGTTGTGTCTGACTCTTTGTGACCCCGTGGACTATACCATCCATGGTATTCTCCAGGCCAGAATCCTGGAGTGGGTAGCCTTTCCCTTCTCCAGGGGATCTTCCCAACCCAGGGATCAAACTCAGGTCTCCCACATTGCAGGCAGATTCTTTACCAGCTGAACCACAAGGGAAGCCCAAGAATACCGGAGTGGGTAGCCTATCCCTTCTCCAGCGGATCTTCCCGACCCAGGAATCCATCTGGGGTCTCCTGCATTGCAGGCAGATTCTTTACCAGCTGAGCTATCAGTATATAGTCACCTTAAACGTGGAGGACAGGTGCTCCGGTCAGCATTGGGCCTTTTTGCTTTTCTCTAAATCCTGCAGCTTCGCCTGTCTGTAGCTTTCCAGCTGGTTCAGTGGTAAAGAACCCATCTGCTAATGCAGGAGATGCAGGAGACCTGGGTTTGATCCCTGAGTTGGGAAGGTCCCCTGGAGGAGGGTCTGGGAGCCTACTCCAGTATTCTTGCTGGGAAATCCCATGAAGAGAGGAGGCCTACAGTCCATGGGGTCACAGAGAGTCAGACTCTACTGAGCATGCACTCACACTCCTCCTGCCTCTCCCTAAGCTCCCATTTGCTTGCCACCCCCCCCCACCAATGCATTGAAATTTTAAATTAGAATTTTAAAAACTGTTCAAGGAGAGTTGGCTTTTCTTGTGCAAACCATCATCCTGTTGGTTTTTGTTGAAATTTTGGGTGCACTTGATTGAATGTAAAGAGGCACAAAAGCCACCCAGCCGTTCCCACTCCTACTGGGGGCCAATGGTTTCTAAGGCAACATTTCCCAGCCTGGGTCTCCCCCTCCTCCTGGAGGATTTGCAGATGGGCTGCAACCGGCTCCATCATCTCCTCTAAGAGGGAGTCCCGTCCATCATTCTCTTCTACTTTTATCCCTTTACTAGATGACCCTTGACCTTGCACTCCCTCCCCAACCAGGAGGGCAGACTTCAAGACTTTCCTTTTAAGTTTGACATGGTAATTCTCTACCTTAAAAACTGCGAACACATTCTCATCTTCAGATTGGACAGCAATCCATTGTTTGCCAAGGTCTTTTCACCAGTGAGAGAGGGCCAAGATTCAAGTTCAACTCCACAGGCTTCCCCTAGTAAGTGACTTTGGGTACCTGAGACCTGAGTAGGTGCTTTTTTTTCCCCCTCAAATTGAGAGGATGCTGACCAGAGGTAGACACTGAGCAGAACCCGAGGCTCAGGATGGAATGCCTCAGCACAGGCGCTAACTTTTTGGCTCATTGCTATTAGACTTCTTAGAACCTCTGTCTCCTCCTCTGAGGAAGTGGAGTAGTCAGACTCCCTCTCAATCTAGTTGCAAGGACCGAGAAGTCCTCCAATCTGCTTGCTACCTCTTGCTACTCCTTCACAGTATTTTGAAATATACGAAACAACTTGAAGACAAACGAAAAACGTACTGGTAATGGTTTCTGATGATGAAACTAACAAAGTGAAGTCACTCAGTCGTGTCCGACTCTTTGCAACCCCATGGACTGTAGCCTACCGAGCTCCTCTGTCCATGGGATTTTCCAGGCAATAGTACTGGAGTGGATTGCCATTTCCTTCTTCAGAGGATCTTCCTGACCCAGGGATCGAACCTGGGTCTCCCACATTGTAGACAGACGCTTTACCATCTGAGCCAACAAGGGCAAGCACAATACCTGGGTCCCTCCAAGGTCCGAAGAAGGAGCTCGTGCAAAAAGTTTTCTACAGACCAGGCAGCCTCAAACCTCATCTCCTTGGGAAGCTTAGCTTGTGAACTACAGGAAAAGACCCCACACTGATCAGCCGTTAACTGGAACGTCCACGATTCCATTTAATAGCTGCATCATATGCCCCAGAACCCAGGGTCGTAGTCAGCCCAAAGCCCTCCTTTATAGAGGTGCAGAGCCTGATGCTCAGAGAGTGGGCATGGCTGACCCAAGGGCGTGCCCCTGGTTGGTTGCAGAGGCAGGAGCTAGTCAGAGGTCAGTCATCTCCTGAGCATCACCCAGACACAACCCACACTGCCTTGACAAGGCTGGGCGTGGAACACCCTGAAGGACGATTTCCAAGGACAGGGGTGTGGTCCTGGCTGCTAAGGCACAGGTCCCTCTGCCAGGTGGGAGGCAGAATGAGGGCTCAGCCCTTGCCCTCCCAGACTCCTCTGTCCTCACCGTCACCTTCTCTGGACTGCCCGAACCTCCCAGGCTTCCTGCCTCCTAACTGGCTTTAAGGACTCTTTCAGTTTTGTTCAGAACATTCTCTGTTCACCGACTGGGAATAAGTCTGAGAATTCCAAGGGAGTGGTTGCCACGGCAACAACAACCTCATGGAAGGTTTCAGAACTTTTGCCTCCTACTCCGAGTACTGCAGAAATTCAGAAAGCATAAGGCATAAAGACGAGCGCTAATTATCTGACCTGGATTTGCTGGGGTGGGCAGAAGAAAGACAAGTGCACAGCAGTCTGGCAGACACTCCTCATCGGCACTCGTCCAAATCGCTTTCTGGAAGGGAAGCACTGTCAGATTATTACCGCTTTCTGTTAGCAGTGGCACCAGGGATCAACAGAGGATCATTTGTCTTGTGCCGTGCAAGGCTCGCCCTCACACCTTGGAGGGGGCAGACCTGTTTTCTGGGACTGCTGTTTCATCAGCATGGCAGGCGTGATGGGCGCGTGGATTAGGAGGTCTCTGTGCCTGCAAGGTTGGGGGAGGGGCAGAGTAGCCCACGAGCACCCTTAGCGTTGAAGACGGTCCTGAGCACGTGGACTCAGAGGCCTGGGAAGCAAAGCCAGCCCGGCAGGTAGACATTGTACCATGAGACTAAGGGCTGTCTCTAGTGATGGAACCCAGACCGGAGGGGGCTTGACTCCATTCTAGAAGCACATGGACCAGGGGGAGACAGAGGACAGGCAGTCAGGCCCTCTGCTTGCTCCCCGCAGTGGAAATGACTCTGGGCAGGGCTTTCCACACGGTCTGTCTGGAGGCATCTCACTGGTCAGAGGGGGTCCGCCTGTCAAGCTGTGTTCAGGTAGCTGGAGTCTGCTACAAAGCAAGACCAGGAGGTACCACATCACTCTGTTCTTGCTCCCCAACTATTTCAGTGTCCTCTTCCTTCTTTCTCTCTGCATTGGGATTTCACATTTTAGTAGGACGTTGGCCCTCAAGCCCTGTCTCAGCTGTTGTCTAGGGCTTTGCACTAAGACAAGACCCTCCCCTGTGCCAGGAGCTGTTGTGAGTGCTGGGGTAAATAAATACATCAACTGGGCTTCCCTGGTGCTCAGCAGGAAAGCATCTGCCTGCCAACGAAGGAGACATGGGTTTAATCCCTGGGTTGGGTTGATACCCTGGAGAAGGAAATGGCAACCCAGCCAAGTATTCTTGCCTGGGAAGTCCCATGGACAGAGGAGCCTGGCGGGCTACAGTCTGTGGGGTCACAACGAGTCGGATGTGACATGGCGACTGAACAACAAATGTGTCACCATGAAAGCAAGTCCTGTGACCCAGTGAAGTGGACATCTTTGAGGGCCAACAAGAGACCTTCTGACGTGCTCACAAGCCGGGACTTATTACAGCTCCTGCACAGTGATGGCTGGTGTTAAATTGCTGGAGAGGATTCAAGAGAGGGTCAGGTTTCTAGCATTCTGACAGCAGTTTTCAGCATCGAGGGACAGGGTGATGCGGGAGATGAGAGGTGCCGCATTCCACCCGGGAGAAAGCTGTGTGCCTCAGGGGGGCCCAGAAAACATAACCAGGGTTACTCCCACTCCCAGCAAATAGGCCAAGTAGGTAAGAGGTTTGAGCTAAGTTAGAGCATCTTTAGAGCGTAACTGTGGAACCATCTATGCTTTCTCTCCAACTCCCCCAACCTACACACTTGTGTGCAGACACACGCACACACACACATGATGTCATGTGCTTATCCACGGATGGATAAGTACCATACTTATCCAGCATGGTGGCTCTGACAACCCTCCGCCACGAGCTCTCTTCACGGCCACAACCCCTTGGATTTGCCAGGTCAAAGGAGGTACCTGCTGGATGCAGCCCGGAGGTCCTGGGGTCACCTCAGCCCATGGAGAACAGAAGGGCTTGGTCACTGGGGCTTAGATCTCCTGACACAGGTAGGATGGGGGCCTTCGTGGCCTTAGCCAGAGAGGCCAGCTTCTCACCCATAAGGGACATGCCAGAGTGCTCTGGGATCTTTTCCCCCAGCACACCACTCAGCATCAGCACTCAAAGTGATGAGCGTTTCTTCCAAGGATGCTTGTGGGATGGCCGTGGAGAGACAGAGCCTTCAGGAGTCAGCTCCACAGATGATAAAAATACGGCTCTCAGTGTAAGCCGGAAAATCCTTTTAGACGCTGCCTGGAAGTACCCTTCTGTGATGTTAACCGTCGGAGGCCTGCTCTACACAGACGTGCTAAACCAAGCCAGGCGGGAGCCCTCAGAAGCCACTCTCGCTTTCCCAATTAGCGTAACTTTGCAGGCCCAACAAATCATGAGACTGAAATGCCTCTACTGGAAGGTCTTAACCTTTTAGGCTGACATTAAATTGGAAGAAACTGCTCATGTTGGAAATAATTACCGCTGATAACGAATACAATTAAGCATAAAAGAATCCTTATAACTCCGGTACCATTTGTGCACTTAGGAATGGGCTCATATTTTTCCCTCCACAGATGTTACAATAATGGTGTCAACACTTTTATTTCTTTGTCCATAAGCTGAAAATTATGGCTGTTTCATAAATCGCTCACGTGCTCAGAAGAAGGGGGCCCAGCTGCGGAGCACATGAGCACAGGCTCCTGCCCCGGCCTCATGTTTCACAGTGACCTCAGCTTCCTGTGAGCAGTGGGGACCAGTGCGAGTAAGTACTTGTAAAACTGTTTTTGAAGAGTGGAGTTATGAAGAGGTGCTGCGGTGTCGAACATCTGCTTCATCCATTACACTCACATAGGAGCCCGGAATGTACAGTAGGGGCAAGAAACATCAATAAATTAAAATTCTCCTGTGAGCACACTTCTCAAGCATATGCCAATTTGAAGCAGAACAAAAAAAAAAAAAAAAAGAGAGAGAGAGAGAGAGAGAGAGGAAAAAAAAAGATGCTAAACAAGGGAAGAGAGGTTTGTTTTTTTTTTTTTTTTTTTTTTTTTCCGCTCACTTGGCCTGAACTGGTTTGAGCAGTAATCATTAGAATCTGGTTTTCTTTGTGCAACTGATGGACTTTGTCAAAATGCAAGCATTTTCCTGGCTCCACGAGACAAAGAGGGTTCTGCTACCTTTGGAAACCATGTTCCTTTCCCCCCCACCATGATACATTCTTCATCAAAAAATACCAGAAGGATGAAAGAAAAATAAATAAGCATCATTCTAGTTAAGCGCATAGGTTACAGATGGCATAAACACTCAAACAGCTATTTATTATACCTGCAACTCGATACCGTACATTACGCGAGCTTGTGTCGCTGCATGGAGAACACGCATTTTGTCAAAAATGACGTATGTATTAATTACGAAAGAAAAATACATGGAAATCTAAGAGCGTCTTAAGGTTTTTAAGTGGGCTGTTTCAACTTGGTTTTCTAAATAAGCAATTTGGTTTTGGGATGTGTTCCTGCTGTGTTCACATGCAGGGTCTCACCACCTCCACTGACAGAGAGCCAGGCCCATCTACACTGCCCGAGGTGGGGGTCAGGAAATTGGAAGTGGAATGCTCAGTAATCCTCACAGCCTTCCGCTCTGTCCAGGCTTCTTCCCCTCACATCATATATCAGAGACGGTCCAGGCCACTCACAGCCTCACGTCATTCCTGGCACCCAGTCCAGGCCTCTGAGCACGCAGGGGCGGGTGTGCGCCCCGAGATGGGAGACACGTGAAAGGCAGTGTGTGCAGCCAGCCGCCAATGTGGAACATGCCGCTTGCACTGGGGGACTCCATGTGCCTGCAGGATCATGGAGAAACTCCATTCCAGGACACCCAGGGTGACCAGCCTGTCCTCGCTGGGGTGTCTGGAGTGGACAACACAAACCACATCCCTTCCTGGGAAGCACTGGAAGGACCCCTACCCTGGAGCACACACATCACCCGCAAACCACGCTCCTTCGCAAAGTAAAGATAAACAGTTCTTAGGCCAAGAACTCTTGAGGCGTTGCCCCATTTGTCCCCTAAATAGAAAAATCGTATCTCCACACCTCCGTTTTTCTTATGTATAAAATGAGATGCGATCGACAAGGACTGAATTCAATCTTTGCATTTCCCTCTAAAATTCGGATACTAATGTGAGAAATGATAGATTAGAAAGCTTATTCACATTATGCAAAATTATTCCAAACAGATGGTGAAGTCAATTTAGAGGCTATTTTTTTTTTTCTGTCTCTAAGAACAAGTGCTGTTTTGGGGAAGGCAAGAGAGTAGATTTTAATCTCTTTGCCCTTTGAAATGACCGTCAGCAACCTCCTTCCAATTACCTGTGCCCTCTGATTGTGGTCCTGGGAGCTGGCTTTACAAGGTGGAGGCTGTTTGCCTTGCCTCCCCTGCCCAACTATCCATAAAGCCACTGTAAGCCCACCTGCCCTCACAGCTCCTAACAGGTTTCTTACACAAAGCGAATGCTCAATAAATATTTGGTTTCAAAGTCATTGTTCTTAACCAAACTAAAGTGAGGTTTGCTCATTTAGGCAAGGTTGGGTTTGAATCTCAGCTCCACCACTTGCTAGCTGAGTTACCTAGGCAAACTATAAAATACCCCAATACACACAATCTTCAACCTGAAAATGTGGCCAGTTTTGTCTTGAGGGCAGTTGGGAGGGTTGAAGGAGCCAGGGTAGACTTACCATATCAGCATATTTCCTGGGTCACAGAGGCACTTTCTAGCAATGCTAATTATTATTGTTGTTAATGTTTAATCATGAGTTAGTAAAAGATTTTTTGCAGTTTTTTACACTCTTACCCAACTGCCTTGGTGTGAAGTGAAGTGGCTAAGTCGTGTCCGACTGTTTGCGAACCCATGGGCTGTAGACTACCAGGCTCCTCTGTCCATGGGATTTTCCAGTCAATAGTCCTGGAGTGGATTGCCATTTCCTTCTCCAGCGGATCTTCCCAACCCAAGGATCGAACCTGGGTCTCCCACATTGTAGACAGATGCTTTACCATCTGAGCCACCTGGTAGTTATAGTTAAACCAATCTCTTTCAGATAAAGACAATATGACACTTAACCTAAGAAGGTACAGTAGCCCATACCATCAGTAGTTATTGAAGCTTTGGTATACAGAGCAAAAAGCCACAGATGGCACACTTTCTGAGGAAAATTGGATGAGTAAATGCTTGTGGATTAATGCCGGAGAAGAAGTACCATGACGGCTAAATTGGAGCCAGTGCCTTCCAAGGTTATCGTGGCCCAGAGAAGCAATGGAGAAGCCAGAGGCGCACGCAGTGTGACTGCGTGAGTCCTGGTGTTAGCCCACTTGAAACCCTGTTCCTCATCGCCCTGGCATTCCTTAGAGTTCCACACACACGCAGGTCCCAAGCGTCACAGATGAAGCCTGAAGGGGCCCCTCTGCCTGACACGGCTGTAAGTTCTTTAGAGGGCAGTGTAAGGACAGTGCCTAATAATAATAGTAATAGAGTTAAACTCTAGTAGGAGAGTTGAAATTTCCGACTATAATTGTGTACGTTTTCATTTCTCCTTTCAGTTTTATCGATTTTTATGTATTGTGAAGCTGTTTTTAAGTATATACATTTAATAAAATTATATCTTCTTGATGAAGTACCCTCTTTGTTGTTATTTAATGCTTATCTTTGTCTCCAGTAAGATTTTTTTTTTTTACCAAAGTTTACATTGTCCAATATTAACGTAGCCACTTATTTTATTTTTTTTACTACTGTTCCTTGGTATTTACTTTTCCATATTTTTTTTTGCTTTTAACTTTAATGTGTCTATATATTTTAAAGTGTTTTTTTTTAATAGATAGCATATAGTTAGGTCTTCCTCTTTCATCCAGTCTGACAATCTCTGCCTTTTAATTGGGATGTATAAATCATTTACACTTAATAGTAATTACTGATATGATTGGATTTGAATATACCACATTGGCAAAAGTTTTCTGTTTGTCCACCTACTTTTTGTTTTCCTTTTCATCATTTCCTGTCTTCTTTTGGACTGAGTAGTTTTATGATTTTATTTATCTTCACAATTGGCTTGTTACATACACCACTTGTATAGCTTTTAGAGGATACTCAGATGGTGACTGCAGCCATGAAACTAAAAGATGCTTACTCCTTGGAAGGAACGCTATGGCCAACCTAGATAGTATATTCAAAAGCAGAGACATTCTTTGCCAACAAAGTTCCATCTAGTCAAGGCTATGGTTTTTCCAATGGTCATGTATGGATGTGAGAGTTGGCCTGTGAAGAAGGCTGAGCGCCGAAGAATTGATGCTTTTGAGCTGTGGTGTTGGAGAAGACTCTTGAGCATCCCTTGGACTGCAAGGAGATCCAACCAGTCCATTCTGAAGGAGATTGGTCCTGGGTGTTCTTTGAAAGGAAACTGAAGCTGAAACTCCAGTACTTTGGCCACCTCATGCAGAGAGTTGACTCATTGGGAAAGACTCTGATGCTGGGAGGGATTGGGGGCAGAGGAGAAGGGGACGACAGAGGATGAGATGGCTGGATGGCATCACCGACTCGATAGATGTGAGTTTGAGTGAACTCTGGGAGTTGGTGATGGACAGGGAGGCCTGGCGTGCTGTAGTTCATGGGGTCGAAAGGAGTTGGACATGACTGAGCCACTGAACTGAACTGAACTAGGGTTTGTAATATACATCTTTATCTTGTCTCAGTCACCTTCAAATACTGATATATCACTTTGAGTGAAGTGCACTCATCTCATAAGTGTCAACATTCGATTCTCCTCTCCCGTCTCTGGTGTTGGCTTCCCTGGTGGCTCAGATGGTAAAGCATCTGCCTGGAATGCGGGAGACCCAGGTTCAATCCCCGGGTCGGTTAGATCCCCTGGAGGAGGAAATGGCAACCCACTCCAGTACTCTTGCTTGGAAAATTCCGTGGACTGAGGAGCCTGGTTGACTACAGTCCATGGAGTCACAAAGAGTTGGACATGACTGAAGCGAATTCACTTCACTTCACTTCACTTCATCTCTTGTGTTAATGTTTTACACATACTATTTTACATGTTATAAATCCACAGTATACTTTTTACTGTATTTTCTTTAGGTACTCAAATATCCTTTAAAGAAATTACAAATCTTAAAAAGTTATTTTTTATTTACCATTTTCACCATCTGGAACTCTGTATGCCTTAGAAAGAAAAGGAAAGAAAGTGAAGTCACTCAGTCATGTCTGACTCTTTGCAGGAAAGAATACTGGAGTGGGTTGCCATTTCCTTTCCCATCTGTACGCCTTGAATAGAACTAAATTTCCATCTGGTGGCACACTACTTCTGTTGAAGAACTTCCTTTAACTTTTTTTTTTTTTTTGTGGTGCACTTCTGATGACAGACTTGCTAAGATTTTGTTTGTATATAAATTTGGTTTTGTTTTCCTTTTGTAAAGTACTTACTGACTATAAAATTCTTGGTTAGTAGTTTTTTGGGTTTTTTTTCCCCCCTCAGTATTTTTTCTATTATTTGCTGGCCTTCAAAATTTCAGGCATAAAGCCTCCAATATTTTTCATCTGTGTTTTTCTTATACAATGTTCGTTTTCTTTGAGTGTCTTCAATTTTTCTTCAGTTTTTTTTTTTTTTGTAAAGTGGTTTGATCATGATGTGTCAAAATATCTGTGTATGTGTGTGCTTAATTTATCTTTCTCAAAGTTCCTAGAATTCTCGGTTTGTGACTTGTCTTTCTTTAATTTTGGAAAATGCTTGGCCGTTGTCTCTTGAAATATTTCTTCTGCCCCACTCCCTTTTATAGCTTCAGGGATTGTATCTTCAAGTATGTAGGATCCACTGATTTCATCACATATGTTTTGAGAGTTCAATTCTGTTTCTCTCCCCTGCTGCCACTTTTTTTTTTTTTTCAGTTTGGATAATTCCTGTCGATCTATCTTCAAATTCACTCCTTGTTTTCACTGCTCTGTTCAGCCTGTTAATTTGTTGATTGAAGAAATTGTTGTCTTTTATAACATTTGTTTTCAGCAGTTCCATTTGGCTCTGTTTAGTGATCTCAATCACACAGCTGGACTTCTTCTCCTTGTTCATGCAAATCTGTCTGCTTTTTCACTAGACCCTTAATATATGGACCACAATTATTTTGAAGCTCCTCGCCATTAGTTTCAATGTTCGACTCAACTCTGGGTCTATTTGTGTTGACTATTTTACCTCTTGAAGAGTTGTTCTCCGTTTGTTTCTGCGTGTGTATTTTGCAATTTTTAGCTGAAGGAAGGACATTAAGCATAGAAGAGCAGTGAATCACGAGGCAAAACGTGTTTATGCTCAAAATGGGCATGCTTCTTCCCTTGTCAATTCATTACTGTGGGGACTGAGTCAGTCTAGTCATTACCTAAGTCGCATAGGTTTTGTTACCATAGTTACGTTTAATGCTCCGCAGACTTGAAAACCCCCCACTGGTGGGCTGATGCACTCTTTTTATCTGTCTGAACCTTGGCTGCTGCCTAAAAATTTTTCAGTTTTCCTGTTGCATCTCTAGCTTTCAACAGTCCCTACTCACCTCTGCAAACGGGATCTCTCTTCTTGGTCTGCACCCCACAGACTATTTTTGCTTGTACCTGGTGCAAGATGTGGGGTGGGATTAGGGGGTCTCCCAGCCTTGTCTCAGTCTTAGGAAAGCTCTGTATTTCCGTCTGCTAAGGGTGGGATTTCCTTAATGTTTCTACCCTCCCTCACCATGAACAGTCAAATTTGGCTGCATATTTGCAAAAGTATGGTGAGGTAGCATTTCCAGTCAGAGCAGACAGATTTCTCTTGTTTCTGCCTCTTCTGTGGAGGCAAAGTGAGGCTTTGCTCATGTCCTGTGTTCAGGGTAGGAAATTCCTATCCCTTCCTTAGTGGTTAAAGATTTTTCCTTAATAGGAAAGAAGGTTCTGGGGAGTAGGATTTAGTGTATACGTGCCGATGAGGGGACCCTCACCCAATCTTTCTTGTAAGCACCTAGTAGTAGCCCTCAGAAAACAGCTTATGAGGGACTGTGGTCTCCTTTTGGGTCTGGGGATTTAAAATTCTCACTGCCACCCACGCTTGGCCTCCACGAGTTTGTTAAGGTGTCAGCTTTTTTCTCGTTTCTTGCTTTCACGATGTCTGCCTCTCTCTCCCCGTGTGCACTGCCTAAAGGGAAACTGTTAGTATGTCTTACGTCCCCTGGAAGAGACTTGTCACTATTCAGAACTCAGTTTATCTCGTTGTCTTGTGACATCAGCTTAAGAAAACATAAGGTTTGTAGATCATACCATGTTTTTTTCTCATTGTTAGGGCGGGAGCAAAAGTCTGTGGAGGGTTTCTAAACCCTAAATGGAAGCAGAGCTCCCAGGCAGTAGTTGTTCAGTTGCTAAGTCATGTCCAACTCTTTGTGACCCCATGGACTGCAGCATACCAGGCTTCCCTGTCCTGCACCGTCTCCCAGGGTTTAGGTCCTGATGCAGGGAAAGACTGAAGGCAAAAGGAGAAAAGGGCGGCAGAGGATGAAATGGTTAGCTAGCATCACTGACTCCCAGACAGAGGAAACTGGAAATATGACTTCGGAAGCTTTTGCTCAAGCTCTGATGTGGACAAGTAGCAATGACTTGGTTGGGAGACTTGAGGCTGTGCATTTAGAGTATCTCTGCCTTGAATTTTCTCTTTTCTCCAACCCACCCCTCCTTTACTTTTATGCTTATTATGCTTATTATGCTTTCCCTTGTCAAGTTCCTTCTAAAACTGAGAGAGTGTTAGTAGAATTGGGGTCAGCACACAAAGAGGCACCAAAAAGGTGTGCATTTAAATTTTTTATGTTTTAAAAATTTAAGTTCTGTATTATAAATCCTTTTCAATTTGCACAGATGAATTATACATATATTTTTTTACATTTAAAAATTTCAAGCTCCACAGTATAAATTCTTTTCAATTATCTTCTTTTTTGATGGTACCTGCTCTGTTAGCTATTTTAGGAGAACAAATATTTGGCTTGGCTTTTGGGAAGAACAGAGAATTCTCATAAAACTCACTCTGTGAAAATACTAAAAGAGGTGATAGGTTTGCTTAGCAAACACATGGTGGTTTTCAAGGGTGATATTATCCCAGAAAATAGATGAGTAATGCCATTACACCATAGTTGTTGGATAATTATTTGCAGATAATCCATGTTTCCATCTCTGGAAGACATTATTATGCTCAGAAAAATGTTGGACTATCTGGAACTTACTATTTGTGTAAATTTTGTGCTTTCTGCCCATTATATAATTTCACACCGGTGGGACAGAAAATATGCTATGATAGAAATTCAAATTAGAACTTCAATGAGCTGGCTGAGAGGAATTTGGTTTCCCACATGAAGTGGCTACTAGACACCCATGTAGTATCATTATTTTTTGTTGGTAAGTGAATTTAACTGTGTCTAGTTTTCTAGCAGTAAGATGCTTATTGAAAATTTGAGAGAAGCTGGGGATGGGTTAATGTCTGTAGATAAAAATCTGAGCATATATTTTAATGTAACAATTTGTATTTCAACATTTTAATGGTAAAACTGTTATTCATGGCTGAACATTAACACACCAATGATCGCGATAAGATGGACAGGAAGGCCCATTCTTAGCGAAGTGGTGTGGCTGTAAACAGCCCACAGCAGGGCTCGAGGGTAATTTTTCTCAGCCCCTTCCCTTTTCCTAGATCACACCTCATCCTCTCCCCTGAAAGCTTCTCTGCTTTGGTTCTCCATCAGGGTCACCAGTACCCGCCGCCACCAGGCCCCAGCTTGGAATGGAGGGGTGTCTTTTCATGACCTCATTCCTTAGCAGCTGCACCAGTGACCAGTTCTGACGGGTCCTCTTTTCTCTTCTTAACATCCGGGGTCTCTCTCAAACCATGGCTCTTTCTCATCTCCATAAAGAGGGGCCTTCTGCCTGATCTGCTTTCCTTGCACCTTAGAGTTCTCTGAATCTTCCTGCAACCTCTGCCAAGACAATCTTTCAAAACCCTAAATCTGACCATGTCACCCTCTCACCTAGTTCTTAGATATTTCCTCCTTGATTATAAACTGACATTAAAAGATTATGAATTCCTTTTCCTGCCATAATTACCTCCCCTAATCTGTCCTGGGAGCCTATCCCCAGTCTCTCCCTCACCATGACCTCAGCCCCGCACCCCTGACTCCCAACTTGAGGTTCAGCTGAAGGGACCTGGGCCCTTTCACCCCTTGTGGTCCTGGTCACTGCCCCCTGGGCCACCCCCTTCTTCCTTCAACCTGAGGAGCCCCTCTGTCTGCAGAGATCAGCTTGAGCCCTCCTGCCCTGCCTTCTCTTTCTCTCTCATCCTGTACCCTCCACACTCTTTCCTACACGCTACCGATGTCACCAGTAAATGGTTACTTTATCCAAGGTGCATGGGACTCGCTGCATTCCCTGGTTTGATGTCCCTCTTCTCCTCCTGATGCGTGTACATGCTCTGCTGCTTCGCAGGGCAGGTGAGTGAGGCGAGGGACAAGATCTGGATCCCACTTCATTTTATATCTGCGCATGTCATGGTAGTTCATGCTCTGTCCTTTCCTCGAAAGTTTTCTGTCCCTTTTTGGAAGGTTTCTGGGTCATTTCCATCTTTTCAAGGCTTTCAGCAGCAGCTGACATGCCCTGGCATCCCACGTTTCTCTCTCTAGATCCCCCTTCAGAATCATTCCTATAGTTCCCGAGCCTTCCTAGACATCTCAGCTGGGTTAGACCATAAATGACCCTAGCTTTCTCACGCCTGCCTCTGATATTTTCCCCGTGGTTTTGCCTCTGCACTGATCCCATCACTGTCACCTTCCTGAAGTCACCTAGAGCTAAGGCTGCCCCAAGGCTTCCCTTCGAGCCCCCCCACCACGCACCAGCCACTGATCGTATCGTTTCCCCTCTGAGGCTGCCTCCCTCCCTTGCTTGGATGATGGTGCAGCTTTCTGGCAGGTGATCTTGCTCGTGGTCCACCCAGTTCTCAGGCCACTTCCCAACCATCCAGGGGTACCATCACAAACCGGATGCCCCCTCGGGGCAGTCAAAGCCCTTCCCTGGCAGCCGTGTTGATGTTGCTCCCATCCTGCGCACTGTAGGCCCTGTCTCTCCTGAATGCACCATCCCCTCCTCTGCACTTACGGGGCTGTGTTCCTGCTCCTACAGCACCTTCCTCTCCTTCTTCTGCCTCAAAAACTCTGACCTCATATTTAATATCCTGTTAAAACATCTCCCTTCCACCCCCCAAATCATTCCTGACTTCCCCATCAAAGTCAGTGCCTTCCTTCTGTAGGTGCCAGGAAACTTGAGTGTCCACCTCCGGTGAGAATGCATTACACGGTATCGAAGTTTCTCTCCCTGGCCTTGGAGGTCCCTGGGGACGGGAACTGTGTCTTGCTCACCAAGGCCCTCTCAGTGCCTGCACAATGCCTGGAAATCACAGGTACTCAAATATCTGAACTCCAGCATGAACTAGAAAGATCAAAGACGGGGGGTTGGCGGTTGGAGGGAGAGAAAGTGGGCTGGGGGTTAGGAAGAGAAAGTGCAGGGACAGATGAGGGTGAAAACGCACTGAGGCATGTGCTTATTTGTTTTTGATAAACGAAGCTTGGGAGAGGGGTAAAAAAGAAATAGGTCCTTAGCTAGTCACCTTCTTCCATTGTTCCTCTTCCTGGGGAAGGAGCCAAGATATATTTAGAAGGGGTCTAAAGTTTCTTAGTAAAGCTTCTAGGACAAATCAAGAGCTTATTGCATTGCACGTAATTTTTTTTTTTTTCCTTTCTGGCACATGGCTAGACAATTATACTCTGTGGGTCCTCAAGGACTCTTGCAGTTCCAAGAGCCTGTAAAACAGTCTCAGGTAAGTCTTTGAAATGGGGAAGTCCAAGACAAGATGTTGCTTTTCAAGGTGTAAAGGAATTCATACAAATGGATCCCGTGTTCGCTATTACCTGGATTGCTAACGACAAGCCCGTCACTGGCTGATAAACTTAATTCATGGCCTTGAAACGGGGTGGGGAACGGAAGCAGAGCCAAGGTAGGCAGGCTGCAGAGCCCGAAATCAAAGTCAATGGCAGAAGAAAGATCTGAAAAGAATGACATTCTAGTCCTGCTTTCTCTTCCTTTTCAGGCTTTATGGCACCTTTGAAGAAACAAAAGCTTTACAGAGAAAAGGCCGGTTTGGCAGGGGAGGCTCACGGCTCCCTTCAGCTCACTTGACTGTCTTCCTGGTGCTTTTCTTTTCAGACAAAAAAGCACTTAAAGCTATCGAGCCCTCGTTGCCACTTTGCTTCCCTCTCTTTGCTTCTCTCCTCTGCCTCCTGAATAGCTCTGGAAAAGGGGGCATTCACCAAGGCAAAGTCCTGGGCTAAACAGTTAGCAGCCCTTCCCGTGTCCCCCTCCCTCCTTCTCCCTGATGTAACGTCTCTGGGCCTGTCAGGCTTCTGCTGTCCTGTGGGGCGGGGGTGGGGGGTACATGTGGGAAGACGATCTCCGCATTGTTCACCAGGACACGTTGCATTCTAGGGGCTTTGTTGGATCCACGACTCGCTGGTGCAGATCTTCAACTGTTTCCTCTTGGAGGATCAAATTTACAGTTTTCTCCTGCCTGTTTCTTTACGGTGAGACATTTGAAATCCACAGGCGGACTGAGCCAGCTGGGCAGAAAGTCCGGAATTCTGAAATGCTGCCGAATTGTCAGGGGCCAGCCTAGCTAATTTGCTGATTTACTGAACTTGACCCAAATGAATTTCTGTGTACACAAAATTTATGAAGAAGTCTTTGAATAATTGTATTAAATGAGATTCTGGGCCTTGATTTTCCATTTTATTACGTTTTCTGAACACTGTGGATTCCAATCATATTGAAACATTTTGTGTTCGGGCTTTGTAGGAAGTGCTGATGATTGAACCTCAGAAGAATTGAAGGGTTAGTTCATAAATGAATAAAAAGCCAGCGGCATTTATCCAAAGTTTGTTTAACTATCCTAACCTCATGGGCCTGTAAAAATTCAACTGAAAATCATTGAGAAGAGGTCCTCCCATGAGATCCTTTGGCACTTTCTGCCTCTGCTTGGATCGGAAATACCATGAGAGTATTTTTTTTCTTTTCTTTTTTTAAATTTCCAACATTTCAACACTTCTAGTTCCATTTGCAGATGGAGGAGAGCAGAGGGAAAAAAGGAATGGGAGGAGAACATGAACTCTTCTTAACCTAGAAGTTATTGCACAGCTTTTATATGAAATTTCAAGCCAGAACATCCCTGGTTGAGGCCAACTGCCTCTGCCTAGGAAACCTCCAGGCATGGAAGACTCATCCACAGAGGTTCTGGTCCAAGATGGCTATTTAGCATCAACCCGAGGACGTCTGACAATGGAACTCAGGCTTTGGTCTCAGCACCCATTAGCTTAACCTCCCAGGGTGTAACACAAGCAGAAATTACATCTATTATCTACTTAGAGCAGTGCTCTGTTGGCCATGGAAGAGCATATTTCATATTAGTCCTTTAGAAGGAGCAGTTGTGTGGGTAGATGGGTCGCAAAAACAGCTGTAGTCCTCATAAGCACAGAAACAGAGAGCAGATTGGTATTGCCTAGGATGGTGAGGGGGGAATTCAGAGGAAAATGGGGAGTGATTTCAGATGGGTGTGGGATCTCTTTTTGAAGTGAAAAAAATATTCAAAATTTGATTGTGGTGGTGATTACACAACTTTCTAAATATACCAAAAGCCATTGAATTGTACCCTTGAAAATGAGTGAATTGTATGGTATATGAAGTATATCTCAAGAAAGCAACTGTATTAAAAAAAATAATAACTACCATCTCTCCTTCCTTTCTGGATGTGAGCCCTCTGCAGTGTGACTTGGCAGTTCTTCCCATCAAGGAGGGGAACCTCTTTTCCCACCCATTGGTCTCCCAGGATACCGTCCAATTCTTGCCAGCCCATGAAAGACTGGAGCAGTGGCGATGCCCAGAGGCCTCGTGTGCCTGGCTCTCCTGTGTGCCGTCTCCACTCTGAAAGCTCGTCCTGGAAGATCAGAGACTTGTGTCACAGAGCCAGCATCCCAGCCATGGCTGTCTCAACCCGCTCCTCAGCTGCCTGCAGAGACACGTGTGAGCCCAGCCAAGATGAGCCAGCCTGCCAGAGGAGCCAAAATGCTGATTGAGCCACAGACAGGTGAGGCATAAAAACTGTTGCTTTAGGAAGCACACTGGAGCCATTTGTTCTGCGGCACTGCCTGACCGACACATGTTCCATCTTTTGGGGAGTCTTGAAGTATATAAAGTGTAGACTATAGAAAAGGAGTACATGCAGAGGTTATCCCGGTTACACGCGAGGCCAGAATTTCAGTCTGGTTTTCAGGTTCTGAACAGGGCTTGTCTTTCACCTGCCAAATCTCTGGATATTGTCATGAAATGCATCCTTGGTTAGGTAGGAGCTGGTGGTCATTAGAGGTCACCCTCAGGTGGCATGGCCTTTCCACTCACACCCCCAGACCTTCTGGGGAGGAGTTGGGGGCTGGTGGGGTAGCTGGCCTCCACTGATTATCACATGTGAGTCAGACCCACCACATCCTGATACATCTGACACAGCCCGCTCTTGGACATTGGGAAGAAGCCAGCTTGGATAAGTGTGAGAGTCCGGGTCCTCGTACAGGAGATGTTTAATAAAGCCCCTTGGTTAAATGTCTGGGTGGTGCGAGACGTGCAGGAAGAGACTGCTTTCAAGGGTCCTGTCACCAGGCCTGAGCAGCGCTGGGGAGAAGGCTCATGCGAAGGGCCCTAGGAAACATGAAAGGGAGAGGATGGAGGTTGCTTCACGGGGAAGCTCACTTTGAAGGAGCTGATTGTTAAGTTTTGGTGTTCAGTGCAGAGTGAGGGGAGAATGGCCTGAAGCAAAATCCAGGGGACAATGAGAATGAAAAACACTTCGGTGGGCGAAAATGTCCCATGTCAACACTTCCCCATAGAGCCTCCTGCCCTGATGGTCCGGCTGTTGAGCATTAAAAATGTGGCTGGCAGGACTGCAGAATCGAATTTAAGGTTTCATCTACATTGGCCTAACGTAGACAGCCGTGGACCAGTGGCTGGCATATGCGACAGCAGCTCCATGCAAGGTGCATGCTGTGTGCTCAGTTGCGTAGTTGTGTCTGACTCTTTGCAACACCATAGACTGTAGCCCGCCAGGCTTCTCTGACCATGGAGTTTTCCTGGCAACAGTACTGGAGCGGGTTGCCATTTCCTACTTCAGCAAATATTCCTGACCCCGGGACCGAACCCATGTCTCCTGTGTCTCCTGCACTGGCTGGCAGATTATTTACCACTGAGCCACCTGCAAGGTATAGCTACACATTTGTTTTTCTGTAACAAAAACTGTAGAGCTATTTTTTAAGGAATATGCTGGACTTTGATTTAGTCGTGACTGATTTCCATTCATCTACCTGCCCAAATTTCTTCTGTCTACAAGAGGGGAGCTTCCTCTGTTCAGACAGACCCAGCACTCACACTTTCAACAAGTCTACATTTTTATTGAATTCCCACTGTGTACAAGGTACCCTGCTTGGCAACACAGGATTAAAAGCAGAAAAAAAAGGTTATTCTTTTTCTTTAAGCTCTGCTGTTAAAAAAAAAAAGTTTTTTAAAAATGCAAGTGTGGCTTTGATAACCCTTTGGAGTAAAATTATTTAAATTAGAAAATTATGAATTTACAGCGATAAGTAAATGATGTAATTTAGAGAAAGCTCTTCTTAATTCTATAGCTTGGCAAATTTGATTTCTACTGTCATTGAAGATGATGTAATTGTGCCTTAATAAGCAAAATTATTAAAGGGTTTATAAGCTTTCATTTGTGAAACTCAGGGAGGAAAGGTCAAAAGGATTTTCCCCCTACAATTCTCTAAAGAATTTGAATTTAAAATGAATCTCATTCTACAAGGAAAAAATGTAAAATCAGAAAGACAGAAACTAACCCCCCCCCAAAAAGAAAACAGAAAAAACCCCTTAATTTATGTTGACTTCATTATTCTCTAGATTAAAAGCAGCTCAACATAAAATGAGGACTTTTGAGTTCAAACTTTTAAGGAATTCGCGTTTGCATCAATTTTTAAATGATTTTATAACTAATGAACTTGGATTTCTTTTGGCATGGCATAAAATCCATTTGTACAGTTTTTAATTAAGAATGCAGCCTCTGCAATTAAAATCAAGGGTAGGGACTTCATCTGATGTCCTGTGAGAACCCCAGTCGAAAAAATTATGGTAATGCTGTGTGTCCTAAAAGCCTTCTCTGAGTGTCGAAAACACGCGGTGCAGAATTACCCCAGCTGCATAATGAGTGCTTATTTAAAAAGTTGATAATTAGAAACATTTAGTTGTGATGTGTTAAGGGTCTTGTTTACCACTAATCTCCCTGGTATTTGCTGTGGGCTTGAAAACCGGACTGAGGACCGTCTAAACCTGAGCTCAGCAAGGATAGACGGGGTCAGACTCCCACTCATAATGCAAATACTGCCGTTTTCACAGAGGCAGGGGAATTCCTAATGTGGATTTTAATATTTAAAATTACCAGTGCCATTATTGAAAATATTAAGATGCTTTCATGTCGAACTGATTAAAATTACATTTGGAATAATGAATGACATGTAATGTACAAATACCCACCCACTTCTACTTTTTAAAAACGTACAGATAAATGCAATGGAAAATCTTCCAAGATATTTTCTGGGGACACTCAGAGCTTGGGGGCAGAAACCCAGGGCCAGGGGATCCAATGAGGTGGCCCACTATAAGCCTTATGATTCATGGCTTGCCAAGAAGAATGCTCAAAGAGAAACTGAATTCCTCTGGAATTCAGGACTCATTTTCTTCTGAATCTTTGAAAGATTGAATATGGCCACTAAATAGGTCTTTATTTCTGGCAGGAGGATATTGCTCATGCTAACTTTGAGTTCTGTTCATTTCTTTAAGCATTCAGGGCGCTTCTCCAAAGGTACTGTGTGGGTTGCTCCCTTGACAAAGCTGCATTCGGTCCTTATCAAAATCATCTTGGTTCCATCCTCCCGGAATGTAGGTCATGTGCAAAGCAGTGCTTCTGCCATTTGCACTCAGAACACAGATGCACCAGCCTCCCCAGGTAACCCTCACAGGGAAGGAGTTTAGCTGAGACACAAGACTGAGCAAGGAGTCCCATTGGGTGTGCAGGCTGCTCTCAAGAACCGACCTTGACTGTCAGAAGAAACAGCTCAGCAGCCCGCCCTTGCTCCCCATCCTTAAAGCACAGGGGTGGGGGCCCTGCCAGCTCCTCCCCCTTGGCTCCTCGCCCTGCCCATCCCCAGGGCACTCAGAGCAGCAGAATGTACTGTGCTCCTGGGAGGAGGTCTAGGTTAGCTGCAAGTGACCCCACTATCCTGGACAGGGCTGCCTCCACTGTCTCCCACACCGCACCCTCATCTGCCTGTTTTTTGTCACCAGAATGACCCTTTTTATTTAGTACTAATTCTCTCTCTCTCTCTCTTTTTTTTAGAAAAGCTTTCATTTCCCAGAACAATGACTGAAAAGCACAGAGAATTCCTATACACTCCCTCAGCCTGGCCCCACCATCATCAGCTTCCCCATTAGTAACATCTTGAGTTCATGTGGTGCATTCATTTCAGTTGATGAACCAATATGGACACAATACTGTTAGCTGAAGTCCTGGCTTATGTCTGGCTTCCCACATGGTGCTGCGCATAAGGTGGTTCTGAACAAATGTATGACGGCATGTATCATGTAAAACAGTTTTTATGACCTAAAAGTCTTCTGTGCTCTACCCATCCATCCCTCCTCCACCCTTCCAATGGGCGTGGGATCATGTCATTCCCCTGTTTAAAATGATTAAATTAAAATAATTCCTGGCACTCCTCCCCCTTTCAGGCACAATCCCATTATACTGCCCCATCCCTCCCTCACCTGGGAGAGTTACTTAATAAAGCCCAAAAGCCATCTCTGAGAGCATTAAAAACCTTCCTGGTCTACCTGGTCCCTGTCTACCCATCTGGCCCTGTCCACCCACATCCTTATATCTAATGAAATATCATAGATGAGAGTATGAGCTTTGCCCTGCACACACCTGAGCTGGGACCCATGTCCTCCATTTGCCAGTTGCTTGACCTAAAAAGGATTGAATACCATCAGCATTATCAAAGATCAGTCACACAATGGGAAAATACTTTCAACAAAGACAGCAATACATCCTAACCATATGAACAGTTTATACGTGTTTCTTTCATTCAGTTCACTGGTGTTTACTAAGTGCTTATGAATGTGGCAGTGTCAAGATGCTAATATCCCGGGTGGCTCAGTGGGTCAAGAGTCCACGTGCAAGGCAAGAAATGCAGCACGCTTGCGTTTGATCCCAGGTTGGGAAGATCCCCTTGGGGAAGGCCTGGCAACCATTCTAGTATTCTTGCCTGGAGAATCTCATGGCCAGAGGAGGCTGGTGGGCTATAGTCCATACGGATGAAAAGAGTCAGACACAACTGAGCGACTGAGCACACACACATCGTATTCTTATGTCTCAGAAAGTCTCCTCCCCCATTCATACACAGGAATAGAAGAAAAACTAAACGGATTCAAGCACTTACTGAGAGAGTAATGGAATGCCATCTTCTAGTTTCCTTATCAGCACTGATGGTTATTGTTAAAATATTTTCTGATCTGATATGTGAGATAGTGGTTTGTTTAAAATATTTATGATTTATAATTATTGATTATTCCTTTTGTTGCTTTATTTATTTTTATTTTTTGGCTATGCCACAAAGCACATAGAATCTTTGGATTGAACCCAGGCTCCTAAGTGTTAGTTGCTCAGTTGTGTCCAACTCTTTGCAACTCCATAGACTATATATTTGGGGAGGATATCTTTTATTAGGTCAAGAATGTTTTCTTCTATTTCTTGTTAGTTAATAGTTGTTTACTCACCACGAGTTTTATTCAGTGCCTTTCTGAATCTATTGCAAATTATTCTAAACTATATTTTTCTGTTAATTTGTTAGTGTGCTACAGACACTTACAGACCTAACACAGTTTTTGCATTCCTAGAAAAAAATCTAAGTTGGGTTGATGTTCAATTGTTTTCTAATCTCCGTGGCTGTATGAGGCTGGGATTGTCTGTTCTTGAAGGTTTGAAAACATTAAACTCTCAAGCCACCCATGTGCCTTTGAAACTATCTGAAAGTGTTTGAAAGTGTTAGTTGCTCAGCTGTGTCCAACTCTTTGCAGCCTCCTGAACTGTAACCCACCAGGAATTCTCCAGCCAAGAATACTGGAGTGGGTTGCTGCTGCTGCTATGGCTAAGTCGCTTCAGTCGTGTCCGACTCTGTGTGACCCCATAGACGGCAGCCCACCAGGCTCCCCGATCCCTGGAGAATCCCAGGCAAAAACACTGGAATGGGTTGCCATTTCCTTCTCCAATGCATGAAAGTGAAAAGTGAAAGAAGTCACTCAGTTGTGTCCGACTGTTTGCGACCCCATGGACTGCAGCCTACGAGGCTCTTCTATCCATGGGATTTTCCAGGCAAGAGTACTGGAGTGGGGTGCCATTGCCTTCTCCACTGGAGTGGGTTAGCCATTCCCTTCTCCAGAGGATCTTCCTGACTCAGGATTCGAACACAGGCCTCCTGCATTGCAGGCATACCCCTAACCATCCGAGCCACTAGGGAAGCCTGAACCTATCTGAGATAGGGTCTTTGGGGGCATTCAATTTTTTACCAACAATTCAACTTGTTTAGTAACTAAGTTTACTCACATTTTCTGCATTTCATTAATAAATATATTTTATTAATGTACTGGTAAATGTTTTCTAGAAAGTTGTACATTTCATCCAACTTTTCAAATGTACTGATGCTAAGTTATTCAGAATATTTTGTCGGTAGTTAAGCCTCCTTTTCATCATTCCTGAGGTGAAGTCGCTCAGTTGTGTCCGACTCTTTGTGACCCGTGGACTGTAACCTACTAGGCTTGTCTGTCCATGGGATTCTCCAGGCAAGAATACTGGAGTAGAATGCCATTTCCTTCTCCAGGGGATCTTCCCGACCCAGGGATCGAACCCAGGTCTCCCACATTGGAGGCAGCTGCTTTAACCTCTGAGCCACCAAGGAAGCGCTCATCATTCCTAGTATCTTCATTTTTTCTTTTTTCTCTTGTTCATTTTGGTTGGAGCTATTTTGCTGTTGGAGAAGGCGATGGCATCCCACTCCAGTACTCTTGCCTGGCAAATCCCATGGACGGAGGAGCCTGGTAGGCTCCAGTCCATGCGGTCGCGAAGAGTCGGACATGACTGAGCGACCTCACTTTCACTTTTCATTTTCATGCATTGGAGAAGGAAATGGCTACCCACTCCAGTGTTCTCGCCTAGAGAATCCCAGGGATGGCAGAACCTGGTGGGCTGCCGTCTATGGGGTCGCACAGAGTCGGACACGCTGAAGCGACTTAGCGGCATTTTGCTGTTGTTTTTTGTATGCTCTTTTCTATTTAATTCGACTTTCTAAAGACCCATCTTTTGATCTATATGTTCATTTTACTCACTTTTGCTCTTGATATTACTATTCCTTTCTCTTATTTTCTTTTTATATATTTCAATATTTCTTCCTTTTAATAAATGTTTAAGGCTATAAATTTACTTCCAAGAACCACTTTAACTACATCTCATGAGTATTTGTATGTATTTGTATGTACTAGTTCCAAGGTAAGAGAAACCCAAGTAAGACGGTAGGTGTTGCGAGAGGCATCAGAGGGCAGACACAGTGAAATCATACTCACAGAAAACTAGCCAATCTGATCACACGGACCACAGCCTTGTCTAACTCAATGAAACCAAGTCATGCCTGTGGGGCCACCCAAGACGGGTGGGTCATGGTGGAGAGGTCTCACAGAATGTGGTCCACTGGAGAAGGGAATGGCAAACCACTTCAGTATTCTTGCCTTGAGAACCCCATGAACAGTATGAAAAGGCAAAATGATAGGATACTGAAAGAGGAACTCCCCAGGTTGGTAAGTGCCCAATATGCTACAAGAGATCAGTGGAGAAATAACTAGAAAGAATGAAGGGATGGAGCCAAAGCAAAAACAATACCCAGCTGTGGATGTGACTGGTGATAGAAGCAAGGTCCGATGCTATAAAGAGCAATATTGCATAGGAACCTGGAAGGTCAGGTCCATGAATCAAGGCAAATTGGAAGTGGTCAACAGGAGATGGCAAGAGTGAACATTGACATTCTAGGAATCAGCGAACTAAAATGGACTGGAATGGGTGAATTTAACTCAGATGACCATTATATCTACTACTGTGGGCAGGAATCCCTTAGAAGAAATGGAATAGCCATCATGGTCAACAAAAGAATCTGAAATGCAGTTCAGTTCAGTTCAGTCGCTCAGTCGTGTCCAACTATTTGTGACCCCAAGAATCGCAGCAGGCCAGGCCTCCCTGTCCATCACCATCTCCTGGAGTTCACTCAGACTCACGTCCATCGAGTCCGTGATGCCATCCAGCCATCTCATCCTTTGTCATCCCCTTCTCCTCTGCCCCCAAACCCTCCCAGCATCAGAGTCTTTTCCAATAAGTCAACTCTTCCCATGAGGTGGCCAAAGTACTGGAGTTTCAGCTTTAGCATCATTCCTTCCAAAGAAATCCCAGGGCTGATCTCCTTCAGAATGGACTGGTTGGATCTCCTTGCAGTCCAAGGGACTCTCAAGAGTCTTCTCCAACACCACAGTTCAAAAGCATCAATTCTTTGGCGCTCAGCCTTCTTCACAGTCCAACTCTCACATCCATACATGACCACTGGAAAAACCATAGCCTTGATTAGACAGACCTTAGTCGTCAAGGTAATGTCTCTGCTTTTGAATATACTATCTAGGTTGGTCATAAATTTTCTTCCAAGGAGTAAGCATCTTTTAATTTCATGGCTGCAATCACCATCTGCAGTGATTTTGGAGCCCCCAAAATAAAGTCTGACACTGTTTCCACTGTTTCCCCATCTATTTCCCATGAAGTGATGTGACCAGATGCCATGATCTTCGTTTTCTGAATGTTGAGCTTTAAGCCAACTTTTTCACTCTCCTCTTTTACTTTCATCAAGAGGCTTTTTAGTTCCTCTTCACTTTCTGCCATAAGGGTGATGTCATCTGCACATCTGAGGTTATTGATATTTTTCTTGGCAATTTTGATTCCAGCTTGTGTTTCTTCCAGTCCAGGGTTCCTCATGATGTACTCTGCATATAATTTAAATAAGCAGGGTGACAATATACAGCCTTGACGTACTCCTTTTCCTATTTGGAACTAGTCTGTTGTTCCATGTCCAGTTCTAACTGTTGCTTCCTGACCTGCATACAGATTTCTCAAGAGGCAGGTTAGGTGGTCTGGTATTCCCATCTCTTTCAGAATTTTCCAAAGTTTATTGTGATCCACACAGTCAAAGGCTTTGGCATAGTCAATAAAGCAGAAATAGATGTTTTTCTGGAACTCTCTTGCTTTTTCCATGATCCAGTGGATGTTGGCAATTTGATCTCTGGTTCCTCTGCCTTTTCTAAAACCAGCTTGAACATCAGGGAGTTCACGGTTCATGTATTGCTGAAGCCTGGCTTGGAGAATTCTGAGCATTACTTTACTAGCATGTGGGATGAGTACAATTGTGTGGTAGTTTGAGCATTCTTTGGCATTGCCTTTCTTTGGAATTGGAATGAAAACTGACCTTTTCCAGTCCTGTGGCCACTGCTGAGTTTTCCAAATTTGCTGGCATATTGAGTGTAGCACTTTCACAGCATCATCTTTCAGGATTTGAAATAGCTCCACTGGAATTCCATCACCTCCACTAGTTTTGCTCATAGTGGTGCTTTCTAAGGCCCACTTGACTTCACTTTCCAGGATGTCTGGCTCTAGGTGAGTGATCACCTCATCATGATTATCTGGGTCATGAAGATCTTTTTTGTGCAGTTCTTCCATGTATTTTTGCCACCTCTTCTTAATATCTTCTGCTTCTGTTAGGTCCATATAATTTCTGTCCTTTATTGAGCCCATCTTTGCATGAAATGTTCCCTTAGTATCTTTAATTTTCTTGAAGAGATCTCCAGTCTTTCCCATTCTGTTCTTTTCCTCTATTTCTTTGCATTGATTGCTGAGGAAGACTTTCTTATCTCTTCTTGCTATTCTTTGGAACTCTGCATTCAGATGCTTATATCTTTCCTTTTCTCCTTTGCTTCTCACCTCTCTTCTTTTCATAGCTATTTGTAAGGCCTCCCCAGACAGCCACTTTGCTTTTTTGCATTTCTTTTCCATGGGATGGTCTTGATCCCTGTCTCCTGTACAATGTCACGAACCTCATTACTGGTTGAAATGCAGTACTTGGATGAAATCTCAAAAATGACAGAATGATCTCTGTTGATTTCCAAGGGAAACCATTCAATATCACTGTAATCCAACCCCATGCCCCAACCAGTAATGCTGAAGAACCTGAAGTTGAATGGTTCTATGAAGATCTACAAGACCTTATAGAACTAACACCCTCAAAAATGTTCTTTTCATTATAGGGGACTGGAATGCAAAAGTAGGAAGTCAAGAAACACCTGGAGTAACAGGCAAATTTGGCCTTGGAGTACAGAATGAAGTAGGACAAAGGCTAATAGAGTTTTCCCAAGAGAATACACTGGTCATAGCCAACACCCTCTTCCAACAGCACAAGAGAAGACTCTACACATGGACATCACCAGATGGTCAACACCAAAATCAGATTGATTATTCTTTGCAGCCAAAGATGGAGAAGCTCCATACAGTCAGCAAAAACAAGACCAATAGCTAATTGTGGCTCAGATCATGAACTCCTTATTACCAAATTCAGACTTAAATTGAAGAAAGTAGGGAAAACCACTCGACCATTCAGGTATGACCTAAATCAAATCCCTTATGATTATACAGTGGAAGTGAGAAATAGATTTAAGGGCCTAGATCTGATAGATAGAGTGCCTGATGAACTATGGACTGAGGTTCGTGACATTGTACAGGAGACAGGGATCAAGACCATCCCCACGGAAAAGAAATGCAAAAAAGCAAAATGGCTGTCTGAGGAGGACTTACAAATAACTGTGAAAAGAAGAGAAGCGAAAAGCAAAGGAGAAAAGGAAAGATATTCCCATTTGAATGCAGAGTTCCAAAGAATAGCAAGGAGAGATAAGAAAGTCTTCCTCAGCGATCAGTGCAAGGAAATAGAGGAAAACAACAGAATGGGAAAGACTAGAGGTCTCTTCAAGAAAATTAGAGATACCAAGGGAATATTTCATGCAAAGATGGACTCGATAAAGGACAGAATTTTATGGACCTAACAGAAGCAGAAGATATTAAGAAGAGGTGGCAAAAATACATGGAAGAACTGCACAAAAAAGATCTTCATGACCCAGATAATCATGATGAGGTGATCACTCACCTAGAGCCAGACATCCTGGAAAGTGAAGTCAAGTGGGCCTTAGAAAGCACCACTACGAGCAAAGCTAGTGGAGGTGATGGAATTCCAGTTGAGCTGTTTCAAATCCTGAAAGATGATGCTGTGAAAGTGCTGCACTCAATATGCCAACAAATTTGGAAAACTCAGCAGTGGCCACAGTACTGGAAAAGGTCAGTTTTCATTCCAATCCCCAAAAAAGGCAATGTCAAAGAATGCTCAAACTACCACACAATTGCACTCATCTCACACGCTAGTAAGTAATGCTCAGAATTCTCCAAGCCAGGCTTCAGCAATACATGAACTGTGAACTTCCAGATGTTCAAGCTGGTTTTAGAAAATGAGGAACCAGAGATCAAATTGCCAGCATCCACTGGATCATGGAAAAAGCAAGAGAGTTCCAGAAAAACATCTATTTCTGCTTTATTAACTATGCCAAAGCCTTTGACTGTGTGGATCACAATAAACTGTGGAAAATTCTGAAAGAGATGAGAATACCAGACTACCTGATCTGACTTTTGAGAAACCTATATGCAGGTCAGGAAGCAACAGTTAGAACTGGACATGGAACAACAGACTGGTTCTAAATAGGAAAAAGAGTAAGTCAAAGCTGTATATTGTCACCCTGCTTATTTAAATTATATGCAGAGTACATCATGAGGAACACTGGGCTGGAAGAAGCACAAGCTGGAATCAAGAATGCCTGGAGAAATATCAATAACCTCAGATATGCAGATGACATCACCCTTATGGCAGAAAGAGAAGAGGAACTAAAAAGCCTCTTGATGAAAGTAAAAGAGGAGAGTGAAAAAGTTGGCTTAAAGCTCAACATTCAGAAAACGAAGATCATGGCATCTGGTCGCATCACTTCATGGGAAATAGATGGGGAAACAGTGGAAACAGTGTCAGACTTTATTTTTGGGGGCTCCAAAATCACTGCAGATGGTGATTGCAGCCATGAAATTAAAAGACGCTTACTCCTTGGAAGAAAATTTATGACCAACCTAGATAGCATACTGAAGAGCAGAGACATTATTTTGCCAAAAATGTCCATCTAGTCAAGGCTATGGTTTTTCCAGTGGTCATGTATGGATGTGAGAGTTGGACTATGAAGAAAGCTGAGCACCGAAAAATTGATGCTTTTGAACTGTGTTGTTGCAGAAGACTCCTGAGAGTCCCCTGGACTGCAAGGAGATCCAACCAGTCCATTCTGAAGCAGATCAGTCCTGGATGTTCATTGGAAGGACTGATGCTAAAGCTGAAACTCCAATACTTTGGCCACTTCATGTGAAGACTTGACTCATTGGAAAAGACCCTGATGCTGGGAGGGATTGGGGGCAAGAGGAGAAGGGGACAACAAAGGATGAGATGGCTGGATGGCATCTGTGACTCAATGGATAAGAGTTTGGGTAAACTCCGGGAGTTGGTAATGACAGGGAAGCCTGGCATGCTGTGATTCATGGTGTTGAAAGGAGTCGGACACGACTGAGTGACTGGACTGAACTGAACTGAGTGTCATAGTCCCTCATTCCAAATATTTCATAATTTTCAGTGGTGTGTTATCATTTCCTCTTTAAACTGTGATTTGTTCAGTAAATGTTTTATGTTTCAAACTGCATTTTTATTTTTTCTAATTAAATTCAAATATCTTCTTTATTGATTACTCTTGTCATCATACTGTAAGGATTCTCTTTTTATCTTCAATTTTTATCATTTCTATACTAATATCGCTAAAACAATTTTCTTCCTGTTAATACTTCCTTGCATATGTTCTTCCAGCCTTTTACTGAAAATATTTGTGATTCATTGTCTTAGTTCTATGTCTTATAATAAGCATGCACACACTCACACGCACACACACACACACACACACAAACACACATAAAGTGAGTCTATTATTTTTTGCAATAAATGCTTCCTGGACCATCTCTATCAACATTTATCTTTGCATATTTTCTCTTTCTATTTCTTGGAAGAATTTTTTTAAATTTTTTTATTTTTTGCTGGGTTGAAAGTTGTAGACTGTATTTCTCTTTCCATTTTGCTTAAAAATAATGCACATATATATGTTAGAGTTATTCCATGACTTCTGAACTCCTGAACTAGGTCCTTAGCACGTTTTAAGGACCCAGTGACTAAGTTCCTGCTTCTCTCCCACATTCCTCATCAAGACTGTCTAAGGTTGGTTCCCCATACAAAACGCGCACAATCATAATTTCCCATTGTCAATAACTAATTCAATTTACTGAGGTATTTTATCAATATTTCTTGCACCCAGCTCTTCCCTTTGGACTTCCCTTTGGACTTGCTGTATTCTTGCTGAAGTAAGACCTCTATCAGCTCTCTTTGCTTAGCAAATTTCTTTGCGTAGCAAATTTCTAGTCTTTGTTTACCTGAAAATATCTCTTCCTTCATTTTTGCAAAAAGGTTTAGCTGGGTGTAGAGTTCTGGGTTGACAAATTTTCATTCTCAGAACTCTGAAGCTCACCCTCCATTACACTCAGGCTTGTTTTCTTGAATCGTCCCTCTGTTCACTACTTTTGCAAGATTTCTGCCTGACTCCTTTCCTTTCACAGCTCCTGAGTCCCATCTGAAGTTTTCCTTTTTGTTTCCTAATTCCTTGTCTTCTAAAACTAGACTTTTTAAAAACATATTGAGAATTTTAAGCATATTTGTTTTAAGTTCTTTTCCCTATAAGTCTGTTGTTCTAATTTCACCTGGGGCAAATACATCTTCCCATTAATGACTGTGTTGTCTGCTTCCCTCAGCATGAGGTTTCTGAAAACGTTTCTTGGAATGTTGTGTTCGTGGGTCTCGAGAGAGGAAGGGATTCTCTGACCTCACACTGCCTTCCGCCCAGTCTCAGAGCTTGCCTGCTGTCACCATTTGCCCCCTGGGTCAGGTGTGACATGAGATCCAGGTCACTGTGGCCAGCAGAGTCTGGCTCAGTTCTGGGCACAAGGCTGGCCCTTCCTTTCTCAGGCCTGAGCTTCGGAGGGGCTGCAGCCATGGACATCGTTGCCAGCAGCAGCTTCGGCTGCCTCCCTTCAGGAGTGGGGACCCCTTCCGCGCTCCGGGTCCGGGCAGGAGCCTCTGTGGAGCATGGTTAGCGGCGACCTCCTGCAGCCGCTGCTCTGCCTGAGTGCATTTCACCGCCTGCCTTCCTGTTCCCTGGGCCCTAGGAGCTGTGGCTCTGGTTTCTTGTGTGTCTGGGTCTTTTATAACTATTCTTCCTGTTGCTATTGTTCAGTTGCTAAGTCGTGTCCCACTCTGTGACCCCATGGACTGCAGCACACCAGGCTGTCCTCCACTATCTCCCGGAGTTTGCTCAAACTCATGTCCATTGAGTCGGTGATGCCATCCAGCCATCGCATCCTCTGTCACCCCCTTCTCCTTCTGCCTTCAATCTTTCCCAGCATCAGGGGCTTTTTTTCCTCCCTTGTACTTTGTCATTATTATGTCTTTGGAAGGGTGTAGAGGAGGGTCTCAAGCCGACCTTGTGCCGTTATCATGCAAAGAACCAATTTTAATGACTACAAATATTCTGCTAGATTTCAGTCCTTATTTATTTTACCATTACTCTGATTTCATTTAACAACTTTTTAAATTATAAAGTTAATAACTTTTAATTGTAAATATTGATTACGTTTTATTTAATGCTCTGTCCATAGCCTAGAATAAATTTCTTAGGAGAGAAAAATAGCATGCCAAGAGGTATAAACATTTTAAAAGCTACTTTGGTATGTGGAATTTATTTTTCAAAAAGATACCAGGTGTGGGTGTGCATGGAGATGCATGTGCGTGTGTGTTTGTGTGTGTGTAAGTGCGAGTATATGTGTTCCAGGCTGAGAAAACTTCTGATGAGAAGGTGAGAAGCAGGGAAAAGTGACCCTGGGAACTCCTACATGGCTGGCTATGCATGAGGAAAGGTGCACGGCCTGAAATATATTTGTGTTTTTCTGCCTGAATTCTTCAATTAGTGTGACAATCTCCAGGTCCACCCGTATTGCTACAAATGGGATTATTTCATTCTTTTTTATGGTTGAATAATATTCCATTGTAAATATAGACCACATCTTCTTTATCCATGGACAAAGTTTTGCTGAAGCTACTGATAGCCTCTGGGTCTCTTCCCTGGGGGACCCAGACTGGACTTCCCTGGTGGCTCAGATGGTAAAGCATCTGTCTACAATGCGGGAGACCTGGGTTCGATCCCTGGGTTGGGAAGATCCCCTGGAGAAGGAAAGGGCAATCCATTCCAGTACTACTGCCTGGAAAATCCCATGGACAGTGGGACAGTCCATGGGGTTGCAAAGAGTCGGACACGACTGAGCGACTTCACTTCACTTCACTGCAGTTCTGGGTCCCTAAGTACCTCACTTTTCCAGTCTGTCATTGACTTCCCAGCAGAATCTAATTCAGGGGAGCCTTCTCTCTACCCTGTTCTTGAAACACCAAGTACATCCTGCCAGGCACTCCCTCCTGCTTTCCAAGAGTTCCCGAAAGTTCAGGAACTTCTCTCCTCCCCTCGCACACTCCATGGCATCTCTGGTCCAGGGCTTTACAAGGCACAGGTATTCCAGCCCAGGTTATTTATTGACTAAATAGTTAAGGACAGAGATTGTGGGAAAGCGGCCAGATGTACACACAGGGTCACCATGTGGGACTTTGCAGCCAGACTGAGGACTGTGACCTTCACATGTAGAGGAGTGGGTACCATTTAAAATAGCAGCATGACATGTCATCTGTTGTATTTTTCACCCTAAAACTGCGAGGTCTAGTGGAGTCAGGGCTGAAAAGAAGAAGGGGTGATGCAGGAAGATAGTGTAGGAGGTATTCAGCCCTGAAGATGACAGGTGATGATGGCGGTGAGACAGGTGATGATGGCGGTCAGACGACTGGTGGGGGGCGGGGGGTTGGGTAGCAAAGAGGGAGCATAGAGACCTTCAGAGACCCAACTTCCCAGGACTCGTTTGCTTGAATGAATTCAGTGGCGGGGAGGGAGGAGATGGATTTCTGGTATGTCTGGTGGGTCAATGAGAGGAAGACATCACACGGGTTTTGGTGGAAGATGATGAGTTCTATGTGGGACATCTGCATTTTGAGAGTCAGAGGAAATTCTGAGTAGTATTTGATTCCATGGGCCTGAAATTCAGAAAAAAGATTCTGGGCTGTGACTTCTGTGCCTTGTAAAGCCCTGGCCCTGAGATGCCATGGAGTGTTGTGAAGGGAAAGAGAGAGAAGCCTTGAGGCTGAGCCTGCAGGAATTCTTGGGGAGTGGGAGAGGTGACCTGGCAAGGAGGTACTTGGTCTCCCAGGAACAAGGTAGAGAGAAAACTCTCCCAAATTAGATTCCACTGAGAAGTCAATGACAGGCGGGACAAGTGTACATGTACTTAGGGACCCAGAAGCCATCAGTGACTGTAACAAAACTTTCTTGATGGATAAAGAAGATATATATTTACAATGGAATATTCCTCAACCATAAAAAAGAAGGAAGTCATGCCATTTAGAGCAATATGGATGGACCTGGAGATTGTCACACTAAGTGAAGAAAATCAGACAGAAAAAGACAAATGTCATATGATATGGCTTAGATTCAGAATCTTAAAAAAAGATACAAATGAACCTATTTACAAAACAGACTCATTGACTTAGAGAATGAATTTATGAATACCAGGAGGGGAGGGTTAGGGGAGAGGGATAGATTGGGAGTTCGGGATGGACACTACACACTGCTATATTTAAAATAGATAACCAAAATAAAACGGAGCATATATGCTCCATTTTTAGACAAAAAAGAAAAAGGTAAATAGTTTATTTACATAAAAATTAAAAAATGTGAAAAGCTCAAAAAAAAAAAACAAACCACACACACACACACAAAAACAGACAACCAGTAAGGACCTACTGTAAAAACAAAACAAAACAAAAAACACTTTGGAAGAGTGGAAGCCAGATAAAGTGGATGGGAGAGAGGATGATGAAACAGTGGAGAAAGGGAATAAAGATAAAACTCAAGAAGCTTGTTTGCAGAAGGCACAACAGGGACTCAGACAGAACCAAGGACCCCAGCCTGGGGCATGCGACTCCTAAACTGAGCTCCCCCCACACCTCACAGCTGCAGCCCAGGCGGACTCCGGAAGAAAGGAGTCACTGGGAGCGTGTGTGGCTGGGGCGATGGGGGACTCCCAGGCGTGGTACAGTCCGAGGTCCGGCCAGGGGAGCCGCTTATACATTCCAAGCCAGCATGCTTGCTGACACAGATGATAATGACGCTGACACCGCTGAGTTTGTTCCTCATCAGACGAGAGAATGACCTGAGTTATCACAGCTCTCATCCTTGCAGAGCCTGGCAGCCCTCTTGGAGGTGAATCACGGTCCAGCGAGAAGGAGTTGTTTGACATGCAGCAGCACCAGCTGGCACGGGGCAGCCTGAGCCACTCCAGCAGGGCGGCAGCTGGAGGGCAGCGCCAGGCGTCCCTTTGTGCCGTGTGATGGAAGCTCTGGACGCAGATACAAAGGAATGCAAATTAGTGGCAGAGGAAAAGTGACTTCAGCGCTCATCAGTGTCCGGGAGCCGGGACCAGGTCTCCATCCCCTGGAGGCTCCTGCTTGGGGCCACTCGCCCCCCACCCTCCCACCCCGACCCTGGGATCCTCCAGCCTAGGGAACTGCCAAGAAATATATGTAAACTGTAAATCAAAAGCATAAAGCATCCGAATGAAGAGAAAATGCTCTTTGGCTGTAAGAAGAGACATCTGTTGGGCTCCATATAATTAAAAACTGGAACCAAGTTGGAGAGAAGGATAGTTGGGCCCCCTTGGGAAAATGCCCCTGGCTTCTCAGGTTAACCCCCAGAAGCCTCGAGAAAAAATTTACAGGATCACCTGAGACTGGGGGAAGTAAAACACTCTTCCTGGCAGAGACGATGGGGTTTGAGAGTGTCCACATTGCAGCCCAGGAATGAGCAAGGAAGAGTCTGCTTTCTTAGAAAGAGAAGCCTGTCTTTTCTACTCAATTATTCTCTCTCCTTGATTGGATTTTTCATGGTCCCTTTCTCTGAGTGCTATCGGGAGAAACAGACCTTAGGTGTGCTGAGATCAGCTCTGGACCATACCTCCTCTTGTCTGACTGATTCAGAATCAAGACCACACTCCAGGGTGCAGGCCTGACCCTTAGACACATTATTTATTTCTTTAGAGGAAGAAACTGCTGGAAGACTAGTTGATTTGCAAATAACCTCCCAGCTCATCTGTGAAGGAGCCTCACTCAGCCCACACTCAGGTCCCAGACCTGAGAAACTAGAACCTCAGAGACCAGCCCTCAAGGGAAATGTTCTCAGTCCATGCAGGGTGAGTCTCCTTGTAAGGAGAGGTCCCCACTCCCCATGAAGGAAGAAGACTCTTTTACACTTAAAGCTGATTTTGGAGAGTCAAAAATCGAGTTGTTGTTCAGTCACTATTCTATCCAGCTCTTGGTGATCCCATGGACCACAGCGTGACAGGCTCCTCTGTACTCCACTGTTTCCTGGAGTTTGCTCAGCTTCATGTCCATGGAGTTGGTTGATGCCATCCAACCATCTCATCCTCTGTTGTCCCCTTCTCCTCTTACCCTCAGTCTTTCTCAGCATCAGGGTCTTTTCCAATGAGTTGGCTTATTGCATCAAGTGGCCAAAGTACTGGAGCTTCAGCTTCAGTACCAGTCCTTCCAATGAACATTCAGGATTAATTTCCTTTAGGATTTACTGGTTTGATCTCCTTGCAGTCCAAGAGACTCTC
Source organism: Ovis canadensis (assembly GCF_042477335.2). Lineage (NCBI taxonomy): Eukaryota > Metazoa > Chordata > Mammalia > Artiodactyla > Bovidae > Ovis > Ovis canadensis. The sequence goes on along the minus strand of NC_091266.1, from coordinate 63,456,101 downwards.
AAGACTCTTCTCCAGCACCACGATTTGAAACCTTCAAATGCAAAAGCCTAGACTTTGTCCTTACTGGGTTTTAAGGCAATTCTGCAAAAGAGCTTTTGCTTGGTGGAAATAACTATGGTGTTCTCGTAAAAAAAAAAAAAAAAAAAACAAGCACACAGGTGGGTTTCATCTTCTTCTCTCTAGGAGTTTTGGAGGAAAATATCTCCTTGTGGAAAGGAAGCTATAAGAGGATGGCCTCCATCCCCTGCCTCCTCTCTTCCATCAAACATCCCAGACCTATTCATTTGTGAGTCAGAAGTCAGCATTTCTGGTGCATTTCTGACTTTTCATTTTGTCATATCAGGGTGACTGTGGAGGGTAGAACATAAATACATGGACAAATAAATGTATAAAACACAAATATATGAAATATACACACACTGATGTTTCATACATGAAATTTACATTGTTTTCATAATTATAATTTTAGCGTATGTGAAATTTGAGACTGACAATATTTTGAATATCTTTCAGCATCATGATGTAATTCTTTGTATTTCATCTGTGCCTTCATATCATTCGATGCCCAAGAAGACTTTCTCCCATGCCCAGATTTAGGGTCCCTCATACTCCTGCCTTCATCCCATTGGTAGCTGACCTTTCTCCTTGGTTTCAACAAGGGTGAGTTGCTCAAGCCTCAGAAATCTCTCCTCCCCCAGGTCCAGGCTCTGTCCTCTGGTCCTCAGGCAGATGGTTCGAGCTGGGGGTCCTGCGGATGCCCCACACTCTGTGTCCCAAACTGAACATGTGTTTCCCAAGCTGCATCCATGCTTCCCCCCACCACTGTCCACCTGGTCACCCAAATCAGGTACTCGGGAGACAGAGTAGCCTCAATTTTTTTCTCTCCACTCCCTGTGTATTATTAGCCACGCATATCCACAGGGGTGGTATTCCACAGAGAGGTAGTTTATCCAGAGCTGGCCGCCTCAGCCTCCTTGGCCACTCTGCCCCATGGTTGATGGAACAGCTGTGTATCCATCCTCCAGGTAGATGTCTAAGAGGCATCCTTGAGCTCCGTCCTTCTCCACAGGCCAGCAACTCCCTGATTTATTGATATAAAATCTTCTTGAACAAGAACTGTGCTGATTACACCTTCAGAGTTCTCTCTGCACCCAGACTTTCCCTTTACGTTCAACCTCCACACTGCTGCCGGGGGTCCAGCTAATATAAAGTTCTTTGAAACCTTCGAGTGACACCTCATCACCCACAAGGAAACTCAACCAGCTCCTTAGTAGCGTCCATTATCTTCCCCAAATCCTCTGCTTCTCCATCTTCGTCTCTTGCCCCACACCGCCTTCAATGGCGTCGGCTGCTCTATGTGCTTTGAACAAACCATGCCAACTTCTTTGCAGGCTCTTAGGCTGGAGGCATCTTTAATACATGCCCAGCCAGCTGGTGAGCTCCTAGCCATCACTTACCACAGCTACAGTGCCACCCTGATGCCCACCTCTCCTCTCTGTGCCCTGCATGTCTCTGGGCACATCTCAGTCATTGCACCTGCTGCGTGGAATCACACCTCAGCTCCTTCATATCCCTGTCTTCCTACAGGGCACTTTAGGAAGTGAGCACTTCAGGGCACTGTCGTCATTGTTTTCCTATCTCATGGCCCCGATCAGTGCTTGGTATAAAGTAAACATCAGTAAATACTCACTGAACGAATGAATAAATGAATACAGAGTGTTTTCCAGGCATGGCTCAAGCCAGATGCCTTACTGTCGTGAGCAACAAACCCACACTGAGCTGGTCTCTGCTGGCATTTTCGGCTCATCTCCCGCGACCCTCCCAAATCTATCCTTGTTGCCAGCAGCTGAAGGGCCCTTCCCTCCTATATTTTCCCCCTCAGTAACCTCATCCCAAGCCTTGGCTTGGATTTCCACCTATTCTTGGATGAGTCTCAAAGGTACATCTCTAGCCAGACTTCTCCTCCGAGCTCCACATCTGTTTAGCCAGCTGCCAGCGTGGGGCTCTCACTGGTACCTACAAGTCAATGTGCCTCACCCCTGAACTGTCCTCCTCCAGGCTCCTTCCTCAGTAAATTGTGCCACCATCTGTTCCTGGGAACAAGGAGAAACAGGAGTCATTCTGAGCCCCTTTCTCTAAACCCCTCCTCACTCATCTTTGATCATCACCAACTGCAAGAATTTGCCTCTTGTTTATTCCTCCAACAGATATTGATCAGACACCAGTGATGTGCTGGGCTCTCTTTGGGGCCTTGGGAATTCAGTGTGGGAACAAGACAAGCAAGACCCTAATCTCCTGGAGTTGACATGAAGGAGAAAACTGTCAATAAAGAAGTACACAACCCAGTGGTTATAAATGCTATCAATATAGTGAATATGACGGCGATGGAGGGGAAAGGGTAGATTGGGAAGAGGTATTCATTGCCCACCCAACATCCACTTTCCTCTTATAAAAAATCTGATTGTATTTGAGGAAACAGTGTGCCTTGCTTAAAAAAAAAAAAAAGCAGCAGCAAAATAAAAGATAACTTTATATCCAGCCTCCTCACCATGAGGATGGTCATATGATATATCTGGTCAGAGACCTCAGAGTCAGTGAGTCAGGGGTGTCTGAGAAATGTCTGCTTTCCAGATGGAGGTGGTGTCCCATTCATTCCTTGACTTCTATCTTCCTCCCTGGAGCGGGAACAAGAAGTTTAAATTGGGGCAGCCTCAGCTGAAGGGAGAGGTGACCCAGACACGTGCCTTGTGAGGTTCTGGACCTACTGCTCCAGGTGTGGGCTGGTGGTCTCCAGTGGTCTTGCTTTGTGGAGGCAAACACCCCATCCCCATCTGGTTGAGCCTCTGTAAAGAATTTGTGTTATCTGGGGTCTAGTGCAATCTCAGGAGGACAGGATGAGCACGAAACCCATCCCCCTGTCTCTTTGTCCACAGCACGGTAACCAAGGACGGTGGCCCTCCTGCCTGATGAACCAGTGTCCGTGCTGACCTCCTGCGATCCCGCCACCATACCCCAGTCAGAAGGATGGCTCCACACGCAAGGTGGCTTGACAGGTGCTTTCCGTAGCTGTCGGCACAAACCAGGACTTCCTCACCTGGTCTCTGAGCCCTCCTGCCTATCAGACGCCCTGATCTGCTCCCAGGGTCCCTGCCTCTTCCCAGCTCTCATCCTCGCCTTGCTGCCTAACCTGGCTTCTTCCTCCTTCCTGGCTAAGGCAAGCCCGTTTCAGAAACAGCAGACACTGTGTCTGTCTCACGCATGATGATCCCGGAGCCTTGCTTGACTCCCGGCACCCAGGATATTGGTGGTACAAAAGCAACAAAAGCAGGAACAAGTGAGTGGGGGGAGGGTTTGGCTCTTCTCCTGAGGCTGCCCCTGTTACGTCTCATTTCTTTCTCCTCCTGGGCACCTACAACTAAACTTTTAAGACTTAGAGAATCAGTCAATGGTATTTTGACGCTAAGATAATGTCAGCATATGATCAGGGCAGGCTGTGACAGAGGAAGCCCTTGAAAACCACCCACCACCAATACCGCCTTTGCTTTGAGTCCATTCTCTCTGGGAAGAATTAGGTTTTTCAGCTTTGGGGTGTCTACAATTTCTGGCCCATGTGTATGTTTGTAGAGCAAACATTCACCAAGAGATGTTTACAGAAACACACTGTCCCTCCATCTACTGGACTGGGAATCTAGAGGATGAAATAAATCATACTTCATTGACTTGGTCCCCCATCAGTATTTCCAGCACATCAAACGTGTTTCAAAATCATGGGAATCAACCAATTTTATAAAAAAGAAGACTGTAGCTTGGAAATGCCATGTCCTCCCACAGTTGGGGAAAGCAAGGGGCCGCCTCAAGCTGGGAAGCACCCATCAAGGTCAGCCATCATCTCTGACCCCGATGCCCCAACATTCCAGTTTCCCTGGAGAGACGTATTTTTCAGAAGCATAATGACTAACGCCTGGAAGTTCTAGTTTTTCACAGAAAAGTTTCTATTTTCTTCATACCTCCCTGGAAGATAATGCATGTTGTCATCTCTCAGTGACTTCCACCCTTTCTCATTATAGAAAGAATTAAATTACTGATTTATCTGAAAACATACCCCCCCCCCACCCCCCATGGTATCAATTCTCCAATTAGTCACTATCCTTTGAAAGTAATCCTGGCATGGCTGGTGTGAGTAGGCAGGGAAGGTTGTGAGATCCAAGGAGCCCGTGGCTGTGTCTCCTTGGCGAGGGCGCCTTGCCCTCCACGGAGGCGCACGCAGCAGCTCTGCGCGCGGCGGGGCGGCGAGCCGGCCACCCGGTGGAGCAGCCGCCCCGGGCCTGCGGGCGCCGTCTCGCGCGCGCCCCGCGGCCCGGCTGCGGCCGCCGGAGCCAGTTTGAGCGGCTCGCTCCTGTTTCCCAACGAGTTCTGACTAAACGCCATCAACCGGATGACAGGGCCTAACAAATATCAGCACTCTGCCAGGTTCAATAAACACCTTCTTCAGGGTAATGGCCCTTAATGAGGACACCAGCCATCAGTTAGGTTGGGAACACACTGTAATTATGACTGGGCCAAGACGTCTGGAAAGAGAGACCTGCGCGAACCAGGGCTGGAGCCGGTGGGGGAAGGGAGCTCATAAAAAAATCACCTTCGCTCTCAACTTTGTGCTGGTGGGAGGGAAAAAAAAAAAAAAAAGACAACTCAAGTTTTAGAGGTTATTTCCCAAACAATGTCAACAATTTATTGACGGATCTAGGGGTTAAATAGTCACTCATGTAATCCCTGCCAAGTTTCATGTATCTATAATTAAGTCAATGAGGGCCTCGGAAACTTGCTTGATGGAGCACTTGGCTAAATTGGATCTATTATATGGAGCAGAGAACACCTTCCATCAAAATAATCCTTTAGGGTCTGCCATGGATGTCATGGACGTTTCCATCATAGCAGCTGAGACAGCCTTTGCCCCCAAGGAGCTCAATATATTATGGCTGTGTTTGTGGATAGCTCATCTCCCCAATTATGAGACCGCCAGTATTAGACACCACCTTCAAGGTGCAGAAAAAGCATCTGTCGGAGCTCCGAGGAGGGCAAGGTCGCTTTTGGATGGGAGGGGCAGGAGCAGTTCCCAAGAGGAGGTTATGATTCATTTCATTTATTCGTTTAAGGCTAATTTGTTGAGTGCATCGCCTGTTCCTGCTAGCCCTGGAGATTCAGAGGTGAGTGAGACAGGGCCCTGTCCAACAATGACAAACGTGGGCTGCGGGAGAATTAATAGACAGCTCCTGGAGGCCAGCGGGCATTCTGACAGGTGAGAGCGGGGGCAGGGGAAGGGCATCCTAGACTGACACAGGCCAAGTGACTGGGGAGAACAGTTCAGGAGGTTGTCAGTCCTGGAAACAAAAGCAGAAGGGCGTTTTTATTGAGCACCTACTGTGTGCCACACCCTGCTGCAAACTTGACAGATTTTGACCTGCTTGTGCTCACAGTCACCCTCTCAGGAAGGAACGCTTCTCAGGCACAAAGGGAAGCATAACGGGACTTAATTCACCCAATTTCTCATAGCTACTGAGGAGGGAAAGTCATGTCCGAATCTGCAACCCCATGGACTGTAGCCCGCCAGGCTCCTCTGTCCATGGGATTCTCCAGGCAAGAATATTGCAGAGGGTTGCCATGCCCTTCTCCAGGGGAATCTTCCTGACCCAGGGATGAAAGCCACATCTCCCACATTATAGCCAGACTGTTTACGGTCTGAGCCACCATGGAAGCCCCACTAAGAAGGGGTTAAAATTCCTTTTTTGGTCTTTCTTTTGTCTTCACATGTTTCCTGCAATAGAGTATATAGAACAAACAAGAGCTACGAACCAAGAGGGAAGGCTGGGTGGTGGAGGGTTTGAATGCTGCTGAGGAAATTATTCTTTGCAATTCTGAACTAAAGTCCAATCAGATGAGTGACATGTGCGGTAGAAAGATTAATCTGACAAAAAGTAGCAGCAATTGTCTTGGGGAGGGGCATTGGGAATACAGTGGGGTTTGGGAGGCAGGGATGGTTGAGATGATGGGTGGGGAGAGTTGACAGGGGTCCCAGACTGCAGTTGGCTGGGAAACGGGATGTGGGGTCATGGACATGGGAATACGTGGAGGACCGCTCAGAGGACATTACACCTGGGATCGTGCTCTTATCCATGGTTGAGTCAAGAAAGGCCCCACAGGTCAGGGGTGAAATGGCCCCCCAGGGAGGAGCACCCTCCTCCCTCACTTGACTTCAAGCAGGCTGTTTGTTTTTTCTATTGTGAGCTTTGACAGGCAACTTAAAAGGAAAATGAGGAAATAAAATCTGTGCCTTTCGCAATCGACAGGATCAGATCCTTTTGAGAAGGGGAGGGTTGGAAGCTTATGCCATTGTTGCGCTTCTCCAATTACAAAGCCAGCACAGCAGTGGGAGCGCCCAGGGCTCTGCAAGCTTTCCATCCTAGAGGATCTTTCCAAATCTTAACACTAAGCTGGACAGAGAGTGTCCCTCTGATGCTAGATGTGGGTCTATGGAAGCTTCAGGTGGGGCTACCCCTAGCTGAGAGGCAGGACCCGGGATCCTTGGGAACCTCTTTGCAGAACTACGATTCTCCAGCAGAATCCACCCTGGTCTGCTCCTGACCCTGCACAGAAAAGCATCAGGCTGGCTCCACTGGACTCCTAGCAGGCACCTGGGCCTCCTTCCAACACGGTGGACATTTAGGAGATGGGGATTGATTGATTTTAGTATCATTCAAAGCTGGGTGTAGTTAGGAAAATAAGTCTGCTGCACAAAAAAAAAAAAAAAAAGAAAGAAAGAAAAGAAAAAATGCCACACAACAGAATCCAAATGACAACAGAAACCACAGACCAGTCCTTCTTGGGATGTCAAGTGAAAGGGACAGTGTCCAATACAGAATCCTCGCGTGGGTTAGACTGCCCCACCTCAGCCAGAAAAATTAATCTTCACTTGGACATAGGCCACCACGCAATACTTTGTGAAGATATATGTACAATAGTTCAATCCCTGTATTTTTTTAATACAGACATTGAAGTTCAGAGTCAGTATTAAATGTGCTGCGCTTAGTCTCGCAGTTGTGTCCGACTCTTTGCAACCCCACGGACTGTAGCCAACCAGGCTCCTCTGTCCATGGAGGTTCTCCAGGCAAGAATACTGGAGTGGGTTGCCATGCCCTCCTCCAGGGGATCTTCTCAACCCAGGTATTGAACCCTGGTCTCCCACATTGCAGGCAGATTCTTTATAGCCCAATATTAACTAAAGAGTTTCCCAAAAGAAAACAAGAATATCAGATATCAATCAGCGTGGCCTTTACAACTTGGGTGACTACATAATACAGGAAAGGGCACAGGGCAGGTCCCTTTGTGACAATTTTCTGTGCCAGGTCTCAATGGCCATCTAGTTAAAGGTGATGAAGGGAGATGGCCCTTTCCAACCACAAGCTAGTTTGAAGTTGAAATCAGCGTATTTCCTGAGAATGTGTGTCAGGATTACTGAAAACAGGGAATGTCATCTTTTAAGAGAATATTAGCACAGTGCCCACCAGAAATTGCTTCTTGCCAGAATATTCCCACGGATCTTATCAATGACACTGTAATATCTTAAACATATCAGTTTTTAAAATGAGCTGTTTCTTATTGAAGGCATATCCATTGTTAACTTTTTCTTTTACTTGGGGACTCTGAAAATGGTTTTCATTACCTTAACACAAGGAAATTAATTTTCTTTTCATTCTTCTACAGGAAGAATTTTCCTATTGGGTAAACCTGGCTATTTCTCTTAATTATTTTTGACGTCACACTGATTATTATTATTTTTCACTACATTAAAGAGCAAAATACATTTCTGTAAAAAAAAAAGAGGAATTACATTAATATAAACAGAAATGGTCATGCATTTTTGTGCTCCTAGCTGTTAGAGAAATCAGATTGAGAAGGTAAATGTTGAAGTAATTTTAGGAAAAAAAAAAAAAGGTTTAATTATCAAGTTTCTAAAAAAGATGATGATGTGTTCAGTACGGCACCTAAAGGACGAAGATTGATTTCTTTCTGAAGCAGATATCCAGAACTAAACATCAGGAGCAATTAAAAAATGCTGGTCTTTTGTAAATTACTCCCTGAAGAAATCTTGGAAATCTTTCATTTTAGTCATTTCGGTCCAGTGAACCATAAAGCCATTATGAAGGAACAAAAATACTAGGGAGAAAATTGAAATACAACAGTAATTAACAATATGAATATATCAAAATAAAAATGAATTGGAAAGATAATGGTCACCACATATGCAATAGAAAATGAAACCATTAGAATCTTTAAAATCAAATCTGAAAGGAAAAGATACTCCAGGCAAACACGGATCAAATCAGGCTCTGTTTTCCAAGGCTGAAACCGCAAGGTTGTAGCAGTCTCTCAAAATGCACGATGAAGGTGTCTTCACAGATCTGCTCGTCTTATTTTTTGAAATGATTTCTAGTTTTTCTAAAGTACATTAAAGAGCATGAGGTACATTTTCTGTTTACTTTAGAATCATGGTTAATAACCCCCATCTTAGAGTCTCACTTTTGACTTCCATATGCTAAATGCCAATGAAGAATAATAGAGGAAAACCATGGGAAACGTGCAGCTATCACAAACACAGATTTCCCTGCGGGTCCTCTAATACTTTACAGACAAATGTTAAAGATTTATTGCACACGAACATCAAACATGGTTTTACTACAGTTCTCATTTGGATCAAATTGACACATTTTACATTCATTTTAGCCCTAATGAGATTCTTTCACTACACATTATATTCTGAGTGACCCTGTACATTAAATTTGTGGCATGGAACAAACCCATTGATATAACAAAGCCCTATTCTTGCTGGTTTCTTAATTTACAAAAGAGAGAAAACAGTTTAGCAAAATCATAAATCTTGAACAAATGAATGTATCAACCAGTACTCAACAGAGAATACAAATAATATGTAGATAGGCTGTGTTATGCGTGAGATTCATTTGCAGCGTTGCTGGTTAAACTCTCCTAGACTTGGATTATAATCTGAATATTCAATAGTTCAGGCATGTTTCATGATTCCAATAAAGGGACTTGGTAAAGACAAGTTGCAATCTTAACAAAGATGGAAAATTAGATTTGCAATCCATTTTTAAATCATTGCTCATGGGCTACTGCCATTTAGTGTTTACTTTGGCCCACAATTACTTGTTTTAAAAAATTAGTTCTAAAAAATATTCCTGTTGCTTAATCCTCACAATAAGAAATGTGATGGAAGTTGGAACCACAGCAGCTGTTCCTCCAGGAGGGAGAAGGTGACCTTGGAAAGAGGTAGAAGGAAACTTGGAAATGTTAATTAAAATTATTAGTGCTGTTTGAGGTGCTTATCTTGTTTACTGCGAAGGTGTTACTCCCTTCTGCGTAATTAGGGGTAATTTTACTTACTTTCAAGTCTGTAATGTTAAATATCACAAAGTTTTATCTTCCAGCATGAAGTAATTCATTATTGGTTGGTATGTAATGCTTGATGTCTTAATCAATATATGCAACATCCACAAATCCCTTATAATTTATCTAGAGGTCTTATATAGCTTATAGAGGGGCAGTTTGTGCCTGGTACGTGAATTAAATTTTTTTTTTTCCTGCTGGCATTTCAGCATCAGTCTATGTTTTTGATGTGAGGAAAGATTTTTACTTGATCTACCCTTTTATATTCGAGATTTTACAGGCATGCACTAATGGCAAAATAAACTTCTCTGAAGTCTGCTGTATTTGGAAACAAAGAACGCTTGTCACTTAATCCCCAAAACACAAACCCCTCCCCCACAAACCCAATATTTTACTTCCTGTAAGAAATAAGTGTCTTTTAAGTAACTGATGCATGTTAAATCTATATAGTCTGTGCTTTAAGGTATTGCTAAAAATGTATCTATGTAACCAAATTTCATATTACAGTTGATTATTGAAGGCGTTAAGGTGTTTAGGCTCACTTGACGGAGCCACGGCTTCTCTATGATTTGAATGATTATAATATGATTCTATGATTATTCTATTCTTCTCTATGATTATAATGCTTCCAGAAAATGCCGAAATTTTTGAAAAGGTTTTCTCAGTGAAAAGCAGAGAAATGTTAAGGTAGGTTTTTTTTTTTTTTCATTTATAATAAATTGTGATTTTTTTTTTCTGTTAAGTAAACTGGAAAAAGACTAAGAAGAATAAAAAGACTATTAAGGTTAATTTTTCAGTGTAGATCTGGAAAATAGTGATTAGGTTAAGACACACTACTGGTACACGATTTTAATTAAATTGCAACAAGAAAATGTTTAGTACTAATATCAAAGGGCATCTTCAATTGATTATTATTTTTAGCTCAGTGATTTGCTTGAAAATTCGACTGGAAACCATCCTTAGAAATACCAAGTGGCGTTTTGAAGGTGCCTGACTAGCATTCCTCAGAATCTCATCCCACTTTAGAATAGCCTGATCGCAACATTCCAAGTTGAATATTCTAGAACAGATTAGAGTTTAACACTCACCGATTCTACAGGGAATCAAGCTATTACCCCTCTAGGATAAATAAGAACCAGGAAGAGTTCATGACCTTGCAAGAGCCGGGTTTTGTGGATTATTCCCCAAAGATGCAGAACCATCCCTCGTGGCCCAGTAGAGTTAACGACCCTCCCGGAGAACTTCCTGAACCAGGTGAAACACGGTCCTAGATTCACCCCCCGCATGGTGATCCCATCGTGTTGGTTCAGTAATGAGCAGGCTCATCAGTCCTGTTGGAGGAGTCCCTGAGAGTCTAAAATACGGCACAAATGAACTTATCTACAAAACAGAAACGGACTCATCGAGAACAGATCTGTGGCTACCAAGGCGGGGAGGCGGGCAGTCAGGGAAGGAGAGGGGTGGACTGGGAATTTGGTGTTCGTCAATGCAAACTGTCGTGTTTAGAATGGATAAACAAGGTCCTGGATAGCATGGGGAACTATATCTAATCTCCTGGGATAAACCATAATGGAAAAGAACATTGAAAAAGAGTATCTATATGTGTGTAACTGAGTCACTTTGCTGAACAGCAGAGACTGGTACAGTATTGTAAACCAACTACACTTCAACAAGAAAAGAGAGAGTGAATGAAGAGACCACAGTGGCTTCACACATGGCGTGCAGGTAGAGCTGGGTACGCTGGGCCTGTGCATCTCGAGGTGTGCCCTCTGGACCCCCTCACCCTCCTGCCTCTGGCTTTGTCTCCTCCAAGCTGTCCGTCCGGAGCCTCTCTCAGGATCAGCCTAGCTTCCTAACTGGACCCCAGCTGATGTCCTCCTGGGGTTCACGTTCCATGCAGCAGCCAAGGAGACCCTTTCTTTCAGATGCAATCAGGTCCTGTGATGCCATTGCCTAAAAGGCTCCATCATACCCAGAGCCAAAGCAAAGTCCCACTGGGCTCTGTGCCCTCATCTCATCATGTCCCCCACACAGCACCATCTTACTGCTTTCTTCTTGGTCCTCAGAGAAGCCGAGCTGCCCCTGCCCCTTCCCTGGTCCCACAGAGCCCTCAGGTATCCCTGGACTCTCAAGTTCACAGACGCTCCCCTGGCACCCTGAGCAACACCGTTGGCAACGGACTGCAGCTCATCCCTTGGCTTGTGGTCACGTCAACACTCACATCAAACAGACACGTGGTTGATGTGTTTCCTTGGCTGGTGTTTGTCTCTAGGCCTTCCCCCGACCATCATTCCTGGGAGGGTGTCAGCTGTCACATGCTGCTCTCCACTGCCAACACCTGGAACACTAGCAGATTCCAGCACCCCAGGTTGTCACAGCCAGACTGAAGAGAGGTCCTGGATAGCTCAGGCTGTTCTTCCCCAGGGGTCCCTCTTCCTCTCTCTCCATGAATCCTTTCCCGTATCAGCCAGTGGGAGCCTGCAGGGCCAGTGCTGATTGCGCCTCTTTTCAGAAGCATCTTTCTTGGCATTCTGTCATCTCTCTCTCTTGAAGACCTCCAGGTCCCTTCTCTAAGCCCCAGCATCATGATTCTTGAGCTGAACTGGCGAGAGAAGCTGTGTCTGCACACAAGGTCACTGACATTTGCCCTGTTGGTTGGTGAGTTCCCCACTGGACTTTGCTCACAGTGGGAACTGGCGTATCGTGCATAAAACTGAAGCCTGAATCTCACATGGGGCAGAAGAGTACAGAAGTGGTGTTGCAGAAATAAGCCAAATCTGACTCTAAGTTGGAACCCTTTCTTTGACTTCCTTTCCATTGCTTTTGTTATTATGATCATACATAATGGCCTGCCTCAGAGAATCCTGCCCCCTCTGCCTGATTGTTAAACTGAAATGCCTTTGTTCAGAACCCTGTCCACCTGTAGATGGCAAGAAGGAAGAAATTAACACATCTGCTTACCTGAGTCTTGCTATTCTAGGAGATATTTGCAAGATTAATCACCTTTTTGTTTCCCCACCTCTCTCCATCTTTGATTCATAAAAGAACCTGGCATCCAGACCCAGACATGATGGTTATTTTGAGATATTAGTCTTCCATCTTCTTGGTCAGCCAGCTCTCCGAATAAAGTCCTATGTCTTGCTTTCAACACCTTGAATCTCAGATTCACTGGCCTCTTGTGTGGTGAGCAGAGCGAGCTTGGAGTTGGTAACACTGGGCAACTTTTTGGAGGTGATGGGGGAATTATTTGCCCAGCAGTAGAAAGGAGATCTTAACCTTATGCATTTTGTGGCTTCCCTTGAGCCTGTGGTCTTTACAGCTCTATGGGTTGGTGGCTGTCAGGGATGAGGTCTCCATCACAGCCATGCCCCAGCTTTTGCCCTAGACCCTGTGAGGTCGTGTCAAATGCCTTGTCTTCCCAAAGGCCTGTCTGTGGACCATTTCCTCCATGTTTTTTAATATCTTACCCCTTCATCAGGGAAAGAGAGGTATGACTGCCTCAAGCTTTGCAGGATTTCACACCTCCTTTTCCAACCTAAGCAGCCACTGAATGAATGCGGTGTCCTGACGCCACATGGTGTTGGGCTCCAATCTACGTCCTGCCTTTTCCTGCTATGACTAGTCCATTCCACAACCAAATGTTGTACTTGGAACAATAGTAACTGTGAAAAACCTTCTGAAAAATCAGCGATTGTATATGCTGAACCCACTCCAGTGTTCTTGCCTGGAGAATCCCAGGGACAGGGGAGGCTGGTGGGTTGCTGTCTATGGGGTCACACAGAGTCTGACACAACGGAAGCGACTTAGCTGCAGCAGCAGCATGGGATTTTAAGGAATCCAGCTTCTGCAAGTAAAAATAATAATAGTCACAGTAACTCTGAGATAGATGGGAGCAACCATAGCCATCGGAATCCTGAAATGTTGTCCCCTTTTTATCCATAAGCAATCAGGCTCTGAGAGGTCTAATGACTTTCCCCAGGCCACACTGCTGGAAGAGTCCAAGCTGGGATCTAAAGCCACATCTACGTGATTCCTGCCAAGTACTAACTTGTTAATTCAAGAGTCATCAGGAAATGCCAAAGGAAATGTCATTAAAAAAAAAATTAGTTTTTTTTTTTTTCTTTTGTCAGTTGGCGTATAGTTGCTTTTGGTTTTCCAGGTAGCTCAGTGGTAAAGAATCTGTCTGCAATGCCGGAGATGCAAGAGATGAATGTTTAGTCCCTGGGTCCATAAGATCCCCTGGAGAAGAAAATGGCAATCCACTCTAGCATTCTTGCCTGGAATATCCCAAGGACAGAGGAGCCTGGTGGGCTACAGTCCAGGGGGTCACAAAGATCTGGACACACCTGAGCACACACGTTTGCACATAGTTGCCTTGCAATGTCCTGTTAGTGTCTGTGGTGCAGCAAGGTGAGTCAGCTCTGTATTTACATATACAATCTCCTTTTGAATTTCTTTCCCATTTAGATCACCACAGAGCACTAACTACAGTTCCCTGTTCTGTACAGTAGGTTCTCATTAAAAAGCACCTGGGGTTTGGGGACAGTTTTATTTCTTCAGTTTTCTAAACTGCAGACCTCGGACCCTTGACAATGTGGTGACCATGGATTGGACACAAGAAAGTCTGGCCAACTTGAAGCCAGGTTCATTTTTGAAACCCTTGTACGTTTGCTCAGAGCCGAAGACCAGGGGGATTTATATGGTTGTTGGAAATCTTTTCCCTGAAGAGTTAACAAATAATCTGCGATGGCTTATTTAAAAAAAAAGAAAAAAGCTCTGAGATTGATTTGTTTTCAACTGGCTCCCTGCTTATCTTACTGGTTCACTGTTAATGGTCCTTGGGGAGCTGAGAGGGATTCGAGCATAGTGGTGTGTAGGAGACAGAAGGAAGTTTCAGAGAGAGATACAGATGACCTAGACCTTAAGCCACTAAGAGCATTTGGAGAAGTAATACTTTGTGACCCAGCCTTGTTCAATTTCCTCTTTTTCCTCCACCCCCAATCCTCATGCCCAGCATCATCTACAACCACAATATTCCTGAAGAGTAGGACAGAAATACGGGCTTCCCTGAAGGCTCAGTGGTAAAGAGTCTGCCTGTCAATGCAGGAGATGCAGGGTCAATTCCTAGGTCAAGAAGATCCGCTAGAGAAGGAAATGGCAACCCACCCCAGCATTCTTGCCTGGGAAATCTTATGGACATGGACAGAGGAGCCTGGCAGGCTATAGTTCGTTGGCTCCCAAAGAGTTGTACACGAATTAGGGACTAAACAGCAACAAGATAGGAATGTTCTTTTCCAACAAGGAAACTGGCTTTCTCCTGTTACCAGTGGTGAACTCTGTCAGAAGATTACTTCAAGAGTGCTGGTCACTTTCTGCACGTCCGTTTCCCAGCCAAGAGCCATTGCTCAGTGGCTGGATCCAGGCAACTCTGTGTGTGAAGGATGAAGGCCCTGGAAGGAGATTTAAAAAGAGTCTTTGAACATTACAGCTGGAAAGGAGCCTTGCCATCAACCAAAGATAGCCTCCTTGATCGTCAGATGGAAACCAGAGTAGGGACTTACCCAGGGTCATCAGCCAAGACAAGTTGATTCTGTGCCCATTAGAAATACATGCTGATTCATTTCGTGAGAAGTCTCATCTGCCCCTGGTTTTGAATACTCTGTATTCCAGGGACGCCTGGACATGTAAACTGTAGCTTCCAACAATGGCCGCCATTGATTGGACCCCTGCCCATCCTGACTTCCTCTCTTACTTGAAACATTCAGTTAATGCTTCTTTTGCTCACAGGATTTCTCTCTCAACCTTGTGAGGGCTGGCCTTCATCACCATTCATGTCTCAAACCTAGGGCAACTTCTCAGAGGGGTCCTCCTGACCCACCTTATCAAAAATCAAGCCCTTGCCCACCAGCCCTCTGCTTTCCTTCTCATCATGATCAAAGTAGCTGGACATCAACTCCAACTTATAAGAAGACAGAGATCTTGACTCCTGTATTGGCCCAGGGCTGGACTCAATAGATTAATATGTAGACAATATTAAGAACCATAAGACACCCAAGGATGCGAATGTCCTTCATGCTACAGAATTCTACACCTAAAATGGTTAGAGTGCTAAATTTGATGTCATGTATGTTTTACCACAATAAAAGAAACTTAATGAAAAACTAATTTAATGCCTTCCTGGGAAGGCTCCAGGAGTCATTCATTAGTCAGAAGGAGAGTACCAGAGAGTGGTCCGTTAGATACAACGGCAGAGTTTTGCACAAGGGACCACAGCATCTGTTGCTAAGGAGATGATGAAATAACATATCGCTGCAGCTGTGTCGTATCCTGAACAACAAAATATTTTCCAACTGTAAAAGACCAACGTTAAAACGTGTGATGGTATGTACATACCATGTGGTCCTATGAACTTAACATTTCAGACTCTTTCAATGGCACTGAAGAATTTATACTTGGGCTGCACAGAGAGAGCCATAACAAAACCCGTAACAATAAGCTTCACTCGCGGGCAGTGGTACACACATGCTTTACACATTACAGCATCATCTTCCGCATCCTGGCAGAGCTAGAGAATGAGAACAAAAATGTCCTGTGGACCGAAGAAGTAATAATAAAGGATACGCAGCCTGCAGCTGAGAAGATGTCTGGGAGGGGCCATCTCGTTCTCACACCATCTGCTCCTCTGAGCCCCCAATGTCGCTCTGCCCTGAAGTTTCAATCAGTGTCTTTGAAATGGGGGAGAAGAGGAGAAATCCAGAGCTTTCAAGTTGTTCTTAATTCGTTTTCATGTACTTAAAACATTTCAGAAGTTATATACATTGCAATTTTAGAGAGAGTTCCACACAGTCCCAGTGGGTATAAGATTAAAAGCAGCAGTTGGTCCAGGTACTAAGTAGCAGAGAGGAGTCTTTCTGAAGGAAATTTTTCATGTTCACAGCGGTTTTCCCATTTAGAAAGCCTGAACGCAGACTTACCACAGCAAACTGAAAATAAGCAAAGTTACAGGTGCTGGAGAAACCTGGAAAATTCACGAGTTTCATAAGAAGCTGGGTTATGAATGTCTCCCCTCCAGCCACATCTCTGCGCCACCAAAGGCAGAGAACTCTGTAGATGTGGAGTTTACCATCACACGAGAGGGCTCCCAAATTAAGTTAAAATTAGGACATCTATTTAGATGCCTGGTGGAAACGTCTAAGGAGCAAAACGCTACTTTTGTCATGTTCAAACTTGGAATCTGGCTGTGCCTGGCACCCAAAATGCCCGAAAATTGCTGGTATTTGCAGAAATTGTTGCAAATCTCTTAACATAGACTTTGATGCGAAAATGAAATCATAGCTGAGTGCATATTTGTGAAACCCAAAGAATGGTCTTCTCTTTAAATAGGCTATTGAAATAACTGTTTAAATTTTTGTGATGATGTTATCTTTCCTTTTGTTTTTCTTTGATTTTATTATTATTATTATTATTTTAGTTTTAGGGCTTCCCAGGTGGTGCTAGTGGTAAAGAACCCACCTGCCAATCAAGTAAGAGATATGTGTTCGATCCCCGGGTGGGAAGATCCCCTTCAAGAAGACATGGCAACCTACTCTGTATTCTTGCCTGGAGAATCCCATGGACGGAAGAGCCTGGCAGGCTACAGTCTGTGGGGTCGCACAGAGTCAGACACGACTGAAGTGACTTAGCACGCACGCAGGGCAGGCCTTCTGGACTCATCATTTCTGCGTGTTCTTTGTCTTTCGACCGTTTGTGGGAGGCTCAGCTGGGTGTTTTCTCCCCACAGCTTTGGAAATTCTAGCTGAAATGCCAAGACTTTTGTATGCAAATAAGAACCAATAACTGATTGTTTTCCTTTTGCTTCAGAGAGAGGGGGTGTTGCCTTTCTCCCCATGCTGTGTCAGAAAGACCTCGCTAATGAAGGGGCTTTTCATGTAGGAGGGGAAATGGCTGTGGAAGGAAAGACAAGGGTTAAGATCAAAGGGCAGATGCACTCATTTACAGCATATTTTCATGGGCTGGAACGGCCTCACATGATCTGTGACATTTGGCCACAATGGAGAGAATTTGGAGAGCGAGCGAGGTCAGGTGGGCGTCTTGGGAGAAAACCAGAGAGAAACACTATAAAATACGTGCAGTTGAGTGGAAAAATCAGCATCTGCCAGCTTTTTGTTTTCTTTCTTTTTTTTTTTTGGATTCACAGGAAATCATGTGTGTGCACACACGTGTGTGTGTATGTGTGTGTGTGTGTGCGTGTGTGTGTGTGTACGTGTGTGTGTGCACGCACACGTGTGGTGGGGCTCTGAAAATGAGAGAGAAGACAGAAGCTCTCAGAAAGGGAGTGGAAGGAAGAAGCTAAATAAACAGAGCTCTTCCTTTGAACGTCCGAGTGCCAGTCATACAGACGGAAATCTCAAGGTGAAAAGTCTGGGTCTCCCCACCCCTGCCTTGGAGTGAGCGTGCAGAAGAGGCAGCCAGGACTGGGTAGATGCCCCCAGACGGATGAAACCCAGACAGGTCACTGTCTTGCTTTGCATGGCTTCTGCACACTGGCCCCAGGACGCTGCCCTCAGACTAGCAGGGCTCTGGGGTCAGGTGCGGTGGAAGCACCGGGGCAGAAAGCGCTCCCCTCTGCCTGTGGGATGGTGTGGCTCTACAGTATGTGAATATACATCCTCCAGTGCCTGAAGTCTCGTCCTCATCTTGAGGTCTCTGTTTCCTTAATAACCCTCAGATATTCCCTTTGGCATGCTGCCCTCTCTGGGACTGCCTTCATCTGCTCATTCCTCGTGGAGGCTGGTCCTTGGGAGCCCGTCTGAGATGGAGTGGGCTGGGGAGGGCATCTGCTAGGGATTAACCCCTCTAGAAGGATGGAGAGGAAGCAGGGTGGGAGGGAGGGTGGAGTGGATTGCAGTGGAGACTTCCCTGGTGGCTCTAAAGGTAAAGAATCCGCCTGCAATGTGGGAGACCTGGGTTCAATCCCTGGGTCGGGAGGATCCCCTGGAGGAGGGCATGGCAACGCACTCCAGTATTCTTGCCTGGAGAATCCCATGGACAGAGGAGCCTGATGGGCTGTGGTCCATGGGGTCGCAAAGAGCCGGACACGACTGAGTGACTAAGCACAGCACGGCACCGTCCATAATTCGCCCCAGCTGTACGTGCATGCAGCTGTTTAGTCCCTTAGGGTTTCTCTGTATTTTTCGCTCGAGGAGACCTCTGTCTAGGTGTGTGCACTGCAATGAAGTGTCCGAGGCCCAGGTCTCAGCCTGTCTCAGGACCGAGACAGTGGCCTCGTGTTGGACTGATGGGGCAGGTCTCAGAGCCCTGCTGAGGCCCAGCAGCCTCCTCCCTGTGGCCGCATCCCAGTGCCGGAGAGGACTCACCCTCGACACCTCCCCAGCCCTCCTAGCGGCCCCCCTCCTCAGCTAGCACATCTGCTGGCCTAGAAGCTGGCCTGGGGGTGTGACCGAGACCACCACTCCTCCGGATCAGGTCCCTGACCACAGGCAGAGCTGGGCACTCACCTGCTTGCCCTGATGACTGGGCAAGGGCGCTGGGGGCCACGCACTTACCCTCCCACCCACCTCCTCTCCCACCCACCTCCTCTCCCACCCCTGAATCACAGCAGGCTGACCTTTTCCAGATGACCAGGCTCAAGTCTCCCGAAGGGCCAGGTGGCAGCCTCAACTTGGAGTTCTGTGGGACTTTGCTGTGTCTCTTCGGGAAAGTTCGCTTTCCTTGGAGACCAAGACCCCAACCCTGCAGAGCATAGAGGCATGGAGACAGGACTCAAAGTCTCCTGGGAGCCTCTCCGCCAGGGTTACTGACTCATGAATTCCTCTCACTGGGGACATGCCATTCTGAGAAGGCCCTTGCTTCCATGGTTCCCTGCCCCCTGGAGAAGGGCTCCCTGTTCTTATTGGGCATCACCTCCTGATCGTCACCTCCTCATGCCAGGGCCCCACCAGGCCGGCGGCTTCTGGATGGCTCTCTGTCTGATACTATGGGTCCCTCCCACAACGCTTTTGCTATGGAGTCAGCCCCTTGTGGTTTTCAGAGGGTCAATACCTGTGGATCAAACCCTCTTGACCACTTGGGCCGTGGTGCCGCCTGAGGCCCTGTGGGCAGAAAAAGGCAAGCTCATAGCTAGAGCATGTGCCCACTCCTGTATCGGGGACCTTGTGTCAGGCCCTCCACCTCCAGGGATGCTGTGCGGGCGTGATGTGCCCAGAAACGGCTGCTGAACAAGTGGGTGCCCACAGCCCCACTCATCATATGGCGCCCTGACCGCGCCGTCCACACTTGCCCCAGCCCATCCTCACCGCTTCCTTCATCATATGGACATTTACATGACAGTGGGTGACCTGGAGGGGATTCCGGAGCGAGCCTGTGCCTGGCGCTGGGAGCAGCAGCTCGCTGACCGCAATGCAATGAAAACCGCTCTCTGCCCTGACGGCAGCTTGGCAGCCCTTGCTGGGAGACCATTTGGATGGCATTCCAGGAAGCGAGAAGGAGACACAGGCAGGAGCGTCATCGTCCACTGACTGCTAGCGGGGCCCTTGCTTGCCCCGCTTACTTGCCCTGGGGCCTCAGAGGGTGTCTGGAAGCAATCTCAACTCTGTAGATCAGGCAGCGTAGCTGCAGCCCCTGGGGGCCATGGGAATGAGGACACGAGGTGATGCCCTTTGGACACTGGCTTCACCGAGTCTGGAGATCAAGGAGGGACTGGAGAGTGGGCAGAGATGGTCCCAAGGAGGGCCCGCCAGGTGCCCTCTGCCCGGGATGTCAGACCCCATGGCACCAGCAGAAGGGTGAGCCTTGTGCCCTGGGGATTCTCCAAGGACACTGGGCACTGGCTAGAATCACTGCCCAGGGAACTCAGTCCACCCCTCTCCCCCTGGGGCCTGGATTCTCCTGGCTGATGGGTGGGGGATAGAATTATCACCGGCAACTTTATGCTCAGGGCTGAAGGGACCCAGAATCGATCTGCAGCCGTAGACATTATCCCCGCAACGAAGACTCTCTCCTTGACCCGTCAGGCAGGATTCTCTGTTCTCGAGTGGGCCTTGGCCGTGGCTCCATCCACCCTTGGCCTGCAGAGCCTCAACTTAGCAAGACCCCTGCTCAGGAGAATCCCCACCCTTGAAGTCTGGTTGTATTCCTCGTCTTCCCCTCTGATGCAGGAGTCTTGGACCAGCAGAGCAAGCCTTTCTGGACCGCCAGCCATCTCCTAGTAATTTTCCATCCACTGACCCCCTGGCTCTGCTCCTTGGTTATAAATCCCCACTGTCTTTGCCATTTTTGGAGCTGAGCCCAATCTCTCTCCCTTCTTGCAACAGAGTCAACCTTTATGGCAAGAGTCTTGAATAAATGCTTTGTAGTTTTAACAAACATTGGAATCAAGTTTTCTTTAAGATCCTGGGAGGGGATTTCAGGAAGTGAGAGGCCGCATGGTGAGGGTGACAGGGAGCCGGGGCACCAGGGACACTGAGCTGGTGAGAAGCGTCCTCAGCTCACTCAAGCACCACGAGCCGGTGATGTCGTGGGCGGGGACCGACCCTCTCCCGGCTGGAAGCCAGGCGTCCAGCATCAAGTTGTCGGCGGGGTGATTCCTTCCCGAGGTTTTAGGGGCGAATCTGTCTCTTGCCTCTCTCCTAGCTTGGAGAAGCTGGTGCCCTCTGTCAGTCCTTGGCATTCCCTGGCTTGTAGTCACATCACTGCCATTTGTAAAACAACACACTTGATTTTAAAAGTGGTAAAACACAGGCAAGGCATGAGAGGGAGGGAGACAAACAGAAGACCTGGTGTCAGAGTGTGGCCCGGGGGGCTGCATCTCACACTAAGGCTGACCCCAGCCTCGGTGCACACCGGTGATGAACGCAGGTGCACGAAAACTGTCAAGGGGCTGAAATTGTAATCAAAGGACACTCCCCGTCCACCCCCACCCGTGAGTAAGCGCACTGGATCTAAAGCGGGCAACACGGAAGTTGCTGCACTGCTGTAAACTGGCATCGTTTCAGGAAATAGAGCTTCAGGGCACCACGCAAAAGCAGCAGAGTTTTATCTCCTCTGTGGCATCATCCCTACATCTCTGTGGCACTTTCCAGGATCCAGTGGCCTTCACTGAATGTCTCTTTAGAGCTTTGCCCATCCTGTCACGTGGGACAGGCAGGAGCCTGTCTTCCTCCTGGGGGATCTCAGGGCCCGTCTTATGTAAAAGACATGAAGTGACTGGTTCAAGGTCATAGGCAAGAGGTTGAAGGTCTCAGGGCTGGAATTCTGGCTTCGGGCTGCTATCACCTACGTCTTATTCACAAAGATTCTAGGGATCCTGGCAAATTTAGGACACTGTAGGAATAATAAGATCAGAAATTATTCTTCATTCCTGCAAGTGAAAAGTTGTGGAACAAACCTTCCTACATCTGTACTTTTAAATGAATTTATCTAATTTTATTCTCACTCTGTCTCTAGGTACATCTAATTACCATCCAATAATGAAGCTGCTAGAAACTCTACGCTAGGTGCCAGCCACTGGGAGGCAGTTCATGTACGTTGTTCCTAATCCTGACAATAGCTCTGAAACTGGGGTGGAAATGTTCCCATTTAACAGGGGAGAAAATGGAGACTGGCTTTAGCCATTTTCCCAATATATGCTACTTACAAATGTCAGATGGAAAAGGAAATGGCAACCCACTCTAGTGTTCTTGCCTGGAGAATCATCAAGCTCCAGGGACAGAGGAGCTTGGTGGATCTATGTGGTCACACAGAGTTGGACACGACTGAAGCGGCTTAGCAGCAGCAGCTGCAGCAGCGTAAATGTCAGAGCTGGGATACAAATTAAGAAGTATTTCACTTAGATACCTGTGTTTTTCTGCAATGCTCTACTTGAACTGGGCTATGACTTCCAAGGTATGTATGCGTGCTCAGTCGATCCTATCTGTCCCTGGGATTCTCCAGGCAGGAATACTGGTGTGGGTTGCCACACATCTCCTGCCTTGGCAGGGGAATTCTTTACTGTTGAGCCACCTGGGAAGGCCCTGTGGCTTCCAAATGACTCACAAATAACAACAGCCATGAGATGAGGAAACTGTTTACAAGGGGAAAAAACAGGATTCTAACTATTCCAAGAAGTGAAACCAAAGCTTACAGTTGTGTTCATGTTCACTATTTACAAATTGTTAACAGAAGGGCTTCCCCCTGCCCCATCAAAATGTACTAAAAGTTGCTTGAATCTTTATTTGGGGATGTGAAATAGTGTCATGATTGCTGCTTTGGACTCCAAAACAGTAGTAGTAAGCTTATGAACTTCAGCAAATTACTTTCCTTATCTGTTTCATTATCCGTAAAATGAGGAGAACCATGGTTTCTATCTCTTAGTGTGTTCATAGGAATTAAGTGAAATAACATTTGCATAATATTTGCACCATTAGTAAATGTTAGAAAAGGTTGCTTATCTTGATTGCATAATATCATTGGCTGGAGAGTTTCTACTGCGATACCTAAAATACGATATTTGAGAATTTTGAAATAAATAAAAGAAATTCCTTCAATCATTAATTATCTTTCCTGAAATTTAGAAATCACTAGAATTCTGATTAAAATGTTTATTATTAAGACATGTACATTAGCATAGAGATTGCCATATGGAAGCCAGGTATTTAATTGAATCAGCCAATGTTTTCTGTTCACCCCATAATGTTCTAAAGTTTTTAAACTGACATTTAAAATTAGGTACTTTTACATAAAAAATTCAAATCCTGGTATCTCTTGAAGGAGTTTAAGTTAGTCAGGGTTCTTTAGGGAGAGAAATAGAATTCATATGAGATAGTCTACCTACCCACCTGTCTACACACACTGTTGTTGTTGTTCAGTAACTCAGCCGTGTCCACATCGCTGTGACCCCACGGACTGCAGCCCGTCAGCGCCGCCTGGCCTTTACCATCTCCCGGAGTTTGCTCAAACTTGTGTCCACCGAGTTGGTGATGCTATCTAATCATCTCACTCTTTGCCGCCCTCTTCTCCTTTTGCCCTCAATCTTTCCCAGCAGCAGGATCTTTTCCAATGACTCAGCCCTTTGCATCAGATGGCCAAAGTATTGGAGCTTCAGCTTCAGCAACAATCTTTTCAATGAATCTTCAGGGTTCATTCGTTTGGGATTGACTGGTTTGATCTCCTTGCTGTCCAAAGGACTTGGCCTTTAAATGAAGGCAGAGATTATGACTTCTCAGGTGAGAATATGGGAGGTGAGTATAGGAGGTGAGTATATGGGAGGTGAGAATATGGGAGGTGAGTATATGCAGGTGAGTATATGTATGGGGAGTGAGCATAGGAAGTGAGTATATGGGAGGTGAGTATAGGAGCTGAGCTTGAGGTCAGTATACGGGACATGAGCTTATGCAGGTGAGTGTGCGGGAGCAGAGGAGAGCCTAGGAGATGAGTAAAGCGGGTGAGATGAGTTTAGGAGGTGAGTCTACACTGATAATACCCTGCCGAGGGATACTCCTGCGGAAGTCAGCAGAGGCAGGCTGTTGTTCACTCTCCCGGAGTCACGGGGGGCTTGGAAGTGCGCTGGTGGTGAGCTGCCCGGGGGGGGGCTGACGCCAGCTGGCTAGCAGACACTGGTTTGTGCCTGTTTTGTCTGTCTGAGCAACGGCAACACAACAGGCAAGAGGGAGGGGACAAACGCTTCCTAGGCTCTGAGACGGAAGTGGGAGTGACGCTGCGGTCATCCTGGAGCTGCAGCTTTCAGAAGGATGGGGTGGAATCAGCATGAGGCTGAGCAGCCAGACAAGGGTTCTTTCTGTTTTGAAGTTGCTGATGAGTGAGAGAGGACCAGGGGGTTGCCTCTGTTTACCTTTTGAGGCTCAGAGGAACACGGATGGCTCAGAAGAGAGGAAGCGCTGGAGGCGGGCGTGGGCAGAGGAGGAAAAAGCTCTCTCCCCTCCTCCACACATCGGGCCCAGGCCGGGGCATCCTTGGGGGACTGTCACTCAGAGCATCCAGGCTCACCAGCCTGTCCTCTGGGCCGGCAGAGTGAGGCGTTGCGCCATCACCTTCCCTCTAGGGAGACTGAGCCTTCAGCACCCTGCTCCAGGGGCACCTTCCCAGCCGGGCTCCTTCCCATCAAAGTTTCCCCAGCAAGGCTTGTGCGGAAGCTTCTGGGTCCTGAGGGGTGGGGGGTGGGATCCTTAGGGTTGGGGAAGGGAGGTCTGAAGCTTCAGTGCCCTGGGTCATGGACCCGGCTCCAGATTCCCTGATGAGGGAGTGGAGAAGCCCTCCAGTGGCCCATGGCTGGGACCCAGGGAAACCAGAATGCTGCCTGGCTGCGCTCTTGAGAAGGACTTGGCTATGCCAGAGGGTCTCTGCTGTGCTCAGGAGGGTCAAAACCTCACGGTCCCCCTGGTGTTTCGATTGGGCATGAAATTCGGTGCAAAACTCCATGAAATGTTGGTCCCGATCACGGCCCGTTAGTCGTGGGCATCTTGGCAGAGGCGTCCAGAACCATGGCCAAGATGCTGAGCACGGTCCAACCATGGGCTCTGAAAACCCAAACCTTTAAAATGTGCTCTGAAGATGTGATTTAATTAAATGCTATGCGCTTGAAACTGGTTCAAATTAGTTTAGCCTTTCCTGAAGGCTGTTTCCCACGTGAGCACATGTATTAATGATGCAGAATGTATGGAGCCTCAGCCTTCTAGGATAAAATGCTTTTATGCTGTTTAGAATTAAAAAAAAAATAAAATAAAATGACTGCTTTTAAATTGGTAAACCAATTCCAGCCACCATAAAGTCTTAAAAAGCCAGACATCTTCTAAAAGTCTTTTATGGGCACACATGGTGAAACTGCTACAAATATTATTGTTTGTGAATAAAATGTAAATTAGTGCTTTTTGTGTTCACCTGTAAGTTTTTCTTTAAAGCCAGTGATTGCATTTGAAACCTGCAATTCTCAACAAAAAGAGAAAAGTTCCGTGCTGATTGCTGGATATTTGGACCTCCCAGTGCAAACATTAACTCGAAGAGAGGCCTCTGGAATGCAATGAGGGAACAATACTGGGATGGAAGCCAAGTGCAGCAACCCTGGCGCCGGGAACCAAGGGATTTGCCTCCTGGTAATAGGAGCTGAGCGGGGCCCAGCACTTCTGTTAGACTGGAAATGACATACTGTGATCCTTGACTTAGCCAAAGGGATTTTAAATGGAGGGAAGAGCTGGCAAGACAAAATCGCCTGCACTTTTCACAGTGTTTTCTAAAACAAGCAGAGGAAATCAGGAGAAAAGACTGAAGTCTATTACATTTGATCCAGTTAAGTCAAGAGTGGAAGCTTTTTAACTGCTGTTATTATTTTGTGTGTGTGCTTTCTCATCGTGTCCCACCACCCAGAAAGCACAGACGTAAAGCAGAAACTTGAAACTGCTTTCATTCAAGCAGAAGGGCACCCCAACATTGCATTATTGACAGGAGGTCTGAAACACTGACAGCTGCAGAAATTGTACAGTTGAAGTTCAATCCCCCAGGGTGGGAACAATATACTGATGGTATTAATTCTGTTTGGAATTGTTAAAATAAGAAAAGGTTATGGGGCTGAGGCAGGGACTTGCCTTTTCTTCCTGCGAACAAAGAAAGATCTTGCTTCTTCCCTGGTGTCCTTGGAATGTCATTTCCAGCCTTTTGAAACTGTATCTGATTATCCATGTGGCAATTAATCATAATTAAGCAGGCCTGAGGTTTGGAGAGGTATAGAGAAGGTGGCTCGGAGCCGGCATGGGTCCTGAGACACCCCTGTCGTCCTGGTTTGGGGCGACGGAGCCATGAGGAAGTGAGAACAGGTGGAAGGAGGTAAGGGCAGGGGGAGGCTGGTGGAGACCCTTTGCGGGGTGGGGGGGGGGTGGCGGGGAGCCCCGGGCATCCTTTTATATCTTTCCCTCTCTTCAGCAACGGCAGCTCCTCACCAAGGTCCCATGCGTTGGAAGCCAGGTAACAGATTACATTTTCTAATGCCAAGCGATTTGGAGCCATGCTTACACACCAGATTTTTTCAATTTATTACAGGAAAACATTCAATCATTAGAATCCTGGCACTGGGTCTGGGGCACACGGAATTCTCCTCTGCCTGCTCCACCCCCAGCGAACATTTTAAAAGCTTAGCAAGCCCAGAATGCCGTCTTATTAAAATTTTTTATATATTTATAATTAAAATAGGGGCTGGCATGCAAATCGTTTTAACAGATGTAATCGGACACGCAAGGCTTTGGAGCCCAGGTCAGGGGAGAGACAATGGCTGCTTTAACTCCGGAGTCGGGCTCAGGTTTCTGTTTCCACATGGGCCCAATTTGTACCATTTATGATTAGGTTTAAGTAAGTTGATGTGCTATTTATTTAGGAGAATTGCCATTTCAGAGTATTACCATATTCCCTCTACACCGCATGGCCGTGTGGTGGCTGCAGTCCGGCCTGCAATGCTGTTCTTACAGCCCAGAGTGTGACCCCCGCTGGTCAGAGGCGCCCACCGCAGAGGGACCCGGCTTGCCTGGTGACTCATCAGGGTCTGTGTGTGTGTGTGTGTGTGTGTGTGTGTGCACGCGTGCGCATGCTCACTCACTCAGTCATGTCTGACTCTTTGGGACCCCATGGACTGTATAGCCCTCCAGGTTCCTCTGTCCATGAGATTCTCCAGGCAAGAATACAGGTTGCCATTTCCTCCTCCAGGGGATCTTCCTGACGCAGGGATTGAACCCGTGTCTCTCCTGCATTTGCAGATGGATTCTTTACCACTGAGCCACCCGGGAAGCCCCATCAGGGTGTCTAGGCCTGTGTTTGTGTGCTGTGTTTACAGGCAGAGAGTTTCAAGGATTCTGCACCCTGAGGCTTCGGGTGTCACTAGGCCAGTGCAAAAGGAATTGAAGTCACTCGGAAGTTCGGGTCCCTCCAAGGCTAGTCGTCCATCAGCGCTCCCTGACATACACAGTAGACAAGAGCGGGAAGACCGGGCGCCTGCTTTTCAGGGTCCCGGAGGTAGCTGCTGCTTGCCTGGTCTCCTCCTGAAGCCGCAGGCTCAGCTGCCCTGGTCTACCCCGTGGACGCGGAAGCCCTTCTTCTAGCTGGCCCCAGTGCCCGCTTCCTCTCCTTGGACCCAACCCCCAAAATCAAGACCTGCCTCCTCCAAAGGCTCCTTTGCCCTGCTTTCCCCAACCTAGGATGCGGTCTAGTCCTGCACTGCATTTCCTCATCAGACCTTGACCTCTGCCATGTGGCCGCTCACATGGATGCCCACATCCCCTCTCCCTTCCTGCTGGGGTAGGCACCATTATCCACAATTTAGAGATTCACAGTTTAGATGAAACACGTTGGTCTCATCAAGCGATTTTCTCAGGCAGTTCGTGTGGGAGGTGGAAACCCGAGAAGAAGGTGGGGTCTGTGTCCCCAGACAAGCTTTTGGCTCTTTCACACCAAGGTCGCACCCCAGGTCATTCCCGCCCTTCCCAATTGCCAGGTGCTAAGGGGCCCTAGTGAGTCCAGGTGGCGATTGTGTGGTCACCACTTTCAAACTAGGGCCAGGCACGCAGTAGGTGCACCGGTAGCTGCCCGTGCACAAGGGGGCAGGCTCCCCCCAGGAACCACCAGATGTTGGCCTCCTCTCCTTCACCCACCCGGCCTCAGAGCTGACCCCGAGGCGCTCAACTTCCCAGGCTCTTCTCCCACGAATGGGCAGACTCCACATTCCAGCTGATTCCCAACCCTTCGTCACGCACTGGGTCGGGCGCCTTCCGGGGAAGCGGCGGGGGTTGACGAGGGATGGGGGTGCCAGGGTTCGTGACTTTAAAAACCTGCTCTTCACTTTGAGGAAGGCTTTGGTCCCCAGACACCCCTCTTGTTCCCCTTCATGTATGGTTTAACACGTGATCAGCAGCTGGAAATCACATAAAGATAAATTAATAACCACGACTCAGATGCCTTCCAAGAGAAACAGTTATGATAGGAAAAAAAGGAAAACAGAAGTATGACTCATTTTCTCTGGCTCTCACTACTTCCCATTTTCCTAAAGATAATTACTGTGTTGTTTGCCTTTAAAGTCTTAAAAACAGATAAGGTAAACATTTTCAGGGAGAGGGGGAAACATGACATTTTTCAAAGGGGGTTGGGGGTTCGCTTTTATTGGCACTGGGATCTGGCACCCCCATTTTATTTCTGGGGATGGATTTTTTTTTAAAAAAAAAGAACATTATGCAAACGGTTGCTCTGGTGACTCTTCTCCCTCCTGACCGGTTTGGAATGTTCCAGGCTGGGAGATGCGTGGGCCCAGCGCACAGGAAACCCAAAGTCCTCTCTGTCCCCAGCACCTTGAGGGCGAAGCCAGGTGTGGCTGAAGAGTGACAGCGAATGCAAAGCCAGGAGGAAATTCGCCCTCTGTTCAGGCGCTTCTGTTACAGGGATTAGACTCCACGTGTGACGTGTAAGCCATGTATTGCCTTTGGACCGAAGTGCTCTTCTCGGTCTGGAGAGAACTGAGGGCTCTCCCAGTTACCTGGGATCTAGGCTCTGAGCTACTGTCTATATTTTCCGCTGGAAGGAAGCCCCCAGATGTAGACCCAGACCCCACGCAGAATGCCCCTGGCGAGCCCTGCCTCCTACTGTCGGCCTTCCTTCCCGTCTCCACGGGGGCCGCACCGGGGGACGTTCGTCTGGAAGTCATCCTTTGATTGCCATGCCTGGGCTGTGGGCTCCTCCTCAAGTCAGCCTCGTGGCTTCCAAGAGGCCGGTCCTCGAAGGAGATGGGAGATGAATGCTCCTCCCTCACCACAGCCCCCTCTCCTCTGCCGGTCCCCGTGGCTGCTTCTCTGGAGGACAGAAACAAGAGCTGGCGAAGCCAGCTTTAGCCAGCTTTATGGCAAAGCGGTAAAGGCAGCGGGTGGGGATGCTCTCACAGGCGCTCAGAGTCATGCTCCGGCTCCTTCACTCAGCAGCAGCTTGTGGAGACAGGCTCTGCTGGGCCCTACCTGAAGCACGGCAAGTGTTCGGGGACTAACGGGTGACCATCAATTTCCTGCAATAGAAGCTAGCACCACTCACTGAACACTGTTCCATGGGCTTCCCAGGGCCTGAGTCCTTTAATCCCCATGGCCACCAAGAAGGCCAAGAGCTGTGTCACCCAGGATTTCCTGTTGAGGAAACTGAGGTGCTGAGGGTTGAGCAGAAGTCCCAGGGTGCAGCCCTGCTCGTGTCTTCCAATGTTCCTGACTTCACGGGTGGTGAATACAGCTCTGTTCATCCCTGTGGTGACTTTTATGAGCTTTTGTCTGTTTTGCTACATCAGTTGGAAATTTTTAGATTATCTGCATGAAATTTAAACAAACTGTATCCTGCATCGGACATAGACTGGCGATTCGATTCTTACATGATAGTATACCTGTTACAATGCCATTCTCCCAAATCATCCCACCCTCTCCCTCTCCCTCTGA
This sequence comes from Ovis canadensis, assembly GCF_042477335.2. Classification (NCBI taxonomy): domain Eukaryota; kingdom Metazoa; phylum Chordata; class Mammalia; order Artiodactyla; family Bovidae; genus Ovis; species Ovis canadensis. The sequence goes on along the minus strand of NC_091266.1, from coordinate 63,426,189 downwards.
GTCCAAAAGTCCATTATACACATCTGGGTCTTTTTTGCTGTCTTGCATACAGGGTCGTCATTGCCATCTTTCTAAATTCCATATATATGTGTTGGTATACTGTATTGGTGTTTTTCTTTCTGGCTTACTTCACTCTGTATAATCGGCTCCAGTTTCATCCATCTCATCAGAACTGATTCAAATGAATTCTTTTTAATGGCTGAGTAATACTCCATTGTGTATATGTACCACAGCTGTCTTATTCATTCATCTGCTGATGGACATCTAGATTGTTTCCATGTCCTGGCTATTATAAACAGTGCTGCGATGAACATTGGGGTACATGTGTCTGGGCTGGTGCACAGTGATGACCCAGAGAGATGTTATGGGGAGGGAGGTGGGGGGGGGGGTTCAAGTTTAGGAACGCATGTACACCCGTGGTGGATTCATGTCAATGTATGGCAAAACCAATACAGTATTGTAAAGTAAAATAAATTAAAAATAAAAAATTTTTTTAAAAATTAAAAAAAATAAATAAACAAACTGTAGCTACGACTATTGCTCAAAAGAAATGAATTACGAGTGGAATTAGAATTAATAGAACTGATTGGGATGGTTAGAGCAGATTGAAAGGCAAAGCTGATTATCCTTTTTGGGGTCTAATCCTTCTCTTTCTCTTTACTTCTTCTGTTTCCCTCCCTTGAATTTGGACTTGACATTCTGGCTTCCGTTTATTTTTCCTCCCCTAGGTTTGGGAACAGTAAGGGAGAACAAAGCCTGGATGGAGGAGAGACGGTGAGGAATGGGCCCCAGACATCCTTTCTGTCCCAGAGGAGACACACCTGGTGAAATCCATGAGGCTCTCTGGGCAGTAATGGCCCCTGGTGACCCAGAGATCAAGCAAGTCACGGAGATTCCAGGATGGTGCGGGGTGGGTGAAAGGGGGGCAGGAGCAAGGGAAAGCAAGGCCACTGGAAACGGCAGAACGGTGACATCAGGACCAACCACCTTGACGGCGTACAGATGAGCTTCCTAGGGTGTCTGACTGAGCATGTTTGCGGTGGGTTAGGGTTCCTGCTGCTCTCACCATCTTGCCTCTAGCCCCCGGCTTTGACCTGCTCGGTGGGCTTCCTGTCACTGGTGAACATGTCTAGGGGAGGTGCAGAGCAGGAGGGCTGGTGCATGATCAGCCCCAGGCTGCACATGCAACTCCTATGCACACGTCAAAGCCCCGTGGTCAGAGTAACCCCTTTCTGCCCCTTCCTTTTGCCAACTACAACTGCAAAAGCTGAACTTTGGGAATTTCTCCTCCTGTCAGACATGACACTCGAGAGAAATTCTGAATATTTAGCTTTTGTAGATATTACATCAGAGGACCAGAAACCTAGTATTCGAACCTCCCCTCCTCCTGCAGAGTCTTTCTGGTGTGGCCAACGGGAACCTCCTGTGATTCTAAACAGAAACCCAGTTTCCTGGACTTTTTAAGTTCATTAAACTTTGGACAGATATAACTTTTTTTTTGTCTCTGAGAGTTTGAAAAAAAAAAGAAGATCTTCAATGATCCATCAAAAAGGTTCAAAAAACTTTGGAATACTCAAAGAAGTACTAACATCACTGTTTCAATGCAATCATTACTCAGAGCTCAGAAACCTAAGGATGACATTTTCCACATTTATTAAAATGGATGGGAAAGTTTTTGGCACATGTGTTTTTTTCAGGAAACGATTTTTTTAAAAAGAAACCCTGGTACGATTCTAAGCACAATTGCACATGCTTGTACATGTTCTGGATCTGCCGCTTACCCATAAAACATGGTGCTGTTCCCCGCTTCTCCCCCGTCCCTAAAGATGTAAATGGCGTTGCCGTTTGGAAAGCCCCAGGTGATACACAGGTGCGCCTCCATTGTTAGTGCTTTGCACCCTTGTAACAGTCGCGAGGGCCTTGTCCTTCCAAGTAGTTTGTGTTTTAAGTAAAGCGTGGGGTGGGCTGGCTGAGTCTTAAGGGGTGGGGAGGAGTTCCAGGACTGTTCACGCCTTAGCAATAATCCTGCAATATATTAGGAAGAAAGCACAAAAACATATGCTGGGGAGGAGGCCGCGCTCCCCGGCCGGCTCATTCATCACATTTCCAGCCCACACCCCACGGGATGCTCTGCCGCTGGGTCCTCTCCAAGGCCTCAGCACAACCAAGACATTTTCCCACACTGTTTTGCCTTCTTTCCTTTGGAGCAAAGTCAGCACAGGAAAATTCCCTATTTTTGTCTTTGTGGATCAGATGGCAGGCAGAGGAAATTGACCCGATCTGGATGGCTTTGGGGTTCATTTGTTTTTAAACAATCAGTTAACACCAGGGCAGAAAAATTGTCCAAAATCACAGAACACGTATGTTTTACTTTGGGGGAGTTTAGACGTTGGGAATTAGATTCCACCTGGGACCGATAGGAGCAAGTTTCAAGGCAGAGGCTGGAGTGGGGGACGTACCAATGTTCGGAGGACAGCAGGCTATTTCCAGATTTAGTGTCTGCTGTGTGGCCACGAGTCCCGGTCCCTAGCTCTGACTACACATTCAAGGCACTGTCACTTGGGTGTGTGGGGGAGCATCTCTTTTTAGCCAGACTTTGGGATGATGTTCTAGAACACACGACATTTCTGTGAATAACAGCAGCACCTTTTCTTCCTCATTAATTGAATGCTCTGAAATGAATCACTCTTACGGGAAAAAATGTGGCAACAATTCCAGAGAAACATGAAATCATATTTCATATTCACTCTCTGAGTAAATGAAAATTCTTTGAGGAGTGGAAGTGAAAGCGTCATGTACATAGAACATTCTTTGGAAGTGAAAATATTATTTCCTCAACTGATAAGTGAAGGAGCCAAGGTCATGTCCTCATCCTAGAGCAGATGGTCCTTGGACTCTCCCCCTCTCCAAAGCATGGTGTAACCTCTGGAGCCAACTTAATTGGGAGATCTTTGTCTCCTTGGTTGAAACTCTGGGGTGTTACCAGGTTCACACTTGCCTAGGGCTTCCCAGCTGGCGCTGGTGGTAAAGAACCCGTGTGCCAATGCAGGAGGCATAAGGGATGTGGGCTCAGTCCCTGGGTTGGGAAGAGTCCCTGGAGAGGAGGGCCTGGCAACACGCTGCAGTATTCTTCCTGGAGAATCCCACGGACAGAGGAGCCTGGCGGGCTACGGTCCACAGGGTCACAGAGAGTCAGACACGACGTTTACCTAAGCTGTAAATTCACACACAAACAGTTGCACACATTAAGACTGATGGTGAGGCTTCTGTAGGGCCAGCTCCAAACCCTGTGATAAATGGTGATAAATGCTGACAGTGGAAGAATAATGTAACTAGGACCTTCTCTTCTGTGTTCATGCTTCCCACAAGTTTTCAGTTTTAAAAGTAAAGAAGTCTTGGAGAAATGGATTAGGATGAGAGCAGCAAATCCATCCAAGTATTCAAGGAAGCCATTTATTTAAATCCATTTCTTGCTTGACTGAATGTAGTTGTCGGATAGTCTTTTTGTTCCATTTTGACTTCTTTTGTCTTCAAAAGGAGCCATGGATGCTGAGTTCCATGTGTTCTTACCCCCTTGAAAGAGTCCATCTTGGACAATGTTGAATAGGAAATTTGCGGATGTCATTCTTTGCTCTCTGGCAGTAAGTGTTGCAAAAAAGAAGTAATGTGAAACTCAGCTGCTCCCTGGATGCTGTCCTAACAAAGACTCTTGGGCTTCAAGCAAAGTATTAATAACTCAAAATATTTCCAACAGAAAAGGGCATGTGTTGACTGGATCAGTGATTCCAATATGTCTGGGTACAGACGCTCAGTAATATCCTGAGTCGATGACTCTATACTCTTTTAAAAAGTGTTTTCTTTTCACCTGTGTTGGCTGCATGCTTAGCGTGGCTTCCCATGTGCGTGTGTGCCCAGTCACTTCAGTCATTTCTGACTCTTTGCAACCCCAAAGACTGTAGCCTGCCAGGCTCCTCTGTCCTGGGGTATTTTCCAGGCACGAGTGGGTTGCCATGCCTTCCTCTAGGGGATCTTCCCGACCCAGGGATTGAAGCTGAATCCCCTATGTCTCCTGCATCGGTAGGCAGGTTCTTCACCACTAGAACAACCTGGCTCCCAGTGATGACGAGCAGTGACTCAGCAACTGCCCCAGAAACAGAAGCCAAATCCATCAAAAGTCCTGATGCTGAGACTCTGGTCCAGTGTGGCCTACAGCTGCTCACCCACACACTGCCGGGTCGTGGATGTAACTGGAAAAGCTCGGGCCATATGCCTGACCAAAATCTGTTGAGACGTGTGAACTGAGTGTGAGAGGGGGTGATTCTCCAGATGATACATGTGGCATTACTGCGAGTTTTGTAACCTGAAGTCGTGCAGGATTGGTTTGGCATTCACTTCATAAGCTTCCCTGGTAGCTCAGTGGTAAAGAATCTGCCTACAATGCAGGAAACCTGGGTTTGATCCCTGGGTCAGGAAGATCCCCTGGAGGAGAAAATGACAACTCACGCCAGTATTCTTGCCTGAGAAATCCCATGGACAGAGGATCCTGGCAGGCTACATGGGGTTGCAAAGAGTTGGATACAACTGAGCAACTGAGTATGCATGTGTTCATTACTATGTAATGAAACAGGGTCACAATCCTTCACCTTTGTTTGATAATTGTTGTATTGCTTGGTTGTGCCTTGGTTCAGAGTTATTTTAGAGAAAATCCTCCAATGCTAACTCATCAAGTTCAATTCAGTCACTCAGTCGTGTCTGACTCTTTGTGACCCCATGAACAGCAGCACGCCAGGCCTCCATATCCATCACCAACTCCCCTGAGTCCACCAAAACCCATGTCCATTGAGTCGGTGATGCCATCCAACCATCTCATTCTCTGTCATCCCCTTTTCCTCCTGCCCTCAATCTTTCCCAGCATCACGGTCTTTTCAACTGAGTCAGCTCTTTGCATCAGGTAGCCAAAGTATTGGAGTTTCAGCTTTAACATCAGTCCTTCCAATGAACACCCAGGACTGATCTCCTCTAGGATGGACTGGTTGGATCTCCTTACAGTCCAAGGGACTCTCAAGGGACTGCAACTCATCAAAGGGGCCCTGATAAACATGCCGCTGGAAACGTGGGACTACAAAGGTAGGAAGTGCAATTTAAGAGAGGGGGTCACCATATTCTAAACACAGTTTGTGAATCTATCATATACAAAGTTATAGGAATTTGGAGTTTTATATGGGCTCACTTTGAATTACATATTCTTGAGCAAAAAATGAAAGTGAAAGTGAAGCTGCTCAGCTGTGTCTGACCCTCAGCGACTCCATGGACTGCAGCCTTCCAGGCTCCTCTGTCCACTAGATTTTCCAAGCAAGAGTACTGGAGTGGGTTGCCATTGCCTTCTCCGAGCAAAAAATGAAGCCCATAGCAAAACGGTACACATTGCCTAACCCCATTATTGAGTTAGACAAGGCTGTGGTCTGTGTCTAACTTAATAACGGGGTTAGGCAATGTGTATTGTTTTGCTATGGGCTTCACTTTTTGCTCAAGAATATGTAATTCAGTGAGCAAATATAAAACTCCAAATTCTTTTAACTTTGTTTATGATAGAAAGGCAACACCAAGGAATGTTCAAACTACCACACAATAGTGCTCATCTCACACGCTAGTAAAGTAATGCTCAAAATTCTCCAAGCCAGGCTTTAGCAGTACGTGAGCTGTGAACTTCCAGATGTTCAAGCTGGTTTTAGAAAAGGCAGAGGAACCAGAGATCAAATTGCCAACATCCGCTGGATCATTGAAAACGCAAGACAGTTCCAGAAAAACATCTATTTCTGCTTTATTGACTATGCCAAAGCCTTTGACTGTGTGGATCACTATAAATTGTGGAAAATTCTGAAAGAGATGGGAATACCAGACCACCTAACCTGCCTCTTGAGAAAGCTATATACAGGTCAGGAAACAACAGTTAGAACTGGACATGGAACAACAGACTGGTTCCAAATAGGAAAAGGAGTACATCAAGGCTGTATATTGTCACCCTGCTTATTTAACTTATATGCAGAGTACATCATGAGAAATGCTGGGTTGGAAGAAGCACAAGCTGGAATCAAGATTGCTGAGAGAAATACCAATAACCTCAGATATGCAGATGACACCACCCTTATGGCAGAAAGTGAAGAGGAACTAAAAAGCCTCTTGATGAAAGTGAAAGAGGAGAGCGAAAAAGTTGGCTTAAAGCTCAACATTCAGAAAACTAAGATCATGGCATCTGGTTCCATCACTTCATGGGAAATAGATGGAGAAATAGTGTCAGACTTTATTTTGGGGGGCTCCAAAATCACTGCAGATGGTGACTGCAGCCATGAAATTAAAAGACGCTTACTCCTTGGAAGGAAAGTTATGACCAACCTAGATAGCATATTAAAAAGCGGAGACATTATTTTGCCAACAAAGATCTGTCTAGTCAAGGCTATAGTTTTTCCAGTGGTCATGTATGGATGTGAGAGTTGGACTATGAAGAAAGCTGAGCACTGAAGAATTGATGCTTTTGAATTGTGGTGTTGGAGAAGACTCTTGAGAGTCCCTTGGACTGTAAGGAGAGCCAACCAGTCCATTCTAAAGGAGGTCAGTCCTGGGTGTTCATTGGAAGGACTGATGTTAAAGCTGAAGCTCCAATACTTTGGCCACCTCATGCAAAGAGTTGGCTGATGGGAAAAGACCCTGGTGCTGGGAGGGATTGGGGACAGCAGGAGAAGGGGACGACAGAAGATGAGATGGCTGAATGGCATCACCAACTCAATGGGTGTGAGTCTGAGTGAACTCCAGGAGTTGGTGATGGACAGGGAGGCCTGGCGTGATGCGATTCGTGGGGTCACAAAGAGTTGGACATGACTGAGTGATTGAACTGACTGAACCCCATTATTTAAGATCAACCAACTTTTCTATTTCTCTTTTTCTTTCTCATTCTCTTGCTCTTTCTTTCTCATCATGATGTTAAAAATAGAACAAAAATTGGTGTATATTTCTGCTTTCAGAAAACTGTTAAAACAGATTATACACATGCCTCCTTCACATGTTAAAATCATAAAAATATGTATCGGACTGATTAGTAAAACAGTCATAAAACAACAATGTCCAACAATTTTTAATTGAAGCAAAATTCACAAGCAGTTGACTGCAAAGTCCTTAAGCGTACAACCTGATAATTCTGTATACCTGTGTAACCAAAGCCTCCACCTGGATATAGAATTTCTCTGTTACTGCGCAAGTTTTCCCTCTCTTCCTTATGGCTAATTTCCACTTCTATAGACAACTATTGATTTGTTCTGTCTGTTCCTGAACCTCATGTTAGTGCAGTCACTCAGTATGTATTCTTTAATGCTTAGCATATGCTGCTCGTAAACATTTTAAAATTCATCCATGTTGCTGTAAGCATTATTTATTTGCAATGCTTAATAGTATTAGTAGTGAGAATGTACCACAATTGGATTGTTCTCTGTTGATGGACATTTGACTTGTTTCCAATTTGGGGTTATTATAAATATAGCTTCTATTTACACACATTGAGGTCGTTTTGTGGTCACATACAGACAGACCTCATAGATACCGTGGATTTCTTTCTAAACCACTGCAATAAAGCAAACTGTGAAATAAAGCAAGTCACACAAATTTTTGGTTTCCCAGTGCATAGAAGTTGTGTTTATACTATACTGAAGTCTATTAAGTATACAATAACATTATGTCTTATAAAATAATGTAAATACTTAATTAAAATTCCTTTGTTGCTAAAAAATGCTCACCACTATCTGAGCCTCCAGTGAGTTGAAGTCTTTTTGCTGGTAAAGATAACTGCCTCAGTGTTGATGGCAACTCGCTTGTAAGTGTGGTAGCTGTTGAAGTTGGGGTAGATGCTGCAATTTCTTAAAACAATGCAACAGTGAAATTTGCATTTTGTAAAGAACACAATATATCTCCTGCTGAATCCACTTCAACCATGTGTCCACCACAAAATATTTGGCATTTTATTGTTGAATTTTATGAGTTCTTTATAGATTCTGAATATAAGGACTTTGACAGACATATGTATTGTGAATGTTTTTCCCTCGGTATCCAGCTTGACTTTTCATTCTTGGTAGAGACCATTGATGTGCAGAAATGGTTAACACTGATGTTCAATTTATGATTGCTTTTCCTTTTACTTAAGTGCATTTTATGGTCTCGCTATTAAATCTTGGCCTTACTCAAGGTTGCAAAGATATTCTCTTAATTTCTTCCAGAGATTTTAGTGTTAGCTTTTATGTTTTGGGCTCGTATTAAATGCTCCATCTCAAATTAATTTATTTTGGTATATGAGGCAGAATTAAGCTTTAGTTTACCCTATTACGTTTATCTAATTGTTCTAAAGTTACTTATGACTGCTAACTGCTACTGCTAAGTCGCTTCAGTTGTGTCCGACTCTGTGCGACCCCATAGATGGCAGCCCACGAGGCTCCGGACCATGCTTTCCCCAATGCATGATACTGCACCTTCATCAGAAGTCCTATGACTGCGTGGCCCTCCTTCTAGACATCCTGCTCTCCTGATCTGTTTCTCTGTCCATATGTCAAAACTACAATATCTTGGTAATTGTAGCTTATGGCAAGTCTTGGAATCAGGTAGTGAAAACTCTCCACAGCATTGCTTCCCCGGTGACCCCGTGGAAATGAGTCCACTTGCCAGTGCAGGAGTAGCAAAGGGCGCAGCTTCAGTGCCTGGGTTGGGAAGATCCCCTGGAGGAGGGAAGGGCAACTCACTCTTGTATTCTTGACTGGGAAATCCCATGGACAGAGGAGCCTAGTGGGCTACAGTCTACAGGGTAGCAAAGAGTTGGACACGCCTGAGCGACTGCACACACATTTGTCTTTAAGATCGTTTCAGTTATCCTGGGTTCTTTAGATCACCGTACAGAGTTTAGAATCAGCTGGTTAATATTCGCAAAAACGCTTGCTAGGATTTTCAGTGGGATTGCATGGAAACTACGAATCAGTTGGGAGGAGAACTGACGTCGTGATAATACTGAATTTTCCAGTCCATGAGCTTTATCTCCCTACCTTTAATTTCTCTCAGAAATTGTTTTTATAAAAGTTTTCAGTCAGAGATTAAGCATGGCTTTTATTACATTTGTTCTTAAACATTTTGGTTTTTGATGCTATTGTAGATTAGTGCTTTTTTTTTAAAAAAAAAAGTTTTTCATTTGCATGTGGCTAATACAAATAATTACAGATTTTTTTATATTGACCTTATCCTGTGATCTTGTTTAATTGGTCCAGCAGCATTTTTGTAGCTTCTTCAATATTTTCTATGTACATGAAATCATGTTAACTGCAAATAAAACCAGCTTTACTCTTTCTTTCTCAAATTTTATAGAATTTTCTTTTCCCTTCGTTATCGCTCTGTTGAACTGAAGTGCTAAGAACAGATACTGTGCCGCCTTATACCAACCCTACAGGAAGGCGTTCAATGTTCTGCCATTAAATACAGTAATGTAGGCCTTCCCGGTGGCGCCAGTGCAGGGGACAGGAGAGACTCGGGCTCACTCGATCCTCGATCCTTGGGTCAAGAAGATCCCGTGGAGGAAGCATGGAAACCCACTCCAGTATTGTTGCCTGGGGACCCTATGGACAGAGGGGCCTGGCAGACTACAGTCCATAGCGTTGCAGAGCCGGACACGAGTGAAGTGCCTGATCACACACTCATAATAATGCACGTTAAAGTGGTTGTTCTTTCGTAGATGCCGTTTTTCAGAATGAACACGTTTTCCTTAATCTGTAGTTTGCGGTAGTGACTTATATAGTGATTTATGTAATGATGTATGTAGATTTGATGTAGTGATGTAGTGATACATTGATGTTGAATTTCAACAAATGCTTTTTTTCTGTATCTATTGAAGTGATCACTTTCCCCCCTTTATTAATGTGATGAATTGGTTTCAAATGTTAAATCAACCTTCCATTCTTGGGATTAATCTTACTTGCTTAGGACATATTTTTGTATTACGCTTTCTACATATTGCTGAATTTTATTTCTCAGTGTCTTATTAAATATTTTTATGAAGAATGTTTGTGTTTAATTTACATTTTTGTCATACCTTTCTCAATTTTTGATATCAGAGATACACTGGCCTCAAAAAATGAATTGAGGAGCGGCCCTTCCTAGTTGATTTTTGGACAGATTTTGTGTATGAATGGATTAATTTTTTGGTAAGTTTTCTCTACATTTTTTATTTCAATGATTTCATCTGCTCTTACTTTTATTTCTTTAAGTGATTTGTGTTTTCTTTATACACTAGCTTCTTAAGAAGGAGACTAATATTCATTTTCAATTTCTTTTTTGGATAGCATATGCATTTAAACTTGCAAAGTTTCCATCTTGTACTGCTTTTTCTGAATCTCATATATTTTTGATATGTTTGTTTTCATTATAATTCAGTTCAAAACATTATATTGTGATTTTTCTCCCTTTGAATACAGCGTTACTAAGAAGTGCATTTTAAATTTTATAAATATTGGATTTTTAAAAATAACTATTTTATTGTTATAATTTCATTTTAATCAGCAAATATGCAGTATAAGATTTTGAAACTTTTTGAAATTTACTGGGATTTTATTTTTGTGGCCCTGCATATGGTTCTTCTTGGTGAACATTCCATGGGCACTAAAAAATGATGTCTGTTCTATGGCTTTGGATGTGGCATTGATACAGTTTTTGATAGAGTTGTCCAAATTTTCCATATACCTAATTTGTTAATTAGTGATAATTTCAATTCCTGAGAGAGAAGTGTTAAAATCTCTAACAATGATTGTGCTCTATTTATTTCTCCCTTTACTTCTATCAGTTTTTGAAACTTTGCTTTTATGAGTATTTACATTTCTTCTTGTTATGTCTTCCTCAGAAAAAGAGTTTTTATCATTAGGAAATGACTCTTGTTCTCTCTGGTGATGCGTTTGTTCTGAATTCTATGTTTTTGTTATGAATATAGCCACACAAGCTTTCTTAAGCATACACTTTATGTTATACATTTTTCTATTCTTTTATTTTTAATCTGTCATTTCTTATATTTAGAATGTAATGCTTGTAGTAATTAGATCATTAGGTTTTATCTTTTTATGTGATCTGAAATTTTGTCTTTTGAATAGCGTTTTGTCCATTTATATTTAATGCAGTTGCTGCTATCGTATTCATTTTCTATTTGTCCCATAAATTTTTTATTTCCTTTTTCCGCTTTATTCTCTTTTTTTGAGTTATAAATTTTAAAAGTTTAACTTTTTGCTTTCTCTTTTTTAGCTAGGCCTGTTGGTGGTGGTATTGTCGGTTTTCTTTTGTATTTAGTGGTTACTGTAGTGATTAAATTGTGCATTTTAACCTAGCATTGTCTATTTAACATTAATATTAAACACTTCTGATAAAATATCAAGTATTATTCCATTTAAATTCACTGTCCTATGTACAGTTATCTTAATACCATTTTCTATTATATATCTTAAAAATTTCACAATATAATATTGATAGTTTACCATGAAGAAATTAGAAAAGGAGAATAGTTTCTAATATTTATCCATGTATTGACTGCTCATAGTGCTCTTTATTCCTTCCTGTATTTCCAAATTTTGTTTTGATATTATCATCATTCATAAAGAACTTTATCATTTTTATAGCTCATGCATGTTTCCTTAGCTTTCATTTCTCTGAAGGTGTTTGCGCCCTCATTTCAGAAGATGCTTTCAATGAGCATGCATACAGAACTGACAGGTTTCATCTTTCAGCTCCTAAAGATTCCGTTACTTTATACACTGGCTCATGTTTTTTGTTTGTTTTCCTGATTAGCAGTTAGGAGTAGTTAGTTCTGTTCTGTGTGTATTTAATATATTGTTTTTATCTGACTGCTTTCAAAATATATCTTTTTGTCTTTGGTTTACAGCAGCTTTACTCTGACACATCCAGGTGGGGTTTTATTTTTATTTATCCCAGTAAGGGACTGCTGTGCCCCTCAAATCTGTAGGCTGATGCTTTCCACAAAACTTAAATTCTCCAACATACTTACATTTCTGTCGACTGTTTTTCATCTTAATCAGGGGTCACATTTTTCCTCTTTTGTCTCATAATTTTTGATTCTGTGCTGAACATTGCATATGACAAAAGAAGTAATGTTATGTTTTCCTTGAGGTTTTTAAGCCTTGTTCTGGAAGGTGTTTCAATTGGCAGATCCCATTGATCCCATCAACTTACCTTTAGTCTTTGTTAAGGTGACTGAATATATTTTGGTTTGGGTCTCAGTTCTAGTATATAACTCTCTCTCATTCTGTATGTATCTATCTACCTAGATTCAGATCTCCAGAGAGAGAGAATATAAACACACAGTGCCTTTTCAATTAAAGAGATTATGTTTACTTTTTCACCAATGATTAAAATTATGAAGAATAAATAAAACTACATAGAACATTTATAGGAAAAACTTAGAATTCTGCTAAAAGATTCTACATGGAAACATGTCCTATACTTAACAATGAATAGATACTTTGGCAATAGAAATTAAATATAATCCAAGTAAAAACTTCTATTGGAATTTTTTACTTTGTCAGACTCCAGATTTAAAAAACATATTGTTCTTCCATAAATAGAAAAGTCCAAAGATGGAAAATTCATGAGGTAAAAAATAAACTATCCAGATGTTATATGTATTATGAAGCTTTAGTAAGATAAAGGATTTGAAACTTAGTATAAAAATAGAACAACATAATAAAATATAAAAAATAGAATAAAAGATGTATAAAAACTCTAACATATATAAATATTGTATATGATAAATGTAACATTTAAAAGCAGTGAGAAAGATAAATTATATAGGAAACACTGTTGAACAAATAACTAACTATTTAACAACAACAAAAAATTCAACCTGGGTCTCTTGGTTCATACTTTATATACCAATGTAAATTCCATATGGATCATAAATTTAAGGTGTAAAATCCAATTTAAGAACAAAACATGTAAGAATTTTTATTCAGTGTGGAAAAGAACTTGGTTAGCAGGAAACAAAATCCACAATGGCAATTTAAAAAAAAAAACTATAAATTTACTGACTTGGCATCAAAAATACCCAAAGTAAAAAGATAAGTAACAAGCTGGGAGCAAAGACAATTTTACCTGGTACACAATAAATACCTATATTCCGTTCTTGATACGTAAAGAGCTCTTACAGGATGTTTGGGAAAAGTCATATCTAATACACGACTGTGTAAAAGACTTGAATAATCATTTCATGGGTGAGTCAGTCAGTCAGGTCAGTCGCTCAGTCATGTCCAACTCTTTGCGACCCCATGGACTGCAGCACGCCAGGCCTCCCTGTCCCTCACCAGCTCCCGGAGCTTGCTCAAACTCATGTCCATCCAGTTGGTGATGCCATCCAACCGTCTCATCCTCTGTCGGCCCCTTCTCCTCCCGCCTTCAATCTTTCCCAGCATCAGGGTCTTTTCCAAGGACTCAGTTCTTCGTATCAGGTGGCCAAAGTATTGGAGTTTCAGCTTCAGCATCAGTCCTTCCAATGAATATTCAGGACTGATCTCCTTTAAGATGGACTGGTTGGATCTCCTTGCAGTCCAAAGGACTCTCAAGAGTCTTCTCCAACACCACAGTTCAAAAGCACCAATTCTTTGGTGCCCAGCTTTCTTTATATTCCAACTCTTGCATCCATACATGAGGATGGATGTATGGAATGTATGGATGGATGGACTACTGGAAAAACCATAGCTTTGACTAGATGGACCTTTGTTGACAAAGTAATGTCTCTGGTTTTTAATATGCTATCTAGGTTGATCATAACTTTCCTTCCAAGGAGCAAGCATCTTAATTTCATGGCAGCAGTTGCCATGTGCAGTGATTTTGGAGCCCCCAAATATAAAGTCTGTCACTGTTTCCATTGTTTCCCCATCTATTTGCCATGAAGTGATTGAACCAGATGCCATAATCTTAGTTTTCTGAATGTTGAGCTTTAAGCCAACTTTTTTACTCTCCTCTTTCACTCTCATCAAGAGGCTCCTTAGTTCTTCTTTGCTTTCTGCCATAAGGATGGTGTCATCTGCATATCTGAGGTTATTGATATTTCTCCTGGCAATCTTGATTCCATCTTGTGCTTCATCCAGCCTGCCATTTTGCATGATGTACTCTGCATATAAGATAAATAAGTAGGGTGACAATATGCAGCCTTGACGTACTCCTTTCCTGATTTGGAACCAGTCTGTTGTTCCATGCCCAGTTTTAATTGTTGCTTCTTGACCTGCATACAGATAACCACAATGGTGTGATCACTCACCTAGAGCCAGATATCCCAGAATGTGAAGTCAAATGGGCCTTAGGAAGAATCACTATGAATAAAGCTATCAGAGGTGATGGAATTCCAGTTGAGCTATTTCAAATCCTCAAAGATGATGCTGTGAAAGTGCTGCACTCAATTTGCCAGCAAATTTGGAAAACTCAGCAGTGGCCACAGAACTGGAAAAGGTCAGTTTTCATTCTAATCCCAAAGAAAGGCAATGCCAAAGAATGCTCAAACTACCGCACAATTGTACTCATCTCAGACGCTAGCAAAGTAATTCTCAAAATCCTCCAAGTCAAGCTTTAATAGTACATGAACCGTGAACTTCCAGATTTCCAAGCTGAATTTAGAAAGCACAGAGGCACCAGAGATCAAATTGCCAACATTCATTGGATTATCGAAAAAAGCAAGAGAGTTCCAATTTCATGGATAAAGAAATACAAATGATTTTAAACTTTGGGTAAAAAGCTTCATTCTTTATTAAAAATAAAAATTCAAATAAGACACCATTTCTAGCTCTTAGATTTATAAAACATTTAAAAACTCTGAACACTTTGTATGGATGAAGTTGAGTGAAAATCAGCATTTTGTACACTTTCAATGGCACGTCTCAGGTGACACCGTGGTAAAGAATCTTCCTGTCAACGCAGGAGATGTGAGTTTGATCCCTGGGTCACAAAGATCCCCTGGAGGAGGAAATGGCAAACCACTCCAGGATTCTTACTTGGGAAATCCCATGGACAGAGGGGTCTGTGGGGATGAGGGTGGGGTTCAGTCCATGGGACAGAGGAACCTAGTGGGCTACAGTCCATGGGGTCATAAAGAGTCTGACATGACCGAGCATACACATTTTTCATGAAGGTGTACATCTTAGCTTCATCTTCACATACAGTTTGATCTCTTTACCCAGGAATTCTCCTTCAGTACCCATCAGAAAAGAATGCTCATTTTAATTGCAGAAAAAGGTTAGAAAATAATAATTGTTCAATAATAGGTTGTTCTTTAAACGATTTTTGGTATATCTATAAAGCAGGAGAGAAAAATAAGATGTTTCGGTATATGCCTTGATAAGGAATTGAGTTGTATTTTTAATTGAAAAAACAATATACACAATATATTACATTTGTGTAAATAAGCAAGGTCCGCACAAAAAAGCTTGTGTGTCCTTGAAGGATACACAAGAAACCAGGAGTGATAGTGACCTCTGAGTGTGAAGTTTCACCGCTAGGGAGGGAGGGAGACTTCCTTTCTGGCTGTACTTTATTCCACAGTTTAATTTTTTGTAATGTATATAAATTACTTTTTATTAAATATTTTAAAGCATTATTTATGAGTCCCTTTCCAAGTCTGACATTCTAGGAGGCTATGGTCATGAAATGGTAATGAGGCAGTGAAATTGGACAGAATCTGAAAGATTTCAGGTCAGCGAGTATGATGGGAGTTTAGAAAACTTCCTTAATGTGGTTCATTCTGAGTCAATTTGTAAACAAGTTACTAATACTCATTTCATGGTATTTTTAGGAGTTTTGAGCTATGGATAACTGTGCTATGAATCACATATTCATATTTACATGACAGTTAGATTCATTGCTTCCTCTGTGACAGTGAAAATACTGTGTAAAATATTTTGAAGTCTTAAATGTGATTGACAGTTTCCTTTTATAAGCTGAAGGATATCAGTCATAGCAGCCACATCTTGGCTTCCTCGTTCTGCTGACCTTTGTTTCTCTTCAAAGGGGGATGGTATTCTGAGCCGGACTGACTGGAATCATGAGATGTCATAAATCTTCTCATCCGCAACATTCGTTGTATTCGCTGATAAAGAGGCGTTAAGTGTAAAGCATTGTTTGGTCATCCTAGGACATTGAATTCACTACTCTGTACAAGTGGACACAGTGCATAACACCAGGGGCTGTCTCTCTATAAGATCTGTGACAAACCAGCAGGGCCAATGGGCCTCCCCAGTGGCTCAGTGGTAAAGAATCAGCCTGCCAAAGCAGGAAACAGAGGAGATGCGAGCTCCGTCCTTAGGTCAAGAAGATCCTCTGGAGAAACGGATGGCTACCCACTCCAGTATCCTTACCTGGAGAATCCCATGGACAGAGGAGCCTGGCGGGCTACGGTCCATGGGGTGGCAAAGAGACGGAGGTAGCTGAAACGACAGCACACGAGGCAGCGTAGCAGATGGCACAATGGCCTCTCTCCTGTCCCTGAATTTCTGGGGCAATCACACCAAGGCTACTAGCTGTTCTCATGACTCCTATTTATTTCGCCCATTCCTATTCAGGGATCACGTCCCCGTCAGCCAGCTTCAGCCCAGCAAACCTCTCTGCTGTCACTGAACTCACACTCTGCTGTGTTCCCTGCACTCTGGGGCCACCTGGACACCGGGTGCCCAGCTCAGGAGTTTCCAGGCCACTAGAGGATGAGCACGAGACACAGCGAGACACAGTAACTTGGAGTTACAGCTGCTTGGAAATCAGGCCACCTCTGAAATCTAAGGAAGGAAAAGCCCAAGATAGGGTGGAGTTTATAAAACCCTGTGAGTTCATCAGAGAACTTCCAGCTTCATCCCAGGTGCTGACTCTGGTTTTGTACCTGGAGTGGTCTTCCCAGAGTGAGAGGCGGTCGATTCTAGAGTAGCTGAGCTCTCGGAAGAGAGGCCGTGCTAAGGGTCGGGGGGCGGGGGGGAGGTCAAGACTTTGAAGAACAAGACTGTGCGTGTGGCTTCATCTTCCAGGCTGCAGGGGCACTTGCCCAAAATCCCACCTGAACACCTGGGTGAAGATTCTGGAGAACTGTCTCAGGCCTGCTGATGCACAGGCTGTGGGCTTGGGCAGGGGGGACACGCACCTTAGTCGGAACCCAGGGGATCCACAAACACCAGAGCCGCCAGCTTCAGAGTGGTTAGCACCAGCTCCCTGGGCCAGGAGTCTGTGTTCCCTGGCTCCTCCCAGTGCTCACCGAGTGACAGGAAGAGTCTTCCTTCTCAAGAGGAGGCCTAAGCATGGAAACTGAGATGAGTTCTGATTCTCCCCAACTAGGAAGTTCAGTCCAGTTTAATTCGGTTCAGTCGCTCAGCCGTGTCTGACTCTGTGACCCCATGGACTGCAGCACGCCAGGCCTCCCTTTCCATCACCAACTCCCAGAGTTTACTCAAACTCATGTCCATCCAGTCAGTGATGCCACCCAACCATCTCATCCTCTGTTATCCCCTTCTCCTCCTACCTTCAATCTTTCCCAGTGTCAGGGTCTTTTCAAATGAGGCAGTTCTCATCAGGTGGCTAAAGTATTGGAGTTTTAGCTTCAAACTCAGTCCTGCCAATGAACACCCAGGACTGATCTCCTTTAGGATGGACTGGTTGGATCTCCGTACAGTCAAGAAGGAGGGCAATTCGATAGCCTGAGTCCCTCTGTGGATTCATCTTGTTTGCTCGAAGGGAAAAGAGTTTTTTTTATATTAATATTATCAGGAAGAGTCAGGTAGAGGAGCAGGAGGCAGAGAAGGAACACTGCGGGGTGAGGCCAGACGTTTATTCACTTTAGAGACATCGCCTGAGCACGTGCTCTGTGCCAGGCAGCTTTGCACATGCCCAAGGATGGAGGGCAGGAGGAGGAGGGAGAGGCAGGGGATGAGAGGTTTGGATGGCAGCACCGACTTGACGGACCTGAGTTTGAGCAAGCTCTGGGGGACAGTGAATGACAGGGAAGCCTGGTGTGCTGTAGTCCATGAGGCTGCAAAGAGTTGACATAACTTAGCAACTGAACAACAATACAAGCCAAGGCCTGAGCCTCTGGGATAACAGAGCCTGGTTTGCTTCTCACAGGACCGGAGGCGACAGCAGGCCCACGGCCAGCGGATACTGCCCAGGCCGCCATCTTGGTTCACAGGCCCGCTGAGCGCCGAGGTCCACCCTTACCTGCTTTTGTTCCCTCCCATTCTTGCCTCTCTGAGTGGAGCTGGGACACTGAAGGTCTGTGTCCCTCTCCACTTAGGATTCCTTCCAGGTCATTTGGAATTCATTCCCGGGACTTGCTCCAGATAGAGTCGCATACCTCAGAGCGCTGGATCGCTCACTGATGTTGCTGTTTTAACCGTTTTCTGCAAACTTTATGTGTCCTGAGTTTGCTAGGCCCCAGAGCTTCCTAAGTGCCTGATTTGAGGAGTGGTAAGTTTTGCAGAGCAGATAAAGCAGAACAACAGGGAACCCGTTGTTTTTGCATTAAGCTGTGGACTTGCTCCCAGTTCTCTTGGAACATGGCATCTCTCGTGTAATCTGCTTTCAAACAGCCCTGAAGTGGCCCTGCACAGATGTGTGAATGAACACCTGCCAGTTTTGGGCGCTGGTCATAAAGGTGGCACCAGCTCTCAGCAGGCTGCCCTGCGGAGAGGTGCAGACTAATATCACCCCCTCCTTCCATGCTTGGCCAGGTGCTTGGGCTCTTTCTGGCTGTTTTTCCCAAGATGACTTCAGCTTGGATGCTTCCAGCTCAGCTTGGCCAAGTTGTATCCATCCGATTGTCATCAACGTCACCACCACCATCCGGGGGTATTTCCTGTGTGCCTCTTGCCAACTGTTGCCAATTCTACTAATGTCCTTGACTGGCTGTCATGTGCCAGACCCTGTGCTAAGCTCTGGGCAGAGGGCCACACATAGCTTTCTGGCTCAAGGAGCCCAAGCTGGAAGGATCAGGGTAATGTGCAAACACAGCATTTCAGAATAACACAAATTGAGGTATGAACTGGATGTTACAGGGACAAAACAGGGTCACTTAGAGGTGATCAAGGGCAGCGATGTCCAGGAAACCTTCTCAGAGCAATAGTGCCCAGAGAAGGATAAGTCAGGATGAGCTAGGCAAGGGAAAGCAATGAGTTCAGAAAATTCTCCAAGGGCATCGAAACTTGGGTCCAAGGTCAAAATCAGAACCGGAAAGAAACTCCATCTCTATTTCTGCCGTGGATCAGAATCAGGTGGGAGGCTGGCTGAGACTCTGGGTTCCTTCCTACGTGGACCAGTGAGATTTACGTCACGTGCTTTCTCCTAGCGTGAATCCTCCTGGTTCTGGACCATCTCAGGAGAGCCTCGGAGAACCCCTGCCAGCATCTCATCCCACCCTGCCCTATTGAGGTACCCCAGAAGCAAGGTCCAGGGAGCCAGGCTGGTCCAATCTAGAGAGGACCGTGGATCAAGATCATAAGGCTCTCTCTGCTTTGGATTTGGTTTGGCATCACTACACAGCTGGGACCTTCCATTAGGAAAATGAACTGTTATCTACGTTCATCTACTGTTTAGCCCATACGAACATATCCCTGACCATCCTCAAAATACGTTTGATGGTTTTCTCTTTCAGACAGAAACCCATTCAGGATTATGCTGTCGCTGTTCAGTTGCCCAGTCCTGTCTGATGCTTTGCAACTCCGTGAACAGCGTGCAGCGCGCCAGGCTTTCCTGTCCTTCAGCATCTCCTGGAATTTGCCCAAACCCATGTCTATTGAGTCAGTGATGCTATCTAACCATCTCATCCTTTGCCGCCTTGACTTCAATCTTTCCCAGCATCAGGGTCTTTTCCAATGAGTCAGTTCTTCACATCATGTGGCCAAAGGATTGAAGCTTCATCTTCAGTATCAGTCTTTTCAATGAATATTCAGGGTTGATTTCCTTTAGGGTTGACTGGTTTGAGCTCTTTACTGTCCAAGGACTCTCAAGAGTCTTCTCCAACACCACAATTTGAAAGCATCAGTTCTTCAGTGCTCAGCCTTCTTGACAGTCCAGCTCTCACATCTCTACATGGCTACTGAAAAAAACAAGGATTATGAATGGCTTTTCATTATTATAACTTCTTAGTGTCTTTTAATCTAGGATATGTCCCCCTGTTTTCCTTTAATGACTTTTTTCAGATCAAGTTTTTTTAAGGGCTTCGTCTATAGAAAGTCCTATTCTGGAGGCTGCTTGATGGCTTCCTTGTGGTAGTTTAACTTGCTCTTCTATCCCCTTTCCAGTAAACTGTAGGTAGCTCTAAAGCCTTGATTCAGTTAAACATGTTTGGCAACGATAGTTGAATGTCATATCCCTGCACTTCATGGGCAGATGGCAGATTCTCCCACAATTATTGATGCTGCTCAAGATAATAACTGTCATGTCCTTCCCTGATGAAGACACATTTTTCCTTTTGAACTTGGAGGGGGGCAGTGAGCAATACATGATTGTTCTTTCATCTGATTGTTCTAGCATCTATTGTTAGCTCTTGCTTCTTGAATCAATTATTTCTTTGGTGAATGGAAAATGGTGATTTTTTTTTAAAGGAATGAGCTTTTCTTATGTTGAATATGATTATAAAATGTGACAGCGTCTTTTTATTTCTGGTTGTATTTTATTTATCATGCTTATGTATATAGACTAGTTTCTAATGGTCTGTTCTGATGAACAAAGCCGCACGAACTCTGAAGGCATTTCTGTGCCTTTGGGCCAGTGTTCTTTAAGGTACAACTCCTAAAAGTAGAGATGGAGGTCTATGTAGGGAACGTTGTCACGAAAATTGCTAGAATTCTCACCAGAAAGGCTGAACCGAAGCCTTCTGTCTCCAGCAGCAAGGCCTGCACCCTGCTGTCCTCTGGGCCTGCCCAGTGCAAGAGAACCACAGTCTCAGGGAGGAAAACAGAAGTCTATGGTCCTCATATGAAGATGAGGACTGTTTCATAAATAGAGAGAGAAAAAGGAAAAATACAATGCTGATTGAACTCAACAATTCACAAAATGGCGGTCTTCACAACTCTTTCTTTCCTGAGCAACAGTCGCCTATAAACAGAGTTTCCTCCTAGCCCGGATCCCTCTCAAGCGACTACCTGCCTGCGTGTGTGCTGAGTCACTTCGGTCGTGTCTGACTCTGAGGCCCCGTGGCCTGTAGCCCGCCAGGCTCCTCTGTCCATGGGATTCTCCAGGCAACAGTACTAGAGTGGGCTGCTACACGGGATGTCCAGACCCAGGAGGCGAGCCATGCTTCCTGCAGCTCCTGCATCGAGGCAGATTCTTTCCCACTGAGCCCCTGGGGAAGCCCCACAAGACGGCAGTTCCTTCTAAAGAGAGAGGAACTCGCGTCTGAAAGTAACCACTCTCGCCTTCTGTTTCTCTTCCTGTTTTACATCACACACACACACACACGTCCCCCAGGTTATGAATTTCCATGTATTCACATTTGTATTAATAATAAGTTACTGGCATCATCATCATTATTATTGATGCTCAGCTGTCTGTCCTGAATGTGGCCAGCAGGAATTCCTTCTCGCTGGCCCTGGTGTGCTTGTGAGAGGCCTCCATTTGTGTCTGAATTCTTTCTTACTCTCTGATAGGAAAAGACATCTAGCCTCACCCTGCGCTTTCCTTATCCCAGAGCAGGGATCAGCAGTTTCTGTAGAACTGGGAATGGCATTTCGAAATCAAAGTTCAGATGCTGAATGTGCTCCCTGATACTGGGCTCTCCTTGCCTTTGGGGGTTATTATTGGATAAAGCGAGTTCATCTGGATATTCCAGCTCAAATTTTGGGCTTCCCAGGTGGCCCCAGTGGTAAGGAACCCACCTGCCAATACAGGAGATGTAAAAGACTCAGGTTCAATCCCTGGGTTGGGAAGATCCCCTGAGGAGGGCCTGGCCACCCACTCCAGTGTTCTTCCCTGGAGAATCCCATGGACAGAGAAACCTACAGTTCATGGGATCACAAAGAGTCAGATGTGACTAAAGCGCTTAGCATGCATGCTCAAATTTTACATCACAAGACATTCCTTTGTCATTCAGTCGCTCAGTCATATCCCACGCTTTGCACCCCATGGACTGCAGCACACCAGGCTTCCCTGTTCTTTACCATCTCCTGGAGCTTGCTCAAACTCATGCCCATTGAGTCGGTGATGCCATCCAACCATCTCATCCTCTGTTGTCCCCTTCTCCTCCTGCCTTCAACCTTTCCCAGCATCAGGGTGTTTTCTAATGAGTCGGCTCTTTGCATCAGGTGGCCGAAGTATTGGAGCTTCAGCTTCAGCATCAGTCCTTCCAATGAATATTCAGGATTGATTTCCTTGTTCCTAACTTCTTTGAATTTATATATCTTTTTATATGGAAAATGTTTGCTCCTACTTTTTAACTTTATCATTTGACATTATTACACTTTTTCAAAATTTCTATGTGAACTTCCTAGTATCTGATAGGTGAGAAATGGTACTTTCAGTATCATCTTAATTTGCACCTCTCTTATTGTGAGTGAAGTTGAATATTTTGCTTATGTTTCAGGGCAGTTTTCCTTTCTTTATTTTTGAGCCGCCTGATCAGGTCACTTGCCTATTTTCCTACCCAGGTTTTACTCATTGGTTTTCTCTATTTTAAGAGCTTTCTCTAGATCAGGGCTAAACCTCCTAGTTTTTGACAGAAGATGTGAGTATGTTCCTCTGCTCTGTCCTTGTTTGTGAGTGTTTGCTTGCAGAGGTTTTTATTTCAAAAAAAAAAAAAAAAGATAAGAGGACTGTTATTGGCTGAAATGGCCTACCAATAAGCTGTGGTACAAATACAGTGTTCACCGAGCAGGATGAACACTAGAGGTGAGCTCTCATTGGTGCAGCTGGGGTATTCAAGGTGATGCGTGGCTCCCACCTGCTCAGAAGAGGCACAAGACTCCAGCTAGGCCCCTGGGCTCTGCCCCAGGAACCTTTTCAACTGAACCCTGGGTGCCATCCCTGACTCCATCCATTAGGTTTGGAAGAATTCTGGTTGCTGGACGCCAACCAGGAGGGTGACTCAGTCCTGAACCATGGGATGTGGTCATGTTGACCTTGAGTGATGCCTTCACAAAAAAGGCTGCTGCTCACCCAAAGAGCAGAGTGCTGGACCTCTTGGACTCCCGGGGAGGTTGTACGAGCTGTCTTACACTTGTTTGCTGCCCAGTGTTTGTTTGGTAAGTATATACGTGTGGCTGTATCAATCTGCTCTCCAACAGGAGGGAGCTGGTGCCCACACCGAAGGGTGGGAGTGGAGGAGGGAGGCGACGTCTGTAGCGAGAGACAAGTGAGGAGAGGACAAGTGTGAGGCAGAGGGAAGCTCACGAGTCTGGGAGTCCTAGGCTGGGAGCAGCTGAATGGATGTCACCTGTTAGCCTAAAGCATCCATGGAATAGCAGATCCTGCAGCTAGGCCTCAAGAGGGAATTTGCAGAGAGAAGGTCACTTTGAGAGCAGCAGTGAGGTTTAGTCACAGGACAAAGGCTTCCCAGAGTGACTTTTCAGAGCAGTAGCCAGGGGAAGGTGTACTTGGCTGTGCTCTCTTCCTCCCTCTGATGTTATGTGAGATCCTGAAGTCAGCTAGCGTCCAGAGCGCGAGGGAGCCCTGGCTGTCAGCCTCCCGGGGCAGAGACGGCTGCAGAGGATGACTGTTCATCAGTCAATCATGTCCAGCTCTTTGTGATCCATGAACTGCATCCCACCAGGTTCCTCTGTCCATGGGATTCTCCAGGCAAGAATCCTGGAGTGGGTTGCCATGCCCTCCTGGAGGGGACCTTCCCCATCCAGGGATCCAACCTGGGTCTCCTATGTTACAGGCAGATTCTTTACCACTGAGCCACCAAGGAAGGGGATGAGAGCCAAGAGCTAGTGCTCATCCATGTCCAACCTTCTCCCGTGATCCTCCAGGAGGGACCTCAGAGTTGCCTGTGAGTCACTTACATGGGTCAGTATGTGACACGCAGCTGCCGGGGAGAGGGGTCAGTATGTGACACGCAGCTGCCGGGGAGAGGGGTCAGGTGGGAGAGTCTGCAGTGGGAAAGACTATACATCTGTTTAATCTCTAAGAAGTTGCTCCAGGAATGGAAGCCGGGCCCGTGGGGCTGTACCAGGAAGCATGGGTTCCTGGGGGACTGACCAGACTCAGGGATGGGTGTGGAGTCAAGGTTTCAGAAACTTAAAGATGTTCCAAATCTGGGAGCTTAGGTGTCCCACAAACACAACATGGAAGCCACGGGGAGGGGGATGGCTTTGGGGGGTAGAATCCAGGGAGCAACCTGGTGGCTTAGAGGTAGGAAGAGATGTGCTGGAATTTGGGGACAAAACTGGGCTGTCATGCCTGCGGTGATAAGTGTAGCAATGGATTGTCGTGAGCTCATGTGCTCACCTGGGGAGAATTAGAGATGGAAGACATAAGAGCAAAGGGAGGACCACCGCTGAGATAAATATATATATATATAACCCCTGTCCCACTGCCTTTCAGTGGTCTAGTCAACGTGATCTAGTCAATATTGGTCCAGGCCACTGTGTGTCAGATGGGGGTGGATGCTGGCCCTTGGGAGGGGAGCAAAGAGACAAACACCAGGCCCTCGCATTGAGGTGGGGGACAGAGGAGAAAGACAGGTAACTACAATATGCCGTAGGTTGGCTGGACAGTGACAGGTAGGGCGTGGTTGACTAGCACACCCGTGTGCTCCACCTGCCGCCACCGGTGTGCAGGGACCAGACGTGTGAGAGCCGTAAGGGATGGGAGAGAGGTGCAGGCCAGCTGCTTCCTCCCACAGGAGGCCGAACAGGCCAAAGGAGTGGCGGCAGCGGACGTTCTGGGTGGAGCTGGCCTGGACCGCAGGCATGGGCTTCTAAGCCCCCCCGCCCTGCCCACTGCCCTATGTGCGGTCTTGTCTGGTATGAGGTGGGGGGTAAGGAACTCAGAAGCCCCCTCCCAGCCACGTGGTTATCAGGACCCCCAGCATGGAGGCAGGAAGGATATGCTGACTTTTAGGAAGATTCTGCCCCCCAAACTCTAAATCAGAGGTGGAGTTCTAAATTCCAGTGATTATTATTAAGCAAACACTTAAAATTCTCTGAGTGGATGGCCCTCCAAAATGCCTCTGGCTTGACACTGAACTGGGATTTTTCTGTTCAATTTACGGAGGTTATGCCTCTGGGCCCTGAAGGAGTGGACTTCTCCTTGCCCTCCGTGAAGCTCTCCTCTGCCTTGCAAAGAGCAGGAAATGATTTTCCTCCAGTGTCTTTTTGTCCAGCTGTGCTCGGCCTGTACAGTGGTCACTTCTACAGATCCAGGAAGAGCTAGAAACATAGTTGATTAGCAATAAAATTCCTGGGAGGTAGACCCCGGGAAATGTAGCCCGCATCCCCTGGGGCCAGCCCCAGTGGAGTGAGGTTTGGATCAGCTTCAAAAGACGTGGAACGAACTTCCCAACAGCCCTTGTCCGCTCCTCTGGCCCTCCACCTCCTCTCATTGGAGAATTCTTTTGACACTGATCTGCAGTCAGGACTCAAAATTAAATTCTTCTACATTATTAAATTGAGTATTTGGCTTAATATTTTAAAATCTGAGACCAGTGGAGACCCAAAAGCACTCCATCAGTGCCTCGCGTTCCTGTTGAAATTAAAAGCTTGCTGGAGAAAGTGCCGCTGAAGGATAGCTGCAGAGCATTCCCGGGTGGCCCCCTGTCTGTTTATGGGTCTCTGAGCATTTCTTTCCAAGCTCATGTTCTAAGCTCCCTCGACCCTCCTGAGTATATTCACCAAAATGGACTGCAAAGTGCCAAAATTGGAATCCATCCTTTTATTTTCTTCTTCTTGGTTCCTCTAACACGATGTAACTGTGAGACTGTGTTCCAGCCAGCCAGCTCAGACCCCTTGAAAAGTCTGTATGTAATCAAACCGTGGTGAAGGCATTTGGA
The DNA here is from genome assembly GCF_042477335.2 of Ovis canadensis. Taxonomy (NCBI): domain Eukaryota; kingdom Metazoa; phylum Chordata; class Mammalia; order Artiodactyla; family Bovidae; genus Ovis; species Ovis canadensis. The sequence continues at coordinate 63,400,166 of NC_091266.1, read as the reverse complement.
CCCTTACTTTGTATTTCAGCAGCTCATTTGGCTCTCAACTCTGAAAAAGTGCAAATTTCCTGTTGGCTTGGAATTAGTTTCAATTTTTTTTTTCCCTCCTCCTCCAAGACAAATCAAATGAGAACCTTCAGGATATCCTACACATGGAAGCTTGAGCTCATAGATCAAACGCCTCATTTGCCTTTCCTGGTGATATTTTTGCTCCATGTAAAATTACAGCAGATCTTGGCAACCGGGCCCCTGGATAGAGTTCCTGGGAAATATGTCAATTTTATGTCCAATTTTTATTACTGGGATCGGGGTGCAGTGTGGATTTAAATGCAGCCCACAATCTTAGTAATTCCATTGGTCTATTTGCTTGGTGGATTTACTTCTGAATCCTTCGAAGTGGCTTCTTTGGTTTTTTCATTTCTATTCTAGCCCTACATGTTTAAGTTTATACATAAAAGAGACAATGCTCAGTGGTACCCATTATGAATAAGGAAATGGTGCTTCCTTCTTCAGCTGGGCGATGATGCTCTAGTACATTCCTTCCTTCCAGCCCTGCAAAGACCCTTCTTATGTAAAGTCACCTGCACACCCTCCTCTTTCTTGCAAGACAAGGCAGCAATTGAGGGGTTAGAAGCACTTTTACCATCGTTTGGCCCATGTGCCTTTGGTATAGATTCAAACTGACGTCCTCTGAATGGAGCTCGAGTGGGAAACGCAGCAGGCTCTGAAGCCACTTTGTCGCAAGGGCTCCATTTCTCATGACTCAGTCCTCAGTGCACTGACCCCCCAGGCGGCCCGCCTGCTGGTCCTCAGGTAGTGCACCGCTGAAGGAGGCAAAGCACAGGAAGGGACAGTTTCTTCCTCTCGAGGTTGTGAGTAAATATGAACTAAACCCGTATTCTAATGAACGGCTACATCTGAAAGCCCATCGTGAAGACAGGCCTCCAGAGGTGCTGCCACGCGTCCAAGGTCACGGAAACGAGCGGCACAGGCTCTGAGCTTGGGTTCGCCCCGGAGTCTGATTGCGTGTTTTGAATGGTGGTCCTTGAAGTTCTCGAAGTAGAGAAGACTGCTACAACTGGTGCAGTTAACTGTATTTATTTAAAGCATTTAACTTGCTTAGCCTTCTGGCTGCAGAAGTTACACATGCTCTCTGTTCAAAGCTGGGTAAACTTTAAAAGAGTGTGAAGAAAGGCAGAGATGGAGCAGCCATACCTGGGCGGGCTTCCTTTTGCGTCGATTGACTACCTGGGTGCAGGATTTGGTATTCCTCTCCTAATAGGTTTTCTCTTGTTACCAAATACTGGGCGCTGGTGGGAAGATGATTTTCAGTGTTAAGCGGTGTTCAGTCCTGCGGCTGTTGCCCATTTATTTCACAAGCCCCCTGTTAGGGGCATTTAGGTTGTTTTTTTTAAATTAATTTATTTTTAATTGGAAGATCACTGCTTTACAACATTGTGCACTTTCCTGCCATACATCAACATGAATTAACCACAGGTGTACATATGCCGCCTCCCTCTGGCTCCTCCTCCTCAGCTACCAGCCCATCCCAACCCGCTAGGTCGTCACAGAGCCTGTTGGAGGTCCCTGCATCACACAGCACATTCCTGCTGGCCATCCCTCTTACATGTGGTCATGCATGTGTTTCCATGCTACCCATTCTTCCCACCCTCTCCTTCCCCTTCTGGGTCCACGAGTCTCTTCTCTACGTTCGTGTCTCCATTGCCGCCCTGCGCATAGATTCCTCATTACCATCTCTCTAGGTTGTATCTGACTTGTCACCGTTACAGAGAAAAACCTCAGGGAACTTCTAGTCCACTCTGACTGAGAGTCAAGAGGTAGCAGCCCTTTGTTGGAGGGGAGCAGTGTTCACACTGTTTTTATATTTTATTATCTAATTGCCCTCCAAAACGGTGATAACAATAGGGCTTTTGCCAACAGTCTGTGAAATGCCTCCTTTCACCAAACCTTCAAAAAAGCTTAATGAAAAATTTACAGTAGTGACCGTGGATTAAGCAAATCATTTCATCCCCATTCCCTTCACTAACAGTGAAGTTGACCATTTGTCATGTTGCCGACCTTATTTCTTATTTTGTGACTTGATTGTTTACTTTCCCATTAGTTTGTTCATCTTTTATTGCTTTGCAAAAAAATCTTTATTTAGTAGGCATGTTTACTTTTTGCAATGTGATAGGAATAATTTTCCCAGAATGCAGTGGTCTTTTCTTGTTGTCTTTATCAGTCTCCTTTTCATATTTAATTAAGGCAGTTAGATCTGTCTCTTTTATTACGATTTCTTTCTTTGTGTCACGCTGGGAAAGACTTTCCTGCTCTGAGATCAGTAAAATGGTAATCTACACTGTGTTCTAGTTCTTTTATAATTTTGTGATTTATATTTTATCTTTTCATCTAACGTGTATAATAGAATATACCATGAGGTAAAGATCTGGGTTTTTTTTCTTTTTCTCTTTAAATAATTAAGGAATTATACCAGCACTTTAAAAATCATTATCTTTTTGCCAGTGATTTAAAAATGACACCTTCATTAGCTATTACATCCAAGTGCATTTCTGAATTTCTCATGTGATGCCCTTTGGGGCAGTTTATTTGTTGTTTTTACAGATACTACAACAGGCCTCCTAGGCTTTGTTTTCATTATATTTTCAATCTTATATACGGGGATGATAGATTTTTGCATATTTATTTAGTTCCCAATCACTTTAGGGAACTCTTGTGCATTTTGACATTTTTTCATCATAGAAATTTTTCGAGGTAGACAATTGTATCAACTGCATACAATGACATTTAACTTGTATTTTCTAGCACTATTTCCAACATGTCTCTTTGACCCAATTTATCGGTATTTATCACTATATGTATTTGTTTAACTTCCCCTATTTTATTTTTTAGTTCTTTAATTTTCTTGCTTGATTCATACTCAAATGTGATGGCTCGTGCTTGGGTTGCACTTCTTTTAAGAAGTCTTCTTCAAAAGCATTCTTGTCTTCAGCATCTTGAAAGCAATGGTATCCCACTTTTGTTTTGAGGGACCTTTCCACTGGGCTCACACAGTTTTTCTCATCTCCAAATAAGAAGGAACCTATTTTGACCTGGCATTTCCATGGAGCATCCACAGACCTAGGATGCTGTTGGAATCCCTTTTGTAAATCTTAGCTGTAGGGTTGGTAGACAAACATTTCTGCTAAAGTTCAGGGGCACAGGGTAGTGGGGGTTGGGAGGGACTTGGAATTGTGGGCAACTCTGGAAAGAGACCATCCTTCCTACACATGGTCCCTGTGTTTGGGGAAGCAGCCCAAGGAGATAGGGTTTGCTCATGACCAAGCTTTCAGGTCATTATCAGCAATGGCTTTGCCCACCTCTCCTCACGTTACTGTTGGCCAGTCAGAGACAAATCCCACCTACCAGGCTAGATTTTACTTTGGGTAACTTCTGTGAGGGCTTCCTTGATGCTCAGCTGGTAAGGAATCCCTCTGCAATGCAGGAGACCCCAGTTTGATTCTTGGGTTGGGAAGATCCCCTGGAGGAGGGGATGGCAACCCATTCGAGAATTCCCATGGACAGAGGAGCCTGGCGGGCTACAGTCAGCCCATGGGGTTGCAAAAAGTAGGACACGACTAACTAAACACAGCACAGACACCTCTGTGTAACTCCAGTGTCACTGATTCCAAATGCTCCCTCCTGCCCGGCTGGCAGTGGTCCGTTGACAGGCTGCAAACTGGGGATTGCTAAGGGGCCCTTTCTAGAATCTCCTTCTTGAACTTTAAGGGAAGGTTCTGGGGTCCACAGTCCTGAAACACAGCTGTTCTAATGCTCCTATCACCACTGGCTGTGCTTTGAACACGGGTGGCTGGCGATGACTCTGGAGGTGCTTAAACGTCTTAGTACATGAAGGCAGTTTTGGCACTGATGCTAAACTTTAGCGGAGCAACCCCAGTGCATAATCATTCTCTTTCAACCTGGAAGGAGATCGGCTCTTGACGCTGCTGTTCTTGCTGTTCATTCGCTAAGTCATGTCCAACTCTTTGCGACCCCATGGGCTGCAGCAAGCCGGGCTTCCCTGCCCTTCACTATCTCCTGGATTTTTATTAAACTCATGTCCATTGAGTCGGTGAGGCTATCCTACCATCTTATCCTCTGCCGCCCCTCTTCTTCTCTTGCCCTCAATCTCTCCATCAGTATCTTTTCCAATGAGTCGGCTCATGGCATCAGGTGGCCAAAGTACTAGTGCTTCAGCATTAGTCCTTCCAGTGAATATCCAGGGTTGATTTCCTTTAGGACTGACTGGTTTAACCTCCATGCTGTCCAAGGGACTCTGAAGCTTCTCCTCCAGAACCACAATTTGAGAGCATCAGTTCTTCAGCACCCAGCCTTCCTTATGGTCCTGTGACTAGACAGATCTTTGCCAGTGAGGGCTGTGAAAATGGGTACCCCTGGTCCCAGCCCTGTTGAAGATTTATGTACCTTTAAATGTATATTTGCCTAGTTCTTCTTAGCTATCTCCAAAGGCAGATATTAGATTCAGCTTTCCTCCTCATTCAGCAGACTTATGGAGGAAGAACTGAATATCCATCCATGTAGAAACTTTAATCAATCTATATAAATTGCACCATTGGTCATTAAAGACCTTCCACCTTGACTCACTATTTAAAACACTGTGATAAGGAAAAGCATTTTATTGTCACAAATAATTTTTCCCTGTGGAAACTGGTAACAGAATATTCTCTGTTGTTTGATTTTTTTTCCTTCAGGATCCTTCAAAAGTTTATGAATCTGATGAGTTGTTTTCAGTGCTGAATCGTGAGAGGTTTAGTACTATCAACCCACCCCAAAATATAAGGATGTGCCTTCAAGTAGATTCAAGGTCATCAACAAAATTTATCATGAGCACATCATCTGAGATTTCATTTATAAATTAGCATGTATCATCTTTCTTCTTCTTAAGATAAAAGCAACACACACATATTCGTGCACGCATGGTGATTAAGTGGTACTTGTGTACAAAGACTTTTTCTTTTTATCTTTATGTATCATGTTTGAGTTTTGAGGGTGACTCCTGGTCCCAGTCCTTAGACCTGGATTTCTTTGTCTTCCACCAGATACTCTGTGATTTTACAGACATGTGCTGGGCTCGTACTGGGCCGATTTTGCCCTGCAGAGTGGAGCGCCCATCTCGGAAGCTCCACAGCTGCAGACACAGTCTCCTTGGTCATTTTGCCGTCCTCCTCTGAAGGTTTGGTTCAGCAGTAGAACGCTCTCCTTTGTTTTGATTCCTGTACTGTTTCCTCCAGGCAAAACTTGGCATCAGGCAGCTCTGTTTTGGCCTCCATCCAAGCAATTTAGCACCACAAGCTTCTCATTATAAGATGGGTTCACCTGTAGGATGGTCCCATGGTCTGGATACTGAGCCCGCATTATTATTATTAAGACGCTGCTTCTGTTCAACATATGTTTGCAGCATAGACAGTTAATTTCCCCGTATACAGACCTAGAGAGGTTCCTTGAGGGCTGGTGCTTCTTTGTTCTTGTTGGGAATTGGGAGAGCAGCTAGCTAACTTTCCAGCTGTCCCCTTCACATTGCTGTTTAAAATGAGAGATGACAAAGACCACAATTAGAACAAACAAATCGCCAGCATGTCTGTTCCTCTGCTGGAGAATGGGCCTTGAATTGCTCTGAATCTCTGAGAAATCATTTTCATTTGGGGTCACTATGAAACCATGCTTACGGTCCATATAAACTGTCTTTAATTTGAAAGGTGGTATGGGTTACCTCAGCCCATTGGTATCATCCTACTCCAAAGCTGATCTTTCGGGTTGAAAGAGAAAGATTACACACTGGGGTCGCGCCGCAAATGCTTTGCATCAGTGCGGAAACTGCCTCATGTACTAAGATGTTTAAGCACCTCCAAAGCTGTCGCCAGCCACCGGGCTGCTGGGAACACTAAATCAATCTGTTGTATGCGCAAAGCTAAGTCATTTATCTGTCAGGTAGTATTTCATATAAAACATATTTCTGCGCAAATGAAATACGTAAAAGAGTCTATTTCCGTCCCCAAGTCTGGCAATTTCCATTATTTCATGGATAAAATTGTCTTTTTAATGGAGCAAGGAGGTCCTTGGGCTCATTGGCCTTGGACTTCCTAAGGAGCGTCTATCGACATCATTGCAAATGTCCCGTGATTGTTAGAGGTGCTTGAGTCCTGTCTGATTATTGATTCTCTCCCAACCTACCCTTGAGTGCCACTCAGAGGAACACTCCTATCAGAAGGTCTGTTGAGGTTTTCCATGGTGACTTCTTGACAAAGTATCCATCTGTTTTCTGATTTGAAGCCCTATTTCATAGCCTTCTACTGAAGGCTGGGCAAGCTTTTTGAAGCCTGAGTTTATCTCACGCTCAGATTTATGCTCCCAGACTCTCCAAACGAGGACATGCCTTCTGGCCCCCTGGCATCTGCTGGCAGATCCCAACTCCGCTGTACACTAGTGTCCCACACTCTGCCTGTGCCTGTTTTGTTAAAAATTTCCCCTTTTCAATCAGAAATACCAAGTAGGAGTTGGATGAAGCATAACTGGCTCTCTTCCACCATTTCTGTATTTTTTTTTCCCTACAAATGAAATGAATCATTTGTAAGTTGATGCATTTAATATGGGGATCGTGGTCTGGTATCATTTCTCCAGACCTGGAATCTGATTAATGACACACCATTTCAGCTGAATTTATGTCCCTATTCACCTGGGAAAATGCAGTGTGTTCTTCCTTCACAAATAGAAAGGAACTGCGCAGGAATTGGGTTTCTCATCCCTGTGTGTGCCAAAGGGGAGACAGAAGAGGCTGCCTGGAGAGAGAGAAGCCCTTTTGTACATTTTAAAGTAGTAGTATTGAGCCGCAGTCCCAGTCTCTGTATCCCACTGGACTGGTTTTTACTCCTTCGAAATTGATCTTTCTACTTTAAGATGCTTCCCGTATTGAGGTGTTCAGGGAACTACTTCCCCAGGTGCCAGCTCGTCCTGGGCATCACCAGCTTCTCGCCCTCCTATGAGATCCCTCCCCCAGTCTCAGATCAGCACAGGCCACTGGAGCCTCCTTGCTGAGCATCCGGAGGTGACTGCAGCTTTAACTATATGACTACAGAATTCTCGTGTGGCTCAGATGGTAAAGAATCTGCCTGTAGTGCAGGAGACCATGAGTTTGATCCCTGGGTCCAGAAGATCCCCTGTAGAAGGGAATGGCTACCCATTCCAGCATTCTTGCCTAGAGAATTCCATGGACAGAGGGGCCAGGCAGGCTACAGTCCATGGGGTCACAAAGAGTTGGACACAACTGAGCAACTAATACTTTCATTATATAATTCAGAGAGAGTTCCATACCGATGGTGCTAAATTCTCATTCTCTACATATTTCTAAATGTCAAAAATAGATACTGGGATCGTTTCGATGCCTTATCTGAGCAGGCACGGTTGGCTAACTCTAGAGTGAGATGTTAGGTTTATAGGCACACGACTTCTCCAAACAGGATCTGATGGCTCCAGGCCCCAGCTCAGGGGGCTGCAGGGCAGGACACCCTAAAACTACTCAGGGTTATGAGTGCCCTGAGAGCTCGAACCAGTGGAACCCAGAGAAGGGCCTGATCCCAGCTCCTAGCATGGCCGCTGGCTGCTCCTGACAGCTTTGGACCATCGCTGGGAGTAAGGAAAAGCCAGTTCTCTGCTCTCTGATGTTCCCCAAATCTTTGTGCCAAGGTCTGCCCATTGAGCCCCTCTGGGGCACCCTAGTCATCCAGGTCACCTTCTTGCCTGTCACAGACTGTCCTGGCAACGAGCCCAGATGGCTTGTCCTGCTCTTCAGGGGCGGGTGGACAGTGTGCTCATCCAGGCCAGCCGTCACTGCACCTTGTCCCTTTCCACCCTCCACGTCTTTCCACGCTCCATGCTGGGCATTTATCCCCAGGGGGCCTGTTAGCACAAGCAGGGCCTCTGTCGGGGGATGCTCTCTCTGCTGCTGCTCCTACCCACCACTCCCAAGACCTCGGGCGGGACCTGGTGACTCAACGGCCTGGGCATCTGACTCCTCGGGTCCTCTGGCATCACTGCTGTCCTGGGCGGCCACCCCTGGCACACACTCCATCTCTGCGTGGGTGCCTTGGGGCTCCTCTGGGCTTTCCTTTGCCCTGGGAGACAACATGGCTGGTCCCAGTCCACTCCGTTCATCAACACGTATTTTCAGAGCCAACACCATGTGCCAGGCAGCGCTGAGTGCCCGAGGTGGCATGAACAGACATGAGGCTCCAAGCCCCGCTTTCCACGTGTTGGGTTTAGGAGGTGCACCCAGGGTTACCCGGACTTGGCTTTGTCTCCTGAGGCCAGACTCCAGTCTGCCACCTTGAAGTTGGTTCCCAAGCAGTGGGGTGGAATTCTGGATTGTGTGGATAGTTTGGGTACAGGCTAGTCTGTGTGCTACCAGCGTCCTGGAGAAGGGGAGAGGCTGGGGACAGTAATCAGAGTGGTGGTGGAGCAGGTATTAGACAAGGGCACGGGCTTTCCTGCTAAGGGTCTGCAAGAGTTTCAGTGGCTTGTCCATAGGTTGGGTGTTACAGCCTCTGTGAAGCTGGTCGGACTGTTCACCAGGATAATTGGCAGCTGTCTCTCTGGTCCTATGTGTTAGCACACGGGCATCCAGAGGCCTGAAGAGACCTTGGAGCCTGGCCCCCTCCTGAGAGGTGATAACCCTGCTAGGCTGATGGAGGCCACGGTGACCGCTCCCTGCTGGGCGAGGCCTGCCTCCACTTCTGAGAGCAGTGACATTTCCCAAGGAGATGGGCAGGAACGCGTGCGATGGGACACGCTTCCTCCCACAGACTCAGTATCTTGCCGTCTTAGCCCTTCTGCTGGGGAGCGACTTGGCAGGAAGACTGAGTCAGGAGGAATTATGCTCTCCGTGTCAGGACAATTCCATCCCAGAAGCAAGCTCCAAGGTTGGCATGGGTTGGCAGCCAGTTTATAACACGGCATAGTGGCTCTTCTTATTTTTATTTATCTTTTTAATGGGAGAAACAGAGCTTTGAGTGGAAAAGTATGATCATGAGACTTAATTCAGAGTGAGCAATGAAGCACATCTCCATGGACAGACCCGCACCATGTCTCCACTTATTTAACTTTATCTGGGTGGTTAAGAAAGAGCAAAACTAGATTTATTTAATCTATAAAATCAGATCAAGTCAGTAATTATTAGGCATCTCAAGGTTTTAGAGGACACTAACTGGATGGCGTGCGTCTGTGATCAAGTGATGTGTGTCCCGGCGTATGTGTGTGTACCGTTGCTCAGTCCCACAGCTCTTTTGCAAGCGGGGACACTGGGTTTCCTGAAATCCAGAGAGGGTCCCTGGGAGGAGCTGCAGGGGGCTTTCCTGGAGGACCTCTTCATCCCTCTGCCCCTCACACCCTGACACCACATGCATCTGTTTTTATCCAGAGGGCAGCCCTGAAATGCAGGCAGGAAGAAAAGTCTGACGTGGCCGTAGACACCTGATGGGCTCCAGCCCCCAGCCGCGGGAGGAGGCCGCCTTTCCCTCGCAGCAAACACTGAGCGCAGCCCAGGACCACTGCCCGTCAGGCGCCTTGTCAACTAAGTGGTCCCCCAAGGCCTGTTTAGCGGGAAACAGCAGCGTCGGGCTGGCCACGTCCACCTGGGAGCGCAGGCCGTGAGGTTCGCTCTCCTTGGTTTGCATTGCCAGGTAATGGTCCTCGCGGCGCTGGCAAGGCCACTCATTGGAACTGACACTCCGTGATGGGCTTAGACAAACACGGGGGCCTGGCCGGCCTCCTGGAGCCCGTGATGGGGAGTGACCCAACGTGGTTATCGTTTGATTGAAACGATCAACTCATTTCCCACAGGTCACGGGATATCAGCCAAGATCCAAATCGGAGAGGACGGGGCCTCATTGCCTGATTACCGGCAGCGGCCCCAGCTGAGTTCCAGGATGCGGGCTGCAAAATGCTGTTTCCTCCTTTCACGGCTGGAACGCGCGGGGCAGCGAGGCCTCCAGGAAGCACCTTCTCACCATCTCACCCGGCTGCCCACGGTGGACCCAGCGGCCGGGACACCCCTCCCCTGGAACTAAGAGCCCTGTGCAGGCGCAGTGGGGTGGACCCCCCATCTTCCCCCCCCCCCCACCCCTGGCTCCCTATTTCCCCCTGCCCCCTCCAAGAGCTCGAGGAAGGGGCGTGGCTGTGTAAAGCTGTGAGAAAGCAAATGAATACGTCTTCCTGGGGCTGCACTAGCTGTGGCCAGGACCACGGAAACGGTCCGCGTTTCTGCAGGCCAGAGTCCAAACTCAAGGTGGGTGCTTCCTTGGAAGGCGCTGGGGCTGGCCCATTCCCAGCCTCGCCCCCAGCTCCTGCCTGACGGCCTCAGCCCTCCTTGGCTGGTGGGTGAATCACAGAAAATGCATCTTCTGTCTCCACAGATGCCCCCGTGTCTCCAGGCTGTCTTCTCTGCGGCCACATCTCCCCTTTTCATAAAGGCACAGGTCTCATTGGATGAGGGCCCGCCTTAGTGAGCTCAGTTTAATTTGATCACTTCTGTTCAGACCTATTTCCAGATAAGGTTGTGTTCTGAGAGGACAGGACTTAGGATCTCAACACGTGTTCTTGGAAGGATGCAACTCACAAAGGGAAGGAACCCAAAGGAAATGAAATGGGCACCTTGAAGAGATGCCAGTGCCCTCGGCTCACTACTGCCTTATTCACAACAGCCAAGCAGGGAGACGCCCTGAGCATCCACCCAAGAATGAAGGGATGGTGCGTGTTACACGGGAGTATTAACCAGTCTTTACAACCAAGGGGGCTTCCGGGTGGCGCTGGTGGTAAAAAAAAAAAAAAAAAAAAAAATCTGCCTGCCAAAGTAGGGGATGTGAGAGATGCTCAGCATTTGGTTCATGGGTCAGGAAGATACCCTGGAGGAGGAAATATCAGCCCATTCCAGGATTCTTACCTAGCGGGCTACAGTCCACAGGGCTGCAAACATTCAGACACGACTGAGCAACTCAACACACACACACACACACAAAGATCCTACCTTGGAACAAGGATGAACCTGGAAGACCTCACACTGAGTGAGATTAGCTAGAGACGCGAAGCAAGAAATACACGACCTCGCTTGTGTATGGCATCCGCACAAGGTGGCTACACAGAAGTAAAGAGTAGAACCTCAGTTTCCAAGGGTGGGAGGTGAAGGGGATGGGGACCTGTTGCTCAGGGGACACAGAGTTGAGGTTCTGCTGGCTGTTAAGTCTAGAAAGCTGGTACCCAGAGTTTCACTTGCAAAAGTCTGCAGGCAGCGTGTCAGCAGCTATGCGTGAGAAATAAAAGCTGGTGCTGTGGCAGGGCTCGGGACTGATGAGGAGGGATGCGGAGGCCGGCCTCACCCGGAGGGCGAGGCTGAAGGACAAGGGGGATGCAGGACTCTGCAGGGGGCCCAGGGGAGTTTCACCTGGCTGTTCCCTTGATACTTTGCTTCTGATGAAGCATTATTTGGAAACAAACCACCCCTTCTCATCCATCCTCATCCCCTTCTCTTTCCTCCCTTCCCTGCAGTGGCCAGAGGATTAAGGACCTGGAGAGGCTGCTGTCATTACCCTGGTGAACTCCTTACATCCCGAGGCAGGTGGCCTTGTTGACAGAGTATGTGATTCAGCCATCAGTAAGCATGATTCTGAGTATTTCTTTTTTCAGCTCAGGTTTTTGACCTGCTGACTCTCCTCGATGAACAAGTACGTGTGTAAACAGTGCAGGCACCTGCATTGTTCTGCTTTGGAAAAATGTGAGTGAGGTGAGCAGTGATTAGTAACCCAGTGTACTCTGGACTGGTTCTCAAAGTGGGTACCATTGCCCCTAAAATACGATTTAGGCCAAAGTTTTAGAACAGGATATGTCAGCTGGTTCTTCGAAAAGCAGGACAGTTTGTTCAAGTAAGCAAAGCAGGTAGGGAGAGATGGAAACAGAAGACATGGAGAAGGTTTTGCTTCTTGTGGATGAGTTCCAGGTTTAATTTTGCTTTCAGGCATAGATGCGGGTCAGAACAGGAAGTTCATGGCTACGCTGTTTGCCCTAAAAAGAGACTTCCTGCCAGCAAGGCTCAGCTTTTGTAAGCAGGACCCCCACAAACACACCAAAGTCTCTTTGGGTCTTAGAACAACGCCATGTGTGCAGGGCCTCAGTTAGGTGCCTCCAGGATGCTCCTGGCTCTGGTGAGGGTGAGCACTCAGGATGCTTTTTGCATCCCAGAGATTCGGATAGGTGATGGATGCAGACTCTTGCCAAGAAGATCCTTTCAAAGGTTTAAAAAATCCTCAGTGAGGGATTGTCATCTCTGGAATAAACTTCCCCAATGGACACAGCAGGTGTGGGGGCCCTTATTCCCTGGCCAGCAGATCTAGGGGAGACGAGGGTCTCCTAGGGACCCTCTGGGTGGGGGAGGGGCCAGGAAGGGGTGCCGTTCAGTGAAGGTGTTTTAGCCCCGCTTATTCTGAGGTGGCATCGGGAGGTGGGGAACGCCCTGGTGTGAGTGCGTCCTTTACTGTGAGGGGAGATTGGGTCGGCCTATCCCTTCTCTCAGCGCCATGCTGGAGGCCCTGCCCTCCTCAGGGTCTCCCGGACACTAGTCATTTTCCAGTGGCTTCTCCTGCTGGCGGTTTCTAAGCCAGTGGCCTCCTTGGTAGAGAATCGTGGCTGGTGTCCAGCGGCCCCTTTCCAGGCTGACCTGTATTGGGTCTCCTCCTCCTCTGCCTTCTCTGGTTTCCAGAATCTCCTTAGCCTGCCCCAGAAAACCCTCTCTGAACTGGGAGATGAGATGGTTGGATGGCATCACCAGCATGATGGATGTGAGTTTGAGTAGGCTCCGGGAGTGGTGTGCTGCAGTCCATGGGGTTGCAAAGAGTTGAACACGACTGAGCAACTGAACTGAAATGGGCTCTGGATAACCACCATCTACCAAGATCCTCTCCCTGCCTCTCCCACCCATCTCATCACAGGGGGACCCTCAGCCCCAGGGGGACCACAGGCATCACCTTTTCTCCTCCTTCTCACCTGGACCTGGCAGGTGTCCTGGGGTTCACAGGGCTGCGGAAGGCTCGTGGTTGGGAGTGTCAGACCAGTCTTGAATGGGAGCCTTATGGAGAATGGTGGAAGCTCCTGATTAATGAACAAACCGTGTAACACACATGTGCTTGTATGACATGCAGGCACAAAACGGAGGTTCAGGGCCCAACACCCTGGCTCCAGCCTCTGCGTTTCTTCCCTAGGCTGAGTTATGGCCTCTGCACTGGGCTTTCACTGTGTAATCTAGTTTCTTCTGACATGAGGATCATCCCTTTGTATCTCATTGATATTGACATGTCTCCCTTTTACTAGACTGGATGCTTTTTGAAAGTAGGAAGCCCATCTTCCATTTCCAAAGCACTCCCCTCACCCCCCTGAGAGTGAGCTCGCTAGGGGGAGGGATGTGGGAGATGATTATCTATGTCCATTTATCTCTCAGCTCAGTACACCTATTTCCAGGCCATTCCTCACCCATCTTGGGCTTCCCTGGTGGCTCAGAGGGTAAAGCATCTGCCTGCAATGTAGGAGACCCGGGTTCAATCCCTGGGTCAGGAAGATCCCCTGGAGAAGGAAATGGCTACCCACTCCAGGATTCTTGCCTGGAGAATTCCATGGACGGAGGAGCCTGGTGGGCTGCAGTCCACGGGGTGGCAAAGAGTCAGACACGACTGAGCGACTTCACTTTCACTTTCTCTTCTCATCCATCTACGTCCTTTTCTACAACTGTATTCGTATCTCCATATGTATATCTCCAAGTCTACCGTCTGATACTTCTGTCCATATTATGTCAGTGTCTGTATTTATCTATATGTAATCTATATCCACCTATAGCTGTATTTCTGTGTGTATGTGATTCCCCACTCATCTAGTTCTATACTTACATTTATCCTCTTGTACATTTTTGCAAAGTCTTCCTCTGAAAGTCTTGTTATAGACACATTTCTGGAGCACAAGACCCGGAACTGGAAATCATGACCACACTCACTTTCTCTCGTGCAGCACAGAGATGGTCCACCTGGTGCCTCTTATTCCATCTCTTCCCTGGATTCTCACCCTTCCTGCAACAGGACGATATAACTGAGCCACTTGGGCTGTGTGAGATGATGGCGCCGTTCCTACTCCTTGCTCCTAGAACTATGTTTTCAGTTACAAACAAGGCGTAGGACTGATTTTCTTGTGTATGGACTTAAAGATGGCTTTTATGTGATGTTGGCCTTCTTCCCTGCGGTTTACATCACCTGCGTTTTATGTTCGCACATTTTCCCAGTTTAAAACCTCACCAGAACATTGACAATAGCTCTGGAAATCTGGAATTTCTCATAGCACAACTATGTAATATAATTTAAAGGTTCAATTCCTTTGATAAAATGAGATGCCCAAGAATAGCATCTTGTACTGCGATGAGTGAGAGCAGAGGCCATATTGAGTCATTCAAATGCAGCCTGCTCACCTGGCCCCTGAGTGCAGCCTAGGACTCCAGTGAGAAACACTAGAAAGGAAATGTTTTGACTTTCTGTAGACTGCTGGCATTCTCCAAGACCTTCCACTTTTTATGAATCTCCTCCAAAGTCTTACCTTATGCTTCTTTTCCTTGGGTGGTAACTTTACCACTGGGTAAAGTAAAATGTCAGGCGAGCTTACCAGCAAACATGCAGTGAGAGTACCCACTCCTCTTGTTGCCAAGTCCAAGATCTTGCCGCTTACCATGCGAAGGGTCAATAACTAAGGAGAGAAGTTTTGGGGGGCAAGGAATAGGGACTTTATTCAGAAAGTCAGCAGATCGAGAGGATGTGTGGACTCATGTCACAAAAAGTACCATCTCACCTGAGTAATAATGAGGTAATAATTGTTTTTTTTTTTTAATGCTAAAAGGGGAAGGGGTGTGGTCGTCTGTTGAAAACTTCTCGATGTCAAAATCCTTTGTTCTTGTAGCTGTCGTGGTGCTTCTGTGAGCCCCCAATAAGGCCAATGCCAGTCTCTGTTTTCCAACTTTTCATCTCTGTGTGAACGGAAAGCTGTTTTACCTTCAAAGGTCAGAGCCTTGAGAATGGGCTCTCCTGTATGTTTCAGGCTATAGGCAGCATTCTTAACACAAGGCAAAGCAGCAGAATGCAAAGGTTAAAGTGAAAGAGACAGACCCAATATGGAGTCAGATTCATTCCTCCCGGTTACACCCTCATCTCCTGGAAGGTGTTCTCTGTGCTCCATGGAGGGTGGAGGTGAAGGTGTGGGTCCCAGGGTGTAGGCAGAGCTTTAACGAACACTTGCAAGTACTCAAGTAAATTCCACCCATAAACTTGTCAGCTCTGCCCTGTAGGATAAAAGCTGGGTCCTGAGGAGCTGGAGGAAGTGGGGAGAGAAGGAAGGGCTTATGAATCACAGACAAAAGTACTTTCTCTGGGTGAGAAAAATGGCATATTTTAATGCTATTTCTTCCTAAAAGAGTCAAAAGCTCTGTGGTGTTTGGCCAGAACTTTTCAGCGAGGCACATTAGCCATTGGCCTTGCTCACTGGGGCTCCTGATCAGGACCAACTTGAGAACAGGCCTGGCCGGGAGGAGGTCACTTCAGTCACCTGCACTCTGGCTTCGTGAGAATACATGGCTTTAGGAAATGTGTTATTTCCACATGCTTCCTTGCACCTCTTGTCCCAGGAGTAATCCTTAGGTCCTTCAGAGTCAAGATGCCAGAACTAAACTTGACCCGTGACAGAGATGCATCAAGTGAAGGGCATAGCGCGTGCCCTGGGGAAGCTGGTCTCAGAGATGCGGCACCTTGGAGAGTGGATGGCCCCCTCCAGCAGGCGGCACAAACAGCAGGGGCCTGAAGCCTGGCCTCCAGTAGGTCCTGGAGCTCGGTTTGTGGGGGAGACCTGGAGGCCATGCCAGTGTGCAGCAGGGATCCTGGGAGCCAGATCATCAGGAGATTGAAAGATCTTAGGAAAAAGTTTCCCTTTCTGTAAAGCAACCACTGTCCCGCATTAGCTAAGTCACAAGTTTCAGTAACTTAAGATTATTTATCTGGGTATAAAATAACAAGGATGGAGTCGCTTTTTAAATCTGTCGTACGTCATTGGCAAGCACTTTCCTATTCAATGTGTATCATCTGGACCACACAGTTATGCTGAAAGCAACACATGTCATTGCTACTACAAACAAAAATGACAAATTCATGATTTCAGGTCAATGACTGACTGCAGGAGAGGTGGTGACCTTTGGAGCTTGTGTGTAGTTAATCCGTGACCTGCAAAACGTGTGGCCATCACCGAGATGCTCAAGAAAGGAGACAAGAAGGCAATGAAGAAACTTACAAGGAGAAAGTAAGAGGTGGCAGAGAGGGAAATACCTGAAATACCAGGTCTCTGAGAATCTGCCTGCTGGCCAGCTCAGTTCCCAGAGCCCCAGGCAGGTGCTTGGTCCAAGGAACCACCACCTTCCCAGGCGGGGATTTTGGTCAGGGTCGTGGGAACGTACCCCCACCCACCTCAATCCTGTGTGCTTCTGACTGTGCACAGGGGATCAATTACTGATCCCTCAGGCCCAACCCAAAAGGCCTGGCAACCTGGGAGCTCTCACCTCTTGATGGTGGAGGTCTTGGACTTGGAGCAGGCATCCCCCCAATACATCTCTGTGGCATGTTGTTGACTCTGAATTAAAGTTACTTAAGAATTGCAAGACAGACACTCTGACCCTCCTCTGTCTCCCTGAAAGCAGGAAATGACTCTCCCGTGTGAAAGACGCCCCCTACCCCCCCACCACACATGCATCCGGACACCCCCCTGTCACCCATAATCAGGAGTTCGGGCTGAGAAACCTGTATGAACAAACCTTGCTCCTTTTTAAAAAAAATTTTGGCTGTGTTGAGTTCTCACTGAGGTACGAGGACTTATCTTGTTGTGGAGTGGGCTTAGTTTCCCCGAGGCATGTAGGATCTTAGCCCCCTGACCAGGGATGGAACCCACATCCCCTGCATCAAAAGGCAGATTCTTAACCACTGGACGACCAGGGACATCCTGGCAAACCATGTTACTTCTTTAACTGACTTCCCCAAACCCAGACTCTGCTTAGACTCTTTGCTAATGGAGCACAAAGTCTAATTTTCTTTGTGATATAATAAGTTCATCACAATTTTGTTGCTTCTTTTTTTTTTTCTTATTGTATTGGAGTGTAGTTGATTTCCACTATTGTGTTAGCTTCGGGTGTACAGCAAAGTGAACCATTTACACACACACACAGTCCTTTTCAGGTTCTTTTCCCACACAGGCCGTTACGGAGTACGGAGTAGAGTTCCCTGTGCCATTCAGCAGGCCCTTGTTAGTTATCTGTATAACATATATATATAGTAGTGTGTATTTCTCAATCCCAGTCTTCCAATTTTTCTCTCCCTCTTCTCCCTCCAAGTAACCATATATTTGTTTTCTACGTTGGTGACCCTGTTCCTGTTTTGTAAATAAGGTCCTCTGAACCTTTTAGATCGTGCATGTGAGTGATAGCATAGGCTTCCCTGGTGGGTAGCAGCAAAGAATCTGCCTGCCAATGCAGGAGACTTGCAGACGTGGGCTTGATCCCCGGGTTGGGAAGAGCTCTTGGAGAAGGGAATAGCAATCCCTTCAGTATTCTTGCCTGAGAAGTCCCATAGACAGAGGAGCCTGGTGGGCTACAGTTCACGGAGCCACAAAAAAGTTAGACACAACTGACTGAAGAACAGCAAGCAACTCAAATGATGTTGCGTGGTGTCTGTCTCTCCTGTCTGACTTCCTTCACTCGGCGTGCCAGTCTCTAAGTCCACCATGTTGCTGCCAGTCCTGCTTTGGCCACCTCATAGGTCCCGTTTCTGAGAGACTTCTGTGCTTCCCTTAGATTTGTTCATAATGGGAACAGCATCAAAAGCAAACTTCCGCAGGAGAGAGAACTGGACTGGAAAGCCGGTCAGCCACCTACAGGCTGTGTGCTGCTGGGTGGGTCTCTGTCTCCATCTCAGTTTGCCTCGTCTGTGAAATGGGGATCATCATACTACATTGCCTCTATTTTAAAGTGACTTTAAGCCCATGACATATTTTTTTAATTGACACACATACATAATACGCTTCTTTTTGCCAGAAGGCATTATGAGTCACAAGACAGATGCAATTTCAGAAATATTAAATTGTGACCAAACGCTCATCTAAGAAATATGGATATTGCGCAGCATCTGCTTAATGAGCTGCTGGCTATCAAGTGACTTGCACTGGGTTTGGCACATAACTGGGGCTCAGTGAGTGAGGCTGCCCGCCTTGCTGTTATTCCTGGGACAACTAGAACTGTGGAGTCATAGCAGTGCTATCAGTCAGGCCACATCTGAGTGAGGAATTCATACCGTGAGTGATGAAGCCACAGAGAAGCCTAATGCTACTCCCCAGCTTGCTGATTTCAGGGGACACCCCAAAACATCGAGTCAGACCTAAGCTGTTATGAGGAAATTGTTACATTTTTCACTTGTTTTTATCCATAGATTAATTTCCTACCTACTGAGTTAATCTAGTAGCCGGTCAATGAGCACATCACAGTGAATGCATCTTTTCTTCCATGTATGACAACCGGCCACGAGGTAATGTTCACATGAGCTGGCTGAGTGTACAGTCCCCCGACCCTCTGGTCATTGGCTTCAGTAAGAAGTGGTCTGCTTGTCAGGGTTGTCTGGGGCCAGGCCATCACTGAAAACACTTTTCCCCATCCGATGGTCCGGGTTCTCTGTTGGCAAGCACACAGGCAGGCAAGCATTCAGGGCTCGGAAACGAACCACGGCTGCCAGATGGCATCCGCTCATCTCTGCTTCACGTGTGGAGGCCAAGTGGGCCTCAAAGCAGACCTGCAAGTCCACAATTCTGCAGCTGGAGGCAGGCAACCCTGTGCTGGGCAGGGGCCCTGAGAAGGCACAGTGCTTACACCACTCACCTGGGGCACACTCAGCACCCTTCTTAAATCATGCCTCTTTTTTTTTTTTTTTTTTCCCCAAAATGTGTGTGCAAGCTCTTCACAGAAATACCACCTTGCCAGGGCTTTCACTTTGCCCTTGTAGCTTCAAAAAAACAGCCGTGAGTGTTTTACACACACAGCTGAGACCTGCACGCACAGGGGATCTGGCTGGGTTGAAATCCCGCAGGGTAAATATGCCTATTGAAATCGGGCCATCACGGACTTTTCAGCTGTTAGAAAACAGCCAGTGCTGGTTGTGACGAGAATGAGGATGACCGTGATGGCTATCCTGTCCCTTAGACAGCCCTGCTCCCCCTACGGTTCAGAGCTAAAACCATCTCTGCTTCCAGATTCTGCAGGGGAACCCCAGAAAATAATAAAGGTATTTTCTGAAAAACTCCTTAGTCTGTGGCATAAACCTGGAGCACTGACATGTATAGCTTGAGGCTTATTTTTAGATCCTCTAGAGAATGAATGTGTGTGAGAGAGAGTCGGAGAGAAAGAGCAGAGAGAGAACGGTTTAAATCATAATAACTTCATAAAACAGAGTTTTCTTGTAATATTCTTTGGTAATGTTGAGCTGAAAATAGATTTACAATCAAAATGGGCTTAATCTGATATTAAAGAATTCTCTTAAAATCCCCCAAACAATTGAGACTTTTTTTTTCTCCCTTTGGTTTGTTTTGCATTAGCTCCTCCAAGAGGCTGTGGATATAAAGAAATATACTGATGTTAATTATAATAAGATGAGTCTTATGTTGGTCAGTGGAATAGTTTCAGCTCCAGATATGCTACCAATAGCCTTTGTGTTTAACTGAGAGGGTGCCTACCACCCAGAGAGACAGGTGACTCCCCAAGGGACAGGACACTGCCTGACACGGGGCCTTTTTGACAATAATGGACCTCGAAGTGGATGCTTTCTAAGGTTAACGCATATTTCTGCATCCACAGCCAGAACATTTGAAAGGATTAAAAATCTAGGTCTTCCCTGGGGAGGTGGCACTGGACCCGAAGGTTCCGGCCTAGTCCTGGGGTAACTCGGGTCAGAAACTGGGAAACTGATAAATTTTATAAAAAAATCTCCACCAGAACAAGCGCCCAGTCTCTTCTGGAAGACAGCCTTGGCATCAAAATCGCATCATTTTTGCTTGGCTCTTTGTCCTCATGGAGGTCTTTTCATGTCTGGGGAGCGAATCTATTTCACTGCACAGCTATTACTTCAGTTGATGAGGGCTAATAAAAATTCTTAATTAAAAATAATTGTATTAATGATAATATCATAATCATGGGCTGTAATTCCTAGTTTTGCATATAGAATCATTTGATTTTGAAACAAATCATCACCTAGCTCTGTTGGCTTCCTATTGACCGAATTAAGCACATAGTAGAGAATATTTTGATGCTGCAGCCAATTTTCTTTATGATTCACAGCATCTTAGGAGCTCCTGGTTTTGATGGAACCATGATACACAGTCTTTTCTCCATGCCTGCATTTGCTTGCCTGCAGCAAAGATCCTACCGAACCCAACTCTTTGCAATTTGCTGAGAGACATCTGCATCTGTCTCTGGTGAAGCTCCACCATGATTCACACTGGCCGTAGTATCTCTCCCACCACTTTCTGTGTCTTTACAATCAGATGATGCTTTGGGACACAGACAAGGATTCACTGTAATTGCTCTAATATGACCATTGTTGCATGACCAGAATGTTTAATTTTTTGCAAAGTGTTCCAGGCTCCCATTGCTACAGACCATGCTTTTTTTTGGTACATGGAGGGAAAACTTCTTAAGAGCAGGAAGTGCAAGCAGAGACCCAACCAGGACTGTCGGTGGTCCCAGTGCTCCACACGGGCTCTTTGGAGACAATTCGAAGATGAAGCTTCTCCTGCACGCTCACCTCGAGTTCTTAAGGATGCCCTTTGCCCTGAAGCTTTGCAGTCAGAGGGGCGATGCCTGCTCCCATGACTTTAATTGTAAATCATGAATTCAGAGGAGTGTCACATGTGATTGATAGCTCTGAAAAGTAAGAGGCAACCAAGAAATGAGTAAGCTGACTATTCCAGGTGGAACGTTGGATTTTTTTTTTTTTTAACTCTAATGACTTCATGTAAATCTGTCTTGGCTATAGAGGTTTATGAATAAACTCAGGGCCAAATTCTTAGTCATTCAAAGGTTCTGAGATTTCAAATTGTGTATCACCTGCTGTCGAGGAAGGATTCTAAGAGGATTACTGCTTTAGAGCTGCTTGGCTTTTGGCGCTTGCCCCAGTCCTTTATGACGTCTGGCAAGAGTGCCGGTGGAGAAGCCATTTGCTCCTAGTGACTCTGGGAGCGGCATTCTACCCCTGAGGAGCTGCGGGCAGAGTGGAGGGAAGAAACCCTAGTTGCTAATAGCATCTTGGGTCTCACTTTTTGGATCTTGGCAAAGGACCTCAGATTACAAGCATAGCTATAACAGGTTGAATTGTATCCCACCCCACCCCACCCCATCCCACAATAAAAAGATATATATCTACTCAGAGTCTATGAATGTGACCTTATTTGACTAAAGGGTCTTTGCAGATGTAATTAACTGAAGACTCACTGAAAAGAGATCTTACTTGATTTAAGGTGAGTCTCAAATACAAGGACAAGAGTCCTACTAAGAAGAAGGGGAGGGACTTCCTCAGTGGTCCAGCGGTTAAGAATCTGCCTTGCAATGGCAAGGAATGTGGGTTCAATCTCTGGTCAAGGAAGTAAGATCCAGCATTCAGTGATCAGCTAAGCGTGAGTGCCACAACTGGAGAGGCCGCAAGCCACAGTTAAAGTTCCTACATGACGCAATGGTGACGGACTTCATGTGCGACAACGAAGGCCCAGTGCCCCAAACAAACAAATAATTTTTTGAAAACGGTGGAGCAACAGAGATGTGTAGCAGCAAGGTCTCATGAAGATAGAAGATGGAGGCAGCCTGGGAGTGATGCCTTTAAAAATGAAGGACACCGAGGACCACCAGGAGCTCCTGAGGAGCCGGGAGGGAGGCAGTGGACAGATCCTCTCTCAGAGCCTGCAGAAGGAATTCACTCTGCTCAGACCTTGGATTTGTACTTCTGGCCTCTAGAACCTCGAGGGAATACAGAGAAAGCTGTGGTTTTAAGCCGCCCGTTTTTCTGCGGTCATTTCTCGCGGCAGCCCCAGGAAACGAACACACTGTCTCTAATTGGTGTTCTGGCCACTTCCATCTCTATGAGAATTTCAAGTGAATGTAATATTTCCTTCCCCAGGTTTCTGTACTTGTATTGCATATCTGAAACGCAGGTTCATTTCAGCATGTGGATTTCTGTTGGCTATAGGCTGCCTCTGTGTTCTGTAGCCCTGTTTACACCACCTCGGACCTCAAGGGCACCTTAGTATGGCTTCTGCCTTAGGTCAGGTTCCCTGAAGCAGAGCCTGAGGCAGGGTTTCAGATGCTTGTGGCTAATTGCAGGAATGAGCTTCTGGAAACACGTTTAACAGGAGAACCAGGAGCAAGATAAGAAAGGAGTAGGTGAGAAAGGATCTGGTCTCAGCTAAAGCCTGGCCAGCCCTGGTCTAGGGCTGGGAAGTGGAAGGGAGCTATGGAGCATATATCACATCCCCCACCAGACTCCTTGCTGGGTAAGGACAGCACACCAGGGGTGTAGTGCCAGGCAGAGTTAGGAAAATGAACTGTGTGTCCTTGTCGGAGAGTTTGGTATTTGGAGATTATGGAAGCTACGGGAAAGTGGGATGTTTCTATAAAGTTTTAAGGCAATTCAGCTCAAGGTTGGATCTCAGATACTAGAACTAGACCACTCCCCAAGCTCTAACTTTGGGCAAGTTGCTTGAAGTGCATTTGCCTCAATGCTGTCATCTGGAAAATGGGAGTTCTAAGGCACTTGTGAAAATCAAAGGGAGATAGTGAAATGCTCAGGTCAGTGCCTGGCCCATGGTGTGTGCTTGGAGAGTTTTAGCTGCAAAGAGCCTAGAAGGGTGCCTGGACTTTTGCAGGAGCCCCATAAGCATCTGTTGAATGAGACCTTGTGTCGTGTTGTGCAACTTCACACACACACACTTTATATTCGAGGGCTTTATGTCTTTGTCTTTGTTTTAATGTGAGTTTTCTTTAAATGCACATTATTAAGGTAGTTGCTCCAGGAAAGTGTGTCTGGTTGACATTCGGTGTGGCTTCCCAGGGTCCTTGTGGGTTCATGGGATATGATCTCTTCTCTGTGCCTAATGCATCCAGCTGAAAAAGAGGACTTAGGATGGGATTTCACAAGTCCAGCCTTGGTCTACAATGACACGTTTCACATATGTTAAAAGATCTTCAAGGTCAGGGCTCTTTTTTTTTAAGCCAGAGATGGGGGAGTGGGCCAGGCCATGGTGGCGGGTTTACATGTTGCTGTCCAAAGCTCTTCTAATGACGTAGGAGTGCTCATAAAGTCCAGAATGAAAGCAAGAAAAAAGTTAGAAGATCCAGGTTGTAAATCTCTGCTCACAGTGGTAGACCTTCTGATACTCAGCTAGTGGGATGAGGTGTGAGTATATTTTTTTCTGTCTCATAGTTAGCCATTTCTCTAAAAATATAGCCTCATTGTGTGTCTCGTGGAATATTACTATGGGATTGAGTAATAAAAGAAACGTCATTATAAATGTGTGTAATGGAACAGAGGAGGTTGCCATGGGAACCTTGACTCTTAATTTCCAGAAATTTCTGCATCTGATTCATGAACTTAATGTTTCAAGGACCTAGCTGTCATACTAAACACAGACAGAATGCCATTTTAGATAGCACCTTTCTATCTAAAAATCCCCAAATGCTTTCTAAAGCATTCTGAGATATTTTGACAAGGCCATGGTTTTTCCAGTAGTCATGTATAGACGTGAGAGTTGGATCATAAAGAAGGCTGAGAACTGAAGAAATGATGCTTTCAAACTGTGGTGCTGAAGAAGACTCATGAGAGTCCTGTGGACAGCAAGGAGATCAAACCAGTCAATCCTAAAGGAAATGGACACTGAATATTCATTGGAAGGACTGATGCTGAAGCTGAAGCTCCAATATCTCAGCCACTAGATGCAAAGAGCTGACTCACTGGAAAAGACCCTGATGCTTGGAAAGACTGAAGGCAAGAAAGAAGGTGATGACAGAGGGTGAGATGGTTAGATGGCATCACTGACTCAAGGGACATGGATTTGAGAAAACTCTGGGAGACAGTGAAGGACAGGGAAACCTGGAGTGCTGCATTTAAGAGTTGGACAGGACCGACTGAAAGACAACAACGGATAATTTGATGGTTTACGGTAAAGCACTTAATTGACACCAGTTCAGTTCAGTCACTCAGTCGTGCCCTTGACATCCATACACATGTAGATAAGCAAAAACAGGGACTCCAACTTCCCCGTGGTGATATTGCATGCCAAAGCACGCATACAAGTATACTTCTGTATGTGGGGATTTAGCGAAGCTCAAGCTTTTTCAAGTTGCGCCCTGGATGAGAAGCACACTGTTTGTCCTTCTGCAAACCTGAAGACACACAGCTACTGAGTGAGCCCTAGGTCTTTCCTCACAACAGAACTACACCTCTGATAAAAGGGGAAGTGTCCGTCACTCAGTCGTGTCCAATTCTTTGTGTCCCCATGGACTGTAGCCCACCAGTCTCCTCTATCCATGGGATTTCTAAGGCAAAAATACTAGAGTGGGTAGCCATTCCCTTCTCCAGGGGATCTTCCCAACCCAAAGATCAAACCCCAGTTTCCTGCGCTGCAGGCATAGTCTCTGCCATCTGAGCCATCAGGAAAGCTCTAAACCTCTGATAAGAGGTCCCAACCCAAACCCAGAAGTTCCTGAGATCTGTTTTTGGAGGAAGGAGATCAAATTAGACAGAGGAAGAAGCAAAGAAAAGTGAAAGAGAACTGAGAGGATTCTTGGTTCACAAACTACCTCCACGTGCCTTTGGAGATTCAAGAAGGAACGTCAAGTTGGGCTCTCACGTCTGGGGGTGACCGTGACTGTTTTTTCTTTCTCCAGGAAGTGCCTTGACCTTCCACATGGGCAGCCTTTCAGAAGCTAGTCCAAGGACTCTAAGGTTCGAGCATGAAGATTTTTGGGATGCCTATGACTGTTCCAGCAAATTCTAAGCATGCGTGTTCCCCTTGATATCCAGCCATCAGTGAGGCAGGGACATGGTTTGGGCAAGGGGCTGACCCCCTGACCCACAGCAGGATGGCTGTTCAGTGATAGCCTGGCTTCTTCTCCCCGGTTGGATTGGGAGGCAAATACAAACTGCTCCTGGGAGACAGTAGACTGAAATGCCCTGCTCAGGGTATTCATAATTCATCTGCTTCAGAAATTCCTGCTCTGGAGCCCACAGCGTCCAGAGAGGGATCCCAGAGCTAGGAATCCAGAAGAATCAGGAGCCAGGAGCAAATATTCCATGAGACACATGGACACTTAACTGATTCATGAGCCATGCCTGAGGTACATTATCATCACCTGTAGGCTACCTGGGGACACAGCTGGCATGCATGCTGGGGCCTCCCACACCAGAAACACCCATGGAGGAGCTAAAAAGGTGATGCACTGGAATGAAATTGTTGTATGTTTTGAGGGGAGGTGGGCCAATGGTCAGGGAGGGGACAGGAAGGCGGCTGGTCCTTGAAGAGGCAGGAGTCAGAAGCAGAGGCCTTCCCGCCAGGAACAGCTGGAAACTCAGCCACACTCCCAGGACTTGTCGTATTTGATTTGGAGGAGCTGGGAAATCCTCTGCCTTCTCCATTAGTATGTCTTGAATGTCTGAATAAAGGAATGAGAGCCACCATTAAAACATAAGGAATCAGAAGTGAAAATGTAGACATACGTGTACTGTGTTGGGCTTCCCCAGTGTCTCAGCAGTAAAGAATCTGCCTGCAATCCAGGAGACATAAGAGACACAGGTTCGTTCCCTGGGTCCAGAAGACCTCCTGGAGGAGAGCGTGGCAACCCACCCCAGTACTCTTGCCTGGAGAATCCCATGGACAGAGGACCCTGACAGGCTACAGTCTAAGCTACAGTCTATGGGCTTGCAAGAGTAGGACACGGCTAAGCACAGCTCTGGCGTCACCCTGAAGATGGCCCTTCGGTGATCAGAGCAGGGGTTTTCTAGTCCCACGGTTGTCCCCACATTTTGATCCAATCCTCCCACCCTCTCCCTCTTGCTTACCAAAGGGTCCCCACCCCTGCCAGACACTTGCCGAGTAAGGAGCTGCAGGGATCCCGAGGAGGCCCTTAGAACATTTCCTCTGAAGACCCCACACCTGACTCGGTGAGGGCCTCACCCAGGAACCTTTCTTTCGTCCTCCCTGACAGGACAGGGTGAACCCAGGCTCTCTCTCCTGAGACATTTACATCCCTGAGGTCAAAGCCCCTGGAAGAACCCCGGACTCTTTTCCTCAGCAGGAAAAATGTGTGCGTGCCTTGAGCCTCTCCCCAGGGCTGGTCCCCCACCCTCTTTCATCCGAGACCCCCTCCTTCAGACAGACGAAGGGTGGCCAGGGCGTTTGCCAGGGCGCTGCTCAGACCTGGAGGTGGGTGTGGTAGGTCTGTAGGCGGCCGTCCAGGGCGGCCCTCCTTCCGGTTTGGGCGACCCTCTGCCGCCGGTCCCGAGGGCCGCGGGGCGCACGCGCGCAGGCTCGTGGGCGCATGCGTGCCGGCGCGGGAGCCAGGTCGGCCGGCGGGCGCGGCGGCGCCAGGCTGAGCCCCCTGACGATTCCTGTACTTCCCGATTCCCTGTGATGCGTTAGAGAGACAAGAAGGCAAAGCCGGCTGATACAATGGTGATTTCCTCAGGACTCCAGGACTGAATTAATTGTGTACACCTTGAGGAAAGAGTGGAGGGAACAATAGGAAAGCTCCCTTTAAAGTCGTCTTATTAAGGGAGAAGCAGCCTGGCCTCTCTCTCGCAGGGAACCTCCGATCTGCCTTATCAAACACAAGGTGCTTGCCAGATGCAACAGGTTCCTTCCTCCAAAGCTGTGTTCTTACATTCTCACACCCCCTGTAGGCTTTGAAATCAGTGTTCAAAGTGGACTTTCTGAATTCATGAAAACCCACAGGTCTGTAATCCATCCCTAATGGAAGTCAAACATGACACCGGCGAGATAAAACACGGTGGCCTCCCCCTCTGTTCACAGTAGGTGTCTGCGGATAATAAATATTTTATTTTACTACAAAAACAAATAACTAAACATACCCCCTGTGTTTGTTCTGAACTCGACAGTAGCTTTTGTGAGTTTACTCTATTTCAAAGCCGAGCAAGGAAACCAGAGCGTCACGTCGGCAACTAGGTGCGCTCATGCAAAAGGAAACCAAAGCTGCTTTCATTCTCTACAAACCGAGTATTACAGGATGCCAGCCTGTGCCCCTACGTGGAGGGACTTGTTGGCCCTCTTCGGCCAAGTCCTGGTTTGGGGAGCCAAAAGGAGCCAGCACAGAAACAGGCAAAGAGCAATGATGTTTGGCATTCATTATCTCTTGACCTAAGTGGTTATGATCAACTCTCCATAACCAACCTTCACTGAGAAAATATCAACACGTTGACTGACTTGGTGCCCTGTGAATTTCACCTTCCTATACCCCAGATGAATCTGTCCTGTGTCCTCTAGTCCTTCCAGAACAGAGAAAGATGAGTCAAATTCTCAGGCTACCAGTCTCCAGGAGGATTCAAGACCGACTTCAATGAAAATCGCCTTGTTCCATGGTCTCCACCAGGCTGTAGCAATACTATAATGATAGTATTTTAATGGTTTCAAGAAAGTACTTCTGATAAGCTACGAGCTTGAAATCAAATCGGTGGTTGAGTGAGTAAAGTGGGCAATACTGGACAATCGTCTGTTGATGCTGCCAACTTTATGACTGTTTATGATTTGTCTGCTTTGGGAATCTGAGTTGGTGACAACACTGATAATTCTTCTGGAATATTATTTGACCTTCTGCTTCTCTGGCCACGTTGCTATGACTTAGAGGTTGAGGGAAGGTTTCATGAGACAAAGTCTCCAGTGCATTTGTGTAGGCCAGTGGCCACATGGAATACAGTCCCTGGAACATAGTGTAGCGGCGACCAGAGTAAGCAGAGGCTTAGGCCAGGTCTGGGTGGAAAGTATGGGCAGTAGCATTACGTTGCTTAGTCTTCGTCTTAGTCTTCTGTCCCACCATTTCTTCTGATTTCAGAGCATACAGATCCGTGTGAATTCTCAGAGCAGCACAGAAGAGCAACCCAACAGAGTGTCAGCAGGGCATATCCTCAAAACCTCTGCTCTGCCTCTGTAAGACTGACTGTGCATGGCAACTCAGAGGGTGTTTTGGGATGAGATTAGCATGCAATTCAAAGAACTTTGAGTAAAGCAGATTGCCCTCCCTCATGTGGTGGGCTGTGTCCAACCAGTTGAAGGCCTGAATGAAACAAAAAGATGGACTTTCCTGAGCGGGAGGGAATTCTCTGGCTGACTGCCTTCAGATTGGACCTGCACCAGAGGCTCTCTTGGGCCTCTAGTCTGACAGCTCACACTGCAGATTGGGTCTTGCCAGTCTTTACAATTGTGTAACCCAACCCTTTATCATAAATCTCTTTCTCTTTATATACACATTTTATTGGCTCTGTTTCTCTGGAGAACACTGACTAATATGCCCTCCCAGCCAAACCCAATAAGAATTAGATGCTATCTAATAAGAATAACATGGTTGCTGGCTTATCCTTAGTGGATTCTACTTAAGGCTCCAGGAGCCCAAGGAAATGTCTAGTTTGATTTTACTGAGCTATGTCTCAGTGCAGTGCACCCCCCTGCCCCAGCCTTGATTCACCCAGCTTGTGACACAGTGAAGATCATTCCATTTTGAATTCACTGCAACCAGTTGCTACTGACATCAATGACATTTTTTGCTTAGTGCGTCTTTAAAGGGCACTTCACCAGAAAGAGATACTCTCTTTTCAAAGGAAAGTGAAGTCGCTTAGTCGTGTCCGACTCTTTGCAACCCGTGGACTGTAGCCCACCAAGTTCCTCATCCATGGAATTCTCCAGGCAAGAATACTGGAGTGGGTTGCCATTTCCTTCTCCAGGGGATCTTCCTGACCCAGGGATCGAGCCCAGGTGTCCCACATTGCAGGCAGACGCTTTAACCTAAAGGATATAGAAATTATTGTGTTTCATTTTTGTAATGGCTCCTCTGAAGCTCCATTTCAAATCTGGTGTTGAAGTACAGAATCTATATAGTTTCTTACCAAAAACATGCTCTTTCTCCTGTTTTCCTTGTCAGCATTGCATTTTCCCACTTTGTTCTCTTTTCTTTTTTTCCCCTGCTTTTGATTTCTGTCTCCAAGTGGCTGACATGATTTGGGAGAGAAGGGATAGACAGAAGTAACTGTGGCTACAGCTCATGCTTGAGGTCCTCCCTTCATCCTTCTCACTCTTGTTCTAATCCTGGGATTATTGCTGTGGGCTCTGCTCCGTGGATTCAGCCAACCAGGACTCCTGACAGGAGATCAGAGGGTGGTTTGACAGAAGAATCAGGGTGGTTGCTCTCCCTATGAGGTGCCTCAGGCTGGCTGTGTCCCCCGACGGGACCTCCCTGTTCTGTCAAGCTGGGATCTGACCTGATCTATCCCCTTGCTTCCCATGCCTGACCTCTGTTCCCCCTCCTCATTCATTTGGGCATCAAGGCAGTAATGGCTCTCTTGTGGGAGGTCCTCACAGTATCCCCCATAGTTTCCAGCTCCCCCACCCCCCACATCCCTGTAATAGATCCTCTGTCAATAAGCTCTCCTTGAATTGGCTTTGCAGGGACAGCAGTGGTAAGTGGACTAGATGGAGGTTTTTCCCAGAGGCCTGGGGAAAACGTCTCTGCCCAGGGCTGCCTGGGGGCATGATGGACCAAGGGCCCCAAAGAGACCTAGGTGTCCTGCAGTGCCCTGCCTGGCAGCTGGCTGGACTATGGTGTCTGGAGGGGACCCTTTGCAGAAGGACCTCTGTTCAGCCCGCCATAGGCCAGTTCTCCTTTGCTTCAGATGGGCTCTGATGTGGGGAAGAACAGTCTGCTGGACAGCATCTCTGCTGGACAGCCTCTGGGCCACATAGAAAGGTGTCTGATGGCACACAAGGTGTCTGGGCACACACCCTGTGTGTACCTGGCCACTTGCTCCTCGTGTGGGTTGGTCTGAACAGAACTCTGTCCCAGTGACAGTCCTAAGTTCCCCGAGCAGGCTGGCCCGCACCGTCTGTTGGTTCTATGTGTTTAACTAAGACCCTAAATATTCCTTTAATACAGTTTGGGGAACTTTTTTTATGTGTTCCAGCGGTTTATATCATCATTCTTACTGTACTAAAATTTACATGCCCTTTTTAAAAAAATAATAATATTGTCATGTAAATTTTTGTAAGCTCCAGGGTTATTTTATTACCCATAAACTGAGACAATATATTAAAATCTTGGAAGAATTTAATATCAGCAGCAGATTATCCTAAAAAAAGAAAAACCCACACCTAATTCCTGAGTATTAAAGGGACAGAGGCGTATCAAGTATGTTAAAAGGTTTAATAGCTGTTAGTAAATTTTACTGCTGCTGTCAATAACCCCATAATATATTGGGCTAGTTAATAGGTCAATGGAACATATTTATATCTTGCTATAAACTGTTTACCCAAGAACAAACTAATTTCTAATGATAATGAAACACGGAGTCAATAAATATTAATTTTAGCATTTCTAATTTAAATACAATTTTTTACATCTGCCATAAATGTTGGGCTGGCAGCATTAAGACATATATTATTGGTTTTGTGTACCAAGGGCAAGTGTGTTAAGAACTTGCTGTGATATTTGGCCTGTAACACAATGTTTGTGAGTGATACTGCCTTCAAGGTACGTGATTCTTTATTTTTCTATTAAATCCGTGATATTACTAAGGATGCATCTAAAATTTTTGTTCAGCCCTTATCCATTTTAATGTATCTTTAAAAAATAAGCATATTTTAAATGCATCTTTAAAAATGGTACCTTTTAAAATCATGGCATGTTCTTACACTGAATACATTTTGAATTCCCAGATAAGTTCTTTTCTTGATTCTAATGACTTTCATTCAATTAATTCAGTTTTGCATTAACTACAAAACCCAGCAGAAGTGACTCTCCGTTTCTGCGAAGGGCCTGTTTCTGGGGAAGAAACACAGGCCATAAACTGATCGTGTTTCCAGTGGGTTAGAGAGGTGAGAGGTGAACAGTTCATGATGAGCCCTTCTGTGAAACAGCCACACCTGGAAAGTGGATGTTTCTAAGACCTTTTCATCCCGCGGGGTCTCCTGAAAAAGGGTACACGTGCACACAAACACACATGGAGACGATCTGACCGTGGCTCTTTTTTCAAGGCAGAGGAGACTTCACGGGATGTCAGTCCCTAGTGGACAAGGGCTTATAGACCTCCCTCTGCTTGGCACGTTACTGGGCATAGCAGCCATCTGTCCATCTACCCTACTGTCCATTTGCCTGTTCCTGCCACTGATGTTGCCTGAGTTAGGTCTCCACTCAGAGCCCTTCTCACCCTGCTGAGTTTCATTGCTTCTTACAAATTCTTCCAAGGCTGCTGGTGGGAACTGAACTGTGCCACCCACGTAGCCCCCCAAACTCATATATTGAAGTCCTAATCCCCAGTACTTGAGAATATGATTGTAGAATGAATGGGCCTTTAAAGAAGTAATGTAGGTAAAATGAGGCCAGAGGAAGCTCTGATTCGAGATGACTAGGGTGCTTGTAAGAAGAGGAAGAGATCCCAGGGATGTGGGTACAGAGACAGAGGGCCCTGTGAGGACGCACTGGCCACCAGCAAGTCAAGGAGAGAGAGCCCAGGAGAAGAATGCCCTGCCTCCCTTGACTGTGGACTTCCAGCCTCTGGAACTGTGAGACAGTAAATTCTGCTGTTAGAGCCACTCAGCGTGTGATATTTTGTAATGGCAGCTCTAGCAGACAGATACACTTGCCAAATCATGAATGCTAAATTTTAATTGTAAGAATATATCACTCTAGTTTTGAGAAAAGTGTAAGTCAGAAATATTTCCATCAAGAAGCCAGGGTTTCTCAGCCTTGAAACTGTGGACATTGAGGGTGGGAATGTTTCTGTGTGGTAGGGCCATTCTGTGCCATGTAGAAAATTTAGGATCATCCTGGCCTTGCCCCACTAGATGCCAGGAGCATCACGTGACTCAGGACAATCAAACGTGTCTCCCCACATCACCCGGTCGAGAATCGCTGAGATCCGACTATACCGAAGACGCAGACGCCATGCACGTGTGCGTGTGCACGTGTGAGCAGGTGTGTGTCCATGTCTGCGAGAACGCAGCGCTATGTGCATTCATCTTGTAAACAACAGAGGAGCCGATCACGGGCGGAACAGGAAGGGCTTGGCCCGGGGCCGCGGACGCTGGAGGCACCAACAGCCTCGGGATAGGACGTTGCCTTTCTCCCTCTGCGCAGCCCAAAGCCACGCCCTCTCTGGTTTCCATGGGAGGACCGGGCGGCTAGGGCAGGTTGGCGGCCATCAGGGAAGCCAGTGGCGATCTCGCCGTGACCCCGTCCTGGGAGACTGGCCCTGTTCCCTGGCGCCGTGTCCAGTGGAGTTCACGAGCCCACTACACTCCTTCCAGCTGCCTCTAGCTCTGAGCCTGCCATTGCGTGCAGCCACGGAGAAAGTGAAAATGATCAGCTCGTTGTCACTGGGGGAGCAGGTGTGGGGGCTGCAGGGGAGGCAGGCAGGACGCCAAGCAGGCGGGCTCCCTTCTGCCCCTCCCACCCTGCTCTGGGCTCTTGGAGCCTGGCATTCTTGCCCTGCATCCTGCAAGCTTCTGAGCGCTGTGGCCAACAGAGGCGGGCGACAGCTCTGGAGGGGAGGGGGCAACGTGGTGACTCCCCTGCACCCCCACAGCGGGTCAGGAAGTGGCCACGTTTCCTGGAGTCCTTCTCCATCGCCAGTGCCCAGTCAGGTGGGAACGGTCCCCATCCTTGCTGTCCTGAGGCTTTACCACCCTTTCAGACTCCCCGCAGGTCTCTCAAACCCCTGGTCTGTGCCTTCTGTAGCTGCTGGGACTTGGCTGGGGGAGACCCATCCTTGATTCCTACTGAGCAGAGTCTCAAGCCCGTGGTTGTCGTTACCCTGTTTTGTAAAGGTCACTGTTGCCTTCAATTTTCTCTTTTATGTTTAAACTGACACAATTCGCCCAATTAATGTATTATATTAAAGATTAGACTTTAATAATCTAGCATTTTATTAATATATATTTAATATTTAATGCTAACATTTTATGAGGCATTCTCAGTCGTATTACTCTAGTAAATTTTGCTAATAAAATTAATTCTTTTTTTCTATTTTACCTTTTGAATAGTAAAGATTATGGTGGAGTAAAAATAATTAGATTTCTTTGGGGTAAGTGATGAGGAGAAAAGATTTGTTTCTCGGGAAATGATTTGCCCTCTGCATCCTCCTCTAATTCCCTAAACCTCCTGTAGGCGTCTCAAGTCCCTCAAACTGGCCCCGAAAGGCAGGTAACGCATACCTGCCGGTGCTTCTTTGTTGATTTAAAAAATTTTAGAATTGGGGAAACGTTACAGAAAATCTAAGGAGCCCTTAGTTTTACAGGTAAGAGAAGAGCAGCCTCCATCATTCCACAAGCAAGAGGTACCTCTGCTGAGAAACCTCTCTTTCCTCCTCACCTCCTCCCTACACGTGTAAGGTAGCTGGCACAAACCTTTGCATAATCTGATCTCTGAATTAGTAACTCTGTCACATAGCACATTGGAATATGCATGTCGCCTCGCTGTGGATGGAGCCTCGGCTCTTCTGCCTGTGGGACTATTTGATGTGCTTCTTTTCATCCTCCTTTCTCCTACAGAAGGGACTTTCCATGGCTCCATGTGAGGCCGAGAGCATGTGGACACAGGTGATGCTCGCGGGTTCCCAGCAGAAGGTCCCCAGATTGTGGCGGGAGTTCTGCACGTCATCTTGAGGGATCTCTCTGCCCCAGAATCTGGGATCCTTGTGCCCTCCTCCCACTCTGCTCAACGCCTCTTCCCCAGATGGAATCCCACCCAGAATCGAGGGGAGATCCTACAGGATCTGGAACTTTTCCTCTCTCACCCTTGTCAAAATTTGCTTACCCTGGGGGCTATCCATTCTATTGAGTTATCAGGCAGAAAAATGTCCTAGCATTCAGCGAAGACTTGGAGCTGGGAATACAGACAAACTAGCATCTTGTAAGGTAATACTGATGACAAAGTCCTTATTGTGCCAACTCTCTGCCAAGTTGTTACGTTAAGCGAGTGCCACATCTCTAGTGATGGAAGGAGCGCGGCACAGCCACTGAGTTGGGGAGGTGGAGTGTTTGCACATTTCAACAGTCCTGCGTCTGCATTTCCTGTCCTGACCATTTGCAAAAGAAATGGGGGTAGTGGGCATCTTGACGTGGCTCTTCATCACTTAGTCTTCTGAATGATTTTTAGAATAATTGTTTTCAACCTAAATAACACTCCACTCCACTGAAATTCTATTAAGGATTGCACCTTGGCACCTGTAATAGTAATATGTATAATCTTCACAACAAGAAGCAAATATTTCTATTTAGTCGTGTCAACCTAGGAATGTTATAACATTTTCTTCTTTTGGGATCAATGTATTCCTTACAGGCATAATCTTTTTTTTCAGGTATAATCTTAAGTTGCTCCTTTTTTTTTTTCCTGGATTTACTTTCTAATATGAGAGGGATATAAAGTCCTAAGTATATTCTAACTGGTTGTTGCTATATTTACAAGGCTTTTAGTGCTTGTATATTTGCTTTGT
The DNA here is from genome assembly GCF_042477335.2 of Ovis canadensis. NCBI lineage: Eukaryota > Metazoa > Chordata > Mammalia > Artiodactyla > Bovidae > Ovis > Ovis canadensis. The sequence continues at coordinate 63,365,259 of NC_091266.1, read as the reverse complement.
ACATTCCTAAAATTTTATTATGCTTCCCACTTGATTCTTTTGGGTTTTCTAAATTAACTTAATTTTTTTTTTTGGCAAATACGTGTTTGTCTTCTCTTTGCAAGAGTTATACCTCTTAGATCTGAAATATGTAGAAAACCTTATTTTAAAAACTTTCAAGTGATTTGAGTCTTTTACTATTCTTATGTTATTTATTGATATTTCTAACGTTATCAAATATTTGCTTATAAGGTTTCTGTCCTTTGAAATCTATTAAAGTTTGTTTAGGTTTTCTTCTGGGACTTTGTGTATGGCCTGTATAGGTGTTTGTGTGTGATGAAACTTGTTAATTTTCTTAATTAAATCCTCTATAGGTTCACATTTGTTGTCTACTTGGTTTTCCAGTGCTGGAGAAATTAGATTAATGCTTCCCTCTCTGACTGTGGTTTCATAAATTCATTTTTATTTATAATTATTTTCCTCAATACAGTTTGATTTAGCTATTAATATTTACTGATTATAGGATGATGACAGTTTTTCCTTCTCAGGCTCTTTAAGTTGTTATCACTGTCAAATATATACTCATTTGCCCTATTTAAATCTTTTTGCCTTGAATTATACTTTTTCAGTTAAGACTAGTGCTATTTTACTTTTCTTTTTGTTAACATTTGATTGTTTGATTCTTTACAGATGTCTGCGTCATTTGATTTAGCGTACATGCTTACGCAAAGCTATGCTGTGTGTAATGCGTGTTTGCTCAGCTGCAAATCTTTTAAAATAAAGTGAATCGGTTACAATTATCATCACTAATATATTTTGGCCTTTTTTCTGTCCCCTATCTTTTGATTTGTTTTCTATTTGATAATCTGAATTTTAATTATTTTGGTTAAACTCTGGCCCCACCCCTCAGCATCACTGAGCAAGGTCCAGGAGTTGGTGAGGGACAGGGAAGCCTGAAGTGCTGCAGTCCATGGGGTCGCAAAGAGTTGGACGTGACTGAGCAACTGAACTGAACAATCCCGCAGCAGCCCTTGGGTTGCACTGGAGAATGATGGCTACACCCACTGCCTCCAGCTGTGTTGAGACCTTGGGAAATGTGAGTTTGGGGGCAGCCTCTTGCCGATTCTCTTTGGACTGTGCAAGCACCAGGTGAAATCCCTATGGTGCTCATAGCAAGTACTTGAGCCTCTGAAACTTCTCCTTTCCCAAGATTGTTGTCTCACCACTGGGGAATTCTGGGCCATTTTTAATGAAAGCAACAAGAACAGTGTTAATAAAGTCAGCATTATCTCAAGAACTCACCCTAATTTGCTGAAAGACAATGAGATAAGGTAAAACAGGCAAAAGTACATTTACATCAATTCAACCTGATCTTTGTGGTTAATTATAGCATGTTTTTCACTAGGTCACTTCCTACCCACCAAGCATTGGGCCATTCGTTAGAAAGAAAGATCAACTGAATATTCTTTGGAAGTACTGGTGCTGAGGCTGAAGCTTCAATACTTTGGCCACCTGATATGAAGAGCTGACTCATTGGAAAAGACTCTGATGCTGGGAAAGATTGAAGGCAAAAGGAGAAGAGGGCACCAGAGGATGAAATGGTTGGATGGCATCACTAACTCAGTGGACATGGGTTTGAGCAAACTCCAGGAGATAGCGGAGAGAGTGTGGCGTGCTGCAGTGCATGGGGTTGCAAAGAGTTGGACATGACGGAACAACAACAACATAATTTAATTGAGAAAAACAACTCAACACGTGTAATCAGCTCAACCTCCTCTGGGTCCTGGAGGCAGCAGAAGCTCTGTGAAAGACAGTGTCAATAATTATCATTAACAAAAATCAACTTCTCTGAGCGAAATGTTTGTCCGAAGGTTTTCATTACCTCATATTTAGTAATTTAATGAGTCTAGCCACAAAGACTGAGTGATGGGTGTCGAGAGGTCTTTCATGTCAGTTCCAACTCTGCTACCAGCTAAACCTCAATTTACTTATCAGTACGATGGGCACAATAGTGTCTGTCTTGTGAGCACCTGGGGTTTATTAAACTATATTCCACTTGAAAGTGATTAGTAAGTGATCAGACATATTGCTGCCTCTCAATAGAAGCTCCATTTTCCAGTTTCCACTGTTACCCCATCTATTTGTAATGAAGTGATGGGACCAGATGCCAAGATCTTAGTTTTTAAGTTCGGGAGAGCAATAATTTCCTGGTCCTATCTACAGCCGTCTTCTCTCCATAGCAGAGAGCCATGGGAGCGGTGTTACATGCTAACCTGCTCTTGGATAAAGTGGAGCAGCACTGGGGACTGAAGAAAGGTGAGATTGCTTTAAGTGACTGACACTAGGTAACAAGGACGAGAAGCTCCCAGGCCAATAATATGAGCTACCTGCACATCCTAAAAAAAGGTACACTTTCCTTGCATCAACACAGGAACCAGGGCTGATGTAATCAAAACCTAGGCTGACTGTGCTGGAATTTTCATCTGGACTGAGGGCTTGCATGCTAACCTCCAATACCAACCAATTTAGACTTCTATCTACAGAAATAAACACAGTTTCAAACACAAAATAAACAGGATTCCAAATATTAAAGTGAGGCACTGTACTAACACTCCAGAAATATTCCAAGGACACAAAATTAACATAAAAAACAGAGAGATGTAAATATTGTCCTCTGAGGGTCCTCATTATTCTTATTTCAGACAATGTACACCCACAAAAATTAAAAACATAATAATTTAAAAGAAAAATTGGAATTTTAGAAATAAAATATGGTATTACCAATGTAGACCAATAGGAAAGACAAAAAAGAAAACATCAACAATCTAGCTAAATAATAGAACAGACATGGCTGGAGATAAAATTAGTGAGATGGAAAACCTTCTCAAGGGATCTTATCATATTGCACTGTAGTAGGATAAAAAGTTGGGGGAGGATACAAGGGGAAAGTCAAACGCTATGAAGTACGTATGCAGATCTAGAAGCCCAGCATGTGTCTAACCAGGGTTAAGCCAGAAAGAAAGAATGGAGAGAAAATGGGCAAACATTAAGAGAACATTTCTGGACGTGAAGAATTTCTTAGATCCTGTTATAAAATACACCCCACCTCGATGCCTTAGTGAACTTTTAGAACTGCAGGGTGTGCCAGATATTATTCCGTGACTTGTGGCATCAGCCTGGTTCTTCTCAGTTCTGTCCCACACACTGTGAGTGAGTGCTAAGTCACTTCAGTCATGTCCAACTTTTTGTGACCCTATGGACTGTAGCCCACCAGGCTCCTCTGCCCATGGGATTCTCCAGGTAGGAATACTGGAGTGGGTTGCCACGCCCTCCTTCAAGCGATCGAACCTGGTCTCTGGCATCACCTGCATTGGCAGAAGTGTGAATTGTAAGGTGTGCCAGATATTATATACTGGTATTATACTCCTGACATCAGTCTGGTTCTTCTCAGTCTGGTTCTTCTCCCTCTGTCCTGCACTGAGGGAGCTAAAATTCTTTGATTTCTGCTTAGGAGACTCCCTGGTCAGCAGATTTCAGTTTGATGCCAGAGACTCTAGTTTGAGGGTGCTGATGAGAAACGGAAGTTGCCTCCAGTAGCAGCAATGGGCTGGAGCGCGGGTTCTGGCAGACAGCACTTGGGGACTTCCGGAAACAGACATATGGATGCTTTGGGCTTGTGGTTGTTGCCTGGTTGCTAAGTCATGTTCAACTCTTTGTGACCCCATGGAGTGCAACATGCCAGGCTTTCCTGATCACTCTCTCCTGGAGTTTGCTCAAACTCATGTCCATTGAGTCGGTGATGCTATCTAACCATCTCATCCTCTGCCATCTTCTTCTCTTCCTCCCTTCAATACTTGTCACCATCAAGGTCTTTCCCAGCAGCAGCAAAGGGCTGGAGTGTGGGCTCTGGCAAACAGTGCTGGGGGCGTCTGGAACCAGACATATAGATGCCTGGGGGAGTTATGGTCATTGTGAAGCAACTCTGCAATTGCTGTTCTATCTGAATGCCTGAAGCATTGGCAGTCCTGCTGATCCTCTCTCTCTCAGTGGGTTTGAGAGCCTTCAGTCTTCTTCATTAAATTCCTTCCCACTTGAAATACTTAGAAAGTAACCTGGTTTTTTTGACAGAACCCTGATACACAAGGAAAATGAGAAAATACTAAAAGCTAACCAAGAAAGAGAAAATAGACAAAAGTTATCAACAAAAGAATTAAATAAGACTGGTGTTAAAATTCTAGCTTGCACCATGGGAGACAAAGAGATTGGTGGAGCAATGTCTTCAAAAGGACGTTTTGAACTAAGAATTCTCTGCCTATTTAGAGTATTATTCAAACTAAAATCACGACCAAAAAAAAAAACACGCATTTTTATTCTTGCAACCCTTGAAAACACCACTCTCTTTTAAGGACTCTCAAGGCTGTACTCCAGCCAAATAAAAATATGAATTTTATAAAACGAATATATGAGATAAAAGAAGCAGTGATAAAGAAGCAGCAGGGGATGAGATGGTTGGATGATGTCACCAACTGAGCAGACATGAATTTGAGCAAGCTCTGGCAGATAGTGGAGGATAGAGGAGCTTGGCACGCTGCAGTCCATGGAGGCGCAAGGAGTTAGACGCAATGTAGGGACTGAACAGCAACAATAACAACAAAATTAGCAAAACTACTATGAAGCATTTTATAGCCTATTTTAGTATACTTTGGGTAATATGACTAAACATTTTTCATGCATTTATTAATAATTATTAAGAAAGAAGAATAAGGATAATTTTGAAAAAAAATAAGTGCTTTCATTTAAATTTAGGATATAGAGGAAAAGACAAGTGGGCAAAGCTTTGCCTTATTTAGGGGAAGGGTAAAATTATGGTTAAGAATAGTCAGTATTGATATAAAATATACTTAAGTATAATATTAGAAGAATATAAATAATATATATAAATTCCAAAGTGTTAGAGCAAATAAGTAGAAAAAATGAAACCATAATTCATCCAACTAAAGCGTGGAAGACAACAAACAGCAAGGAAATCAAATACATCAATTAACACAATAAACGCTCATGCATTGATTTTGCACATTAAAGGACAAAGAGCAGCTTGGGAAAAAAGGATATATAGCTTGTGCTATATACAAGAAAGACACACAAAATAACATGACCTTGAGAAAGTAAAAGATTAAAAGACTGAAAACTAAGGAAAAAGATTGCAATAAATTTGACCAAAGATTAAAAGAAAAAAAAGGAAAGGAAAAGAAAGCAGGATTATATCCAAGTGCAAAACATGTACAAATACCTAAAAACATGTGAGATTCTTCTTAATTCAACAGTAGAATGTATTACAGAAACCAGAGTGGAGCAGTGATTGCCAGGGGCTGGGGGAGATTGGGAAATGTTGGTCAAAGAATACAGACTCAGCTAAACGATGGAAAAGTTTCAGGGTTCTGATGGATATAGCATGGTGAATACAGTAACACTGCATTACGTACTTGAAATTTGCTAAGAGAGTAGACCTCAAGTGTTCTCACCTCCCATGACTCCCAATCAAGTAACCTAGTGAACGGATGGATGTGTTAACTTGATTACGGCAATCATTTCACAGTGTATACGCATATGAAATCATCAAGTTGTATGCCTTAGAAAAGCTTAGCAACTTACAAAAAACAGAAAAGAAAACCAGTAGGGAGTAGACTGCAAACTGCAACAGCAAAGAGATTCTCCATTGTGTCAGTTCATATTAATGTCATATCGAGTGTGGGCAATGGGCGGGAGCAGCAGGCACACTCATATATTCTGTGTGGTTTAGTGAGCAGACGTCACTAGAGCAATTTTGGAAGGCAGTGTAGCAGGATCAAAATTAACAGTGTGAATATCCTTGACAGCAAGTCTCTTGTAGAGACTTCTAGAAATATTAGCACAATTATGTAAATCTAAAAGCACAAGGTATTCACTGTAGACTTGTTGGTATAGCCCAAAACTGGAGTCAGCTTAAGAGCTGAATGATGGTGAGATGACCTATGGTACATCCATTCTATGGAATACAATGCAGGCATCAAAAATCAAAGCATAAAATAGCGCTGTAAAAAGTAAAAGCTACACTGAGAGGGAGATTCAGATGCTGCAGAACACTATGAACAATATTTAATAAGAGTAAATGCGAATGTGTAAAATATTCACTTATGAATTTTGATATGAAGATATAAATGACACACACCAAGTATTTCCAGTGGTTATTTTTGAAAAGGCAGGTAGATTTGGGAGGGGCTGGGAAAGGAATTCATCTTTTAGCTCCATTTGGATCTGCATAATGACTTTTTTTTTCACTAGCACAACTCCATTAATTTAAAAGATAAGAAAAATATCTGAAGAAGTAGGGATAAGCCTCTGAATCTTTGTTAAAGGAGCTCTGGTGAAAACCAGGGGAAACATCGGTAGTGCAAGGGCTAGGCCTTTGACCTACTTGAGACGATGCATTGGTGTCAACTGAAAAAGAATGTTCACAGAAATAGGAGAAACATACTAAGAGCAGCTAGTATAAGTTTTAATGATTGCGTCAATAGAAATAATTCTTTATGAGACTGATGTTTTCAAACCAAACTGATCCTGATAAGCTCAAGTGGGTGCAGATAGAATTTAAAAGGTACTTGTTTCCTGTTTCCTGACCTCCTTTGTGTTATTCTTCATTATTTACCTTGTGTGTCCCTTCTGTAGACACCTGACAATTATATGTTTACCAACTAAATACCCAACAGAAGCACCACTGAGTCCAGTTCTCCTAGACCCCAGGCAACTGGAATGTTGTCAACATTACGGATACTAGGAATCATCTTCCCCTTTAGCAGTAAATAGGTTTGAGACAAATCCCCCAGGATGGAGTAAAAAAAAATCATGATTCCCTGTAGGCTTGCTGGAAACACCAAGCATAAAATTAAGCACATTAGCCCGTCAGGATAAGCTAAGTGGCATAAGGGGAAAAGGTAAAAAACAAAACCCTCCAAATGTCAGTTGTTTACAGCAAATATTATGGTCTCCTGTGGCGTTCTTCATATTGTCTTCACTGCAGGGCCCTGCCTGAAGGACTGGCACAAGTCTGGGAGGCTGCTGGTCTCCTGGCAGAGTGAAAAAAGGAGATGACTGCACAACAGTCCTGGTTCTAACACACCTGCCTGGGAGTGGCTCATGCTCACATATCATTGGCCTAAAGATGTCATGTGACCAAGCCTGCAGAGACCCTGCAGTTCTGATGAGGAGGTCACACCCTGAACCCAACAGTTTTTTATAATATTGAAGGATGGTTTCTACCACCTGGAGTGTTCTTCACATGCCCATGCACACAAACACAGATTCAGCTCAGTTCAGCCACTCCATCATGTCTGACTCTTTGTGACCCCAGCATGCCAGGCTACCCTGTACATCACCAACTCCCTGGGTTTACCTAAACCCATGTCCATTGAGTTGGTAATGCCATCCAACCCTCTCATCCTCTGTCTTACCCCTCTCCTCCCACCTACAATCTTTCCCAGCATCAGGGTCTTTTCTAATGAGTCAGTTCTTCCCATCAGGTGGCCAAAATCTTGGAGTTTCAGCTTCAGGATCAGTCCTTTCAATAAATTTTCAGGACTAATTTCCTTTAGGATTGACTGGTTGGATCTCCTTACAGTCCAAGGGACTCTCAAGAGTCTTCTCCAACATCACAGTTCAAGAACATCAATTCTTCAGTGCTCAGCTTTCTTTATAGTCCAATTCTCACTTCCATATATGACTACTGGAAAAACCATAGCTTTGACTAGATGGACCTTTGTTGGCAAAGCAATATCTCTGCTTTTTAATATGCTGTCTAGGATGGTCATAGCTTTTATTCCAAGGAACAAGCATTTTTTAATTTCATGGCTGCGTTCACCATTTGCAGTGATTTTGGAGGCAAAATGTAGTCTCTCACTGTTGCCCCATCTTTAGTTCTTTTTCACTTTCTGCCATAGGGTGGTGTCATCTGTGTATCTGAGGTTATTGATATTTCTCCCAGCAATCTTGATTCCAGCTTGTGCTTCCTCCAGCCCAGCGTTTCTCATGATGTACTCTGCTTCCCTGGTGGTTCAGAAGTTAAAGCGTCTGCCTGCAATGTGGGAGACCTGGGTTCAATCCCTGGGTCGGGAAGATCCCCTGGAGAAGGAAATGGCAACCCACTCCAGTATTCCTGCCTGGAGAATCCCATGGACAGAGGAGCCTAGTGGGCTACAGTCCATGGGGTCGCAAAGAGTCGGACATGACTGAGTGACTTCACTTTCACTTTCACTTTACTCTGCATATAAGTTAAATTAAGTTGGAACAACAGACTGGTTCCAAATAGGAAAAGGAGTAAATTAAGGCTGTATATTGTCACCCTGCTTATTTAACTAAAGAGCCTCTTGATAAAAGTGAAAGAGGAGAGTGAAAAAGTTGGCTTAAAACTCAACATTCAGAAAACTAAGATCATGGCATCCAGTCCCATCACTTCATGACAAATAGATGGGGAAACAATGGAAACAGTGACAGGCTTTATCCTTTTGGGCTCCAAAATCACTGCAGATGGTGAGTGCAGCCATGAAATTAAAAGACGCTTGCTCCTTGCACTGTCTGTGTCAGCAGAGATTGACACTTGTCTATCGAAAACCAGTGAGAAGAGGGCTGTTTAGGTCAGCCCAGAGCTAAATATGGACGAAAGTTAAAGTGAAGTTGCTCAGTCGTGTCCAACTCTTTGCGACCCCATGGACTGTAGCCTGCCAGGCTCCTATGTCCACGGAATTCTCCAGGCATGGATACTGGAGTGGGTATCCATTCCCTTCTCCCGGGGAATCTTCCTGGCCCAGGGATCAAATCCCAGTTTCCCGCATTGCAGGCAGATTCTTTACTGTCTGAGCCCCCAGGGAAGCCCCCAGGAAGCCCAGTCTGAAGTATGCATTTGTATGTGCGTGCATACACATACATTCTGGTTTAAAATCAGTTAGAAGCTCTCCTTTCCTAAAGAAGAGTTCCAGCGTTAACAAGAAGCCCTGATAGCCTGCCCACCTCCTTTATCCTTATCTCATCCATCCTTATCTTTCCTGACTTGGGATATGGAATCTCTTCCCAAAGGACCCCCTTCACGGCTGTCAAATTTCATAGAGTTCCCCCAAAGTGTCTTCCCGCATGGTATTCCTTCTTCCTGGCATCTAATAAATCCTCAATAAATATTCATTTAAAAGTGATAAATGAAGGAAAACTGAGACGAAGAGATCAAGTTACAGGAAACCAGGGGCTGTTGACAGAGAGCAGGAGGGTCTCTAATCAGATCAGGCTGGAGCTGGTGGGAATGATCCTCCCTTTCTCTCCTCCCCTAGGGGTAAGAAAACAGCCAGGATCTGACTTTTTGTTGTTGTTGTTAATTTTTTGAGCCCTAAACTGTCAAGAAGGAGATGTCCAGAAGTAAGTCAGCTATGATCCACCTGAGCAGGGCAGGGTGGGAGGGAGGTGTGAGCAGAGTCATTGCTGAGGGTGGGGATGGGGGGGTCCACTGGGTTATGGCAAGTTTGCCTAAAACGGGAGCAGGGGTGCAGTCCAGGCCACACAAAGCCTCTGAAAGAGGAAATTACACATTTTCCTCAGATCACCTTGTTTCTTTTTAGTTTTTTAAATATTTTTGAAACTTGGAATTATTAATAATATGAGAAAATTCACAAATGGTTTACAAACTAATAAAAGTTAGGATTGATGGATTATCTAATTGGATTTTTATCATAAAACAGCAATTCTATGCACCAACGTTCCTGCAACTTTGCTAACCTCTATGCATATTCAAAACAAACTCCCAAATCCTTGTCACCAAAGACTTTATATCTAAAAAAAGCTTCCATGTACTGAAAAGAAGCAAAACGTTGTGCTGGTGTCTATTTGCTGCTCACTCAGTCGCGCCAACTCTTTGTGACCTCCACGGACTGCAGCACACCAGGCTTCCCTGTCCTTCACCATCTCCCGGAGTTTGCTCAAACTCACGTCCATTGAGTCGACGATGCCATCCAACCATCTTATCCTGTCATCCCCTTCTCCTCCTGCCCTCAATTTTTCCCAGCATCAGAGTCTTTTCTAACAAGTCAGCTCTTTGCATCAGGTGGCCAAAGTATTGGAGCATCAGCTTCAGCATCAGTTCTTTTAAAAGAGGTATCTATTAGAAGAGATAACTTCTTTGAAGTTCTTTAACCTTTCTATGAAATAAAGCCTGAATATTTGTATCAACAAGTAATGTGTGTGCTATTTGGAGAAAACACAACTATATAAATTTTTCTTTTTATTTTATAATTTTCCTTTTTTTTTTTTTTTTTTCACAATCCGAGAAACTGGAGAGGTTTACTGCAGAGATAGTGCTTTCATCTCCAGGAGTGGCTCCTGCAGGGTGTGTAGGCCCAGGCTCACCCCCGCGACACCAGGACTGCATGCTCCCCGCTCACGAGGGAAAGAAGCACCCTCATCTCTGGCCGTCAAAGGTGCGCGGCTCAGACTGGCTGGTCCAGCAGGCTGCCGGGGAGGACCCTCTCTGGCGCAGGGTGTACATTTTGTCCCTGGGCTGATTTCCACTGGCTGCAAAGTTTGCGAATGTGTCCAAGTTATTTCTGTCATCTCTCTCCAACTGGCCTTCAATTTTTAAAAGAGCCCTTGTTTAAATCCAACTCAGTTTCTACACTGGCCAAATTGAAAACATCAGTCCAGCCTCCAGAGCGAACCTCCTTTATCATGATTTATACATGGGAACGTGAGCCCTGCCAAGAAACACACAACCTCTGCCCAATGTTAATAATTGCAGTATGGAGACAAGGTCCATTACATGAGATAATGCTGTACAGGGCTGAATCTTTTGAAAGGAAAAGATAAATAAAAAGATGAGCCTCTCACTTCCCACAAACAGGAGTGAGTAGATGTGGATGGACAACAGATTTGATGAGTAACACCAGGGAAGCACAGGGGTTCTCAGTCCTTCCCGAAGACAAACAGCATGTGAATTACTGTGGAGTCATAGGAGTAGGCAGTGTTGTGCTACTAATTACTTAACAGCCAGTTGTTGTAAGGAGAGAAATCTCTGGTCCAGAGTGTTTGCCAATTTCTGTGGTGTAAATACTGCCACCATACAGCAAAGCAATGCATTTTCACTGTAAGGATAAAATTGGCATAAATAACCACAAGAGTGCAGATTGTAAGAAAAACTAGTGGACCAATTAGAAAGGGAATTATTCTGGGGACCTGTTACTTTTCTCAAAGTATGATTTATTTAACTGTACATTTATAGAATTTAATATTTAATAACAGTTGTGTTTAACAACCAGCTTGCCAAATTTCTGAAAATTTAACAATGGACACTGGAGAGCCAGTCCAAGCTGGCCATGGAACACCAGGCAAGTTATGCATGTGAATGTGGGCATTTTTATGCCCAAAGAAATATCACGGACAGAAGAGTGGATCTGAGTGTCATTTTAATCGATCGTGCCTTTTCCTGCGGTCTGGTTGCGGGCTGGCCTGCGCTCCACTTGGCAGTCTCGTAAGGTAGCCATGATTTCAAGCACAAGCCAGCAGGCTGAAATCTGTGGTCCTGAAGCTGAGCCCTGAGAACTTTCAAAATCTTTGGTGCATATTTCTGGAAGTAACTGTCTCAGACACATTTTTTTTCTCAGTATCTAAATCCTCTGAGACATTCTTGCCTTAGGTGAGATGGAGTGCTCAGAGTATTGTATTTCCTTATATCATCTCTAGGAAGGAAATCAGAGAAGGTAAGAGACTTGGGCCGATTTTGAAGGCGGTTATTGGTACACAAGCCAGGCCTGGTGGAGTCAGAGGTGCTGGATGCACAATAGAGGAAACAAGGACCCAAAGGAACAGGCAGCGGGGCAATGGGGCAGGGGGAAGGCTGCTGCAAAGGTGATCCAGGATTTCCTGAGGGTTCAGAACTGCTGAGATGCTGGGGAAGGCCAGATGCTGTGGACTCTGCTTTCTGTCTCATCCCCACTGTTGTTGTTTAGCTGCTAAGTCACGTCCAGCTCTTTGTGACCCCATGGACTGCAGCATACCAGGCTTCTCTGTCCTCCACTATCTCCTCGATATCATCTCCACTCTCCTGCATCTAACTGAGATGGGATGGCAGCTGCCAGGACTTCATATGAGAAAGGGTCCCAGTGTCTCCTCTGAGATTTCTTGTGGAAACAGTATTCATCAATGATGGAGGAAGGGGCATAAGCCTGTCTGGTGATACAAGATACTTACAGGCTGAAACTTGTGTTGGAGAAGACTCTTGAGAGTCTCTTGGATTGTAAGATCAAACCAGTCAATCCTAAAGGAAATCAACCATGAATATTCATTGGAAGGACTGATGCTGAAGCTGAAATTCCTATACTTTGGCCACCTGATGTGAAGAGCTGACTCCTTGGAAAATACCTTGATGCTGGGAAAGATAGAAGCCAAGAGGAGAAGGGGACGACAGAAGAAGAGATGGTTGGATGGCATCAATGACTCAATAGACATGAGTCTGAGCAAACTCCAGAAGATGGTTGGTGAAGGACAAGGAAGCCTCATGTGCTGCAGTCCATGGCGTCACAAAGAGCTGGGCACAGCTGAGCAACTGACCCACAGCAACACAGCCTGGAACCTACCTCCCTCTCAAAGTTAAGGATCCCAGATCTACTTTCAGGGAAGAAAGGGGGAAGCAGCAAAAATCTCCCACTTTGGGCTGTGTTACAGAAATGCTGCAGTTGTGAGGGTGTTCAGACTCCTCTAGGGGTAGGGGAGCAGGTCCACTTTGCAGCCAAACCTCCTACCAGACCTGGCCTCCTGACTGGCTCATGGATCTTGCCCTTGACTTGCCCAGAGAGAGAAGAGGAAGAAGAAACCATCTTACTGAGGATTTTAAGGACTTTGAGTCAAATACTCATTTCCTGGATGGAGAATTCTGAGCGAGGCTAGGAAGGAAGCATTATTTGGTGGTAGGTATTCCCAAAATCCAGCAGTAGTTTCTCCAACATCTGGAACCACCCAAGCCTCATTCACATCATGGAAGCTGTGCTAGTCGGAAATCTGATGGGAATTCCAGGGAGCTTGAGGCTTCTTGGCCCCGTGGAAATATCAGCCAAGGGGAGGGTGTGATAATTTGGGAGCTCTTTGAGAGGTCAAAAGTTAAGAGGAGCATCTTTCTTGTGCTTAGGTGATGTACTGGAAAGGTTTTCCTTCTTTTAAGATTTTGATGTGGACCATGTTTAAAGACTTTATTGAATGCGTTACTGTTTTGCTTCTGTTTTTTGGGCACAAGGCATGTGCGATCTTAGCTCCCCAACCAGGGGTGAAACCCACACCCTCTGCGTTGAAAGGTGAAGTCATAACCACCGGACCACCAGGGAGTCCCCAGAGGTGCTTTTCTGAATGCTGTTGAGGTGGGTGGCATTACTATGGCAGGGCCTTGGTTCAGCTCAACCAATTACAGGTGACGATTTTTCGGGTAGAAGGTTCTGGCAGGGGCATGGTGCCCAGGAACACAGGACACCCCCCTGTCATTATGGGACGGCCCACCATAGCCACTGTGGCTGGACAGGAGATCAATCCTGGGAGCGGCTAAGCGCCTCGCGTGTAATTGACCTGCTCAGTGACAGGGAAAAGCACTCACAGAGTCCAAGAACGGTGAAAAGTCAATTCCAGTTTTGAAAAATCTGTCAGATTAATTAAAATACAGTGTCGTACAGGAGAGCTAATTAATACATGCTCAGCCTCCCTCTCCTGAGCCATGGCTTTGTTCTTGCCTGGGTACCTCCTCCCCCTGTCTTTGCACCATGCAGGGGTGGTGGGGGGAGGCTGGAGGATGCTGGCTTATCCTGATGGAAAAGTTTAGCACCAGGAAGAGTAAGGTAAACTGACACAAACAATTAGTGTCTGTTTCTAGAACAAATAGAAATCAACCAGCGATTAGTGTTGTCATTTCTAATCCTTTCAAATCATTTGATTATAATAAAAGCACAAAAATCAGAAGAGGGGGGACTGTTTTATGGCATAATTGATCTCTTAAATGGTCCTACTCTTTTTTGCATTTTGTCAAAAATAAAAGTGACTCTTGAAGCTTTGCATGAAGACATTCATAGAAATTATTAAAAGCTCTGACACCAAATTACCTGAGAGATTACATGAGATGTTTGACCGGTTTGCCTGTCAACCTGTAGGCAGCTTCTACGAGGGTTGTTAACCATCCTTGATTGGCCAAGACAGCGGTGCTTTCCCAGGGGGCACTTTTAGGATGAAAAAACATAATCAGAGGGGACCCTCCAGAAGACGGAGCCAGAAGGATTCCAAAATGGGCCACTGTGGGCTGGGTTGTTGGGAAGGTCTGAACAGAGCCTGTCAAATCATCTGTCTGGAGCAATTATGCTGATAAATTTGCCACCCAGTTGCATCTTCTCACGTGCATTACTTTGCGGTGTGACACCACAAAACACAAGCCTCTGTTTGGGTTCCCTCCAGCCGCGAATGGAGGAGAAGAGACAGCAGCTTTTCCCATGTTGGGTCTTTTTGGAAAAGTCTCTCAGAACGCTTGCCTTGTGTGTTTACTCTCGCCGATCCAAGAGCTGAATCTTCTTGCATCAGTGGAAGCTCATCTTTTGTGGTTTAGCATCTTCTGGCAGCTCCATTGCTTTGCCGAGAGGACTCGGGATGCCAAGGGCAGTGACCTTCGCTTCCTTGGACCACCTTTGAGAAGCGCATCAGATGCTGCTTCACCTTTTCAGCTGCCTCTGTGCTGATTAAATGCACCCATTTGTCAACCACATGGTCTGGTTTCATTTCTGTTTTCTTCCTTTTCTGGTTCCTTCCTCCCTTCAGTTGAGGCAGTTAGTTCTGTTTGTTCCCCAGGCCAAGCTCACCCCTACAGGCTCCTCGGGCCTTAGGAAGCCTCTGACCCCAAGGATGGGCATCCCCTTAAGCTCCTTCCATTCAGAACAAAGCTGGAACAGAGCCCACACACAGCAAACGTTTGTTGAGTGAACCCAGGAGGGTGGCTCCTCAGGCTTGGTCTCCGAAGGCTGGATAAGAGCTCCTCAGGTAGAGAGGGAGCCACAGGGGTTCCAGGCAGAGGGGGCAGCGACAGCAGGGAAGCCCCAGTGCCTCGAGCAGAGGGGTCCCTGGCCACTGTCCTGTCTGGGGGCCACCGCCCGCTGGCAGCGCCAGTGTGGTCTGTGGTCTGTCCTGTCCGCCTCTTGCCTTCTTGTGACCCAGAACTTCTCCTTTATTTTCTCTCTGAAGCCAGCTAGCTTCCATTTCCTAACCCCCTGCACACACTTGGAGGACAGGGGTTTTCTGGCCTCTTTCTGGAAGGAAGGGCGTTGTCTTTTGTCCCTCACAAGTCACTGCTCATTCTGGAAGGTGATGTGAAAGATGGGACGCCAGTTCAAGAACAGCAACTGGAACCTGTGCCGAACAGAGATGCGGACTTCACACTGCCGTTCCCAGCAACTGAAGCAGCATATTTGGGTAGGGAATTTTAACTGAAGAAATATAAAATGTTCATTGGGGTAATGTGCATATTAATTTAATACAACGTGAATAAGAAGCCACTTGAGATGGGAGCTGGATGCAGCCCCTGTAGGTCTCTTGCCATGACAGCTGCCCAGGCAGGCCTCCTTCACCCCTCGGAAGGAGGGTCCCTGTTGCCAGGAGCAGTAGGGTGATGGCTGGCTTGGCTGGCACGGTGTGCCCAGCACCCTCCCTACCCCCACTGGGTCTGCTGGGTCTCGGTTAAGGGCAGTGTCAAATGACACAGTCAAGGCAAAGCTGACGAACCTCAAAGGACGGAGCTGGGCAGTGACAGCCACCAGTCATCAGAACACTTCTGGGGGGTTGGGAGGAGAAATCAGTCAGCCCTAAAGGAAATCAACCCCGGATATGATGCTGCAGCCGAAGCTCCAATACTTTGGCCACCTGGTGCGAGGACCTGACTCAGTGGAAAAGACTCTGATGCTGGGAAAGACTGAGGACAGAAAGAGAAGGCGTGGCAGAGGGTGAGATGATTGGACGGCATCACTGACTCAGTGGACACGAGTTTGAGCAAGTTCCAGGAGCCAGCGAAGGATAGGGAGACCTGGCGTGCTATAGTTCATGGCGTTGCAAAGAGCTGGACACTATCTAGTGACTGAACAAAGAGGTGGTCCTAATTAACTGAAGCTGTGTTTTTGATTTTGTTTTTCAGGTTATCAACAGAAATGTACTCCTCATAGTTCTGGAGGCTGGAATTTCTAAAAGCAGGGTCGCGGTATGGCCACATCGTGGTGAGCGTCCTCTTCCTCGTTCGTAACTGGCATCTTCTCACTATGCCCTCACGTGGTGCAGAGAACTGAAGTTCTGATGCTATTAGAACTCCCCACCATAGAGGGGCCACATTCAGTAATAACAATAACAGCAGCAACAATAATAATAAGTGAGACTGAGAGTCCAGTTAGGAGGTCACAGGGATGATATCTGACTCCAGGCAGCTCAAGAAATCTGTGATGTTTCCTTTCAGCAGCACTTGGACTATGCGTGTACCCCCATTCTCTAAAAATTGAAAGCAAACTTCAATGTACTGAGTAGAAAATGGTACAACTCACAGGTTGTTCTGGAATCACCCAGACGGCACCCTGGACACTTAAGAGACTCTCAGAGATCTCAAGGGTACTTGCACACACAGCCCAGGAAGCAGGGAGGTGGGCGCCCAGCCTGGTGGTCTTGCAGAAAAGGCCTGCTCAGAGATGCTCCTGGAGGTGGGCAGCCGACAGCAGTGACTCTGAGAACTGGGGCTCTGGGCTCCTCTGCCTCGCTGATTAGTATTCCATATAAATACCAATTAACTGTGTTTCCCCAAAAGGTGAGATAATGTAGGATAATGTGGACTCTTCTCCTGAGCTCTTTCTCTATGATTTAATTGAAACAGCATCAACGTTTTTTTCATAGAAATATTTGTCTAATTCTCATTTCACGTTAAAAGTAGCCAAATAAAAGACATTCAGGTCAATTTACAAACATTTGCATCCATGCAAAAATAACATTTTTGCCAACATTACCAACAATATAGTTACTAAGTTAATGCCGTAGTTCTCTCTCAGCATCTCAAAAATGTACACTTGAAGTACATTTTCTGGTTGTGCTTTACTTTTGAGTCTGTGTCACTTGTTATCTTTCTCCTGGTGGCTGTTGCTGAAACAGTCCCCTTACATTTTTGGCTTCTTTCAAGCCCTGCTGAGGCTGATGTTGCAAGTGAGATGCTTCTGTCTTTCTGGAATTATTTTGAAGGTTGTTTCTTCAAACTGTGCTGTTGAGGGATTATTTTGCATCCTTTTAGTTGCTCTGGGTTTTAATTTGTCTTTTATTTACATTTTTTTCTTTAATATACATTGAACTTTATTCCTTCACTATTGTTCTCCCACAATTAAGTATCTTTAAAGCGGGGAAGATTTATGCTATAGCTAATGAAGAACTTGGGATCAGATGGTTCATTCTTAGAAAGGAACTTGGTTAGAACATGTCCATGAATACAGAAAACTATCTTTCAAGCAAATGTCTGGTTACAGGGTTCAGTTAAAACAAGTTTAAGCTGTGGAGTGCTCTCCTGTGCTTCAGTTCAGTTCAGTTCAATCGCTGAGTTGTGTCCGACTCTCACCTGTCTCTTGGGTAACCTGGTGGGTGTCATGGGGATCCGGTGGTTGTGGTGCTGGCTTAGTTGCTCAGTCCTGTCCAGCTCTTGAGACCCCATGGACTGTAGCCCACCAGGCTCCTCTGTCCATAGGATTCTCCAGGTAAGAATACTGGAATGGGTTGCCATTTCCTTCTCCAGAGGATCTTCCTGACCCAGAGGTTGAACTCAAGTCTCCTGCATTGCAGACAGTTTTTTTTAACCAACTGAGCTACGAGGGAAACTGCCATGGATATCTAGAGTATTCTATTTTATGGGAGAAGGAAAAGTATCTGAGTTAGAGACTAGAAGAAGGAAGTGTGAGCTGTGAATTCAGGGGGCTGCATATCAAATATTTGGCTTGATCGCCCAGAGGTTTGGGTGTGCCAGGGTGGGCCTCGAGAGTGGAGCTAGGCAGTGACTATTGCAAGGTCTGTGGTCGACCTTCGGGATGCTTGTGACTAACAAGGGACCACATTGAATCCACTGCCAAGGTCAACACACTCTCTCAGAGAAGGCGATGATTTATCTCCGCCTCACTCATCTCCTGGTAGCATTTCATACAGTTACTTTTTTCTTGGGATTCTTTCCTTCTTCTTCCGTCATGCAATTCATTCTTTGAAGACCCCTGTTGTGCGTGACATCATTCAGAGGGAGATTTGGAGAAGATGCAGGACTCAGGACCATTTTCTTGAGGAGCTCACGGCCCACCACCTGGAGGGACATGATTAGTATTCACTTGTTTACTCAGCAAATATTTACCCAGTGAAGACCTGAGCCAGCCCACCCTCGGCCATTAGTCTAGGGGTTGACGGATTAGTCAGGAGCCATTGGGACCGACTGTGGAGATTATCAGGATGAATGCCTCTGCAGGTGGTGGGGCTCCTGGTTTGGTTTTGTGGGGATCAGAAATGACTCCTTGGGAGAAATGACTTTGAAACTGACTGAAGTCCAGCAGGCACTGGTTGCTGCTGCTGCTAAGTCGCTTCAGTCGTGTCCAACCCTGTGCGACCCGTCCCACCCTTGGGCAGGTGGAATCCAGCCAGCTCCTCCGCGGGGCATGCACAGCACTCCCTCCTCAGGCCCCCGCCTCCCTCTGGCTCTGCCCACCTTCTAAACCGCTGGTGACACTATTCCATCACTACCTCCAGGTCCAGGTTTTGGGCACGGTGTGTGCTGGCTTGGAGTCCAGGAGAATATGGTCCATCTGGACCTGGCAGCAAGGGTGGGACACCTTCCATTTGCTGAGGATGCCCCCAAGGACAGGCCTGCTTGGGCCAGTCTCTGGGCATCATCTCCCTTAAGCCTTAAAATGCCATCATCCTAAAGATACGGACCCAGGACTTCCTGCATCCTGCCGTGATTACACATTTGACATCTTGAAATTGTATAATTACATTCTCCAGAGAAATAGAAGCAGTGGGATATATGTAGACTATACAAGAGGAGATTTATTGTAGGGATTAGCTCTTCCAGGGTCTCAGGAGCCCTGCAAGGTGCCGTCTGCAAGCTGGAGGCTCAGGGGAGCTGGGGGTTTGGTTCTGTCTGGGTCTGAAGGCCTGAGACTCAAGGAAGCAGACGGTGTGCACCTCAGATCTCTGCCCACGGCCTGAGAATCAGGAGCTCAGGTGTCTGAAGGCAGGGAAGGATGGAGACCCCAGGTCAAGAAGAGAAGAATTCATCCTTCCTACACATTGTCCCCCTAAATTCAGCTTCAACTGATGAAGCTTGGGTGGATGAGACCCACTCAAGCTGGGGAGGGCCATCTGCCTTACTCAGTCTACTGATTCAATTTCTAATCTTTTCCATAAACACCTGAGCATCCCTTAGACCAGTCAAGTCGATACCTAAAAGGATCCATCACCCCTGCCCAGGTTACTGCCACACACCCTTTGTCCATTTCCTCCAAAGCTCTAACACAACCACGGGAAAGTAACAGTTGTCACTGCATCCTAACTGCTCTGAGTGGTCCGGGGCTGAGCCCTGGACCGCTACCCTGGGTTTCCTGCTCCGCATACGTGCTGCCGGGAGCTTGGCTTCCATTTTACTCCTTCTTTTTGGCTATTTCGAATTACAAAATGCCGACAAACCCTCTTCTTTTGAACTCAGAGCCCTTCCTCCCAGCTCCTCCCCTGTGGTCTCTCTTCCCTGTTCTTAACAGATGTGGACAGGCCAGTAAAGCGACATGACAGTTACCTGGGGAATTTGGCGTCATGAAAAGCATCGCAGCCAGCGGTCCCACCGTGGCTGCACAGCCCTGTTTCGGGTGCAGAGTGGGGAATGTGGGGTCAAAGCACCTGGGCTGCAGACTGCTCCTTCTGGATCAGAAGTTCCAAGGGGAGACTCAGCAGCCTGTGCTGAAAATGCCCACCACGTGAATCCACTTCAGCCCTGGGCCGCCCGGGGTCTCCGCTTTCGTACAATTCAGGAATCAGAGTAGAAGACTGAGAAAAGGTCACTCAGAGAGCTAATGGAATCATCAATTAAAAGCTTGTCACCGAATCTTTGGTTCAAACAAAGAATTCCCACCCCAAACACTAGTCATTGAACAGTACATTGCTTAGCCACTGAATTCCCCAGGGAGGAGAAGGCAGCCTCCTAGGACCAGGTCACGTGATAGCTTATTTAAAATTGACTATATATGCACACAGAAAAGGCAATGGCAACCCATTCCAGTACTCTTGCCTGGAAAATCCCATGGGCAGAAGAGCCTGGTAGGCTGCAGTCCATGGGGTTGCTAAGAGTTGGACACGACTGAGCGACTTCACTTTCAATTTTCACTTTCATGCATTGGAGAAGGACATGGCAACCCACTCCAGTGTTCTTGCCTGGAGAATCCCAGGGACAGGGGAGCCTGGTGGGCTGCCGTCTATGGGGTCGCGCAGAGTCGGACACGACTGAAGTGACTCAGCAGCAGCAGCAGCAGCAGCAGCATCTATGCATAAGCGCATGCATAATGCAAAATGACACCTATACAAAGCATCTGACATGGTCTATACGCCATACAAGGCTTCCCTGGTGACTCAGATGGTAAAGAGCCTGCTTGCAGTGCAGCAGACCCAGGTATGATCCCTGGTTAAAGAAGATCCTTTGGGAAAGGGAATGGCAACCCATTCTAGTACTCTTGCCTGGAGAACCCCATGGAAGAGGAGCCTGTTAGGCACAGTCCAAAGGGTTCCAAAGAGTTAGTCACGACTGATGGCTAATTCTTTCTCTTTGCATGTGCATATAAATATATATAAATGGACAGATAAATCTCTATGCAATTACTGAGCACTAGCTGGATGCAAGATTTCTCAGGTACTAGATGTGCTCCATGAATTCAGCTATTGCAGGGGACATCCTGATATAATTCCACCCTAACCTTCGGCTTAATCCTAAGCTGAACCCGAACTCTAACTCTAACCTTATTCCAAACCCTACCCAAACCCTAAACATAAACCCAGCCCTAACCCTAACCCTAACCCTTGGCCACGTCATGCAAAGAGCTGACTCATTGGAAAAGACTCTGATGCTGAGAGGGATTGGGGGCAGGAGGAGAAGGGGACGACAGAGGATGAGATGGCTGAATGGCACCACCGACTCGATGGACGTGACTCTGAGTGAACTCCGGGAGCTGGTGATGGACAGGGAGGCCTGGCGTGCTGCAATTCGTGGGGTCGCAAAGAGTCGGACACAACTGAGCGACTGAACTAAACTGAATTAAACTGAACTGAACCCTAACCCTAACCTAAACCCTAACCTCACCCTATCCCTAACCCTAACCCTATTCCAAATGCTATCCCTAACCCTAACCCTATCCCTAAACCTAACTCTACCCTAACCCTAAGACTAATCCTAATGCTGACCCTAAACCAGACCCGGATATGATCCTTGGTTAAGGAAGATCCTTAAGAGAAGGGAAAGGGGACCCATTCTAGTACTCTTGCCTGGAGAACCCCATGGAAGAGGAGCGTGGTAGGCAACAGTCCAAGGGGTTCCAAAGAGTCAGTCATGACTGAGGACTAATTCTTTCACTTGATCCTCTGGAGAAGGAAAAGGCAACCCACTCCAGTGCTCTTGCCTGGAAAATCCCATGGACGGAGCAGCCTGGTAGGCTACATATAGTCCACGGGGTTGCAAAGAGTTGGACACAACTAAGCGACTTCAATTTCAGTTTTCATAAAGAGAAATGGACAGATAAATCTAAATGCATTTATTGAGCACTAGCTGGATGCCGGTTTTCTCGTGTAAAAGATGAGTTCCATGGATTCAGTTCTTACAGGGGACATCCTGCTATCATTCCACCCTAACCCCAATACTAACCTGAAGCCAAATCCTAACCCTGACCCTATTCCAAACCCTATCCCTAACCATAACCCTAACCTAGTGCAGAAACTGAGCTGCAGGCAGATTAGGAATCTGGAGCTCGGATGTGAACCCAGGCAGCCTGGCATTCAAGCTTCCTCTTAACCATGACCCTCTGCACCCTGCACAGTGTGAGAAGCAAGCAGAGGCTCCATCTTCTTCCCAACAGTGGTGTGTTGACGCCAACTGCAAATGCCCAGGAGGGAGGCTTAGCGTCCATCAGCCTCTCATCACCAGCTCAGCCTTTGGGACCTGAGTCAGCCTCCTGAGGCTGCTGCCCTTGGTGGTGGGGTGGGGTGGGGCTGGGTCCGTTTCAAACCAGCCGTTTGCATCCACACTTCTGCTCCTTGGCGTGGACCCCAAAGGTCTCAGACATGGTCACCAGCCAGGTAACGAAGGGAGAGTGGAGGGAAAGTCTCCAATTTCTTTCAGCTGAACAGTTATTTTAGGACAAATTGATTTGGGCTGTTTTTCCCAGGCAGGACTGGGTGAGGAGTTATCTGGACCATTGCAGGTGCTGGGCCAGGAGCTGATGGCAGGACAGCCAGCCCTTTATCCTCAGAGCAGGATATGCAGTCCTCTGTCCTCGCACCCCTGAGGAGCTGAGCCGTGTTTTCCTTGCTGCTCAGACTGAGGAATCTGAAGCTGGCAGCGCCAGGTTGAAAGCCCACCAGTGCCCTCCTCTGCAGAGTGCGTGTGAACCAGCTAAAGCGGGCTCTACCTGCCCCTCGAGGAGGCCGTCTCTTTCTGCTCCAGTGGCCTCGGTCGGGGCCCTCGCCATCCGTTCGATTTTGCGTCACATGCTCCTTAGGGATGCCCTGGCGGGGACACAGCTCAGTGACCAGCCCCCAAGGCGTCAGGTACCACCGCTCACGATCTTAAAGGAGCCGTGGAAGCGCCTCCCAGTGTGGTCATCTCCTGAGTTCAGAGAACCGATGTGTCCAGAGACCATGGACGGTGGGATGCCAGTCTGCCAACCTCCTCCTCAGCATCCCACCCCTGGGCGCTCACGCTCCTCCCCCAGCTCGGCAGGTGCCACCTTTTCCCCACACCTGTGGTGAGTGGCTTCTGGAACAGCCATTCTGTCCCACGGTTTGTTCACGTGCTCAGGTGAGGCCGGACCTCCTGCAGAACCAGGCAAAAGCATCTCCACCTCTGTGTTGGTGGCGGTGGTTCTCCCTACTGTATCAAGGCTCTGAATTCAGGACGTGACAAACTTTCCAAGGTCAAGAATCCTCAGGTCAGCAAGACTCCCAAAATACGGGAATGCGCAATCATTTGGATAACTGATTTGGACGTGTTCTCTGCCAGGGTGCTGCTGAGAATGCTTGGCAATGGAAATCCATTCCGGACAGAGCCAGAAGCAGAAAATGAGCTGCCGGAGCATCTGCAAACTTCCAGTCGCCAAATACATTAAGGATTTCCAAATACTTTTCCTAAAATATTTTTTCTTCTGCACACAATGAGATGAATTTCCTCATTATTTCTAGTATTTTTAAAAAATTGTCCAGTCGTTATACTTTTGCTCGGTGTTCAGGGAGCTAGCGGTGATCATAACGAGTTCACTTGGCGTGCATGTGGTTATCACACGCGCTTTCATAAAGCTACCGTTGTAACGCAGGTTTCCTTGGGCTGCATGCCTTTATATGATGTCAGCTACTTCATCCGATCTGATTCCGCAGCCTCCAGGAGAAGGTGTCTTCCAGGTAACTGGGGCTTTGTCTCAAACCAGCTAAGGTGCATCAGAAACTAGTCTGGTACAGCTGTCGCCTTGCACCTTGCAGATTAATGCCCATATCCAATCGCTTTAGGCCCCCTGGAAGTTCTTTATCCCCTGCCTTCTCCTTCCAGCACACCCAGCCTGGCTGATGGCATTCCTAAATGCTGATTGAATTCTAGAGAATTTGAGTAGATTTCAGGATTCTCTGAGCCGCCCAAGCTGTCTCCCTTTCAGGACAAGGAGGACAAATTGGGTCCTGGTTCCCTTGCTTCAGTGTGGCATCAGCCGCTTGTCTTCATTAAGAACGCCCCCGGTCTAGTGGCCAATTCATGTTAACACAACATAGAGATTAATCCTACTAGCTTAGTGATAAATAAGATCGTGTTGTTGTTGTTCAGTCACTAAGTCGTGTCCAACTCTTTGCGACCCCAAGGACTGCAGCACGCCAGGCTTCCCTGTCCTTTGCCATCTTCCGGAGTTTGCTCAGACTCACGTCCATCAAGTCCATTCAAGCATCAGGTGATGCTATCTAACCATCTCTTCCTCTGCCACTTCCTTCTCTTTTTCCTTCAAGCGTCAAGATGTTTTCCAGTGAGTCGGCTCTTCACGTTGAAATTGGGAATGAAACCAGGAGACAGTCCTTACCATCAGTGTAAAGCGGATGGAGCAGCCTTGGACTTTCTTGGGTCTGGCTTTACAGCATGCTTCTCCACCCTGCTGGCGTTTTATGCACTCAACAGCCTTGAGAGATGCGAATGGGCAAGGTGAGGCTTAGGAAAGAGGACGTGCGAACAGTTATCCCCCTGCTAGAACTGCTGCCTCTGTCCCCCCAGGAAGGGGAGAAGCATCTTCTTCATGGGGAGATCGGCAAGTGCTGTGGTCGGTCAGGGAGCGGAGGTCCTGTCCCACAGTCGGGACATGTGTTCCAGCAGCTGAGCCAGGGCACAGGGAAAAGCAGCATTCTGCCAAGAGGGGGTTGGAGAAGCGGGTCCCTGCAGGACAAGTCACGGGTAGGTCAGGTCACCTTCAGTGCTTCTCCTTGGGCATCACAGAACTAGTATCCTGGGGACGTGACCGAGTCTTTGTGAACCAGTTCACAGCTTGAGCTTCCGGGTCCAACAGTAGAAACTCAGAGCGTGACAACAGAGGAATTCTAGGGGGAGAAGACGCTGGTGGGAAGGCCGTCACTGATGTCCTTTCATTTTGATTTTCTCTTATGTTTTCCTGTCCCTAATCAAATGCATTATCACATATTTAGTTTAATTACCATATCAGGAGGAAATTCACTTTTACTGATACAATTAAAAGACTAGCAAATAGTGTCTTACAAGTGGCTTGGAGCCACATTAACAAAATGTGATAGTAATTGATGTGAGAGTCACATGATCTGATGGCAAAATGGGTCATTTTAATTATGTCAGGGGGAATCCTCTGCCTGGTTCTTCCGACTCCCTGCATCAGCCAAGTGCCAGGCAGCAAAGGTGCCACTTATTTGTGCCTGGGGTTCAGGCAGTGCAGGCGGATGAGATGTGCTCACGGCTCCTGGGATGAGATTCTGTGATCCATCCCATCCTTGCCTGATTCACATGCAGACATGTGTGCTGGATAGAAACTATTTCACTGAAATTAATTAAAAATACAACAATAACGATAGCAGCAGAAACCCACTGCATACTCAGTTCAGATATTCTAGTACCCACATGTATGCTAGGTTGCTTCAGTCGTGTCTGACTCTTTGCGACCCTATGTACTGAAGCCCACCAGGCTCTTCTGTCCATGGGATTCTCCAGGCAAGACGACTGGAGTGGGTTGCCATGCCCTCCTCCATGGGATCTACCTGACTCAGAGATAGAACCCGTGTCCCTTATGTCTCCTGCATTGACAGGCAGGCTGTTTACTACTAGCAGCACCTCAGAAGCCCGTTTTAGTACCGAAACCTTGATAAATCAAGTGCATATATTTTTAAGAAAAGCCAGAGAATGAATTTTTTTTGCATTTTTATGAATTGCCTTTGTGATATCAGTACTTTCAAACTAAAAGCTATTCAAATATGTATTAAATATCTTCACATGACACCAGAATGGGCCATCTCTCCACAAAGCAAGTGCATTATTAATTTCTTCACAAAATATCTGAACAGCATTTTTCAATTAATTTTTTTCATGTTGTGTTTGCCTCCACCTGACACCACAGATGTGATGTTGTCTTTTTCACAGCTGGAGACCAACTAAAATGGCCTCTGGGATAATGTGAATATGTCAAGCAACAAAGAATATGGCATTTAAAGCAAGAGAATTCCTATCTTCTCTTGCTTCTCGTGATGAAACTTTGCCCTTTTCTCATGTTCCTTTCCTAGCTCGTTGAGATGAGTGTCTGCAATTTCTGACCTACCAATTAGTTCCTGAATGAGCAGCTTGGAAAACCACCCTGTGTCACACCCACGGCTAATACCCTCACTCGTGGGACTCTGACCTCAGCCAGCCAGCCTTCCCCTGGTCTGCGGTGTGATTAATAGTTCCACGCTGGTCTAACTCCAGTCTGCCTGTGGATCCTGATCAGGGCGTTCCCCATCGACTCTGGAGCCATCTCAGACTCTGAGTGCCTACCGCCAGCACAATGGAGCCTGCACACGCGCCTGTGTGTGCACACGTGTGTGTGCAGAGCGTTTCCGGTCAGGAGCCACCCTGATCTTTGTCAGCAGTGTATATCCGGTCACACCATGGTCCTAGGACTCGAACATGATTTAATGAATTTAGAGTCCATATCCCTGGCTCTGTCTGCATAACTTCCAAACAAATGGGAAGGAACATAAATTCACTTAGACTGATGATTTTGCATTAGAAAGGCCAGGAAAACCTATTGTTTCGATTTAATTGATGTAAAAACTAGAGTTGGTCTAATGGGTAGACTTGTGTAAATATGTGGCAATGATGGCTCCAGCCTGTTTGCCAAAAGTGATGCTGACTATTTTCCTCTGAAAGCTCCCCCAGACCCTGAGCTCTCACCCCTCAGCTTGTTGGCTGCAGCTTCACGGTGTTTTGTGGATGGTCTTCAGTGGAGTATGTTTAATTGTGTGGGCAAAAACGGTAACAGCTGTGTAAGGTTTTATCCTGTCTTCTCCCTTTTGTTTGACTTACACGCTGCGTCCTTTAATCAAAGAAGGTGATCTACTCATATTTTTAGTTAATTATCTACTCAGCGAAAATAATTTATAGACCATCTACTCTGAACAATAACCCTAAAACCCATTTATTCATTCACTCATTCAACAAATAATCATAAGAACACTTCGTGACTCCCTTAGAAAACTTCATGAATCCCTTAAGAGAGGGGGAAAACAGTATGTCTTTCCCAGATCTTAGAGAATATCACTGCCTATGAAGTGACAAAAACAACAAAAATGAGCATCTAAGGTGCCATCCTGGCATTTCCCCCAGCTAAGTGATACTCTTTCACCTGTCTTGGAGAAGGGAGGATGCCAATTTTTACTTCCCCAAAGGACAGGTTGGAGAAGGCGATGGCACCCCACTCCAGTACTCTTGCCTGGAAAATCCCATGGATGGAGGAGCCTGGTAGGCTGCAGTCCATGGGGTCGCTAAGAGTTGGACACGACTGAGTGACTTCTCTTTCACTTTTCACTTTCATGCATTGGAGAAGGAAATGGCAACCCACTCCAGTATGCTTGCCTGGAGAATCCCAGGGACAGGGGAGCCTGGTGGGCTGCTGTCTATGGGGTCGCACAGAGTCGGACACGACTGAAGCGACTTAGCAGCAGCAAAGGACAGGTGTCTGCTGGCCCCTGTGTGTGCCTCACGCACAGTCAGAACCATCGATGGTCAGACTGTGAGTCTGAGATCTTCAGCAGGAAACTGTGCTTGGAGTCCTGTGAAATAAAGACCCATGAGTCAGTTATTTATCTCTTCTGGCACGTGTGAGGGCCTTCCATTTGTCAGATAATTTGATGACTGTCTGATGAGATGAAGATCCTAATCCCTTCCATCTAATCTGGGTAGACAGGAATATACCAGGCAAAACAGATAAAGGAAATTCAGTGTGGACCTACCTTAGCTGGGAGGACCAGAGAAGTTCTCTACGGATGTTACTTTCAAGCTAAAACCCAATGAGGACAAAGAAACAGTTATAGAGAAACCTACGGAAGAACATTTGCTAAATAAAGAACAGATAATAAGAAAGAAAAAGACTCAAAAGAGAAAAGAAGAAAAGGCAGAGACTGCAACCTGACAGGAGGGCGGGTGAGCCACAGACTGTTTCCACGTGGCAGGGAACAGTGGAGGGTATTCTGGACCAGAGGAAAGTTTCCACATGTGTTTAATTGCAGCAGAAAATCCATGGAGGATTTTACAAGGGAGAGAGTCACACGTGGATTCAAGGTTTTGAAAGTGCCCTCTGAGAGTGGAGACTGGATTTGGGAGTGGATGGAGGGCAAGACTGGAAGCTGAAAGGCTTTCAAGATGATTCAGCTATGTTTCTGCCTTAAATGTCCTGCTGACCTTAGTTCAGTTCTTAGTGAAGGATGTCCTCTGCCTTCCGGTGTCCTCAGTGAACCTCAACTCAGACCTACGGGGACGGCAGATGTGAAGCCAGTGGTCACAGCGCTTCTACAGCTCGGGCGGTGTGCACACACTCAGGCTGCGGAGACTCGGGGCCCGACCACCAAGAGGACAAGCCCTCAGTGCAGACAAGCTCAGTTTCCGTGCACCCGACGGCCAGTTAGGGTGATGCTCACCCACAGCAGTCTACCTCTCAGTGATAAGGAAGCCTCACTGGTGATGATGTCATCCTCATACACATTGCAAGAATTTGCTTCATACTGAGAGCATTATACATTGACTGCTGGAGCATGTACGTCCCTACACCACTTTAAACTTTTGGAGATGCCTATATGCAGAGTACATCATGAGAAACGCTGGACTGGAAGAAACACAAGCTGGAATCAAGATTGCTGGGAGAAATATCAATAACCTCAGATATGCAGATGACACCACCCTTATGGCAGAAAGTGAAGAGGAACTAAAAAGCCTCTTGATGAAAGCTAAAGAGGAGAGTGAAAAAGTTGGCTTAAAGCTCAACATTCAGAAAACGAAGATCATGGCATCTGGTCCCATCACTTCATGGCAAACAGATGGGGAAACAGTGAAAACAGTGTCAGAC
Organism: Ovis canadensis; assembly: GCF_042477335.2. Lineage (NCBI taxonomy): Eukaryota > Metazoa > Chordata > Mammalia > Artiodactyla > Bovidae > Ovis > Ovis canadensis. The sequence continues at coordinate 63,336,373 of NC_091266.1, read as the reverse complement.
TTTATTTTTTGGGGCTCCAAAATCACTGCAGGTGGTGATTGCAGCCATGAAATTAAAAGACACTTACTCCTTGGAAGAAAAGTTACAACCAACCTAGATAGCATATTGAAAAGCAGAGACATTACTTTGCCGACTAAGGTCCGTCTAGTCAAGGCTATGGTTTTTCCTGGGGTCATGTATGGATATGAGAGTTGGACTGTGAAGAGGCTGAGTGCCGAAGAATGATGCTTTTGAACAGTGGTGTTGGAGAAGACTCTTGAGAGTCCCTTGGACTGCAAGGAGAGCCAACCAGTCCATTCTGAAGATCAGCCCTGGGATTTCTTTGGAAGGAATGATGCTGAAGCTGAAACTCCAGTACTTTGGACACCTCATGCGAAGAGTTGACTCATTGGAAAAGACCCTGATGCTGGGAGGGATTGGGGGCAGGAGGAGAAGGGGGTGACAGAGGATGAGATGGCTGGATGGCATCACTGACTCGATGAATGTGAGTCTGAGTGAACTCCGGAAGTTGGTAATGGACAGGGAGGCCTGGCGTGCTGCGATTCATGGGGTCGCAAAGAGTTGGACACGACTGAGCGACTGAACTGAACTGAACTGAGAATCTGTAGAACGAGACACAAGCCCTCTGTAAATGCCACAGTGAACATAGTTTGCTTTTTATCCTCTTGGTCATCACTCCACCGTTCCTTCCTCTAGGCATTATTCTCACTTCAATCAAGTGTCTCTCTGGGGACCACCAGTCCCCGGATCCACCCAATAAGTAGAGCAGTTGGTCTAAACAGTGGCTTGTGACCCAGAAAGGACCATGCATAGCCCACGTGACAGCTGATATGTGTGCCTTGCAGGAGAAAATGCCTGTCTCTGCCGGGCTCTAAGGCTGTGAATTCGAGGCTGTTCTTGGCTACCTTTTCTCATGCGTGGAGCCTGCCTGCCTGTCTATCTGCAGAATAAAGCCAAATGGAGACCCAAAAGGGATGAAAAGAAGACGTGAGGGAGAGAAAGAGAGGTAAAAGAGAGAGGACTCCTAGTCTGTCAGCTCTTTCAATCTGTAAACCAATGCCAGTTTCCTTCTGGGCCACGTGAACTAAAACATTCATGTTTTGCAAAAGTTATTTGACTCAAGTTCCTGTCCCTCCACACAAGCCCTGACTGATAGCTGCAGCTACGTGTGTTCAATGAGAGCCTACAGGGTTCCACGCTTCAGACACCCTAAGCATTGGACTGAGCCCAGACTCCCCTAGCCCCAGCCCTTCGGAGAGGGGAATCTACATACTGGCTTCCTCCTATCACTAGCCAAGAGCCAGCAACACAATCTTTGATGACCATGTAGTAACTTACTCACCTGGCCCCTCCTAAATCTCATCGTGGGAGGAGTCAGTGACTCGGGATGTTGAGAACGAGGCCGGGTCCTCCGGGGCCCTGCCTTCTGCATCATTTTCCAGCACTCATTCCGCCCTATTTCTCAGACAGCTCTTGCCTCTGCAAACCAGTCTGACTGGTTCATTTCTCCATATGTTTTGTGATCTCATCTCTTACTAATGTCTCTAGGACTCAGCGTACCACCACCGGGGCCAGACATGCTGTCTCCTGGCTGGTTTGTTTCCCAATCCCTTTCCTAGAGACTAGAGTTTGCCCTCCTTCAATCTGTCAGCATCTCTCATTTCCAGAAGAGCCCTTTAAAAATCTGTTCTCAAAAGAGCAACCGCTTCTCTCGCCTTATGAATGACTTTGGACACAGAGTCGTTGAGGTCCTCGTTTTCCTTTCTGATATCCTAACTCTCGCAGTCGGTTCTATGGCACCTTAATTCCCTGCGACTCTCATCATATCTAAAGCTCCAAATTGTTGCCCTCTCTATCATAACGCCTGAGCCTACCTTTTGTTTCCTTTGTGTGAAATGTTTGGTCTCCCTTCTCAAGAGAAGTTCTCTCAATCAGGCAGTTGGGTGACTGCTGATGTTTTAGATGAATCAGCAAATGGTGTTTAACGTTCTGAGAAGCATCTTGTCTCAGGGTGCTGTTTCCTTTTGTGACCTGTTGAATTCCAGGCAGAAAAGCAAAGGACCGAGAAGGGGAAGGAATAGATCAGGAGTTTGACATTAGCAGACGCAAACTATTACTTATAGAAGGGAGAATCAACAAGGTGCTACTCTATAGCACAGGGAGCTATACCCAATATCCTGGGATAAACCATGATGGAAACGAATATAAAGAAAGAATGTATATATACCTAAGTCACTTTGCTGGATAGCAGAAATTAACACAACATGGAAAATCAACTGTATTCCAATTAAAAAGAAAGAAAGGAAAGCGAAGGAGCCAAAGCCCACTGGCATGCTGGCATGCAAGTGAGCTTGCAGTTGAGCTGCTGCTTTGCTGGACTTGCAGTCTGGGTCTTTTCCTCTTTTGACGTGCCCTTGGCTCATCCACAGGGCTCTTCCCTTTGTGATGCCACTGGACAAAGGCTCTTCTTTGCCTGAACTCCTGCCCGGAGTTTGCAGGCTTGGAGCATCTCTGGTCCTGGGTGTGGAGATGCAGTCTGGATTGAAGGTTGGCTGCAACCTTCCCCTGACACTGACATGCAAACTTGGAACTGAGCAACCCTGACACTTGGATTTCTCCTTCCTATCAATGCGTGTGCTTTTCAAATGAATGTCATGCGGCATGCTAAGTCGCTTCAGTCTTGTCTGACTCTTTGTGACTCTGTGGACTGTAGCCCGCCAGGCTCCTAGTCTTTGGGCTTCTCCAGGCAAGAATACTGGAGTGGGTAACTATTTCCTCTTCCAAGAGATCTTTCCAACCCAGGGATCGAACCCTGGCCTCCTGTTTCCTGCATTGGCAGGCAGGGTCTTCACCACTTGCACCAGCTGGGAAGCCCTTTAAATGAATATTCTAGTGTAAAAGAGTCATGCCCTAAGGGGATCTTTGCAAAGGGGCTTCTGATGAGCCAACAACCTCCACGCCCAAGTCGTCCTTTTTACCTGTGACGTTATTTGGGAAGGCACAGATTGTCTGCCACCATCTCCTTGAAATCTCAAGTGAAACATCTGTTTCTAGAGGCTGATAAGGTGCTTTTTTGCTTCCATTCAAGATGCAGTAAATCGGGAAAGTCACAGGAAAAGATTGGAACTCAATAGGATGGTAAGAAAGATTTCCAGGCACTTGCTATAAGTGGAAACTTCCCTTTCTTTTTAGGACGATATTCTTTATAAATGGACAATCTATGGGCCCAAGAAACCTCCTTGCCTTCGGGGCCTGGAAGGAGAGCTCCTCTCAACAAACTTGATCCCCAGGCCACAGTTGCAAATCAATCACCCAAGACCTTGAAAATGGCAGTCTCTCTCCTTGTTCAGTCACACAGTTGTGTCCAGCTCTTTGCGACCCCGTGGACTGCAGCATGCCAGGCTTCCCTGTCCACCATCTCCCAGTTCAAACCCATGTCCATTGAGTCAGTGATGCCATCCAACCATCTCATCCTCTATCATCCCCTTCTCCTCTTGCCTTCAGTCTTTCCCAGCATCAGGGTCTTTTCCTAAGTAATGGTATTCAGAAGATGCAAGGGGAAATCTAAATTACAAATCCCAAACCTTCCAGTCTGAAACTAAATTAAGGCTATGGCCATCAAAGCCTGGCAAAGGAGACCACTAGATAATTCCACCTGTTGAATTGTGGTTTCCCCTCCAAAACACCACGGCTCCAACTTCAGATAGGGGCTTCTTGCTCCCAGACTCTCTAATGACACGGTGGACTCACAGACACAAAGCTGCAGGATGTCAGAATTAAGTGTAGACAATGGGCAGTTCTTCAGAGGGTGAAGAAACTTGTCTCTAATTTTCAAGGGCTCTGCATCATCTCAGTAGAGTAGTTAGCTGTAATCTTCCTATAAGAAATGAAAGCAATACGCTTGCTCTTAAGCTTTAACAGGAATGGTTAAAGCTTTAATGTTCAACAGGAATGGTTTTCCAGGAATTGGTGTCTTTCACTGCTCTTATCAATATCTTAATATCTCCCATGGAGCCTTCTCCCCTTTCTCCAGAGTGCTGTAATTTTCAGGCAGGTCTACATACTGGGTTCGTGGAAGGAGGAGCATCTTGCCTTCAGAACAGCTCCTGGTTGAGCCTTCACCGGGTTACTTTCTACTCTGCAAATCGAAAAACAGTTCCACCCCTGCATTTTCTGGACCAAGTCACTTTAAGCCTTTATATCATGCCTCTATTACACAGGCAGATCGCCAGCTTAATTACCTGAAGTCATTAGTACCCCTTGCATCCGAAGGAAGAAAGTCAAACCCACCGCTTGAGCTGCAGGGGAGCCACAGACACATCAACAATAGCTGGGATTGGGTTGCATTTATTGTCTGAATTCGAATTATCTGACGCCTTCATTTTGGAGCTTTCCTTTTCTCTTTCTAATCCTTGCAAAACATGTTTGTGAAGCAAAGGCTGCTCTTCCCTGAGAATGAATAGCATACTTCCCCGCAAACAGAGGAAAGTCGATGCCCTCTTGTTTTGCAAGGCTGGGAGGTGCCTGTGGGCCCCAGAGGCTCCACTGCCAGCCTCGTTCTCCACCAAATCCAGCTCATGTTTTCTGCTCTTCTGAGAGCTGCTCTTTCCTCCGTGATCGTGGCTGTAATTACACAAATGATCTGCTCCACTGTCACTTCTAGTCAAAGGTGTCATCTAAAATTAAAAATTCATGTAAAATCTGGAGATGCAACTTTTAAGCAGACAGTGGAGACCTGATCTGATTTTACAATCAATGTTTTACTTAACCCTTTCGTGCCTCTTGGACTACGTGTAGGAGATGGGAGATTTCAGGGACCCGGCCACCTGGAAGATGTCTGTGTGAATTTGCTAAGGCTACTGACACAAAATACCACAGGCTGGCAGCTGATAGAACAGAAATTAGTTCTCACAGTTCTGGTGGCTATCAGCCCAAGGTCAAGCTGTCGGCAGGGTTTTGTTTTTCTGATTTTTGTTTCCTGAGGGCTCTCTCTGGGGTTTGTAGATATCTATGTTCTCCCTGAATTTTTATGTGGGTGACCCTCTGTGTGTGTCTGGGTCCAAATTTCCTCTTTTTATAAGGACCCCAGTTACATTGGATTAGGGTCCACTCTAATGGACTCACTGTAGCTTAATTATAATTCTAAACATCCTCTCTCCAAAGATGGTCATGTTCTGAGGTTCTGGGGTTAGTGCTCCATCACATGAATTTGGGGGGAAGCAACTCAGCACATAAACATGTCCCACTACCATCTAAGATGAGCCAGAGTCCATAATGAAGGTCCACTGGTCTGGGGGCATCTGTTTCTGATGGAGCCAGCTACACAAGACAGCCAATGGATTCAGGTCTGGAGAAATTATATTCCTATGTTGAATCAGGGGCATTCAATTCTGAAAAATTTCCTGGACATTTTAAATATTGGAATCTTCAAAGCCAACCAAAGATCCAGATGCTTACTTTTATAACAGCATTCTCCATTTGTTTGGGCTTTAAGATCTTGATAAATCCATGCATGAGACAAGTGAAGCATATTATTGCTATTATTGTTAATTTTATTTTTAAAATATTTGTTAACATACAGCAAGGTTAACTTGGAGGTGTTAGTGTACGATTCAATGAGTTTTAACATATATGAATTCAAGTCACTAACATTGTATTCACAGTAACAAAATTCCATCACTCCCCAAAGCTCCTTCCATTGTCCTTTGTAGACAAATCCTCCACACAGCACTGGTAAGTTCCCTATCCTTTAGTTTAGCTTTTGTAAGAAGGTTGTATAAACAGAGCCATACAATATGTAATCTTTGGAGAGCTGCCTCTTCAACCCAGAATAAGAGATTCAACCAAGTTGGATGTACCAATAATTTATTCCATTTCACTGATGAGTGGTATCCCATTGTAGGGCTTCCCTGGTAGATCAGCTGGTAAAGAGTCTGCCTGCAATGCGGGAGACCCCAGTTTGATTCCTGAGTCGGAAGGACACACTGGAGAAGGGATAGGCTACCCACTCCTTTATTCTTGGGCTTCCCTTGTGGCTCAGCTGGTAAAGAACCTGCCCACAGTGCGGGAGACCTGGGTTGGGAAGACCCCCTGGAGAAGGATTCCATTGTGTAGATGGATCCATCTGTTCATCTATTCATCCATTGAAAGATATGCATGCTAGGTATAGTCTTCAGTGGTTAGAAACAAAACTGCTCTAAATATTCGCATTTAGGTTTATATGTGAACTTATATAAACATATAGAATACACATCTAGGAGTGTGATTGCTGGTTTACATGCTAAGGGTGTATTTATATAGCTTTATGAGAAGCTGTCAAACTTTTCCAGAGTTACCACACCATTCTTCACTTATACCAGCAATGCATGAGAGTTCTTTTGGTTTTTTTTTTTTTTTTTTTTTCCATTCTAATAAGTATATGGTGTGTGGGTTTGATTTGCAGTTCCTTGCTGGCTAATGATGTTGTGCATCTTTTCTGCTTGTTTTGTCTTCTTTGGTGAAGGTCATTTCAAACCATTTCTTAGCTGAGTTACTTCTTTCCTTATCATTTCATTTTGAGGGTTCTTTATATATTCTCATACAACTCCTTTTTAAGGTATGTAATTTGCAAATATTTTCTATGAGTCTTTAGCTTGTCTTTTAATTCTCTTTTTTGAGTCATAGCTGAAAACTCTTAGCTAAGCTAAAGTCACAAATGTTTTTCCGAAGCTTTCTCCTAAAAGCCTCATAGTTTTATACTTTATATCTATTTTGAGTTAGCTTTTATATAATGTATGGGATATATGATGAAGTTAATATTTTTTCATATGAATGTACAACTGTTGAAAACCTATCCTAACTGTATTTAATTGCTTTTATACTTTGATCAAAAATCAACTGACTTCCCAGGTGGTTCACTGGCAGATTCTACAAAACATTTAATGTTTATAGATATTATACCAATTCTCTATAATCTCTTCCAGGATGGAACAGTTCCTAACTCATTCTATAAGGTAATATTACCCTAATATCAAAATCAGGGGAAGACATTACGAGAAAAGGAAGCTACAGACCAACATCTCACATGAATATAGATGAAAAAATTCTCAAAAATATTAGCAAATAGAATCCAAAAGAGTAAAAAATTGTACAACACCACCAAGTAGGACTTATGCCAGGTATGCAAGGCTGGTCATCTATTCACATACAGAAAACAAAATTAAAAAAAAATATAATCTAGACACAGACCTTATGCCCTTCACAAAAATTAACTCAAAATGAGTTACAGATGTAAAGATATAAAGGTAAAATGTAAAGCCATAAATCTCCTAGAAGATAAGACAGGAGAAGATCTAGATAACCTTGACTTTGCTGCTGCTGCTGCTAAGTCACCTCAGTCGTGTCCAACTCTGTGTGACCCCGCAGAAGGCAGCCCATCAGGCTCCACTGTCCCTGGGATTCTCCAGGCAAGAACACTGGAGTGGGTTGCCATTTCCTTCTCCAATGCATGAAAGTGAAAAGTGAAAGTGAAGTCACTCAGTCGTGGCCGAGTCTTAGAGACCCCATGGACTGCAGCCTACTAGGCTCCTCCATCCATGGGATTGTCCAGGCAAGAGTACTGGAGCGGGTTGCCATTGCTTTCTCCAACCTTGAGTTTAACAATGCCTTTTTAGATATAACAACAAAGGCACAATCTAGGAAATAAATAATTAATAAACTGGACTTCATTAGAGCCAAAACTCTACTCTGCTAAAGACAATGTCAAAAGAATGAGATAACAAGCCAGAGATTGCGAGAAGAGACTTGCCAAAGACACATCTGATAAAGGACTGTTACCCAAACATGCGAAGAACTCTGAAAAAACTCAGCAATAAGAAAACAAATAAGCCAATTAAAAAATAGGCCAAAAATCTTAATAGACATATCATCAAGGAAGACATACAGATGGCAAATAAGAACATGAAAAGGTGCTGAACATCATATGCCATCGGGGAAAAGCACTTTAAGGCAACAATGAGATATCAATACACATCTATTAAAATGGTCAAAATCTGAAACACTGACAAACCCAAACCCTGGTGAGGAGGTGGAGCAACAGGAACTCTCATTCATTGCTGGTAGAAATGAAAAATGGTGCAGCTACTTCGGATGACTGGTGGCATCTTATATAATCATTTATACTCCCACCATACAATCCAGCAATCATGCTCCTTGGTATTTACCAAAACAAGCTAAAAACTTACATTCACACAAAAATATGCACTTGGATGTTTACAGCTGCTTTATTCATAACTGCAAAAATGTAGAAGTGACCAAGATATCCCTCAGTAAGTGAATGGATAAACTATGGCACAGCAGACAATGGGATATTATTCAGCATTAAAAATGAATGAGCTATCTAGCCATGAAAAGGCATGGAGGAATCTTAAACGCCTATTGCTATGTGAAAGAAGTTAATCTCAAAAGATTAACTTGATTGATTTAATGCTTGCTTGATTCATCTATATGATATTCAGGAAAAGGCGAAATTGTGGAGACAGTAAAACAATCATATCAATGATTGTTAGGGGACTGGGTTGGGGAGATAAATAAGCCAAGCACAGAGGAATTTTAAGGCAGTAAAAATACTCCATAAGATGTTATAATGGATCTACGGATCCATGTCATCATACATTTGTTTAACCCCATCCAACATGGACTTCCCAGTTGACAGTAATAGTAAAGAACCTGCCTGCCAGTGCAGGAGACACAGAGACGTGCCTTGGGTTCAAGCCTTGGGTCAGGAAGATCCCCTGAAAGAGAGCATGGCAACCCACTGCAATATTCTCGCCTGCAGAATCTCATGGACAGAGGAGTCTGGCGGGCTATAATCCATAGGACTGCAAGGAGTTGGACACAACAGAAATGACTGAGCATGGATGCATACAACGTACACACCAGAAATGAGGCCTACAGTGAGCTATGGACTGTGGGCGACCATAATGCGTCAGCATAGGTCCATCCTTGGAAAAACTGTAGCACTCCAGTGAGTTGATGATGAGGGATGCTGTGCATGTGTGGAGGCAAGGGGAATACAGGAAATCTCTGTACCTCCTTCTCAATCTTGTTGTAAACCTTAAAGTGCCCTAAAATTATAATATCTTTTAAAAAAAGATCAATTGTCTATATTTAAGTGGGTCTATTTCTGGACTCTCTATTTAGTGTCATGGATCAATGCATCTGTGATTTCACCAATATCACACTGTTTTGTTTACTATAGCTTTATAATACGTCTTAAAATCGGGCAGTGTGAGCCCTTCAATTTCATTCTTCTTTTTCAAAATTGTTTTGGCTGTTCTCTTTTGTTTCACCATATATATTTTACAATCAGCTTACTAGGAGCTACAAAAAGTTCTGTTAGGGTTTTATTAGAAGTGTGTTAAATGTATAGGTCAGTTTGTGGAAAATGAACATCTTAGCTATCCTGAGTCTTCTAGCCATAAATATGGGTGTCTCTACTCTTATTTAGGTCAAATTTCTTTCACTAGCATTTTGTAGTTTGACACAAGAATGTTTATGGAGAGTCACATGTGAATATTTTCTGTGGTTTGGTCAATGGATTTTCTTTTAATGTGCTTTTGTGACCCCGTGGACACAGATAACCAGGCTCCTCTATCCATGGGATTTTCCAGGCATGAATACTGGAGTGGGTAGCCATTTCCTTCTCCAGGAAAGCTTTCTGATCCAGGGATTGAACCCTGGTCTCCTGTATTGCAGGCAGGTTCTTTGTCTGCAAATGACAGCTTTATCTCTTTTCTTTTCCCGATCTGAATGACTTTTAATTCTTTTTCTTGCTTTATTACACTAGCCAAGATTTTATTTTTACTTGTTTCACTTTTTTTTCATTTTTTAATAAATGAGGCAAATTTACTTAGAAGGCCCAAGGACTTACCCAAAGTCACACAGTAGTTGTCATAATAAAAGAAGCTGGAATCCAGACGCTTGATATTAGTTCCAATCTACTTCCAGCTCTGTCCCAGGAGACAGCAGACACAAAAGAGAAAGGGTATCATCAGGATCTTTATGTAGTTTTTCTATTGACTTTGCAATAACGTTTGATTGAACTTCATCACTGACGATGTGGTCCCCTCCCTCTTACGGTTTTAAAGTCAAGCTGTATCTAGGGTGACCTGGGGACTCAGCCCTGATGAGGCGGTCATTTCCAGCCGTGAAAACTCCCAGCGGTCACTGTGCAGTCCCCAGCCTTGCGGAGCAAACTCTGAGTGCTTTTAAGGTGATGAGGTGACTGAAGAAGTTAAAGCAGGTGATGGATTTCGCCCAGGCCTCCTTCCATTAGCAGCATCACTCTCCCCTCTCTGGGGGCCCCGGAAGGTGGTGATGGTGATTCAGAAATGTCCACTGCAATTTAGCTCACCCACTCATGGTTGCTGTTGTGGGGCTGGAAATATAAACTCTCCTGACTGGAGTGAGTGGCAGCATGCTGGCCGCACCAGCCAGTATCACTGGCCCAGCAAAGCCATATCCCCAGGCAAGGCCTGATGGGGACGGAGGCACGTACGGCTGGATGCTCAGCGTCTTCCCTAATAGGCCTGGCATACCGCCTGGTTTTCTGCTCCACGATCATCCCTTCCCTGGAAAAGAGCCCTCCTCGCCATTAAGTGGTCTGACTCAGGAAGAGCCCAGGATGGGGCCCCTGGACACTTCCCTGCACCTTCCTCCAAGACCTCTCATTGCCTGTTCTATCAAAACCTAGCAAAATATGAAAACTTTGTTTCAGAAATAGTTTCAGGTTTGATGGGGCCTCTTCTTCAAAGAAAAAGTAGATGAGAGGAAATGTTACATTCCCCAAAGTTCCCTCAACCAGCCTGTATTGGTTAGGGAGGAAACGGACAAATCAGAAGCCTTGAAATCTGTCAACAAACATTTTCCTGCTCTTTCCTACCTGGAAATGTTTGAGCTCCACGGCGTTTGTTTCAAATGTGTTTGACCAGACAGAACACAGAGCTTCATATGGCGTGGACGTGGACCACATACTCTGCAACTGGCATCAAGGGCTTTTGGTGCCCTGGAAGGAGACTTGTGTTTCCTGCACCATCTGCAACTTGCTGGTCTAATTCCGCCACCCCTGTGAAGTAAAAAACAAGCAAACAAAACAACGAAGGCCGAGTTTGACTTGGTTCTCGAAGCCCTCTCAGGGAATCTTTGCGGCTTTTCTGCCATTCCTCACCCCGCTACAAACCATGCTGAGCACACACTCAGGTCTCTCTCACTAGTCCAGTAGGTTGGCTGGAGAAAACAAAACACGGAGAACTTGTGTGGTTTCCTACCTCCCAGATTTTGTGATTTCAAATGCACTTGAATTTTAACAATCCAACAAATGACGATACTAGGAGTGCTATCTTTCTCTGCTTTTCAATAAGCTGTTAAATCTTAAAGGAGTTTCCAGAGCAAGGACGAGACCCAGAGCTTCAAGAAACTTGTTCATTATTTAATGTTTCTTTTTTAAAATTTTTAATATAAATTTATTTATTTTATTTGGCGGCTAATTACTTTACAATATTGTATTGGTTTGGCCATACATCCGCATGAATCCGCCACGGGTGTACACGTGTTCCCCATCCTGAACCCCCTCCCACCTCCCTCCCCATGATGAAAGCTCTCTGAGAGTGGGAAGGCCCAGGGCTCTGCCATTGTGGGCCATGGCAATAGCAGCTGCTGCTTCACTGAGCTTTTAGCACGAAAGTGAGAAGTGCTGGAAGCTATCTCACGTGCTGAATTGTAACACGAGGGAAAGAAAAAGGGGCCTCACTGTAGGAACCCCAAAAGGGGAAACTGAGGAGCTGGACAGAGGTGGAAAGGGCTGGGCCTGTGACTCCCTTAGCAAAGCCAAGCCTGGGCTCAGCCCCTCCTTCCTAGGTGTCACTGTCTCCCCATTACCTCCTTAACGTGGGAGCAGTTTGAGCAGCCAGGGGTCTTCCAGACCCCTTCACAGGGACACCAGGGCAGCCTGGGCACCCACCTGGCCTACCCTGTTGGTGGCCTCAGGAGCACCAGCAGGTACAGGTGTGGTTAGGTAAGTTGCAGGACTTCAGTGCCAGAGGCGGCCCCCAGAGGGGTGGCTGGTGTCCCTTCGAAGGAAGCCTTCAAGGGGGCATGGAGTCTAAGCTACACCTTGCTTGGTCTTGTATAGGTGAAGGCAGTGGAGCCCGAGGAAGCATAGAGAATCCGGAAGCCTTGCACACCCAGGGGCCAGCACCTGGAAAGGGCCAGGCTGGGGCATTTGGTCACACCATCAGATGTCCTTGTGAAGACTGTGGGGTCGGATGGTTCTATTTCTCAGACATGGCCCACCTTGAAGTTGGCTCCAACAGTGGCTGGATGGTAAGCTAGAGGTGCCCAGGGCCCTGGACAGGACAAGGCAACATGCCACCTTCTTGAACATGACCTCCTCCAAGGGATGGAGGTCATGAAATGCTGTGTCGCTAACACCCAGCTGGGACCTGATGGGTTGTGAATTATGGGCAGGAACACAGAGGCTGGTACTTACATTTGAGGAGTTCAAATCTAGACTGCAATCTACTTTATACTCAAACTTTAACCTATTTGGAAGTAAATCAAAGAAATGGGTTCTATCAAAGAAATGGGTTCTATAAAAGAAATGGCGTACAGAGTTTTCATTGCAATGAGTTAGACTATTTGGGCAGGAGTGGAAATAGGCAGTCCACCACAAGCAAAGAATCACAAGGGATCCCTGTTTTCTGACTGCACCGTTTGCTGTGTGACTTGAAAAGTCACTTAACCTCTCTGAATCAAAAGTTCAAGAAATACTTTCCCCACTGGTTTTGTGATGAGACTAAAGGAGATGTTTCTGAGGCACTTTGTACAATGTAACACAAAGTTTTACTCAAATTTTACTCCACCATCCAGTGGAGAGCTGCGCTCACATTCATTCCACCAATATTTATGGAGAACCATGCCTTGGTCCAAGTGCTGCAGAGGCTCAGATGAGGAGCCATAGGCTGGGAGGCCTGCACACGTTGCTTTTGCTATAAAACTAGCAAATTTATGTGGAGAAGCACAAAGCCAAGCCTTGGCATTGTCATCTTCCTGCAAATGTTATTTACGCAAAAAAACTGAGAGACCAGGATCTCAGCTATATGGCAAATCTAAGATAAACGATGTCTTTGAACTCACTTCGTCCAGGTTTCAAGAGCATCTTAACTGATTTGCCTGGATGGATCGAGTCGATTTGCTGACCTGCTTTCGTGAACCAACCATGACATTTAGTTCACAAAGAATTGAACAGATAATCCAGTGGTGATTTGTTTTACTGTAATGGATTGGGCTTCCCAAGCAGCAATAATGGTAAAAAAAAAAAAAAAAAAACCACCTGCCAATGCAGGAGACAGAAGAAATGGGGATTCGATCCCTGGGTCGGGATGATTCCCTGGAGGAGGGCATGGTAATCCGCTCTAGTATTCTGGCCTGGAGAATCCCATGGACAGAATCCCTGGCAGGCTACGGTCCATGGGGTCGCAAAGAGTTGGTCACGACTGAAGCGACTTAACATAGCCACATAGACTGGACAGGTCATGGCGAGGAGGGACTTGAGTTCACTGGTGAATGCTATCAGAGGCCCCTATAGCAGCAGAAGGGAAACTGCCATCAGACCAGAAACTGCGTTTACTCACAGGGACCTGGGCCCGCGTCTCCCTCCCTGAGAACGGTCAGGCCTTTCACGGATGTGTTAATGTGGCCGTGGTACCCAGCTGTCAGCTCACGTGCAGGCTACTGCCTTGCTAAGGGTCCAGGCGGGCTTCTCCGGTTTGCAGGCAGCCTCACTAACCAGCCAGCCCATCATCTCGGTGTCATAAGCGACTTCATGTTGCCCTTCTGTCAAAATGGATTTTCAGGCGAGCGATACAATCCCGTCCCCTGCATTGCCGTGTGTGACAGTATTGATTTGATATTGACTCTCAGCTGTCTTCCTGGGTTGCATTCCAACAGGTGGCCAGGCAGACAGCATCTTCTCCAGAGTGTCAGTCTGAGAAAACGTGCAAGTCGCCTTAAAAAATCCTTTTGCTAAAACAAACTTCTGAAGATTATTTCTGAAGGTGAGTGGCCTTCAAGGCAAAGCTGGGTGCTCAGATGGGGAAGCGGGACCCAGTGGGCACACTGAAGAGAGGGCGGCAGGACTGTGCCGGCTGGAATCTCTTTGTTCCTTCTCTCATTTGACAGGCGGCTGACCTGAACGCTGCTGCATTTCCCCTCAGCACTGTCTTTCGGCTTCTGACTCCTGCCCTCCTTGTCTGTCCTGCTCTCTTCAGCTCGGAAAGCATTCTTGTTAGTGATGGGCCTGGAGTTGGGGCCTCTCATCCCCCCAGCATCCCATGGATGCAGTGGAGTTTGGGTTTGTCTCCTACTGGGTTCCCACCTGATGGTTCTGATGAACCATCCACTAGACATACCCAGTCCCCGTTGTACCTGCCACCCCCGACCCCCCCTGCGGGACCTTTAGCAAAATGACGGCCCGTGTCATAGTCTTCCTCGTGTAATTTCTAGCAGGTTGGCAAAGTCCCAGCAAATGACAGATGCCCGGGAGATACTTCTGCGTCCTCCCAGAGCACAGCCATCTTTCTCAGCTCAGCACCCAGGACGCCGAATAAGACACTGCAGAGAGAAGCCTGCTGGAGGTACATGATGCCAAATCCTTCCCAAATCATCGGCTTTATCCCTTCCCAGGACTGGATCCTGGGCACTCACCTGACAGCCCCCTAGATGGGGACATCTGGCTTCATGATACAGTCTTTACTTCTTCACTGAGCCAAAAGGAAAGTATTGAGAGACAGCATCCAGGGTGGGTCTTGTGTTGCCTGTAATGCGACCAAATGCCTCCCTAAGCTGCACCGTGTCAGAGATGCTCAGCACAAAGGCTCCTGAAAATAGCTGATTGCATTGGGGGATGAATAAAACATTACATGCAAGGTACACTTGGGCGTCTGTTCCATATTTTCCTATGTAGTTTTATAGCTAATTAATCAGCTGACCATCTATACTGAAGAGCTTTTAATACCGTGAAAACCGATAGGACCTTTCTCTCAGACACAGGTGCCACCAGCACAGTGGCAAGGAGGGAGTCTAGCTAGAGCTTCTCATAGTTCATAAACTCATGAAAAGCCTGCTGCCATTCTTCTAGGAACACGTGGGAAAATGGTCTTGTGGGTATGAATATTTTTTCCTCTCCTCTAAAGTAAAAGTTACAGAGAAAGGATTTTGTGATTAAAATTATGTCTCATTTTAGTGGAAGAATTTGTGAAATTCTTGAGTGGAATTCATACTGTTGAACTCAAGTGGGATTCATGTTAATGAACTAAGGAAAGAATGCTGATGAGGGCAAGGAACTGCATAGTGTGCTTAAAATTACTTACCCTGACTGAAAGCGTAATAGTTTCCACATCTGCTGGTTTTCAACCGAGAAGCAGCACTGTATCTGAAGGAGAGAACTCTGCACGCAGACAGGGGTCTCTAAGATAGAGCTGCAGAGTAAGACTCATGTCCCTGGAGGCCTCTACTCAGAATCAGCGCAGTTCAGTCGCTCAGTCATGTCCAAGTCCTTGCGCTCCCATGGATTGCAGCACGCCAGGCCTCCCTGTCCATCACCAACTCCCAGAGCTTGCTCAAACTCACGTCCATTGAGTCGGTGATGCCATCTAACCATCTCATCCTCTGTTGTCCCCTTCTCCTCCTGCCTTCAATCTTTCCCAGACTCAGGGTCTTTTCCAATGAGTCAGTTCTTCACATCAGGTAACCAAAGGATTGGAGCTTCAGCTTCAGCATTCCTCAGAATCAGCATGACCCACAACTTGCTGTCCTTGCAGAAGTCTCCGTCTCAGGGATAAGGCACCTGTCCAGGTGAGCTCCTCCCATCCTCTCCGCTCATCGGCGCCTCCAGGCTCCCTGGGGATGCCGGGGCTTTCCCTAGGGGAACTCTGCCCTTAGCCCCTGCCTCAGCTGCCCCAGCCCAAGCTCACTTCTCCTGGTCCTTCCTGGGTCCCACAGCACCTGTTTATCTCCGCCATTCATACCTGCTATCCCTGCCTCTCCGAGAATAATTCGCCCAAGATACCATCTCAAACACTTGACCCTGATCCCAGTGCTGAGCGGCTCTCCATCACTTGCAAATATCAAGTCTTAGCTTCTGGCCACTCCAGCTTCTAACCCGGCCTCTCTGCTGATACTTTCATCATGCCCGCTCCAGGTGCTCCCCTGCAAGGACCATCTCCAGCGGGGAGAAGCCTGGAGAAGCCTGTTCCAAGCCCCCTTCTTGTCACGTTGTTCCTCCTTCCTGGAAACCCCTCTCCTTCCTGCACCTTCTGTCGCTGACTCCACAAGGGCTATAGGGGAGCCAGACAGCTTGGGCTTCAGTCCACTTACTGGCTGTATCACCAAGGGGACAGAGTTATTGGTCTCTCTGTGCCTCAGTTTCCCCATCTCTAAATAGCACCAGTGTCTACCCTCGAGGTGGCTGCGGTGATGACCAAGTGGACACCCTGGTGCTTGGAGCAGGGTGGGCACAGGGCGGGCCGTGGATTCACGAGCCTGGGAGCACCGCTGCCCGGGCAGCGCCTCCTGGAGGCTTCCCCGTGCTCCTCGTTCGGTGCCTCCTCATCTCTGCATCCTCACCCCGCCTCAGCTGCGCTTTGCGCCCCATCCAGAGCCTGCCCTCCAGGCCGGCTGCCGTACTCAGATGTGAGCTCCTGAGCTCAGAAGACACACGTGCTGCACTGTCGC
Organism: Ovis canadensis; assembly: GCF_042477335.2. NCBI lineage: Eukaryota > Metazoa > Chordata > Mammalia > Artiodactyla > Bovidae > Ovis > Ovis canadensis. Next base: position 63,319,603 of record NC_091266.1, on the reverse strand, counting down.
TGTCCCAGCACACGGAGAATGGCTCATGCTTCCTGACGACAAAGCTGCTTGAAGTGAGATGTGGAGTCAAGGGGCAGAACCCCCACATCCAGCAAGAACACTGACCCGCGGCCCAGAACGCGTTCCCCCCACGGGGGACTGGTGAGATGAGGACTGGTAAGTCTGCCAAAGTCATCATGGCTTTTGCCAAAGTTTGGAATTAAAGATATGGCAAAGGGCTGCAAAGGGCTCCTTGGCAATCCCAAGAGACGTGAAATGAAATAGTTCAAGGGCGCTTTCTCTCAGGCCTCTGAATGGGCCGCTTTTTTGTGCTGAATTTGAGTCGATTTCATCCAAATTGAGGAAGCAGTTGTGCATGTAGGTAGAGTCTCTGCTGGGGAGTTTAATCAAGTCCAAATGCCACACCCTTAGGGACTCAAACCACCAGCAGTCTTATCTTTCCTGCCAATTCAAGGCCTGTCTGCTTCACAATTAAAAAAAAAAATCTGGAGTGCTTAGCCAGCTTATCTTATTTCTGTATCTAAGGAGCCAGGTCTCCCCACCAAAATGCACCAACAGGTCTCAGGCAGGGTGGACATCACTTCCCCAGGACCTAAGTCACCTCTGGGCTGTACATCAGGTGCTGGGGGAGCCAGGCTGGTCCCCGTGACACCAGCAGCTGTGCCAGAACTTTCCAGGTGTAGTTCACTGGCAGCCTGTCTAACCCTTCAGCCCAACCCAGGACTGAATGACAGAGGACAGAGCCCCCTCCCAGGGGAAGAGAAATAGTCCTTGTAGGTGACTCACCTTTCTCAGGCAGGGGTTTTATCTCCACTGCAGACAAGAGGAGACTTCCTTAGTGGGTTGATGTGCATGGAGAGGGCGAAGGTACTTCTCCTGGAGGTGTCTTTTAGGAAGCTCACCTTGAACAGAGGCACCTGACCATTCCCACCCCTCCCTTCCTTCCTGCAGAGGCCTGGGGAGAACACAGCATTGAACCCAGATCCTCACTCTCTAGGTGTAAATGCCGCCCAGACATCGGTCTCCCTCCGGTCCACTGTCCACGCCATCATCCCACCAGCACTTCCGAGCTTAGAACCTCTTCCTGATGATGGTCCAGTGCCTACCGACACATTCATTCCACTAACTCCACTAACTCCACACAGGGCTTAGCTATTAAAACCACCATATACATATACACGTGTGTGTATATATATACGTACATATACACGCACATATTGGTGCTTTCAAGGCGACGTACCTGCAGTGTGGGACACGCATCTGATCGTGTGTGCCTCCAGTATTTGTGGCTCCTGAGCGAACTGGATGCGTTGTACACTGGAATTACTAGGTTTGCATGAAATTGTAGCTCAGGGACCCATCACTGTGTGATGCTAGCGCCTTTCCACGTGCTTTGTTTATCACAGAGAGGGGAACTGAATTAGCATAAGATGCTGCTAAGTAGTAAAAAGGGCTTTAGCGCCCTCTCTATTTGACCTACTGTTGACCTGGGCTAATTTGTATTATCTCTGGGGCAGTTTAACAGATCATTTTCCTTTGTGAAAATTAGGTCAGATTAGAGAATTATGACCCCCCATTTATTCTGCTCAAAAGACAGTTATTTCTGCCTCTAAAATAATAACCTTATCTGCACTGAGATCTTTCTTGTTAAATAAAAACACATGCTTGCTTCGCCTCTTGGATGACTTAAGAGCGGCGCTGCCTCACAAGTGTGGTTACTGGTGACTGAGGATTTACACAGCACCGCTCTTGAAGCCCCTGGGAGTGACATCGGTCATTCATAAATTGCCTATTGATCAGTGGCAACTGGAAATTAGATCCAAATCTTTGAAAGAAATTATTAGACTTTGAGTAACATTTGCCCTGCAACATTCAGAGGTCTGAGTACATTTTGCTCTCCACTGAGAAGCTCCTTCTTAAGGACAGTTTATCTGCAAAGTGCTCAGAAGTAGAAACACCACGTCAGACCCCTCCTATCCCCTCCTTCCCTCTCATCTCCAGTCCCTTTCTCAGTCACGGTCACCCCCCCTCCCTTTTTCACAAGTTGTTTTAGACAAGAGATTTACAAAATAAACAAAGACAAGCACCTCCATGAATTATGACCTGTGCAATATTTAGACATTGGGTAATTTTATAATTGGCACAGTGGTTTTTTTCCTTCTAAATAACCACCACCATAATTAATCCAAGCATAATTATATAAGAATATTCTGATTCAAGTTTTTTAATTTGCCATAATCATACATTAAAAACTATAAATATAAGACCTAATATTTTATTGAAATGTAGTTGATTTACAGTGTATATAGGGATGCACCTGTACATGCACGTATTCTTTATATATAAATATTCTTTTTCATTATCAGTTCATTTCAGTCACTCAGTCATGTCCGATTCTTTGCGACCCCATGAACTGCAGCATGCCAAGCCTCCCTGTCCATCACCAATTCCCGGAGTTCACCCAAACTCGTGTCCATTATAGGTTATTACAAAATACTGAGTATATTCTCTGTGCTAGAAGTAAGTCCTTGTTATATAGTCCTTTCAGTTCAGTTCGGTCGCTCAGTCGCATCCGACTCTTTGCGACCCCATGAATCGCAGCATGCCAGGCCTCCCTGTCCATCATCAACTCCCAGAGTTCACTCAGACTCACATCCATCGAATCGGTGATGCCATCCAGCCATCTCATCCTCTGTCGTCCCCTTCTCCTCCTGCCCCCAATCCCTCCCAGCATCAGAGTCTTTTCCAATGAGTCAACTCTTCTCATGAGGTGGCCAAAGTACTGGAGTTTCAGCTTTAGCATCATTCCTTCCAAAGAAATCCCAGGGTTGATCTCCTTCAGAATGGACTGGTTGGGTCTCATTGCAGTCCAAGGAACTCTCAAGAGTCTTCTCTAACACCACAGTTCAAAAGCATCAATTCTTTGGTGCTCAACCTTCTTCACAGTCCAACTCTCACATCCATACATGACTACTGGTCCTTAACTAGACGGACCTTAGTTGGCAAAGTAATGTCTCTGCTTTTGAATATGCTATCTAGGTTGGTCATAACTTTCCTTCCAAGGAGTAAGTGTCTTTTAATTTCATGGCTGCAATCACCGTCTGCAGTGATTTTGGAGCCCAAAAAAATAAGTCTGACACTCTTTCCACTGTTTCCCCATCCATTTCCCATGAAGTGATGGGACCGGATATGCCATGATCTTCGTTTTCTGAATGTTGATCTTTAAGCTAACTTTTTCACTCTCTACTTTCACTTTCATCAAGAGGCTTTTTAGTTCCTCTTCACTTTCTGCCATAAGGGTGGTGTCATCTGCATATCTGAGGTTATTGATATTTCTCCCGGCAATCTTGATTCCAGCTTGTGTTTCTTCCAGCCCAGGATTTCTCATGATGTGCTGTGCATATAAGTAAAATAAGCAGGGTGACAGTATACAGCCTTGACGTACTCCTTTTCCTATTTGGAACCAGTCTGTTGTTCCATGTCCAGTTCTGACTGTTGCTCCCTGACCTGCACACAGTCCTTTGACCTTTGATTTTTTTGCCCATGCATGTTCAGTCACTCAGTCACGTGCGACTCTTTGGGACCCCATGGACTGTAGCCCACCAAGTTCCTCTGTCCATGGGATTTCCCAGGTGAAAATACTGGAGTGGGTTGCCATTTCCTTCTCCAGGGGATCTTCCCGACCCAGGGATCGAACCTGCATCTCCTGCATGGGCAGGCAGATCATTTCCCGCTGAGCCACCTGGGAAGCCTTTGCTTTTTTTAAAAAAATAAAACACTAATTTAGTCATTTTCCTGGTAGCAACTTATACACACATACACACACACAAAGACGTAGGAAAAATAAAGCTCTGTGACAACTGTTTGCGCCAGATTCGCCCTAGTGCCCTATCAATGTGGGTGTGTGCCCTGTGGGTGCACGGGTGTGTGTATGCATGTGAGAGGCAGGGTGTGAAGGCAAGGAACGCAGCTCCAATGCCTTTAAAAATAGAACAGGAAGAGCTCCGCAGCCAGTGCTCCGTGGAGCCCCAAACTGATTAATTGCAATGCCAAACAGCTTTATTCTGCTTAATAAGAAATTAGATCACAATGGGGATTTGCAGAAATTACCTTGAAATGTTTGTATGTTTGAATGATTGAACCATTTGTGCTAAAAATTACATTCCTTAGCTTGGAATCCAAAGCTTGTGAACAAACGCATGCCAGGCTAATCAGTATGCTGGGAAGGAAACGGTGTTCAGCTCCTGGCCTAGCCAGGACAGACAAGGGACAGGACACGTGCTGGGGAGGCTGTGAGTTTGCTGGGGGCTCCAGTGTCCACCAGGTTGGATGGAGAACACACCGGTTAATTTGGAATCAATTAAATCTTAATACTTAGCCTTGGATAAACTCAGAGCCTGGGACAGCGCTATTTAATTATTCACAAATGCTCTCTATTATAAATGCGGCATGCAGGACCAGGGTCAAAGCTGACGTCCAGCCCATTAAAACCTATGTGCTTTGAATGCAGGGGTTTTGGAAATTTCAGGGAGCCCCCTTGGTTTCATTAGGAAGCAAAAAAAAAAAAAGAAAGAAAGAAAGAAAAAAACAACAGCTCAGCCCAGTGCTTGGCTCCTTGAATAACTTCCAAAAATCTTTTAAGTCAACCTTGTGTTTTAGTCAACAGGGAAGTTTTGACCCTTCACCTCGCAACAACCATCCGTTTCATTATTTATCTGAGGGAATCAGAGAGTTTTTCTTCTCTCACAAAAGTCCCTGACACCAGGATATTTTTAATAGCTGAAATTTTTCATTCTTGTCACTCTGCCTTTTGAAAATCAAGGTATTTTCATACAACACGTAGCTAATGAGTGAAACTTCAGAATCCAACCTCTTGCTATAATCACGTGCAGGGCCCGACGAAGCCCCACTAGTGAGAAACATGAAAATTAATTATTGAGCTCCCTGTTTTATCCTCCTCATCTGTTTGATATTCTCCAGCACAGAAGGAACCAGACAATTAAATTACTCCTCCCTCTGCCTGATCACAATGCTCCCTGCTCCTTTGCTTCCACTCCAGAGGCCGGAAGCCTGTCTGTTTGCAAAGCGTAAATGGTAGGAAGAGAAAGACAGAGAGCAGGGTTAAGGAAAAGAAGCCATTCTGGTTCCCTCCACCGAAAGATTTTTAAGAACCTCCGTGGAGCTAGGTCATTTCACGCGTCTCTTCTGCCCTTTGGCTGCCAGATTCAAAGACCTGGTGGGGAAAAAGGCAAAAACAGTGGCCTTTGCATCACCCCAGGGCAGCCTCGTGGAGCTTCCGCGGAGAACTCTGTCCTTTCCCATCCTTCCTGCAACCTCCTCTTGTTTCTCAGACAAATACATAAAACCTCCTAACCGCCGGTGAAGAGCTCTGAATCAGTCAATTTATTTTATTGAACAATAAAGCTGTCATTCTGTAAACCAGGGTGATCACATCTAAAGCCATGGGTGATTTTCTGGCACGTGTGACCCCGTGTTTGCAAAGTGGGATGTGTATACATACGTGTGTGTGTGTGTGTGTGCAGGCTTCCAGGTGCACATGCTGACACGCTTGGGGCTCCAGTGGTTTTGTTTTGCTTGAGGTTCAGTTCAGTCACTCAGTCGTGTCCGACTCTTTGCGACCCCATGAACCGCGGCACTCCAGGCCTCCCTGTCCATCACCAACTCCCGGAGTCCACCCAAACCCATGTCTATCAAGTCAGTGATGCCATCCAACCATCTTATCCTCTGTCGTCCCCTTCTCCTCCTGCCCTCAATCTTTCCCAGCATCAGGGTCTTTTCAAATGAGTCAGCTCTTCACATCAGGTGGCCAAAGTGTTGGAGTTTCAGCCTCAACATCAGTCCTTCCAATGAACACCCAGGACTGATCTCCTTTAGGATGGACTGGTTGGATCTCCTTGCAGTCCAAGGGACTCCCAAGAGTCTTCTCCAACACCAGAGTTCAAAAGCATCAATTTTTCGGCACTCAGCTTTCTTCATAGTCCAACTCTCACATCCATACATGACCACTGGAAAAACCATAGCCTTGAATGAGGCAGAGACTGAGAATTGAGAGAGGGGCATGGCCAGAATAGGCTCAGGCAAAGTGGCCTCCGCTGTGCCTCCCACCTGGGTGCTCACAGGGCCGGGGCTCAGATCAGAGATGCAGCCAGCCCTGCAGGACTCAGGGGCATCCCCCCACAGTTCTGTACATGAAGGTCTGCGTGTATATGAATCCCTTGGAGACTAGGGAGCCTAAACCTGGGTCATGTTCATAAGGGGCCTGTGGTCCCTCAAACCCTGACGACCTCAGGCCAGGGAGACACCCAAGCCTCCATGGTTTTGCAGTGGAGACTTCCTGCCAGACTCCAGGTCAGAGGTCAGGGTCCAGCCTCCTCCAACCAACCCATGCGGCCTCCTAGAAGGGGTGTGGAAGCTGACCCTTCTGACTGTAAGACCTGTTTCTTAGTAATTCCATCAGGATTGACTGATCAACCCAGAAATTAGGTTTTAGACTAACAACTCCTTTTCCCATACTTTTCAGCAGGCATTTAGGAAATACTGATTTTTGCAGTGCAGCGCTACACTTAAACTTGTTGTGTATACATCACAACATAATTTGGAGAAAAATTCTCCATTTCATAAACAAGTGTGTTGTGGACAAATTGAAGAGGCACACACATGAAAAAAACCCCGTCTCCTATTGTGAGGATAGTTACTTGCTTCACCCATTTTTTTAAAAAAAAAATCCAGTTTCATGGCGGTCCAGTTGATATATAGCATTGTATCAAAGTTACAATGTATTTTTATGCAGCTATTAAAGTTACTTTCTATTTGCAGATATCACAAAATACTGGCCACTCTCCTCCCGCTGTGCACTTACACCCAGGATTTCGTCCCTCCCACTCCCCCACCCCTAGGTTGCCCCGCCCTTGGTAACCACCGCTTTGTTCTCTGTATCTGCCAGCCTCTTTCCTTTTCGTTATGTGCTCTAGTTGTGTTTTTTAGATTCTACATATAGGTGACCACAGTCTCATGTGTGGAATCTACATTCTGCCATCAAGCTCCTGCATCTCCTCGAGCTGGGATCCTGTGTCCACTCCTAGGATGGGTCCTCCATCCTCTCTGGAGAAACCTCATCATAAATGCACACTACCGTCTGCAAAGAGCAGAGCTTCCATGCTTAAAACTACAACCCGCAGCAGCAAACAGAAACAAAAGGCAACCCGGAAACGAAGCAGTGGGGTTGAAGCAAGCTCTGCTCCCGCCCCTGGGCCCTGCAGACCACCAGAGCCGTTTTCCAACTCCACAAGGCCAGCTTTGAGAAGATACCTGAGACAGGACCAGGGTCCAGCAGTGTGGCTCACACTCAAAGCAATGAAGAATGAAGTCTGGGGTTCAGAAAGGCTGGCTTTCCAGCTGCCCCCGCACCCCATCTTGCCCATGGGCTTTGGGGCTGAGGGCTGCACCCCCCAACACTCAGACCAAGGCTCCATGCCCCCCCGAGAGGCCGTCTCTGCTCACAGCGCAGGCCCTGCCCCAGGATGATCAGCGGCTCCAGGGAGATCTTCCGTCTCTGAGCAGCCTACTGATGGCAGAGTGAAAGGTTTTCTCGAGGGGCAGGAAGACGACCGAGCGGACGGATCATCTGGGGGTGCTTTATGGCCACAGTCTCCCTCACAACGGCCTCCTAGGAGGAAGGTGACACTTCTCAAGAAATGCACTGCAGTGCGTTTAGGTTTGGCGAGCAGCGTGAAGCCCCCATCACCCCAGGCTTCTGGTAGCTTTAGGAAAAGACGCAGCTGTCCTCTGTCATTTGCTGGGGGGCCCGGCTCGGATGTGGGGTGCTGGGACCCCACAAGCTGCTCTGCTGTGCTCATCGGAGCCCTTCTTCACCCCCATCTCACTGAGGGAACATTCATCTTCCCCATTACCCTTCCTGAAAAATCCCAGCATAGCGCGAAACCTCTGCCCCTCCCTCGGCACGCACGGTCACTCCTACAAACATACTGCCAGGCGTGCAGACTCAGTACCACTCACAAACACAGCCACACGTGTGCACACACCCCCTCACCCACTGTGTGACCCCAGGGGCAGGGGTAGGGGCCCAAGGTGGTCCCTGGGAGGCGGTCAGGCTGTGTTTATTGAAGCAGGGAGTGAATTCATGAATGTCCCTGGTACTAGGCACCTGCCTCCAAGTGGGGCAAAGTCAGGAAGACCCCACAGACACCCTCCTGGCCCGGAGGAGGGTGCCTGCGGGCTGTGTTGTCAGGCCTGGGGTGAGAGCTTGTGAATGCCAGTTACGAGGTTGGGGCATCCTCCACCTTCCAGCCTGGCCTGGAGCTCACTCCCTCCCTGCCTGGGTGCCCCTTCCCCCCAGAAGGAATGGGTGAGAAAGGGATGAAAAGGAGAAAGAGGAAAGATACAAAGCCATCCGGAACCGTGCCCCCGGCCGCTTCCTCCTTTGGATCATATGAGATGATCATATGAGATGATGCTCGTACAGCCCACCACATCCTGGAAGGCCTGTGAACTGGTGAGTTAGGATCCCCCGTGTGATTTAATATCTTGCTTCACCTCCAGAAAGTCAGGTGAGTCCTGACCTCCTGGGGGTCTCAGGACTTGCCCTCCCTTCTCCAGCTGTAGGAATCCACCTGGAAAGATGGTGTAGCTAGGAGAGGTGACAGGGTTCACGTGAGTGACCGTCTCTGAGGACAGGGTCCCCCCACATGGGGACATTCAGCCTGCGTCCTGAGGGTGTCAGGGAGCTGTGCTGGGGAGGTTCAGCCCGGCCTTGGTCCTCAAAAGGGCAGAGTGTGCAAAGCCCAGCTGCAACCGTGTCCCATAAGGCCATATTGGGCCTGTTTTGAACCACTCAACCAGCACACAACAGTATAATCTTCTGTTACTAGATTCACAATCCAATGAGTTTTTTAAAAACTGTATTTACAGTAAGTGCCTTTAAAATTACCTTTCTGTTGGATCAAAGAACCAAGTTGTCTACAGGTTCTTGGTCATTTTAAGCCTAAGAGATAGATTTGTTTTATCAAAGCAGAAAAGACCCAAGCCAGGTCTGGGAGACCAACATCAGGGCACATGCTCATCAAAGTGAGTTTTGACACCAAAGGGTCCAAGGACTCATGGGCCTGGCACACTCGCTCATGGGCAGAGCGATGTCTATACCGTAGTCTGTCTCCAGGAGGCTCTTCCCTGAGTGTTCCCAGGAGCGTGCTGCCTTCTGCCATCCACAGAAGGTCTGGCTTTGTTGGATCAGGGAGAAGCAAGCTTCAGGAGCAGTGATTAGAATGCTCTCTTCCTAGCAGGATGTGCTGGCTTTGCGTATATTTAGCCACAGATCTAAGACTTATTTAAATGTATTACATGAACAAAAGGGTGATGAAAGGAAAACTTGCAGAAACACAGTGGCTGTGAAAGACAGTTGCTTGTGATCACAAAGTATTTAGCATATTCCCCCATTCTTCCCTGGAATTCTACACAGATATGAATCCTTACAAATGCCTGGCGCTAGTTACATCATACCATTCTGCCAAAGGAGAAGCCCAGATGGATACCCAGGGGGCTGTCCCATCCCAGACAGCAGGGAGACCACTGATCTCTGCTCCTGACCTGTGCTTGTGTCCAGAGAACCCTTATAGAGGTGACGGGCCAGGGCAAGAATTTTATATCTATATATATATATATTTGCTGATAGAAATATCAAGAAAGAAGTGATGGAACAAACCGAGAAATTAAATTGTAATAAATTACTGCGGCCAGATGGTATTCATCAGAGAGTTGTAGAGGAATGAAAGACTGAAATAGCTAAGCAACTAATAAAAATATATAATTCAGCCTGGAAAATGGCAATGGTCACCAAAGCGTGGCCAGTCGTGGGGCTGGCTTTCCAGAGTAATCACAGGCCACCGTCCGAGGGAGAGCTTTTTAATTATTTTGTGGTTGATTCCTCACACCCACGACATAGACAGAAATGCCCCTGAGTTTGTGTGCTAATAACTTGGAAGAGATGATAAATGTTTGTATGGAAACCACGCCAAATTATTTATGTTAGGAGGGAAAAACAAACAAAACGGTAACTTGGCAACCCCCAGAAGCTCTGAGTGGAAAAAAAGTGCTCACATTGTTTGTATACGCTGAGGCCAAAGGCAGTCAAGGGACCAAAACCGACTGGAGAAATTATCTGGAGATGCCAGCTCCTAAAACCCACAGCCACCAGCCTCCGACTGGCTGTACCCTCTGCATTGAGTCTAACTTTTCCTCTGGAAAATTCTTATTCTTATTTATGGAGGAGTTTAATACCCTGGGCTAGTTTGAAAAATAAACACATAAAATTATCTTTAATTAAAAGTCCAACTGCAAATTGGATGAAAATAATCGCAATAAATATGACCAAGGGTTAACCTTAATATGCAAAAGGCACTTACAAATCAGTAAGAAAACCTACTATTCCACTGGATGAATGGGCAAAGGACATAAATAATTCACTAAAGAGAAAACGCAGATAACTAATAAGCAGGAGGGAAAAAAAAGGCTCAGCTTCATCTAGAAATCAAAAAAATGTAAATGTAAACAGATTTTACGATATCATTTTCCCCCCATGATGTTAGCAAAATACTAATGATGATATTCACTGTTGGAGTGCGGTCCAGGAGGCGCCCCTGCCCCCAAAGTGAGGGGTGGGGTGGAGGTGTAAGTTACATAGCCTTCAGAGGGGGACATTCCCAGTAAGCTATAACACCGCTGTGTGTAAGATAGACAGCTACAGCTAGCGGGGACCTGCTGTAAAGCGCGGGAAGCTCAGCTCCGTGCTCTATGGTGACCTAGAGGGGTGGGAAGGTCCAAGAGGGACGGAGTACATGTGTACAGATACCCGATTCTCTTCCTGGTACAGAAGAAACTAACCCAACTTTGTAAAGCAGTTATATTCTAATTTAAAAAAGAGCTTTCGCTTACTTACACTGTTTAACTCAGGCTCTAAGAAAATGTACAAGGATAAGAGCACACGATCTCTAATATATGGAGAAGGCGATGGCACCCCACTCCAGTACTCTTGCCTGGAAAATCCCATGGGCAGAGGAGCCTGGTGGGCTGCAGTCCATGGGGTCGCTAAGAGTCGAACACGACTGAGCGACTTCACTTTCACTTTTCACTTTCATGCATTGGAGAAGGGAATGGCAGCCCACTCCAGTGTTCTTGCCTGGAGAATCCCATGGACGGGGGAGCCTGGTGGGCTGCCGTCTATGGGGCCACACAGAGTCGGACACGACTGAAGCAACTTAGCAGCAGCAGCAGCAGCTTTTTGTGCCTAGATGCTCAACTTGACGATAGAAATGATCTCTATTTTCAACGAGTGTGGTGTGCCCAGACAACACAAGGCCAGCCACTTAAAACCCTAACTGAAACCCAGGCTAGAAGCTACGACCTTCCAGGGAAGAAATAAACTGAAATCTGAATAGTGGGCATCTCTTGGTGGTCAATTTAGAAAGGAAACGTATTTTCTTCCCTGTAGCTTTCTGGGCACTTAATATTCCGTGAGAGTCAGGAGTGGGGTCATTTTGGCACCGAGGAAAATCAATTCCACCGTTAACTCTGATGCCTTCATTTTCTACTTTCCCAAGCAAATTAAACCATACGTGAAACAGTGTGACTCAGAGCGACGGAGCTGTTCCCCAAATTGCAGACCAAGTCAGGCTGAGCTGGGTTAGTTGGTCTCGTTTGCTCACACTGGCCATGACTGTGCTTGCCTTTTATTTTCCCTACCATGTAGCACCTGCATCCTGAATGCCATTGCTCTGCTAAACAGTTTATCTCACTTCACTACTCTCACGAGGAGGGATCATTCCTGTTTTACGGATGGGAAGGTTGAGGCTGAGGGGGTTCACTGGTGGGGATGGCTCTTTGCACAACTTTTGATGCTCTGGTGGTGGTCCCAGGGCTGGGCAGCATTCTACTGCACAATCCACTGGTGGGGAGTGGTACCCGGGGCTCTAGGGCAGGTGGGCCCCAAAGCCCACATCCCTAAATTCCATCCTCGTCATCATGAAACACTCCTGCCGAGACCCCATTCACCTTGAGTTTCTCAAGAGCAGGGCTGTTTCCATATTAAAATTTGGTACAGCTCAAGGACTTTTCGCTGACTGCCCCCAACATGTCTGGCACTGCTCTGAAAGCTGGAATACACAGAAAGAGAACACGTGACGTGAACGACGTATCCAGTCTAACATCATCTTGAGAAATGAACAAGAGGTGTCCAGTCTAACATCATCTTGAGAAATGCCTTATTTTGATGATGCTGTGTTTGTGAAACTTGTGATGCCAGACCATGGGTGAGGGCTTCGTGGAATCCATTCCTTCAACCCCAAACGCACAGAGGTGGGTGTTAACCCTCCACGGTGAGAGGCAGGGCCACACATAGAACAGAAAGAGGACGCGCTTGTGCTGGATATATGACGAATGCTTCTTGAACAAGGAAAAGAGGAAAACCTGAAGCCACGCACCGAATACGCTTCTAACCTGGAGAGTAGAACAACCTCTGTAACTAGGATCCTTTAGAATTAAACCCTTCAAGGGTTTCCAGAAACTCTCTGCTTTTTGGCATCAGCTGATTGCTGGCTGTGATCACGGGGAGACCAGGCTCTTTGGTACCCCTGAAACGGAAGCATGGGGAGATGCGCATGACGTCCTCCATGAGCCCCAGCCCTGGTCACCGTGAAACTTAGGACACGGCCCAGGACCTTGCCGGGTGCAATCTGCCGGCATCGCTCTTGCTGTTTGGTTAGTGTAACAGTCAGGTGTCTCGCGACAACCAGGGTTTCTCCGCCGCTGCACTTCCCATCTGATGGGTAAGCACACAACTGGTTAACTCTCCCCTTTCTTTCTCCTTTTCTCACCGACTCTGCTTGAGGCAATTACAGCAATGCTGCATTTGTCAATCACATTCATTCGCGCATGGTTTCCTGAAATAATTATCAGGTGAGTGGCATCTCTGTGCCTGGAGAAGCAGCTTGGAAACCACAAGCCCCAGAGTATTAATTACTGAGCGCAAAAATTTGCAGAGAAGCAAGTCTTTTAATGGTAGAACTGACGTAACATGATTGTTTTGATTTTTTTTACTAACATGACAATCATTGCCGTCCCCCCGGTCATCACCACAGATCAGCCCGAATCATCTGGGGAGGCCATTACCAGGCTGGGCACCATTTGATAAAATGAGGCGCTTGCTTCCCAGCACCGCGTTTGTTGGTTTTCAGAACACAGCAAAGCCTGAAAGTCAACAACTGGAATAAAAGTGGACTTCTGCCAAAGCGAGCCAGAGGGACACTCTTTGGCTTGACAGAGCGGGTACTTTGGTGGTTCCGTTTGGCTGGAAGAAACACTTTTAAGACAGTGTCTCTTCCGCTTCTCACAACAGCACTCTCTCCGCAGGCCCCGGGTCCCGATTCAGGAGGGTGGAGAACACCAGCATTTTGTCATCTTTCACATGAAAGGTAGATCACACCTTTTTCCAGGGGCTCAGTTCGCGTGTGTTATCAAAATCCATATATCACAACACTCGGTCCCCTGGTAAGAAGAAAAGGAGATGTTTTCTGGTTTGTGCGTGTGCTCTTCTTGAAGAGGGAGTGACTGAATGCAGAAAAGCACAGAGAAGATATAAAAAATGTGGATTAAAAACCTCCGGCCAGAACTGGGTGGAGGGCGGAGGCCGGTGTTCGGAGTGTCGCTGCTCTTAATGATCATACTGCTCTCTTCTTGGGTTTCTGTCTCCCCCACCGGCCCCAACACCCTTCCGCAGAAGGGCCGTATTCTCTGTCTTTCTCATCCTGGGATCCTTTTTGTTTTCCTGTAACGGTTGAGTCTTCTTAGGCTTGATACAGACGTGCATTCCCTTGGTGTCAATCTCCCTTTCAGAGTCTGAACCCTGTCCCTAGAGTGCTTTCCCAAATATCTGCCCTCTGCAGCCTCGTTCTTCTCTGGGTTTCCTTTGTCAAGGGTCGTTTATATGAGAAAGAAGTTGAGAGTCCTCCTGGGTTTGCAGAGAGGGCTCCTAGGAACTGTAAACCCCCAGCCATCTGGGTCCTTTTCTCTGACCCTGGAGAAAAGGACCAGGGACGGTGAGCCAGGAGGTGGCCCTTGCTCCAAGTTTCCCGCCCAAGCCCAGCTGCCCAGAACCTCCGACTCCCTCCCCCTTCTCTTCTTGTTAGGATGAAATGCCTCGACTCTGTCTCATGCTCTTTTGTTCCATTTTTGGGCCCTGAGGACAACTTAAACCTTTACCTTGTTTGTGGGGGGGTTTATTGGGGAAAATGTATCACTTCTCAGTCCCCACGCATCACCTGCTAGAAGCCGCCCTGCCCCCATCAGCCACCGAGCTCCCCCTGAGGTCTCTGAGTTCAACAGGATCACCCAAACAGGCAGCTAACCGTGTTTTAATGGCCCCAGAAGGTCTGGCTCCTCCAGTGACACAGCCGGTGACTTCGGTAGGCTCCCCACTTTTTGCTATAATGAAAACCAGAAGCCCAGAAGGGGCAGCAAGGGTTCTGACAGACGGCAGGCATAATCACTGAGTGATCCTGGGGCCAGCAGCGGGGGCAGCCCTCCGCGACCCCCCCGGCCTCCTTTGCCATGGATTCAGCTTGAGATCCGGCTCTGTTTGCAAAAGATGAGCTGGAAGATCCCACATCCCAGCAGATAGAAAGCGTCCACTGCAGACCAGCCATGCACAAGTTCAGAAAGCAAAGGATGGAAATCCCTAAGATTGCTTTCCAAGCAGAATTGAAAGGCTGCATGGAGTAAGGCCTAGAAAACTGAAGTCAGTGCTTATACTGCCAAGTGTGCTTTTCAGCCCAAGATGCACACAGGAGTTCTGAGCCATGCCTTGAAGACCCAGGCCCAGCGGAGCAGGCAGCTGGGGTGGGAATGGGATGGCTTGTGTTCCCCTCATCTGGACCTGCTTCTTAAGCCAGAAGCCCTTGATACTGGCATCCTGTCCATTGACAGCACTGATCAGACACCAGGGTTCCACCTCTGCACTCTGGGTGCCCAGCAAGCTCCTCCTGGAGAGGTTGATTGGCAACCTGAGCCATCCCACCCCCTGGAAGATGGGAGACAGGGGGAAGACCCCTATTGCCTTGATGGGCTGGGCAGGTATTTTCAGGGAAACCCTCTAACCTGGTCTGACCAAAAGGGTCTCACCCATGAGCATCCAAAAGTCTCCAGAGGGGAGCCAAGAGGAAGCAAAACTCTCAGCGAGTTTACCTGGGCCCGGCCACGGGCAGGTGCCCTCCCTCCTGTGCCCGCACACTGGGCACGCAGTCCACGTCCTGAGGCAGGGGTAAGGCCGGGGGTCTCCCAGGCAGGGGAAACCCAGGGCCAGCTCCCAGGCCCAGCTCCCCGGCCCAGCCCTCAGGATGGGAATGAAGCTCACCTGCCCAGGAGCACGCATGGCTCTCAGTCTCTGCAGACTGGCAACCCCTTCCCGGCTGGCTCACCCTCCACCCTGCCCTGCTCAGAGCGGGGAAGCTGGCCCAGGGAGTGCCCCTCAGAGGCCCCACTCAGGGCGTGCAAGCAGGGATGCTGCAGCTTGAAGCCCCTCCTGCCCCGTGCCCCTGCTGAGGTCCGGTGCCGGGGTGCATCGGCACGAGGAAGTACCTTTTCCTGTAGTGCTGGTGGGCAGCTGCTGTTAACACACGGTGAGAGCAAAACCTTCCAGAAAAGAGGAGCTCCTCTGGAGGACACAGAGAGAGCCCCTGCCCTGGCTCCAATCTTATAACATATTCCGAAGAAGCAGTGCAGTACTGTCTGGTCTCCTCTAGACAGGAATGGGGGGCTGGGGCGTGTCCAACTGCAACTTCTGGCTGTGTCTGTGCATGGAGGCGCAAGGCACTGGCTACACCTCGGGGATCTCGTCTGGACGGGGAGACCTCGAGCCCAGATTCTGCAAAGGACCAAGGTGTTTGTGGGTTTTGTTTTGCAAAGAAAGATACGCCCCGGTTTAAAGGTAAAGGTGAGGCATGAGCAGGTGCGCACGGCATCTCTCATCAGATGCAGCGGGTCCTGGGCTTGTGGGAACTCAAGGGCTCGTCCACACTCATCTGAAGGCTAGGGGCAAATCTGTGCTTTTTCAAAAGTGGTATTTTCAGTCCCAGTAGACTAGAAGGGAGTGGTTATATAGGTATTTTGGTGAGAATTAATTGCACCTCAGGTAAAGATGTATTTATCGAAGAATTGATACTTCTGAACTGTGGTGCTGGAGAAGACTCTTGAGAGTCCCTTAGACTGCAAGGAGATCCAACCAGTCCATCCTAAAGGAGATCAGTCCTGAATATTCTTTGGAAGGACTGATGTTGAAGCTGAAACTCCAATATTTTGGCCACCTGATGCAAAGAACTGACTCACTGGAAAAGGCTCTGATGATGTGAAAGATTGAAGGCAGGAGGAGAAGGGGACGACAGAGGATGAGATGGTTGGATGGCATCACCGACTCAATGGACATGAGCTTGAGAAAGCTCCAGGAGATAGTGAAGGACAGGAAAGCCTGGCTTGCTGCAGTCCATGGGGTTGCAGAGTCGGACATGACTGAACGACAGAGCTACTGAACAAAGGTGTATTTAAGGCTCTTAAGAATGGTATGTAGCGCTACACTGGTATAGTACTTTTCCTTGGAAAAAGTCTGGAATGGCTTTGAAGTAGCTGGTCCTCTCTGTTTTTAGGTATACAGATACAAGTGTGCAAGTGTGCACAGGTATGCATATACACATTATATGACTGAATTACACATCTGTACATACGATACATAAACACACACATGTTCATACTTGTGTGCACAACACACATATACTCTTTCACGTTGACCTGGTGCACTATATACTTTAGTATCATTGGAAGAGCTGCACATTTCATTATGAAATGAGTATGTAAGAGTAGTTTCGGGAGTTAAATTTTAAAAAGGAAATTACCAATGGTATTTGACTTTTCAACAACAAGCTCAGTAAGGGACCAGCCACATATTAAAATGAAAAGCAATGGCAGAGCTTTCTACAGAACGATTCATTTATTGTCTGATTAAAGCCATCCTGTAGCCAAGGCAGGAACAGCGTTGGACCAAAGTGCAGCTTTGTTCGGTCTATAAGTTGTGCCTGACTCTGCCACCCCATGGACTGCAGCACACCAGGCTTCTGTCCGTCACTGTCTCCTGGAATTTCCTCAGATTCATGTTGTAGGTTCTGGTCTGCTGCTTATTTTTCCCTTTTAATTTTTTATTTAATTTTTATCTGTGTTGGAGTATAGTTGACTCACAACGTTGTGTTACTTTCAGGTGTACAGCAAACCGATGCAGTTCCACATAGGTACACACCACACGTCCACCTCTTTCCAGTTCTTCTCTCATACACGTCACTGCAGAATACTGAGTAGAGTTCCCTGTGCTATACACTAGGTCCGTGGTGGTTGTTTATTTAATACCTAATAGTGTTTATATGTTAATTCCAAAGCCCTAATATCCCCCCTCCCACACCTTTCCCCTTTGGCTCTGTCTCTCTCTACTCCTGGAGTCAGTCTGGAGGAATGTTCTCTGACTTGAGCAAGGGCGGGCAGTGGAAACAGAGCTGGTCCTTAGCAGGGGTGGCATGCAGGGGCTTCAGCGAGTTTCTGCCACTTAGATGAGCATCCTTAGAGCTGCCAGCTGCTGCGTCTTGGCTGTGTGTCTCCGACCCACAGGAGGAAGCAGGGTCAGGGCACACAGGAATTGCTCCTCACAATCCCCCTAGACCACATATATTTAAAAGCTCTGCAAATATTCCTGGCCTGTCATCCAGGACTGCTTCCAGTTCTCAGAACTACCACTGGGGCATGCGGGCTTGGACGCTGCCTTCCACTGAGTGGCCTCTGCCAGGACAAGTGCAACACCCTGTCCCTCAGGGGTCCTGGCTGTGAGATAAGCAAGGGGGACTTTACTGATGGGCGTTGGTCCTCCCTATGTCAGGCCATGCGCTGACCAGAGGGAATCCAGAAGGCCCAAGGGAAGCCTAAGGTGACTCACTGCCCACCTCCCGCTCAGCACAGCCCTTGCTTTTGGTCCATTCAGACCTTCAGAGTTACTGCCTGGGGCCTTTGTCAGTACTCCTGAACTCATTCTAAGTTATAACCTATGCGATCCCCTTTACTAGTCACTTTTATAGGGGCCTTTTCACTTTTCTTATTTTGAAACAGTAAAATTCTCGAGATGGTAGTACGCCTGCATATCCTGCTTGACAGCGAGGCCATTTATTTATAAGGCGAGTTAGAAACCCCAAAGCTCGATGTTTCCTTGTTTCCCTTTCAGAGGCTCAGCTTCCATGGCCGTTACTATCACTGCTGACATCGTCAGCGCTGCTGGCGTCGCCACCGTCATCACCATCATCCCCACTGTTGACAGCATTCCGGTCCTCACCAGCATCAGCACCTCTGTACCCTCACCATCATCACCGCCATCACTTCTGTTACCATCATCACCACCACCACCATCATCATATCATCATCACCATCAGCGGCAGCAGAACCTTTGCTTCAAGCCCAACATCACAGGTAGAAATTCATCATGAAATAAAATCAAGGGTAGGGTTTCTCTGGCAGAGCTGAAGTTGAGGTACTGACCTCATCTTCCTTGGACTCAAGGTGACCCCTGCAGGACAACCCCACCAGAATCCCTGAGGACAGTTAGAAACTGCTGTTTGTGACCGAACTTGTCTGGGTGCAAATGAGAACTCTGGGGTTCAGGGGCAGGCATGAACAGCATCACATGGTAAATTCAGCATGCTGCTGCTGCTGCTGCTGCTGCTAAGTCGCTTCAGTCGTGTCCGACTCTTCGCAACCCCATGGACTGCAGCCCACCAGGCTCCCCTGTCCCTGGGATTCTCCAGGCAAGAACACGGGAGTGGGTTGCCATTTCCTTCTCCAATGCATGAAAGTGGAAAGTGAAAATTGAAAGTGAAGTCGCTCAGTCGTGTCCGACTCTTCGTGACTCCATGGACTGCAGCCCACCAGGCTCCTCCATTCAGCATAGTTACAGCAATAAAGACAACATGGGTAGTTGCAAGACTCATCTTCACCATAAAATGCAAAGATACACCCCAGTGTCCAGAGCCCATTAATCCCTGCCTCACCCGGAGCCTCCCCAGGAGCCTTCCCCACAGTACCATGGATTAAGTGAATTGACATAGAAAACCTCTTAGAGTCAGGGGCAGACTTAGGGTGAGGCAAGTGAGCACCATCTCAGATGCAAAGGTTAGGGAGGCAGCCCTAAAATAGGAGTCAAGATAAATGACATTCAGTGCAGTGCCCCTGGGCTCACAAAGAGTCAGACGCAACTGAGAGACTAACAGGTGGCTCAGATGATAAAGAACCTGTCTGCAAAGCAAGACACCCAGGTTTGATCCCTGGGTTGGGAAGATTCTTTGGAGAAGGGAATGGCTATTCCCTTCCCACCCCAGTATCCTTACCTGGAGAATCTCATGGACAGAGGAGTCTGGTGAGCTATAGCCCATAGGGTCACGAAGAGTTGGACATGACTGAGCAGCTAACGCTTCAAAAAGTCAAAGTTCATGCAAAATTAACCAATCAATACAAAACACAAAAAAACAAAAATGTCAAAACCTTAAAGACAGAATCAGTAAATGCTACATGTAAGCACAGATAATTCATATATGATAAAAATTGAATATATATTAATTTATAGAAAATATAACTGTTGCTGATGCCCAGTCACTAAGCGATGTCTGACTCTTTGTGACCACGTGGACTGCATCACCCCAGGCTCCTCTGTCAATGGAACTCTCCCAACGAGAATACTGGAGTGCGTTCTCATTTCCTACTCCAGGGGATTTTCCCTGACCAGGGATCAAACCATTTCTCCTGCAATGGCAGGCAGATTCTTTACCACTGAGCCCCTATGGAGGCCCGCAAATTATAATATACATGTTTATATGAGGAAAACATAAACATTAGGAAAACAAGATAGTTTCTAGTGCAAAAAAGAATGCTGTAGAGGGCCCCAAACTTCAAGTTGGAGCACGGGAACGTACAAAAGGGGGGGGGTGCTCTTCTTAGTTCTGAGCTTCTCCCCAGTTTTAAGGCTTTGACTTGGATTCTAAGGTGCTCAGCTTCTCTGGGAAATGGGGTATCTGAGGGTCAGGAAGTGGGAAAGGGAGCCCAGAGCCCGAGCTCCCCCTGGGGCATGACGGAGCCTCAGGGGTGGCCCGTGAGCTGTGCCACACGCACCCACCCACCCATCAGGCACCCACCTCTGGGGTTTTGCACTTTGGGGCTCTCTTCCCTGGTGTCTTTTCTCTGGACTTCACCCCCTCCTTCTCATCCTCACACTTCTCACTGAAGGGCCTATATCCCTCATATAAACAATCTGTATAAGCGACCTGGACAAGCAACCCCCCTCCCCAGCCCCTAGAAATCTCGATGCCCTGCTCTATGCACATACTATTACTGCCCCGCATATTCTGGTCACCTGTCCCTGAGCTGATCAGACACCCCATGGAGGCAGGGCTCTGTCCGGGGCATGTACCATCATTTCCCAGCACCTTGGACAGCGACTGCCCAGCAAGATGCCAGGTTCAGAAAGGGTCAGGGCCCTGTGGTTAGAATGGACTCCAGTTTCTGAAAATAAGATCTGGGACATGATAAGATGACCCGTTTGGGTGGATCCATGTGCTTCCTTCATAGTAGTTGGTCAGAGAACATCTGTGAGCAGGACTGAGTCTGGAAGGTGGACACCAGGGAAATCCCTTTGAAAAATGCCAGCATGAACAGAATGCTGTAACCAGAGCACCTTTGAGAGCTGCTGAGCTGTTGAGCTCAGTGTGGGAACCCTGGCTACTGAGTACATAACTGAGGCAAGTGGATTTGAAAGGCACTCTAAGTTTAAATGACCAGATTCCAGAAACTTCATGGAAAAAAAAGAAATTATCTCATTAATGGTTTTATAAGATTACATGCTGACATGACAACCTTTAGTATATGCTGAGTTAAAAATTAATTCCATCTGTTTCTTCTCGCTTTCCCACCATGGCTACTAAAAAAGTGTAACATTATGTAGGTGGCCCACATCACTCTTTATTGGACATTGATGGTCATGAACTCTCCATCTTCTGGTTCAACCCCACCTGAGTCAGCTCTGTCCTGGGGGCTCAGGGAAGCCTGCTTCTACCTCCTAGACACAAAGAGGAGCTCAGGCCCGAGCCCTGCAGCCTCCCAATACCCACTGCCAGAAAAAGGCAGTGGTTTCTCTCTGGTTGACAGGTTGATGTAAAAGAACTGAACTGGAGTGGCCTGAGATCCTGATCAAATTTGCCCTGTGGAGGCGCCTGTCTCCTTGAAGACCCCCTGACATGTGACGGGGTCTCCTCCCTGAGGACCTCCTGACAGGTGACAGGGTCTCTCAGCTATTTCAAGGAATTTGGTCAGATACCCCAGCGTCCCACCTTCCAGGAGGTGGTTGCCAGGGTGAAGGAGTGTCACCTGTGATGTGGAGGGGCTCTAAACCCAGCTGTGTTCATGGGAATCAAAGCTATTTTGTAATTCCCATCTGTTTACATCTTAGAAAACAGAGCTTTCAAAATCTTCAGTTCTACTTGTTTAAACATATCCAGAGGACATTGAAAGAGAGCCTGTGTATGCACGTGCTCACGAGAAACATCCTCAGTTCTTTCACCCTGAGTAAGAAAGCGTGAGAACGGGGATGGATTGGTGGAGAAGGTAGAATTTTCTAGAGAACTGCACAGGCACGAGGATTCAGGGGCATCTCCTGCGATGCAAGAAGCAGATAGCTAGGCCCATGAAGTCCTGGATTTGCCCACAGGGTGTTGAACAAGACCCCCAACTTCTCCTGGAAGAGGAGATGTTAGTTGCCTCCAGAAGTGAAAGACCGCAGGCCAGAGCTAGAGAAGGCCCAGCCCTGAGACAGCCCTTCACCGCCTGCCTTTGGAGGGCGTGCGAGCAGGTTACCACAGCCCTCACCTGCTTGCCCCAGGACCACATGGTTGGCTTTGTTCGTTACTGTTTTTTCCTGGGCTTCAGACAGCTCTGCTTCCCTGTCCTCCAACAGAAGGTCCAGGCCCTGGGACGAGGTGGGTGGTGAGCCCATGAGGAAGGGACCTCCTTTAACAATTCTGCAAAACCAGCCAAAGCCCATAACCAAGCCTCTGGACATCGCCTCTGCTCTCTGTGTGGTCAGGGGGCCCCTCTCCACTAAGGGGCCGTGGGCAAACAGTGCTACATTAAAAAATTTTTCTTGTCTCCTGGGATCCAGCAGAATCTTTCATTTCTTCTCTCGTCTGCAGAACAGCCTGGGAATTCTTCCTCTGTCTCGTCCTTTCTTTGCATCTTCCAGCCTCACACTTTGCTGTCATGTTAAAGGGAAGCCGCAAGGTGCTTTGGGAAACAAATATGCCATTTAGTGGACTTTGGGCTCAAAGGGCAACCCCTGCTCAGAGTCTGTCTTCTTAATATCTCACCAGTGCCCGTCCTCAGGAGAGGCTCCCACGTTAGGCTGGTTGTGCCACTTCAGTGGCAAAAGCTGACTATCTCCAGGGGAGATCTGGATCACCAAGACCCACTGGAGAGGCTGCCGCCCCACAGGCAGGGCCGCCAGCCTCGCAAGGGGCTGCTGCCCACTCCTTCCTGAGCTCACAGCCTGGGTGGCGTTCACTGCGCCCCAGCCCATGCCCGGGGCTGGGAGCAGCACGTGCCGCAAGTCTGAGTGCAGCTCAGAGATTAGACTTAAGCCTTTAGTCTCTCTCAAGTGCTTAAATAACCTCCTCTCCAGGCTCCCGTCAACGCCGTTCGGAACGGCCGCTGGAGCTGCATTTTATCTCAATTCTTAAAGTCAATCTTTAAAAATCTCTTTCTGGGTCTGTTCTGTGCCCATCTCTGCTCATTTAACAGCAAGACCTGCCCTTCAGTCTTGCCCTCCTGTTTAATCAGCTTATTCTCACTGAGCCTCTTTCGTTTAAGGAGAAAAACAGGGCAATATCTTAACATCTCCGGAAGCATCTTGGGAGCTGTGGGAACCAGCCCCCAAATGCACAGACTCTTCCCGTAGCCACCTCTACCTTGAGCCTCCAGGAGTTCCGATGTTTCTCCAGCAACTTGAATCAGAGGAGCTCACCTGATTTCGCCTCTTGGTTAGATGAGCTGTTGTACTCTTTCTGTATATGCAGGTCCCTTCTTTCTGCATGTGTCCTCATCGTATTATCTATCCTACAGCAGGCCTGGACAGAAAACTTGGACATGTTGTTGGAGTGCGATGGAGGATGGAGGGAACACAGACAGGGCACCTCTGGTTTACCATCAGGCAGACTCAGGACAATTGCGGGGCTGGAGTCCACACTGGGAATAATCTTCAGACTGCCCAAGCCCCAGGGGCTCTGAAGGTTAAATGGGTGATGGGTGTGCAGACAAAATTTGTAAATTACTAGACTGAGGGTTCATAGCAGCTGACATTCAAAAGAAAATCAGACCTGCAAACCGTTGCCTCACTTAAATGCTGGGAAGTTTTTCTGCCTCTTGGAAGGTTCTCAGAGACTGCAAATAGATCACATTCTTCCCACCTTGGGCTTCAGACAAGGTCTGATGGGAGACAGAGATGTCAGGACCTGCAGGTAACTTCCAGTGATACACCTGAAGGGGAGTCTGAACATGAAGCAGATGGCCCCACCCCATCTCAGGTGATCTGCTTGTCCAGGACAGGAAGCAGCTGGAGGAGCTCAGGTTATTCACCTGAAAGCCAGTCCAAAGGTATGTCGTTGAGCTGGTCCCCAGTTGAGCAGGGGGAGCTGGATCATCAAGACCAGATTAAGAAAGGCCTCAGGATTTGTTGCTTGTGAGAAAGAAGGTATATTTGTATTTATTCTCTGGCTCCCACCCTGATTGGTCAGGGTTTGCTCCATCAGGTCTTCACTCCCTTACACTTGCTAGTTGGCACCCGCTATAGAGAGGATAAGTGTGCTTTCCAGGTTCAACCTGCAAGGTGATGGAAAGCAAGAAATGCCTCCAGCTGAGAACAGACGCTTCCCGGTACACCTGCCAGAACTGACTGGGTCAATAGGAGCTGGAATGAGCAGGAGGATAAAGTGAGTGTGAAGGGAGTCAAAAAAGAGTCCAATTCATTTTACAGGAAGATGATCACGGCTCAGGGCCTGGAAGAAAAGCATCTCGTGAAAGATGACCTCCCACACTAGAATTACAATTGCATGAATCCTGGGAGGTGAAGGCACCAGTAGGCTTCACAAGCAGGAGATAACAGGGCAAAGTGAAAGAGATTTCTAAATAAATGATTGTTAAAGCCGCTACAAGATAAAAATACACGCAAGCATATAACGAAACAGTAACAGGTAGTTATGAAGAAAGCTAGATGATTGTACACCACAAAGACAGAGTTATGCAAAATAAAACACTTAGAAGTCATGGGGATGAAAAGCGCAGTTATGGAAAAGCTGGGCAGATGGCTAAATAGATAGTCTCATGAAAAATGGCTAATCATGAGACAGAACTGAAAAAAAAATTACCTGGACTGCAGCACAGAGGATCAGGAGGGATACCGAAACAAAGAAAACTAATAAAGGAGAATGGAGTTAGACTGAGAAGATCCAACATACATTATCCTCAAGATTTGGAAGGTTAAAAAAAGTACAAGATACTGAGACAGTATCTGAACTGGCAACAAAATTTTCCAGAAACACAGCATGAAATGAATTAGATTTTAAAGTCTAACCAAATGCCACACAAAATCGATAAACAAGAATCCACATCGAGACATATCACAATGTAATTGTAATGCGTCAAGGAAAAGTAAAACAGCTACCAGAGGAGAAAAGGGGATACTTAGAACCATGATCCAATGGATGCAAATTCTCATCAGCCTCAACGGACACCGGGAAATAGTGAAATGACCTCTTTAAGATGCCAAAGGGAAATCATTCTAAACCTGAAAGTCGATATTCCTTCATGTTGCCATTCAAGATGAGGTGAAAATAGGAATATTTTCAGATAGACAAAAAAAATCAGGACATCAAATCCCTGCCAAAAAATACTTAGAGATGCATTACAGAAAAACAAAATCAAAACAAAAAAGGAACACATACAAAGAAAGTACTGAAATTCAGGAATACACGGTGAACTTCAATGCCTAAGTAAGTAAATAAATCATGCACTTTAAAAATTTTTAAAACTGGCATTAAATAAAATAATATCAATAATAATGAAACAATGATAGAGATATTAACTTTCAGGTATATGTAATGGAATGAATGTTTGTGTGCCCCCCAAATTCACATGTTGAATCCTTACCTCACAGTGTGTCTATATTTGGGGATGAGGACTCAAAGGCAGTGATTACAGTCAAATGAGTTCGTAAGGAGGGGGGCCCTGATCCTATATAACCAGTGTCCTTATAAGAAGAGATACCATAGAATCCTCTCTCTCCCTCTCCCTATCTCTCCACTTCTCTCTCTCTTCCTCCTTCACGCTCTCTTTCTTTCTCTCTCTCCATGTGAGGACTCACCAAGAAGCTAGCTGTCTCTAAGCCAGGAAGAGTCCTCTCAGGAGGTCTCTGCCACCCATTTTGCCTCCAGAACTGGCAGAAGAGAAATGTCTCTTGCGTTTCAGGCTGCCCAGTCTGGGATTGTGTAATATGAGCCCAAGATGGCAAAGACAGTATGTATCAACCAGCTCAAAATAAACCTCTAGGCAATCATATGGGAGTCAGGAGAAGATTTAGGAGGAAATAGAAGTGTGCTTAATTTCTTGCCCATTCAAATTTAATCTTTGCTAAGATGTATGCTAAGTTTTAAGGTTTATCACTAACATATTACACATAAAAGATATTATTCTCCACCTAGTAAAAGGAAAATGGATCAAAATATAGGCATATTGAGTAAAAACAAAAAAGATGACACATTTTTAATTTGCTTTGTAGAAGCTTCACACAAAATACTTCAGTCACTTGGAAGTAACACTGACTGTGAAGATAAAATGTCTTACTTGACATAATTATTCTTTAGAAAAGAAGGGAAGTAACATGAGGTATCTATACAATGACTCACTCTTTTCTGCTTTGTTCATTATTTGGCTTTAAGATTTCTACAAGTCCAGACTGGCCCTGTTAGGGTTTCAGTATAAACTCAGGGAATCTGTATGGATCCTGTATTCATCACACCAAAAATCCGCCCTTCTCCCATGAAGCTAGTATCTCTATTTTATGGTCAAGGTGAGTCTCGTAATTTACCATATTCTCCTTATTGCTTTGGCTGCTGGGAAAAATAGATCTTTATTTATGAGCTAACTCTAGCGGCTGTGAAAGACATTACAACATCCATTTGCCCTATGCTGGCTTGGTTGCAGTTTGCTGTGCAAAATTTATTTTCCCTTTGATCTATTGTCTTTATCTTTTTTATGTGTGTTTTTTCTCCTAACTACTGGCCACTTGACCTTGGGAAAGTAGCTTTCCTTTTTTGGTTCTCATGTTTATAAAGCTACAATAATTACTTATATTTTAGAGTTAAACAATCTGTGTGTGTGTGTGTGTGTGTGTGTGTGTGTGTGTGTGAGAGAGAGAGAGAGAGAGAGAGAGAGATGGGTGCGAACGTTGGGTACCAGTGGGGCTCAGTAAATATGGGCTTTCATCATCGCCATCACCTTAACGACGCAATTTTGCAAGCTACCTCAAGCAATCGGGTGGGATGGAGTTTAATTTAGTGATACTATGTAGTTAATAAACATTGAATAAGAACGGAACACACAAAGTTGGGCATGGATTTCCAAAAGAAAGACATGTTGTGATCCCTATGGTGCTCTGAATGAGACAGATGAATAGATAAATAATTCAATGAATCCATATAGAAGGATGTAGAAGGGGCTGTGAGAAGACAGGAAAATCCCATCACAGATTGGTGGAAAGTGCATAGTGACATGTGTGGAAACGTGGATGAATACCATGACCCTCGCCAGGTAGCACGAGATGATGACTGCCCAGCAGCTGAGCAAAACATACATGTAATTGATACAAGCCATCAGCCCAGCAGAGAAAAATCTCGGGGTCAAGGGTCAAGAACTCCAAAGCTTTATTAAGCATTTTACTACAGGCCAGCTGTGTTAACAGTTTTATACAGATTATATAAAATGAATTCATTTCATCTTTAGGGTAACATGATTATCAGAAAGTTAAAGATGAGGACTTTGATAGAGAAAAAAAGAATTCAGGTAACATACCCAAAGCCAGACAGCTGGACCCCCAAATCCGTGGCCCTGGGGCCCTAGCCTGAAACCACTGTGCCCTCCTGCTCTTGTTCTTTGAGTGATCATGCTTTCCATGGGCTGCCTCCCATGCATCTGAATCGAGGGAGATGCTCTTCTTGCCAAAGGCTCGGTTTCCCTGGCAGTGATGGTGGCCCTCGTCTCTGAGGGGTTCAGAGCTCTGCTGCCGTGATGCTTGTTTCTCTCTGGAACCTGAAGCTCCGGCAAGGCAGGTGGTCCGCTGGCCTGTGAGTGCCATTTCTCCAAGAATCAGGAAATGCCCACCTTGGGCTCCTGGCTGGTGAGACGCTGCCGTGACTAGTTAGTTCCTCACTGTCCCCCCTTGAACCCAGGCCAGGCTGGACCTTGAGAACTGGGTGGAGTGGGATTAGCCGGCTTTTGATAAAGTCTTAGACATTCCAAACTGTGTTAAAGGTCTGAAGGAGCACAGGTTTTGAGGATGGTGTGGCGGTTGTGGTTGTCACTGATGGTGACGCAGCCTGTGCGGTTCCCTCTTTCAGACTCCCAGGGCCTGGAACTCCACCCCCAGGGCACTCTCTCAGCACGGCCCTGCCTCCAACACTTCTTCATGCCATTCGCCGCCTCTTCATCTTCTTTGAAAGATAACTTCCTTCACGCTTTGCAGAAAAGTACTTGGAAAGGCCAGTTCACCCTATCGTGTGAAGGATGGCCCCTAAACAGCTCTGTTTTAAAGAGAATAGCGGACGCTTCTGTCCTGTGCTTCCGTCTCTCACTCCTTCTGACACTGAGTCAGTCGCATTGCCGCAGTCTCGCCACACTCCTGCCACGGGCATTTGGGCTGTTTCCAGTCGTCGGATAAACGGCTCTGCGCTTCACATGTTTGCGTTTCAACAGATTTTTTAAGAAAGCAGGAAGTAGGTCAGACCAGACATGCTTGTCTAAGTAGGCCGGGCCAGGAGACCGTCACCCACCACCACCCTCCTGCCCACACCTTGGCTGTGTCCTCAGGGCCTCCTTAAGGTCCAATTAGGTCCGCCTTTTCCCTTGACTCTAGGACATTAGCCCTCTGGTCTCAGCCTCAGACCAGCCCCTTCCTGGAACCAGCCCCCTCTAAGGCAGAGCAAATGAGGGACCAGTGCTTAGAGCCAAAGGGGGTGGATTAACCACGATCATGCATCATTGATGCAGCGTTTTTGCGCAGCCCTGAAAACAGGCCAAGGCATATTTTAGAAAGGAAATCAGACTGGACGGATTGGAAGTGCCGGTTGGCGCTGTCTGCTTCCCTGAAAGCTGGCCTGGTCGTTCTTCAGCCAGTCTGACTCAGTTTCCTTTCCCGGGTTTCCAGGCATCTCCAGCCTTCCTTGCACCCGGGAGACGGCTTGCTCTCTTCTTCGGAGGTGCTGCTTTGCCCTCACAGGGGAGCAGGGCTGTCTAACTGCGAAACGCTGTGAGAGATCTGAACCACTGGTTCTGGAAAAACCACAGCGAAAGTGGCACCTCAGTGCCCTAGCTGGCCGGCGCAAACAGGGCTGTACGCCTTTAAGAAGCAAAAATTAATGCAAAGCTTATTACAGTCCCGGTGGTTGCTAACGCTCTCTCTCTGCCACTGCCCAAGTGTCTGAATTTCAGCTTCAGATGAGTGTGGCCTGTTGGGATTCGAGCTGCCAGTTTAATTAGTGTTCAGTAATTTCAATAATGAGTGACAATTCATCGGGGCTTTTAGGTTGGTCTTCTGTTCAGAAGCAAATCAATAATCCACAGTTTTTCCCCTTCTTTAAAGACAAGAAAGTGGCATGTGAGTTACATCAGATGAGAGAAAATAAATGAGGAGACGCTCCAGTCCCTCAGTAACTTGAGAGGCAATTGGCTTTAATGGCGTGGGCAGCCTCTCGGTTTGTTGATGTTATTGGAGGAACAGAAAGGTCATTAGTAGCTGAAAAGAGGCTCTCGGAGTCTCACAGTAAACAGTTTGCCCTGGCAGTAACCATAGTGATCTGGGTAAATGAACACAGGTATACGGATTACTACTGTATTCCCCAGGCTGCCTGTATTATTGCCTCGGAAGATATAAAAACAATTGAGGCTAATTGTATGAGAGTGAGTTTATTACAAACATAAATGGAAAGGAAAAGAGAAAACTAGACATGTTCTTTCAAAGGGTCCCCCCACCTTGCCCGGCGCCTCCATCTGCACCTCTGATCTACGTTTCCGAGGGCGTCTGATCTGTGCGGCTACGGCGAGGCAGTCCTCGGAAAGACCCCCGTGCCTGGAGACGAGGTGTTGCTGGAAATCGGGGCTCCTGTGGGTTGGGAGGTCTGGCTGTAAGTGGGCTGTCATCACGCTCTGAAGTGCAATCAGGACTGAGCAATTACTTTTTTACCGCTGGTGGCTGCGCTGCACCAAGATGCTTCAAAGCCAAGGAAAGGCATTTATCTCAGCTAAGACGTGGGGTGGCATGCCTTTGCCCAGCCAGTGGCTGAGAAGTTACCTGCAGTACGGCGGTACCCTGCCAGTCTGCTGGAGCCGCGGCTTTTTTGTCAACTCGCCTGCTCTCTTTTGTTACAGCTACAAAGCCTCCGTCTTCATAAGGTGTTGTGATTTGCGGTATACAAACCCATTAAAAAAAACACAAATGAAATCCCCAGCTGGGAAGGTCAAGTCTAATGAGGTGGGCTGTTGTGAGCACTGGTAGCTCGCAGCATCCCCCATGTCGGCCAGAGGTGCTACAAGTGAACAGCTGCTTATAATTATCATCATCTGACACTTTTCATCCACCTCAGGTGCTATTTTTTTTTTCTCACCAGAGAAGAGATTAATTGTATATCAACTGATATACATAAAAAAGGGTTTGATAGAAGGCTTAATAAAGTAACATTAAATAGGCAATCCCACTGAAATTCTAATGTGTATATTCTTAATTAAATTCCCTTGTACTGTACAGTAATTCAGGTGCCTTCTACTTCCTTCGGCACCCCCCGAATGGAAAGCCCGGGACGGCGGGAGGAAAGGAACACAGACGAACCAGAGGATCACACGTGCCTCTCTTCACGCCCTGCCCGAACAGAAGACTAGAAAGGAAAAGTGGACGAAGCGACTCCACGGTGGTAGCCACACGCTTACTGGGATGTGTGTACACACAGACTTGGACCCAGCGTTCTCATACAAAAGAATGCATTCCTGCCACTTAGAACTGGCATAATTTCCCTGACCTGGGCGAGAAGGCCTAGCCACGTGAACCCAGAGATGTTATTAAAAGAATAGAAGGAGAAAGAAAAGACAAGAAAAAGAGGAAGGCAAAGAAATGAAAGAGGGAAAAGGAGATGAAGAAGGCTGTGAAGGAGGAAAAAACAGAAGGCGAGCTCACGCAGCCCTGATTCACTCTGGAGAGTAGCCGTTGAGCCAGAGAAGGATAAATATGTGTTTAAAACCAACATGTAGAGGTAATGATGTGCTTGTAATTCATTAACTGCCTTGCAGTGAGCCCTGGAAACTCACTCTGCTCAGCTCCAGAACAGCTGCATGGAGAGCCGGCACCTTGGCAAGCCTCTCGCACTGCCTGCTGCTGCTGCATTGGGGGAAATTGCTTTATGGGCCTGAGAGTAACTCAGGCTATAGGAGCAAGAAGAAAGAAAGAAAGAAAGAAAGACTGAATGCTTCACTTCAGTCGTGTCTGACACTCGGCCACCCTATGGACTGTAGCCTCCAGGCTCCTCTGTGTGTGAGATTCTACAGGCTGGAATACTGGAGTTGGTTGCCATTTCCTACTCCAGGGGATATTCCCAACCCAGGGATTGAACCCACGTCTCTTGCACCTCTTGCATTGGCAGGAGGGTTCTTTACCGCCAGTGCCAGGAGAAAAGAGAGCAATAAAATGAGGTAGGTGAAGTGAAGTGCTTTTGTCCAAAAGACATGCATGGAAATAACCATGGGATTGATAAAGACAGAAGTTATTGCTGAATTGTGCGGAAAACAGCATGGTATTTGATCATAGGCAGGTTTATAATCTCATGTGGAAACAAGTGTGTCATAGCTCCAAACTAAATATACTGCGTCATGTGTTGCCCTGTGGAGGGTTGAGGTGAATCTTCCAGCCGTCAAAAAGAGCAAGACTGCAGGGCTGGCCAGAGTACCGGTGGGGGACAAGGAGACCCTCTCTCACAGCTTCTGAACCCACTGGCTTCATGGCCTGACAGTATAAACCAGCAGCTGAAGAACATTCTAGAACCTGTGGCATCCATGATGTGCTAAATAGCACTGTCAAGAGGAGCACTGGCTTTGAATTGGGAGGGCCAATCTACACCGGGCTCTGACAAGAAGAAGCTGAGTGGCCACAGGCAAGATGCTAGACCTCTCTGAGCCACGGTCATCATCTCCATAGGTGGTGCCGCCCTCCTTACAGGATGGCTCACTCCCTTGTGTATTCTTCCACCACCTATGCACTGAGCCCTGCACTGTGCCAGGTGCCTCCTGGTGTACTGGGGGTGCCACGACAACTTCCTGCTCTCACGGGGCTCACACTGTACCTGTTGATGAAAAAAAAAAAAAAGACAGATATGATCATGCCCGAGAGCCGTGAGAGCTGTGGAAGAACAGAGTATTTCTAGAGAAGGGTTCAGTTAAGTCGCTCAGTCATGTCTGACCCTTTGAGACCCCATGGACCACAGCACACCAGGCTTCCCTGTCCATCATCAACTCCCAGAGCTTGCTGAAACTCATGTCCATTGAGTTGGTGATGACATCCAGCCATCTCATCCTCTGTCGTCCCCTTCTCCTCCTGCCTTCAATCTTTCCCAGCATCAGGGTCTTTTCCAATGAGTCATTTCTTTGCATCAGGTGGTCAAAATATTGGAATTTCAGCTTCAGCATCAGTCCTTCCAATAAATATTCAGGGCTGATTTCCTTAGGATTGACTGGTTGGATCTCTTTGCAGTCCAATGGACTCTCAAGAGTCTTCTCCAACACCACAGTTCAAAAGCATCAATTAATTCTTCACCGCTTAGCTTTCTTTATAGTGCAGCTCTCACATCCATACATGACTATTGGAAAAACCATAGCTTTGACTAGATGGACCTTTGTCAGCCAAGTAATGTCTCTGCTTTTTAATATGCTGTGTAGGTTGGTCATAGCTTTTCTTTCAAGGAGCAAGCATCTTTTAATTTCATGGCTGCAGTCACCATCTGCAGTGGAGTCTAAGAAAATCAAGTCTGTCACCATTTCTATTGTTTCTCCATCTATTTGCCATGAAGTGATGGGACCAGCTGCCATGATCTTAGCTTTCTGAATGCTGAGCTTTAAGCCAGCTTTTTCACTCAGAGAAGGGTGGCAATGGGTGATTCTTGGGAAGGGTGTCTCTGCCCACACTGGAGGGACTCAGCCTGGCAAAGGTGATAGAAGGACATTCTGGATCTAGGGAAACTTGGGATTGTGGGGGCAGAAGTGACTGGCTTGCAGGCAAGGCTCAGCCGTATGACAAACGGGAGCAGTGGGTCACGGTCAGATGGGCACTTGACTCTGATGAGCAACCCCTGGAGAGCCCCTAGCTGAGAACTGTGTGCCCGGCTGCACATCTCTGCAAGAGCCCTGGGTGGGGTGCTGAGCAGTGGATGTGCAGCCTAGGAAACAAAGCACTGAGCTGACTTCCAGCTCTGGCTGCAGAATGAAAAGGCAGGGCCTGACCAGGGGCATGTGTGGAAAGGAAACTGAGACAGAGCTGCAGAGAGCGTGTGGCCTGGGTCCTGGGGATGGAGAGAAGCAAATCCGGGGTAGGAACAGGTTGGAGGCCCCAGAAGTTCAGCCCGAGATGCTGACTAGACCACCGAGGGCCGGGGCCAAGGGGACAGTTAGGAGGCCCGAGCCGGGCGCTGGGGCGCTCTTGCTGGCATGCTCAGTCGCTCAGTCATGTCTGACTCTTTGTGACCCTGTGGACTGCAGCCCGCCAGGCTCCTCTGTCCATGGGATCCTCCAGGCAAGAATACTGGAGTGTGTAGCCATTTCCTCCTCCAAGGGATCTTCCTGACCCAGGGATGGAACTCATGTCTCCTGCACTGGCAGGCTGATTCTTTACCACTAGCACCACCGAGAAACCCCTTTATTCCTCATAGCAGAATCTAAAGTTAAAGTGATCATAAGAATTCAAAGATCTAACCCATTATCTATTTATTTCACTCTGTGGAGGGGAATGGCTGGTGATGGCTCAGCTGACAGGAAGGAGGAGATTGCACCTCCTGGCACAAGAGCTCCAGTGGGGACGCTGAGTGACAAGTCCTGGAACTCAGGAAGAACTGCAGGCCAACAGGTGTGATGGGCCTTCCCTGCTGTGAGGATGAAAGTCATGTCCATTTGGGTGACCAGTTCATCCACAATTAGGTCTTTGTTGAGTAGGGCTCACCCTGGTGATACTTCTCACAGAACGAGCTGCCCTTCTAGGCTGGCTGCCTTGCTCTTTTGTGCCCAGCTCCTTGTCTCAGCAGGATGTGACAGCATCTGCTGACCTTCTGGCAAGCTCACCCATCATGTTATCCTGTGAAGCAGAAACACAGACTCTGACAGGGAACAGGGCAGAGTGCTCAGATGGACTGACTCAGCAATGCTGGGTACTGGTGCCCATAAGCAACAGGCATCCAATGAGTGTGAGGAACAGAAACACAGTGGGTGTGAGGAACAGGCATCACAATGTGTGAGAAATAGGAGTCCACTGTGTGTGAGGAACAAGCACCCACTGTGAGTGAGGGACAGGTACCCACTGTGTGTGAAAAACAGACGCTGACTGTGTGTGAGGGACAGGCAGCCACAGTGTGTGAGGGACAGGAACTCACTGTGTGTGAGGGACAGGCAGCCACAGTGTGTGAGGAACAGGAACCCACTGAGTGTGAGGAACAGCTACCCACTGGTTGTGAGGAACAGGAACACACTGGGTGTGAGGAACAGGAACTCACTGGGTGTGAGGAACAGGAACTCACTGGGTGTGAGGGAAAGGCACCCACTGTGTGTGAGGGACAGGCACCCACTGTGTGTGAGGAACAGGTACCCGCTGTGTGTGAGGAACAGGTACCCGCTGTGTGTGAGGAACAGGTACCCGCTATGTGTGAGGAACAGGTACCCGCTGTGTGTGAGGAATAGGAACTCGCTGTGTGTGAGGAACAGGAACTCACTGGGTGTGAGGAACAGGAACACACTGGGTGTGAGGAACAGGTACCCACTGGGTGTGAGGAACAGGAACACACTGGGTGTGAGGAACAGGTATCCACTGGGTGTGAGGTACAGGTACCCACTGT
The DNA here is from genome assembly GCF_042477335.2 of Ovis canadensis. NCBI lineage: Eukaryota > Metazoa > Chordata > Mammalia > Artiodactyla > Bovidae > Ovis > Ovis canadensis. The sequence continues at coordinate 63,285,056 of NC_091266.1, read as the reverse complement.
GTGTGAGGAACAGGAACTCACTGTGTGTGAGGAACAGGCACCCACAATGTGTGAGAACAGGAACCAACAATGTGTGAGGAACAGGTACCCAGAGTGTGAGGAGCAGGTACCCACTGGGTGTGAGAAACAGGTACCCACTGGGTGTGAGGAACAGGCACCCACTGAGTGTGAGGAACAGAAACCCACTATGTGTGAGGGATAGGCACCCACTGAGTGTAAGGAACAGGTACCCACCCACCGTGTGTGAGGAACAGGCACCCACAATGTGTGAGGAATAGGAACCCACTGAATGTGAGGAATGGGTACCCACTGGGTGTGAGAGCAGGTACCCACTGTGTGTGAGGAACAGGAACCCACTGAGTGTGAGGAACAGGTACCCACCCACCATGTGTGAGGAGTAGGAACCCACTGAATGTAAGGAACGGGTAACCACTGGGTGGGAGAAACAGGTACCCATTGTGTGTGAGGAACAGGAGCCCACTGGGTGTGAAGAACAGGAGCCCACTGGGTGTGAAGAACAGGAGCCTACTGGGTGTGAGGAACAGGTACCCACTGTGTGTGAGGAACAGGAATCCACTGTGTGTGAGGCCCTGGACCTCAGGGAACCTAACTGATGGCAAACAGCTGAATGTGGGTGACTTTATGTTCCCTGTCAGCTCCTCCCTGACTCAACGGAAGCCATGGCTTCTGGACACCCCTGATTAGAGGATACCTTCCCTTTTCACAGAGGCCTTTTTCTAGAAGAAAATTTCCCAGAAGTAATGCCTGTGAGTTAGAACCTGCCCCAGGCCTTCAGGACCGCAGAGACTGGAGTCTGCCAAGCTGCTCTTCAGTTCTCTGGGCTTTGACTTCCTTGTCCTAAGGTAATTGTCTGCCATGTGGTGGCCAGCACGTAAACCCCTCTCTGGAGACCCTCTTGCCCCACAATCTGATCTTCCTTATGGTGTCCTGGGTTTGGGTCTGCAGGAATTCAGCCCAGAGACAACCAAGGAAGCCCACAGTGTTCTCCTTTCGAGGCTGGGAGGAGGAGATGGGCTGGCCATGGAGGACTGAGCTGCGTGAAGAAATAGGAGGAAAAGGAGGAGGAAGAGGAGGAGGAGGAAGAGGAAGCGGGGGAGGGGGAGGAAGGCGAGGGGAAGGGGTGGGGAACGGGCGGGGCAGGCGGTGGGCAGCCGTTCTCACAGGACGTCTCTGTGGGCAGTCTCCACAGAGCTCCTGGTCGCCATCAGAAGGAAGCAGTGAGGCCAGTCTTTGTTTTGAGTTTTTGTCCTTCAGGGTCAGGTTGGGAGGCAGGACCCAGTGGTGGCCACAGCTGGGAGGGAGGGCAGAAGTCCTGCAGGCAGTTAGAAAACTGTCACTTTAAAATATGAGGTCACCCCACTCAGGCTTCCAGGCAGGGCTGGACCCCTGCTGCTGAGGAAGGGGCCGGTGGAAAGGAAAACCTGCAAGCCCCCCGAAGTCATGTGGTGAGCCAGCGCTTGGGGAACTTCATGTTTTTCAAAAACAAGATGAATAGAAGTTCCCAGCCACTTTCAAGGTCACACTGATGCTGAGTGGGTAGATATGAACATATATGGACCTGCACACACATATCCCTGAGATTTCACCTGATGCCCACACCCCAAATCTTCCCTGTTAGCTTAGAAAGATGAAACAATCCCACTTCTTCCAAACTTAAAGATGGATGGTGACTTTGGAGAAACTTGCAAAGCCCATCACGGGCTGTGAGTCACCCCTGTATAAACGGCCACAAGTGAGGTCAAATGATTAAATTTCATGACCTGAGTTGCATTGAAATCACGTGTGTGGCTTTTAAAACCCAGTAGTTGGTGATTTTTTTTTTTTTTAATATCTGCCAAACAGAACAATGAGACCCTTTTAAATCCCCCCGTGAGCAACTATTAAAACCACAATTTACAACTGTGCGTATCATCTAACGTGTTAACCAGGTGTTCTCGTGTTATTGTTTGAAATTCTACCTTGGTTTAAATCAAATGAAGAAAAGCCAAAAGTCCAATTAAAACCCCACATTGCTTCTTTATCGAGGGAAGGTGAAAGACATTTGTTACAGATTTAATGGCAGAAATCTCATAAAATGCTAGACCATCCTTTTTTCTTCCTAGTTTATTTCTTGTGAGATTCTCACGGCTTACTGGCATTTCCTGTTCCTAACTGAAGGGGAGGGGGAGGGAGAGAGCGAGAATAAATCTAGGAATTTCTGGCTTAAGTTTAGTAGCATCCTGGACACTCTAGCTGCATTTGACAATTGAGTGTTGTCATGGGATATTAAAATCGTGCAGTGGGCCCATTTAGGTGATTATTTCATAGGCTGTCCTTTAATAAGTTCCATGCCTCTCTGGATCCTCGTTGCCAACATGTGTCCACTGTATTTAATAGTTCAGTGACAACAAATTTATGTTGCTAAGCTCCAAGAAAGTAAACCCAACCCAAATGCCTCCCCCAACGGCAGACATGGACCAAGGTAACAGGGAATTCTGTTGTCTTCGCTGAACTATAATTGTTTCCAGACTTGAGCTGCCTGTCTTTGTCTGTGGCCACTTTCCCCGTCCCATTCCAGCCCTCGCAGGCTGCTGCTCCTCTGCCTTTGCGGTTCTCTGCTGAGAGTGTGTTGTCACGTCTCGTCTCCCATCCCTGAATCCTCGCAGACTTTCTGTTCCTCCACCCTGCCTTCACTCCCTGTTCACTTCGTCTTCCTTAGAACTGGCAGAGCTTTCCTCCCACCAGGGAAACTCACCTGCTGTTTTGGACCGCCTTCCTGTTCCTGGGGATGAAAATGAGATGAAAGGATTTTCCATAGCCTTAGCTGTGCTGTAATAAATAGGATGATCTGATAAATAGGATCATTTTTTTTTCTTTTTTGCAGAAATCGTGAAACTGCAAAAAAAAAAAGTGTCAGTTACAGCACATCTGTTCTCCTTTACGCCTTATTTAAGAAAATAATTCTTGCCAGATTTTTACCCACCCATAATAATTACACCATTTTTACAGATGTGGTTTTTAACAGCTTCATTTTGGCCCCAAATCTTTTATATAATTTGCAATGAATTTGCTTCTTGGCTTGCACTTCATTACGATCGGGCCATAAAGAGACGAAGGTATAGGAACTCATTCCCAGAGCTACACCTTTCAGTGATGTTTTTATAAACCAAACGGCAAGGGTAGAAATGACCACTGTCATCATTGCTGTGATTATTATTATTATCACTAGTAGTGAATTGTTCTATCACTCAGTAGAACAATTCTGACAAGTTTTGCACTTGCGTATTTAACTTGGCAGTCACCCTGGGATTGTTTTTCTTTATTCCTAATTATCTACTCCCTTTTTGAGTTCCAGACCAGAGTGAGGTTGTTTGTGCAAGTCCCTTGACACAGGTGAGGGTGGCAGGGCTTTCCGCACTGTGTGCATCCACCAGCCCCCACCGTGGGTGCTGTCAGGGGCCTCAGCCCCAACCCTGGCCTTGATGAGCTCCTGGGACCCTGGGGAATGAAGCAGACAGCAGAGGATGAGGCAAAGTGCAGTGGATCAAGACAAGAATCAAGCACAAACCAGCTAAGAACTAAAGGAGTGATGGTTGCCAAGGGGGAAGGGATTTGGGGAGGAACGGATTAGCAGATTTGGGATTAGCAGGTGTGTTTGTATATGCAATAGATAAACAGCAAGGTCCTACTGTGTAGCACAGAAAACTTAATTCAATATCCTATGATAAACCATAATGGAAAAGAATATATAAAAGAATGTATATCTATGTATGAATAAATCACTATGCTATACAACATAAATTAACACAGGCTTGTAAATCTTCTATAGTTCAATTAGAAAAACAGAATTAATGGAGTCAGGCAGAGGAAGGGACGGTGTGGAAATGCTGAGAACACCAGGGAAGGGCTCCACAAATGAAGACAGATTGGTGTTCAGCATTCAGTAGTGTCTGCCTCTTTGTGACCCCACGGACTGCAGCACACCAGGCTTCTCTGTCCGTCATTATCCCCTGGAGCTTGCTCAAACTCATGTCCATCGAGTTGGTGATGCCATCCAACCATCTCGTCCTGTCATCCCCCTCTCCTCCCGCCCTCAATCTTTCCCAGAATCAGGTCTTTTCTAATGAGTTGGCTCTTCACATCAGGTAGCCAAAGTATTAGAGTTTCAGCTTCAGCATCAGTCCTTCCAGTGAATATTCAGAGTTGATATCCTTTAGGATTAACTGGTTTGATCTCCTTGCTGTCCAAGGGACTCTCAAGAGTCTTTTCCAACAACACGGTTCAAAAACATCAATTCTTTGGCACTCAGCCTTCTTTATGGCCCAACTCTCACATCCATACATGACTACATTGACTATATGGACCTTTGTCAGCAAAGTGATGTCTCTTCTTTTTAATATGCTGTCTAGGTTTGTCATAGCTTTTCTTCAGGGAGGAAGTGTCTTTTAATTTCAAGGCTGCAGGGATACCCTGGAAATAATCATTGTTAAAGGGAGCAAGCAATAGACAGTGTTTTATATGAAGAGGGCTTGTGAACTGGCTGGGTCATTTCAGTGCTAGTGGCAAACTTGGGTGGCAACTGTGATGGGGAGACAGGCTGAGTGAGGTCCCCCATTGTGTGGAAGCCCACGGGGCTGGCAGGTGTCCTGCTGTGGGCCCTATCGGGTTCAGGCAGATACTGGCCCTCCCCTGTGTTGCATCTTCTAAGAGATTAGAATTGGAACCACAAACGTAACCCCTACAAGCTGTGCTCAGTGGCTCTACTCCCAAAATCCAGAGCCCACCCTGGACTGCATGAGTTTCCTGCTAGCCTGGGGGTCACCTGAGGAAGAGACCAGGAGAAACAGGAAAGGGGCCTAAATACAACAGGCCCCAGTCTGCAGAGACATGCGTGCCATGCCACACACACTCCCTTTCCCACAACCAGGAGGTGGGTTCCTAAGGCACTCGTGCGTTGGGGGCCTCATGGACCCAGAATGGTTAGGCTCTCCTGCTCTGACTAAATTTTAGTTTTGTTTTTTTTTTTTCCTTTTCCCTTGTTTTCTGCTCTAGGTCTCCACAGGCGTGTAAATTATTTATTTTCTTTAATTTCCACTAAAATTTTAAAACAAAAAATCATTCAAGCAAAGGAAATTCATTCTCAAGAAGGTTAGACTTTTCTGAACTGGGATATGAGGGCACGTGGGCTTGACCCGGAAGTAAACAACAGGAACTGGTGTCTTTGACCCCTCCTCTTCTTTTAAACAGGTTTCTCTGGGCGGTTTCCACAGCTCAGGACCCCGCCTCTCACACAGGAAATCACCACGCGGCTGCTGAACTTCTTGATACCTCCTCTGGCTCCTTCTCTTGCCTCTCCCTCCAGCACGACAACCAAGGCCCTCCGTTTCCTGAGGCAACCAGCTCCTGCTGCCAAACCCAGCTCTGTGGCCTCTCCAGGCGGATGTTTAGAAATCAAGGCCTTGAACAAGCCCCCCATTCCTAGACGTGGGCGAGGCTAGAGGCGGTGGCCCTTTCTGCCAGTTACGAGAGAATCGCCGGGGGGACGTGACGAAGACGAAGTGCCCGGCGAGGCCCTCCACGGGGACGCAGGTGTGCCTGGCGGGGCGGCGGGCCAGGTCGGCCTCCGACCGACTCGGCGCCCACGGGGCCCGCGGTGGTGGGGCTGCTCCGAGGGCCGCCGCTGCCGCCGCGGTCCCGCTCCTTCCCAGGAACCTTTCCGAGGGTCGCCTGGGCCCCCGGGTTCGTTAGCAGCCGCCCGGAGATGCGCAGCGACAGCATCAGGCCCACGTGGGCCGTGGTGGGGGCATCCTCGGCGGCAGAGCGCTCGGCTCGCTCTGGGCTGGGAGGACTCACTCTCTTAATGAATTTAGATGATATTCAGCTGCCTCCGCTGTTTAATGCGCTCGGCGGCCTGGGTGCAGGGCAGAGATGAGCAGAGGGAGCCCGAGTGACTTGCGACTCGGTGTCAGCGTGGCCCGACAGCAGGCCCGGGAGCCCCCGGCCCGGCCACCGCACCCCCCCCCCCGGCCCCGCCCAGAGCTTGGGCAGGGCTGCGGGGTCCCCCGGGACCCCCCGCCGGAGCCCCGACAAGGCGGCCCAGCAGCGCGGGCTGGTGTTGTGCTGTGCCCTGCGCTGGGTGGTCTGGGGACTTCGCCGGCTTCCGAGCTCATTTGCCTGCAAACGCCCTCACCTTGTCAGCGCCAATAATTATCCAGTCGGCGCTACTCAGAGCTGCCATTCCTTAAGATTGGATTAGATTGAGGAGGCTGAGGCCCGCTCCTCTGTGCATTTTCCCAGTCAGTTAGCGTAATCACTGGGGGCCTCGGCGAGGCCTACAGCAGAGCTACTCTAACTTCCTCTCCCTTCCTTATTACGGAGCTTAATAACAGCAGGCAGTGTATTAATATGTAAGAGATCAAGAGATTATTGATTAGAGTCACTTGCCTAATATCCCCTGTCCGTCATGTAGTTCAGCAGCCCTTTCATGATTTTTTGTGTCAGGCCATTTAAATATTCATGACCGAGTTGCTTTGTACCTCCACTGGCTGAATTTCTAATTAATCTGTCAAAAGAAATACAATGTGCCCGGAAGCCTTATTATGATAAGGGTCAGCTGAAACAGAGATGGCCTGGCGAGGCCTAAGGGGTAATTAATTATAACAATACAGTGTTTACCTTGTGTGGTACCTGCGGCCTAAATGAGCGCTAAATTAGGCTCAAACCACTCCAGTCTGCGTTTGAAGCCGCCTGATCTGCCAGACTAGATCATAATGACGGGAGGAGAGAGCGGAGAGCCGCGGCTATGTAACAACATAATCAGCAATTATAGCTGGGAAATGGGGAGAAGGGGGAATTTTATCTCATTAGAAAAGCCCAAGTAGAAAGTTTTTTTTTCTGTCACCAGCTCTTTTCTTTAGAATTCAAATGATTCCACTCTAAAGGTGAGGGATCTCAAATCTAATTCCAGTGCAGAGAGCTGGCCTAATTAGTGGTATACTTTGGCTAAAATATGAATGACATTTGCTCCAGCTTGCAGCGGCCTATTAATAGAGGGTGTCAGAGTGAGGCATTAAGTGTATCATTCTTCTGTCAATTTATTTCTGTCATTATTGTTTCTTTATTTCCTCTGCCACATTATGGTCACTAATTTCTTCTCACTTTTATGAGATTCTTAATGTGGGCCTTTAATGAACTCCAAAAACTCAACCACAACTCTGAAATTAAAATACTAGGCTCCTGTCAGGGTGGCGCGCCGGAGTAGAACTTGAATAGTATCATTCTTCTGTCAATTTATTTCTGTCATGATTTTTCTTTATACCCTGCCACATTATGCCCACTAGTTTAATTCCATTTTTATGTGACTTGTTAATGTGAATTTTAGGTGGCTTTTAATCACCTCCAAATTTGTAGAATATCACAATAAATCATAACTGTATCCCCTCTTATGACAATTTATTTCTGTCATTATTTTTTATTTCTCCTTCCTTATTACAACTCCGAGTTTCATCTCCTCCTCTGTGACCTTTACATTGTTGCATTTTAAAAAGAAGCACATAGAAAGTTTGCTCTTTCTTAGGAACTAAGGGAGGGGAGCCATTTTGTGAGGCCGAGGCTCTCTTCACACCCATGGCCGTGGCGTGCTCTCTGGACTCCCCATCCGGCCACCAAGACACGTGGATCTGAGGAGAGGAGCACTGGCTGGGGGTCTAGGAAGGAAATGGGGGGACAGAGGGCGGAGCAAGCTGGCTCGGGCATTTACGGCGCCAGTGCCAATGAGTCGAGTTCTGAAAGAAATTGTTTATTTGATTCTTGCAAAAGCAGTCTACTAGATTGTACAACTTGAGGAAGAGGAACTCTCTCAGAGGAATGTGTCGTGCTGTGGAAATCGATTCTAGTCGCAGTTTCATCTTCGAAAGCAGGGGCTGGCAGAGGCTGGCCCGTGGGCCAAATCTGACCTTGCCAACTTTTTTGTACAGCTCATGAGTTGGGAATGGGTTTTACATTTTTAAATGAGTATGACATAAAGCAAAAGAATGTTTTATGATTTTTGAAAATCACAGACAATTCAAGTCCCAGTGTCTATAAATAAGTTTTTACTGGAAGACCATGGCAATGTATTCAGGTAAGGTCTCTGGCGGCTTTCAGGTTAAAACAGCAGAATTGAGGAGTTAGGACAGAGACCGTATGATCCTGGAGTCTAAAATATTTACTCTCTTGCTCTTCACAAATAAAGTTTACTGGCCCTTTTTTAAAGAAATTAGTTAACAGTGCTGATATCTGTTGAGTTTGACAAAGACTTGGGCATAGCATTTGGAGAATAGAGCTTTGCAGATTGGCTCAAACAAGCCAAACAGCGAGCATACCTGGGCTTCTGTATCCATTTTCTGAGCTGCATTCTGAATAGTTCAACTCATACCTTGAGAAAGGCCTTCATTGATTTATAGCTTCAAAAGATGATTGGGTGTTTCAACTCTGCAACAGGGATTGTATCAAGATATCAGGCCCTTGAGACAGGGAGGTGTTGAAGACACAGCCCTTGTCCTCAGTGATTGGATTGTCCTCTACTGAGGGGAACAGTCATGTGAATCCTTCAAGTGGAAGAATTCCAGACAGCCCTTATTAATATGAGTTGTTACAGTGTTTAGGAGGGAACCTCATTGACTGAAACTGACCAATGATTCACCCTAACAAAACATACTGGACCTGTGACAGAACGTGGACATTTACTCAGCAGTGGGGATTTGAGAGTGCATCACTTAAAACATGCCCTGCCTGCAAGGAATTCCCATCCTCACCTCTCACTGCCAAAGCCCCTGCGTATGTCATTTCCAGCATTGTTTGCAATTCTTATATTACCTCCAAGGATGGGAGGAATTAAGTTTAAAACCTGACTCCAGTACCTCCCAGTCCTCTCTGGCCATGGAACTCACGGCTTTCTAAGCTCAGCTTCTACTTTCCAAAACAAAGGTCAGTGGCTTTGCTTGTTTGTGGGAGCAAGCTCACACTCTGAATGCAAGTAGACCCACCACCGGCAGACCCCACAGGGCTTCTGAGACTGGATCCCACTCAGAAGAGTGGTCCTTGGAGGAAACTTCTTGCTGCTTCTCCACTCTAAGCTGTGACTGGTGACTTGCTGCTCCTGGGTTACTCAGTCCCCAAAGCATCTCCTCTTCCTCCAGGGTGTTATCTCCAAAAGTTGCAACTGCTCCAGAGAGTTCTCATTTTTTCACCCAGAAACCAAAACGAGTCCTCTGGCCGCCTGTAGCCTTACGGTCAGGCTGCCCTGACACACGTGTGCTCACTGTCTTTGACACTGGCCCGTTATTGCTCTCCTTCTCCAACTCAGGGCAATTGTATGTGATCTCTCCCCCCTGATAGTCAAAGTCATACATTTACTTTGTTGGAAAATACAAAAAAAATTATCGAGCACCAATAATCCCACCATCTAGAAGTACAGTGTTAATTCCATCTTAGTTCTTTCCACGCTTTTCTTTGTTCATAATTGATATCTATGAGATGATATTTAGACATTTTAAGTTAGATAGTTAAATTGCATTAGACACATCTTCCTACAATAAAATTTTCCACTATGTGTTTTTTGAAAAGCTGTATTATAGCCATTTGATTAAAAGAAAACTCATCACTGATATGATGGCAACATCGCTAACATGAAAGAACATTTGGGAGATAGGCCAGTTTACATCACACTTAATGGAGAAAGACTGAAAAAAAAAGTGAAAATGTTGTTAAGTCAGGTCTGACTCTATAAACCCATGGGCTATAGCCCACCAGGTTCCTCTCTTTGTGGAACTCTCCAAGTAAGAATACTAGAATGGGGAGCCATTCCCTTCTTCAGGGCATCTTCCTAACCCAGGGATTGAGCCCAGGTCTCCTGCCTTGCAGGCAGATTCTTTACCATCTGAGCCACCTGGGAAGCCAGAAAGACTAAAAGCTTTCCCCTATGGTCAAGAACAGGTAAAAGAAATCCTCTCTTCCAACTGTTAGTCAACATTTTGCTGAAAGTTCTAGCCTGGGAGATCAGGGAAAAAAAAAAAAGAAAAGATATCCAAGATCAAAAAGGAAAAAGTAAACCTATCTCTATTTTCAGATGGCATGATCTCCTGTATACAGAGAGTCTTAAGGAGAGAAAATAATAGAGCTATAAAATGAGTTCATCAAAACTGCAGGATGCAATCTGATATAAAATATCAAGTCTATATAATAGTGACAACCCAGAAGCAAGATTAAGAAAACAATTTCATTTACAATAGCATCAAAAAGAAATAAAATACTTAGGAGTAAATTTAACAAGATAAATAGAAATATTATACACTGGAAATAAAGAAATACTCAAGAACATGCATAAAGACCTAAATAAATTAAAGACACCCCATGTTGGTGGATTGGAAGTCTTCATATTTAAAAGACAACATTCCCCATAGTGATTTACGGAATCAATCTGGTCTCTATCAAAATCCCAGATAGCACTTTTTACAAAAATTGAAAGACTGATCCTAAATTCACATAGAAATGCAAGGGGCTCAGAATAGCCAAAACAGCCTTGAGGAGAAAGAACACATTCAGAGGATGTACACACCCTGATTTCACAGCAATATACACACACAGTAATTAAGACTGTGTGGTACCGGCATAAAGATAGACAAAGAGGTCAACGGAATAGAATCAGGAATCCTTGAACTTATGGCCAAATGACTCTTGACAAATGCCAAGACATTTCAATGGAGAAAGAATAGTCTTTTCAACAAACGGTTCTCCAAATAGATTTTTATGTGCAAAGAATGAAGTGTGACCCTCTATCCCACATCAAATATAAAACAATTATCTCAAATGGATCAAATACCTAAATGTAAGAGCCAAAAAATAATAATAATTTTTTAGAAGGAAACATAGGTATAAATCTTTGTGACCCTGAATTAGGCAATGGTTTCTTAGGTACAACACCTAAACATAAGTAAACAAAGAAAAAGTACATAACTTTGACCTTATTGAAATGAAAAACTTTTATGTTTCAAGGGACACTATCAAAAATTTGAAATGATAGCACATGGAATGGGAGAAAACACTGGCAAATTATTATAAGGGTGTAGTATCCAGAATATAAAAAGAATTTTACAACCCAACAATCAAAATGCAAATAGCCCAATTTTAAATTATGCAAAGGATTTGAATAGATATTTCTCTAAAGAATATATAAAAATGGCCAAACAGAACATAAACAGATGCTCGACATCATTAGTCATTAAGGAAATGCAAATCAAAACTACTTCATAGCAACTAGGATGGTTAAAATAAAAACGAGAAAAAAAAAGACTTCCCTGGTGCCCCAGTGGTTAGGACTCTGCACTTTGAAAACAGGGGGCATGTGGTCAATCCCTGGTCAGGTCACTGGGATCCCATGTGCTGTGTAGCACAGCCAAAAATGTAAAAACAAAAATTAAAAAAGAGCAAAAACTGAACAAGTGTTGGTCGGAGTGTGGAGAACTAGAACACTTGTACTTTGCTGGTAGGAATGTAAAATGGTAACAGCTACTCTGGAGAAACCTGGAGGTTCCTCATGTGACTCAGAAATCCTATTCCGAGGCATTTAACCAAGAGAACTGTGTGTATACACACGCATGCAGTTTTTAAAATGTTCATAGCAGCTTTATTCTTAATAGCCGAAAAGCAGAAACAACACAAGGCTCACCAACAGCCCAGTGGATAAACCAAATGCAATTTGTTCAGCCACATAAAGGAGTGGAATACTGATGCCTGCTATAAGATGCTGAGCCTTGAAAACACGCCAAGTGAAGAGACGAGAGACAAAAAGACCACGTTTTGTATGAGTCCATTTATTTGAAATGTCCAGAATAGGCAAGTCCTTGAAGGTAGAAAGTAGGTTAGTGGTTGGTGGTGGAGGATAAAATAGTGACTGCCTGCTAAGGGTGCAGAGTTGCTAACAGAGTGGTGAAAATATTCTGTAATTAGAAGTGTTGGCTGCATAGACTTGTGAATATATACAAACCATTGAGCTGTACGCTGTAAAAGTGTGAATTTTATGAATTATATCTTAAAAAAAAACCCTGTACTAGAGAACTGAAACGGTATTGATTGTTTTCTGATCACTGGGCATGGCTGTCCACCCCTTCTACCCCACAACTGAAGCATCTTTTCTTACCATTTGCCCCTGAGATGACTGGTTTTCCACGGGGCCACCTCCCTGGGGGTTCCTCTGGGTCTCAGGGTCTCTCAGTCCACTTCCTCTTCTGGGGCTGCCCTGAGAGTCTTTCACACCTCCACCCCAACATGCACACAGAGAGTTTCTCTCGTAGGATACAGATCCATGTGAGTCTTTTCCTGCACTGCGCTGTCCATAAGTGCCTGGGAGCCCGTACACACCTTCCCGGTGTCTGCAGATCATCCCTGAGTGGAGGGGTACCAGCCACCTCTTGTTCCTCCTCTACAGAGATGCTGGGCCAGGTTGAGGGCTCTGAACTCAGCAGGGACAGGCCCTTAAGAGGGCAGGCTGGGAGGGCAGACCCCACTGGTCCCAAGCAATGTGGAAACGGGGCCATTCCGGGGACTTCAACTCTGCTTCCTACATCCTTCTTGCTCTCATCTGGAGAGCTGCAGTGACTGTGTACACGTGTAACTATATATGTATGTGTGCGTGTGTACAAGTATGCACACATACATACACACATATACTAACACACACATACACATTTATATGCATATATACAGTTCAGTTCAGTTCAGTTCAGTTCAGTCTCAGTCGTGTCTGACTCTTTGCGACCCCATGAATCGCAGCACGCCAGGCCTCCCTGTATATCACCAACTCCCGGAGTTCACTCAGATTCATGTCCATCGAGTCAGTGATGCCATCCAGCCATCTCATCCTCTGTCGTCCCCTTTTCCTCCTGCCCCCAATCCCTCCCAACATTAGAGTCTTTTCCAGTGAGTCAACTCTTCGCATGAGGTGGCCAAAGTACTGGAGTTTCAGCTTTAGCATCATTCCTTCCAAAGAAATCCCAGGGCTGATCTCCTTCAGAATGGACTGGTTGGATCTCCTTGCAGTCCAAGGGACTCTCAAGAGTCTTCTCCAACACCACACTTCAAAAGCATCAATTCTTTGGCGCTCAGCCTTCTTCACGGTCCAACTCTCACATCCATACATGACTACTGGAAAAACCATAGCCTTAACTAGACGGACCTTAGTCGGTGAAGTAATGTCTCTGCTTTTGAATATGCTGTCTAGGTTATTTACCTTTAAATTGTTCCTCAATTTGTTATAAATATTCTGAAACACACAGAATTGTTGACAAAAATATTGCATGAAACACCTGTTTGCCTTCAATCTACAAAGAATTGTTCACATTTTGCCATATTTGTTCTCTCCTTCTGTATGTTTTTATACACGTATTCTTTCTATATTTGAAAATTTTCCAACTATATGAAAGCTGAAATTCCATGATACTCAAATTATAAACAGTTCACCTTACATATCCTAAGAATCAGAAGATGTCTTCTTCTACATGGCCACACTACGTGACGATACTGGAAAAATTATGAATCATTTCATAATATTTTCTAATATCCAGACCAAAGCCTAATTTTCCTAATTATCCCAAGAATGTCTTTGATAGGATACAATTTAGAGCTACATTTGTTTTTGATTGTTGCTATGTCACTTTAGTTTCTTTTAGTTCGGAAAAGTCCACTTTTTTTTTTTTTTCTCGATGATAACGTCCTTTTGAAGAAAACAAGAGTTTTCTTCTCTTGAGACTAGATTACATTCTAGATTTGTCGAATTATTCCTCATTGTTGTTAACTCTCTTTTAGGCCTATATAACCTCTAAAGAACATAGGCTGTATACTCTTTAGACTCGATATTTGGTTTGGAATTAGATTATATTTTTAAAAAATTTAGACATTAAATTTTTAAAATTTATAAAAATTAAGTTTATTAATTAAGTGTATTAATTTATTATTAAGAAAATTTGGAAAGTAAAGTAGCGAAATTTTAAAAGTTACCCATATTGGCTATCTTCCTCAAAATTCTTTTCCATATTTCCTTGCAGCCTTTTCTGAACATTCTCTGGTCATTTATTCACCCATTCATTAAGTATACTTTATTTGCCTTATCTACTGAAAGCCTCCCGCAAGCTGGAAGTGGCATAGCCGTGTGTAAGTGGGTGCAGTCAGCCTACAAACATGTTTCAATTCTGCTTTTCGCACTACGTGCTTTCTGGGTTATCCCACAGCCTGCAGTCTTCATTGTATTTAGCTTCTCTTAATTTTTTTCTTGCAAAAAATGTTATGCCACAATGCATGACATAATACAAAATTGAAGAAAGAAAAGAATGATATCTGTTTTCTGTTTCCTCAGCCTTTACAGGTGGGTAATCATTTCCAGGCATTTACAGCTTTGAACGGCTACCAAACAGAGCTCCTATGGGTAGGGGTGGCAGTGCAGGGTCAGACGGAGCCCCGGTGCCTGGGATCTGCTCTCATCCGTCCTGCACGTTGGACTCCTGTGACATTCCTTTAGTGACAGGACCGCCTGCTCATTAAGGAGCAGCAACATGAGCGTCAGATCCCCCTGGACATGCAGCCCCCAGGAATTTTAGAGGGAGACAGACTGGCCAGCCTGAGACTCTCAGAGCCAGACTCAGCACGCTGGGCTGCGTCCAGAGGTCTGCTTCTAAAACGAGCTCAGCCCCGCAGATCTGAAACTTCCCTGGGGGTACTGCCTCCCTGCTTCTTGGCATCCATCTCCAAGTTCCCGTTTCTCGGCAGCTTTGTCCCACGTCTGCTCACGAGCCAGTCAGCAACAGAGCAAAGAGGGAGAGGGTTTGGCTTTGTGATCACAAGATGGTGGCAGTGTGGAGGAAAGAGGGGGGCCCAAGCAGGATCTGGAGCCCCCCAGAAGCAACAAGGAGTGCAACTGGAAGGAGATACCCAGAGAGCACCTCCATGTGCTGTCTTCTCCCGAATCTCCTCTTTAGTCCCTCAGCACGCCCCCATCACCCTGTCCTGAATGGCTGTTGTACTCAGCGCTGGGCCAGGCAAGGTCCCACCTGGAGACCAAACACTCAATCTGAAATGCAGGTGACATCCTAGCATCTTTATTCAGGTCGGTGGTCCAGTCCGCTAACTGGGCTCTTGAGTGCCTCTACTTATCATTTGTTCAGAATGATAAATTATTTAAATCTGAGCACCAATGTTCTCTTCAAAGAGAGCTTTATGATTTCTCTGATAAGAATTTTTGCTTGTTTCTTCATTATTAAGTCATTTAGAGTCATATAGAGACCCATTGCTAATTTGGGGTTGTGTATAATTTCAGTATTTTTTGTGTGTGTGTTTGTGTGTGTATACAAATTCATAACAATGCAACATGGGATTATATTATATTAACTATAAATCTACATAGTCACTATAATGACTATATCATATTTTATTTTATGGATGCTTTATAATTTGCCTAAGCAGTTCTCCACTATATGGAGTTTCAGTTGCTTAAAATATTTTTTCCTTTTATAAGTAACTCAGAAAAAACTTTCTTACATGCTTAGTTGCTCATGTCTGAGTCTTTGCTACCCTATGGGCTGTAGTCTGCCAGGCTCTGTCCATGGAATTTTCCAGGCAAGAATACTGGAGTGGATTGCCATTTCCTACTCCAAAAATCTTTCTTATCTTCCATTAATTTTCTTATGTTGATCATTGAAATAAAATGAAAGAGCGTGAATAGCAATCAAGTCTGTACTACACGGCACTGATTTCCTTCCCCACATGGGAACAAATGTTGTTCTCCCTAAAAGCTGAGAATTCCACCTCCTCATAGTGTGTTTGACATTGCATAAATCAAATGCATTGATTTATGTTTAAATATTTTTGGTTTTGCATATTTAATTTTTGAGTATCTCTATTGTTTTTTCATCCTTATAGAAAAAAAATGGTATCTCAGGTTACGTTTCATTTTCTGATTACCAGTGATTCTTAGCATCTTTTCATTTGCTCATTTTCTTTGACCAGTTAACCTTTTTGAATTGATCTGAAAGATTTTATGAAGTAAGGTCACCGGCTCTTTCCTTGTGCTTCTGAGACTGTATACCTTTCTGATATGCCTTTCCTAGTCTGCCATATGTCTGCATTTTCCTTAGAGATTTTTGCTTTCTGTTTGTTTGATTTACTTTAATTTTTACTTGTTTGCTAATATAAATTTTTCCTAGCTAAATCTCTCTAGCTCTCTTCCTTGTGATTTCACCCTCTGGTTTAAGATTAGAAGTAACCCTTATCCTTCTTAAGGTCATCTACATATTTCTTTTCCTTCAGATGGGGTTTATTTTTTGTCAAAGCTATAATACATGGGCACTCAAATTTGGAATATTTTATAAAGAATAGGATTCTTTCAGCCCAGAGGGTGCCCACGTGCAAATAAGAAAAAAAGGAAAAAAATAATTTAAAATACTATTATTTCTCAATAATAATAATAACAGCACAAAGTAAAGTTTCTACAAAATAAATTATTAATAGAAAATGAATATTACTAATTAATAGTGATTCATGACATACTGGAAGTACTTAGAGTTTAAATTGGAAATCCAGTAATATTATTCTGATAAATTAAGCAAACAGGGAAGTATATGAACTACAGCATGAAATGCTTAAATTCCTCGGCAGGACGTTAATGATAACAATTCTCTTGTTGTGTTGTTGTTGTTTGTTTTGGTTTGATTTTATTTGTTGTTTATTTCAACACCTTTTAAAAATGACATCCATGGATGACCCAGCCCTGTTTGTGCAGATGCTACAGCTGTGCTCAAAGTTTCTATTAACAGATGAATGAGATTATTCAGGGGACTTCTCTAGTGGTCCAGGGGCTGAATCTGCCTTCTAATGCAGGGGATCTGGGTTCTGTTCCTGGTGAGGCAACTAAGATCCCACATGCCTCACTGGCCAAAGAAACAAACATAGACCAGAAGCATATTGTAACAAATTCAATAAAGACTTTAAAAAGAATCTCTCAGTAGCTGAGCCTGTGCTTCCTTCCAGGGTCCCAAGCAGAATGACACACATTTCAGTCATGTCAGAGGTGACACCTGACTTTCCTGTGCTAGAGAACTGTTGTCATATACCGGCTCGTCTCCAACTAAGACTCTTTACTGCCACCTGCTTGAACATTTTCAAGCGTGTATATACAAGCATACATTTTTAGGGTCAACAAAGTGATAACCCGAGTGTGAAAAACTTTCTAATCATAGAACACTGATGAGATATAAGGCAGCTCTTCACTGACCTTGAAAAGACAGACCTGAGCATATGCATGCAGCGTCCCAATATCACTGGTATCCCCCCACCAACAAATGCCTACTTGGGGGTCCCATCACCATCTGGTAAGCAATGTATTTTTCACATTGATTTAAAATGCCCCACAAAGCTCATACTTCATTGCCATGCTCACTTGGGTGCTTTTGGGTGGGGGGTGGGCGGTGAGATTCCTTCTCCTGCTTTTTGATCGTATTTGCACAATTACTGCACTGGGTTAACTCTACAGCTTGTCTGATTTATGGTACTATCAGCTCCTCCTAGTTACTCATATGGTTGCTTCAGAAATTGTGCCTGTTTACCTTTTATATTAAGCTTAGATATCATTCTATCCATTTCTAAAAGCTAAGCCTCAGAAGGAGTCCTGTTGGAATTTTATTGGTATTAGGCTTGGCATTAAAATGTAATTTAGAGAGTATTGTCATCTTTATAATATTGAGTCTTTTTGGAAACCTGGTGCATCTCTCTATTTATTCAAATCTTCTTTTATGTCTCATTAGATTTTTATAGCTTTCCTCACATACTTTTTCTGTGTATTTCTTGGTAACTATTCCTGGAAGTTTATAGAGCAGCTTTGCTATTGTCAGTAGATTCTTATATCCTTTTGATTTTTTAAAAGATTAGCTTTGGTATACAAGAAGGGAAGTGATTTTTTTTTAAGTTATGCATGTCACTGAAGTCTTATCATTTCTAATATTTATAGTAAATCTCTTAAATTCTTAAAATTTGCAAGTAAGCAGTCATTCAGTTGCGTAAATAATGAGTAGTATGTTTCTCCTATCTTAGTACTTCTTTTTCTCTTCTGAACTTACTACATTGGGTTGTTGTTCAGTTGCTAAGTTGCGTATGACCCCGTGGACTGCAGGATACTAGGCTTCCCTGTCCTTCACTGTCTCCCAGAGTTTGCTCAAGTTCATGTCTGTTGAGTCGATGATGTTGAGGTTAGATCATGCTAGATCATGAGTAGATGATGCTGAGGTTAGGTGATGGTTAGATAGCACTGGGTTAGCTTGTCCTAAGCCTTCTAAGGAAATGGTCGCGGTGGAAAATGAATAGGATTTGACGAGCTGATCATCTCCCAGAATACATCCATCCAATGAGACAGCTTGCCCTCCATCATCTGTCTGCTTTCCCTTTTCAACACCAGCCTCTGCCAGCCTGCTGTCCCAGGATATGGGACTCACAGGGTGGGTGGGGGACCTTGGCAGGCTGTGGAGGCCTGAGGACCTCCAGATGCGTCCTTTACTCAGTTTAGGTCCTGGGGAAACACCAAGAGACAGCTCCTTCCTCAGAGTCCTCAGAGCTAAGAGCCATCTTCTATCCGAAAGAAGCTCCCCGACCAAGATGTGTTGGGGGTTCCTCTTCAAACTGGCAGCAGTTAAGGGGAGCGGGAGCACCCCGACTCCACCGATGGTGGATGGAGAGGAAACAAGTGCCTCTGAGGGGCTGGGTAGCTACTGAGTTCAAGTTCTGTGCCAGCTGCTCCAACACCTCTGTTCTCCCTTCAGTCATATACAAAACACCTACTATGTGCTGAGCCTCATACTATCTCCTGGGGATGTAAAAGCAGACACGTCTGCCCTGGGGCGGTTGCAGACTGCCCTAAGGCTTTGCTTGTTCTGAGAGCAGAGTCCAACCCGCAAGAGTCTGAGACTGGTGGGACTGAGGACTTGACATACGGAGCTTCACCTTCTAGAGTGATGGCATGTTCGCCCAGCAGACTTGGGAAGGATGCTGGGCTGCCAGAGGCGGGGTCTAGGGTGCTGAGGTGAGCAGCAGAGAAGACCACCACCAAACCCTTGCCTCGTGATGGCAGACAAAGTGCCCAGTCCCTGGCGAGGGTGCTTTTCCTGACCCCAGTGCTGGCATGCATGACCACCTGCTTCAGTGGGTTTCCCAGGACCCTCCTCTTTTGGGTGTAAATCAGAAAACATACATTCTAGAGATTGTGATCTTTTCAAGATAAACTCAGCAATCTTCAGGCTGAAAGGTAAAATAGGTCTGCCTTTGAGAATTTCAACTCCTTCTAATACTGGGTCATCTTTACCTAGACTTATAGCAAACCCTAGAATACAAGCCCCAGACTATTTTGAATGCCCAGCCTCAAATTTTATTGTCCCATATGTAAAATAGACAGTGGGAATTTGCTGTATGATACAGGAAGCTCAGTCAGGTACTCTGTGACAGTCTACAGCATAGGGTAGGAGGGGAGAGGGAGGTTCCAGAGGGAAGGGGCACATGTGTGCCTATGGCTGGCTCACGTTGATGCATGACAGAAACCAACACAGCATTGTGAAGCAATTATCCTCCAATCAAAAATAAATAAATTTTAAAAAGGAAAGCCTAGAGTTAACAGAGGTGTGTCAGAAGCGGAGGGGGGAGTGTCTTTGCCCCTAGAGTTTCATTAGAGGTAACACCCAAAATAGCCAGCAAGTTGCTCCTTATCCAATACAACCTAGATCTTTTAACTAAGTACAGGCTAATAACTGTGAAAGGGGATTAAAGCCCCTATTTTAAAGAAAGACTACTTCCCATTTGAATTACTTTTAAACACACTACTTTGCCTCTAATTTAAAATGAATAATAGGCTTTTGGCGGACAACAAAAGATCATTAACCTCGTAAAATGAGTGCATCAGGAATCTTGTGTTTTGCCTGCAAATGGAATAGAATGTTAGAAATGTGCTCAGGCAGAGACTTTTTTTAAGCATCGTTATCTGGGGGACAGCTTTTTTGGTATTCAAACAGGAACACCGACTTCTCTCCAATGCCCACTTTCGCTTCTGTTCTGCCCTAATTGAAAGCAAAGCTGTACAGAGAAAATGACCCTTACAGACCAGAAAGGTTGAGGTTGGGTTTAAAAAAATTTTTTTACCTTTTTTTGTTGTTGTTGTTGTGAACAATTAACTTAGACAGTAGCTTTTCATCTTGTTGTTTGTGCTGTAACCTCATTCCCTGTCTTAATAACCCAACAGAATAGGAGTCATTTGATAGCTCCGCGTTCGCAACGGAAAACACGAAATCCACTAGAAGAAGCCGCAGCCCATGTGGAAAGGCCCTGGAATTAAAGGTTCTAAGATTTGGTTTTTCATTCAGTGCGCGTTTGTAGAAAACTTCTGACTTTTGTAAGTACTGGAGTATTTAATCCTTTTTCTATATTTGTCAGTGGATAAAGAAAAAAAAAAACAATAAAAAGAATGCCAAAGAAAAAAACGGTGGAGGAAGATCAGATCTGTGGAAAGACAGAAACAGAGCCATTAAAGGCAGTAGGACGGGCTGTGAGCTCAGAGGCGTGTGTGTTTCTAGAAGCTTCGGGTCCCACGTGCAGATGGACAGGGTGCAGGAGGACCTGGGCCCAAACGTGCCCTGTGGCGGCCAACCCAAGGAGGCTGTGGACTCTGCACCTTCCGCTTTGGCGTTTGCCTCGAGCATCAGGCTACGGGGATGGGCGGGCAATTCTGCACGCGGGGCTCCCGGAAGAGTCCCGGCGCTGATGGGCAAGGCTGAGCAGCTGTCTCTTCTGGGCTTTCAACAACTCCTGTCAGTTGGCTACTGACTGCCTTCCTAATGCACACTCTTCTAATTCTTAATTAGAGCGACATAGCTAATTAATAAGTTTTTTCCAATTATAAATTAACTTAGGATCAGAACTCTGGCTTTGCATGTAATTTCCTATAATCGCTAAAGCTACTGCAAAAACATGCCTCCTGCCAACCGTAACTTTTTATTTAACACAGACAGACAAGTTCTCACTGGGTTTACATTTTACAGCAAATTATCTCTGTTGGGATTTATGAAGAGAAATTTTTTAAAAATCAGAGTTTTGTTTTTTTTTTTTTTTGGTTCTATTACCCTTTCTCTTTTCTTCAACAAAATAGCCTCTTCCACGGGTCGTTTCTTTCATCGATTTAAGGTGAATTGTCTCAATATCTTAGTGCAATGGTGGGTCAAGCAAGAGAAAGAAAAGGTGATAATTCGTTTTTGTTCATAACTGTTACCACCTTTTCATGGCTCCTGCAAAAATGAATTGGGAGGTGCCGGCATGCTGTTCATTTATGGAATCTTAACTGGAGAGACACTTCGGTCTTTAGTAATGAAGGAGTGTAATTAAGGTGGGCCTGTGCACAAGGCCCCAGCCCTGGCAACGTGTCACATCCTGGCTGCCACAATTCCTTGGTGGTTCATCAAAGACTACTCCTTTAATATGGAGATTACACTTATGTACTTGTCTGAACTTGAAAGGCATTTGCCTAATTTACTTATTAATGAGATGTAAATCTATTTGTATGGCACGTCACAAGTTTCCTCGAAATCGCGGCTACTTAACTGGTGATAAACCCTATGATTTAAATGAAAAATAATACATTTAGCTTTCCACATTCCTTCGGTTAAAAATTGATATAGTCTATGTTAAATTTATTAATATTGCTCGCTGTCATTCAGTTTGCAGCTCTTGCTGAAATACGACTTGACAGCGGCCGCATTAAAGATGTATGCCATTGTATTCAACAAAGATTAATGAAGCCCGGTAAAAATAGCTGTAAAAGAGAAAGTGATCCGAATGTAAAATCAGTGAATTAAATGAGGCCGCGCATACCATTTGTTAATATGCATGAGGAGGGAGGCAGCGAATGAAAACGTCTCTATGCAAAGTTCATTTGGGAATGTTTCGGATTGCCTGGATGGCCCTCAACTGAAGAGCGGCCTCCTAGAGTCGGGCGGTCCACGGCCACTGGGTGTGCCCGCATCTCCCGCCCCATCTGGATGCTCGCTCCCAGGTGTCACAGACTGGGGCGGGGCAGATGGCATGGGGTTCGCTGGCCACCCATGCATCCCGATGTCCTGATGATTTTCTCCAAGCTGCTCACCTGCATCGGCCTCTGTCTGCATGAAGGAGAAGGAAGGGAGTGTCTCTTCTGGGGTTTCAGCTCCAAGTTCAGGTGCCAGCTAAACCGAGGTTAGGCTGGGCTTGGAGCCTGATAGTGGACCAGAGAGTGAGCCTCGCTGTGCCTAGATTCCACCCCCACCCACCCCCGAGTGCAGAGAGAGTTAACACTCTCCTGTTCAAAGCGCTTGGACACCATCGGATAAAAGACCTACAGGGCCCGGATTATCCTCACAGCCCGATATCAGGGCGTTTGTGCTGCTGACGCGTGCGGCTGTGTGTTCGCGTGTAGAGCCTGTAGCCTGTGCAGCCCCGGCACCTGTGTACTGAATGATTGGGTCGTGCTTTCTTTGTACTGTTTGGAGGCGATGATTTATTTCTACAGCTCTCATTATAAAATACTGCTGGTGTCATACCCTCCCAGGTTAAGACTTCCAAATAAATTAACAGTGACAGAAAGCTGTATGCAGTAATCATAATATAAACCCAGCATGTTTATCAATCAAGGAGGTGTTTTGATAGATTTAAGCCATTATGGATAGGAATTTCTCCCCAAGGTTTGCCTACATGGAGGTCAAAGGCTGTCCAGCAGGAAATATTTTGAAGTATTGGTTTCTCTGTAGAGTTTGCAAGGGGCTGGGAGTAGGGACTGTTGTTTGCCGGTGTGTGTGTCAGTTTTAATTAGCAGAGTCGGTGACAATAGACTAGTTTGTGTTTTCCCTGACTGCCAGCTTGGAGGCAGTTGGGGGGTAGGGTGCACACACACACGAAGGGTGGCACCCAGTAGAAAGCGCTGCCTAGAGCACAGAATTTCCCAAAAGGGTGAACACAGGTGTTTCTGCTCAGAATAGTTTAGAGGGATGTTCTCGAGCAGGTTGGGGAATGCCACTCCATCCCGGAGTCACAGCAGGTGGTGAGAATCTTCCAGATGCCCCCAGGGAGACATGTGGGGGCTGGGGGCTGGACTTGTCCTTCCCTCCTGTCCCGAGGCTCCGTGACAATGCAGGGACAGCTGGGGCCAGAGACAGGGGAGGGGGATGTTCTCCTAGAGGGAGACTTTGGTGTCCCTTTTGACTTCGGTCAATAATTTCAGGTTAAAGATGGACACAAAGTGGAACATGCAGTGATTAAAAGCCATGAAGGAGGCCATAGAAAAGGAAATGGACGTTTTATCTATTGCCTTCCCTGCTTACTTGGAGAAGGAAATGGCAACCCTCCAGGATTCCTGCTTGGAGAATTCCATGGACAGAGGAGCCTGGCAGGCTACAGTCCACGAGGTCGCAGAGAGTCGGCCACGACTGAGCGACTATCACTCTTCCCTGCTTTCTAAAGTCACATCCTGTCTCCCCTAGGCCTCACCACCCCCTCCCCATGCCCGGGTTTGCCACTGACTTGGCATCTGCACTGGGATTGAACCTGCCAGGCCTCGGGCTCACGGTCACCCCAGGGGGCAGGCCGGCCTGCGTCCTCTCTACTCACCAGGGTATTTACCTTGAAGTCTGCAGGGGTCATCTGTGAAGGGACCCTGGGGAGTCGGGCTTCTCAGTGGGAGGGGTCCTGTCACGACTGGGCCTCTGCTTTGGGACTTCTGCTGGGGCCTCCCTGTGCTCCGCCTGGTGAAGACACCCCCTGGGGGGTGCCACGGAGCCCCTGCCCACGCTCACTGTGGCATCAGAGACAGTGGCAGCCCAGTCCTCTTTGGAAACATGTCTGGAAGCCCAGAGCCAAGGGGCCTGAGAGGGCCAGGCCACACTCCCAAGGCAATGGGACATTGGGTCGTCTAGTCCCAGGGCTACAAGGACATTAAAGCTCACTTTTCATACGGCATTGAAAATCAGCTATATTTTAATTAAAAAAAATAATTTAAAAAATCACATTTTTCCCCGTCTCATATTTTCTCATCCAACTTCCAGGTTGGGTGGTTCATTCTAATCTGAGGCCTGTTTGCTAGGATACCTGAGCCTGTTCTTCTATGGAATGTGAAATATTGAACCCACATGCACCAAATTAGCCCATCTGTCCAGCTTTGCCAGGCCTAAGAAATGAGGGCAGGAAGACGTTACCTCCTGAATCACACCAAATGCTTTGCGAAGGAGTTGCTTCATTGGGGGCCAGTGCTGCACAACGCCCACCCACCCCCCAACACACACACACACACACACAGACCTGGTTTCCTAAGGTGAGTTTAATGAAGCGAGCAGGCCTAGGTACTTTTGTGCAAAATTGTCCGAAAGGTTCTTCTCCATGTTTCCTGGGAAATCACCCGCATAGACCCGGAAGTCAAGGGCTCATTCTGTAATCATGCTGTGGGCTGACGGCTTGATCATGCTCATTAGTTGGCTAGTCAACCCCACAAAGAGGGGTGCCTAAGCAGGGAACACCCTCTCTTGGCCGCTCCCTCTCTGCCAGACCAAGGCCAAGCCTCATGGATGTCTTTGCTTTTATCCTTCCTTAGTCTGTTCAGGGTGCTATAACAAAGTGCCATAGATGAAGTGGTTATAAAAAGACAGAAGTTTATTCCTCCCAGTTCTGAAGGTTGGAAGTTCAAGATCGGGGTGCCACCGTGGTGGGGTTCTGATGAAAATCTTCCACCTGGCTGGCGGATGATGGTCTTTTGGCTGTGTTCTCATATGAGAAACGGGGAGAGAGAGAAACAGAGAGAGAGGGAGGGATGGAAAGGTCTCTCTTGTCTCTAAAAGGACACTGATCCCATTCATGAGGGGTACCCCGTGAAGACCTCATCTAATCCTATGACTTCTCAATAGCTGCACCTCCTAATCCACCACATTGCGGGGTAGGGCTTCAACACCTGAATTCTGAGGGGACACAAACATTCAGTCCACAACCTACTCCTCAAGTTACGTTGTCAACACAAGCTCCATAGACCATGACTTCAAATCTGATCTCTAGCTAGAAGGATCTTTAGGGGTCGCTTACCCCAATTCCACTTCAAACAGAAGGAGGCTGAAACACAAGATCTTTTGAGATGCATCCAAGAGAAGTTGACAAGTTTAAACAGCATCGATCACCCCAAACTCCAGGTCTTGAGCAGCCAAGTTTTCAAGGCTTGGAATCTTGATGGTGATTCAGTACCTGATGTGAAAAGGCAGGGGTTACCATTACCTGGGGAAATGTAAGAGCGCTTCTCTTTATGTTCCGATAACTAATCTCCAGATTGTCAAAGGGATAAAGACAGTTTGGATCAAGGATAGTGTTCAGGGAAATCATTAAAAATAAGGTACACTTTCGTATATTATCCATTTGACTAACCTCCAAGCTATTACATGAGTTTCTGACAAAAATGTGTCTTAACAAATTCAAACTCAAAGCCATAGAATTTGAAAGAAATTCAGCTGCACTGACTTTGTAAACAAGTGCCTCAGAAATACCAGTGCTGCACGTTTGGTGTGGCTTGGTAGTTAGGACATTAATTAATGACCAAATAGAGAAATGTCTGTGTGCCCAGCAGATGGTAAACAAGCCCAGGAGAACATTACCATCTGAATTGCAAAGAAGCCTGGCAGCTTCCTCTCCCCACCCCCTGCCCAGATCTGCCAGCTTGCCCTGAAGAGTGCTGGCTGTCACACGGGCAGTCTCGGGACGGGCTTGGGGGGCTGTCCTCTCAGGATCAAGGCCCCCGGTCTTTCTATGGGAGCGTGAGCAGAAAGGCAGGTGAGTGACAAACTCAGGGTGCAGAGCTACCAGTTTCCTCTCTCTCTCTCTCTTTTTTTTCCTCCAATTTTTAATTTTAGAGCTGTAAGGAGACCACTCTGGCAAAGGCTGACCTCTGAGAAGCAGGCTCTCTTTTCTCTCTTCCTGAGCTCAGGAGTGTTGCTGATACAGGGGCAGGAGACCACAGATATGACAGGGGAAGTAAGCGCCAAGGACGCACCATGAGGCATCTCTGGCTTGTGAGTATCTAGCCCTCTGGAGCACCCCTTCAATTTTCAAGGTCAGCAGCAACCCTCCCCCCGCCACCCCCGCCCCCCGCAAGGAGGGGGGCCAAGGTCTGGCACCAAGTAGCAGCTTCTGGTCCTGGTAGCTGACCATCTGGGTGACGGGCAGTGCTCAGGAGACAGGGCTCCATGTTTCTAACCAAAGCACCACAGGGACAGCTGAACAGCGGTTGGTATTAGCAGAATTTATTGGTCCTAAGAAGCCTGTGGAATAAGCCGCTTCTGGCTTTGTTGTCAGCCAGGTACCTTGGATGGAAGCAAATATCCCTCAATCAAACATTTAAGGGCAAATGGTGAAGGAAAAACTTTCTTTTATTCTCAAATGGAGAATAAATTTGGCAGTCTGGTGTGCAAACGGCCATCCTGCTTTCTCTTCAGTGATTCATTTTGCCAAATTAGAAGCGATGCAGAATAGGCACTGGGTTACCACCTGCTTAGATATTGGAGTCCTGGTCTGTTTATAAAAAGTTCAAGGTAGAGAGCAGAAAAACATTAATTGGATGATGTGAAAATTAAAGCCAGACTTGCCTTAGGTGTTTGGAATTCAGCATGCTTTGTTCTCAACTATGTTTGTACTTATTTCTCTTCTTTGTTTCATCTGTCCTTTTGAAATATAGATTTATAGTATGGATGTACTTCTGCAGTTTATTTCCAAATATTTACTTTCCTTGATTTTTTTAACTAAAACAATCATGGAGTTTAGAAATAAACAATCTTATGTCTCATCAGTGGGCACAAACAATTCATTAATAATTAAAGTCACCCATCAGGCAGTATGTGTGGCCAGGAGCAAGAGGAACATGCATATATTAATCCCCACAGCAGAATCTAGATGTTAGAAAGTTCTAGAAATGACTAGAAAAGGGCAAGAGACTGAGCCACTTGGCAAGTGTCTTCACTGCAGGATATGGTTGCCACCCAGTAGAACCAACTATTCATTTGTTTATGGGAAATGTTTTTGTTTGTTCATTTGGACTGAAGATGTTGTTAGTGAAAAGTTTGCCTCAAAATGACATTTTCTATGACATCAGTGTTTATTGGTTTTGTAAACTCTCTGCTACTTAGGGGAGACTTCTACCCTCATTGTCAAATTCAACCTCACAGCAGCCATGCAAGTCTCATTCTTATCATCTATAAGCCTGCTTCCCTTGGTGGAGAAACTAAGACTTAAGATTCAAAAACAAAGCAGAAAATCCCAGTTGGCGCCCCTGTGCCTGGAACAATGTCTGCACTGATATCGACAATGAATGTAGACGTTGGCACAGTGCGGGGTCAGCTGAGCAGCCCTGCACGGAGGTCTGTCCTGCTGTTTTTCACTGGCCAGTTTACCAGCCTGGAGAAAGCCTTGTACAAGCATCCCCCCTCCGCCAAAAAAAGCTGAATCCATTGAGCGCAGGTTCATTTATCATCTGAGAACCCAGCACCCCCATCAGGTCCTGGGAAAGAGTCAGGAAACGTGGGAACTGGTGGTCAATGGTCAGTTGTCAGAGCTGCATTTTTATCCTGAGACTCAGAACATCTCTTTTAGTCCTGGCTGCTCAAAAATGTCAGATTATGGATTACCTTTAGGTTGATTTGTTGATATACTTTCCCTCAGCACCTTTCTATGAAAGTTCCTATGAAATAATAATAAATATAAGTAGTGTTCATTGAGCACCTACAATATATCACATCTTATTTCACCTGTGTTGTCTCCTTTGAGTCTCCAAAAGCCCCATGAGCTCGGGTCTTGGCTCCACAGCATGTGATTTTTTTCTGTTTGTTTAGAAAGTATCAATTCCTAAAGGTTTTTTTTTTTTCCCTGATTATATTTTTGCCTAGGTCCTTCTAGTCAAGGCAATGATTTTTCCAGTGGTCATGTATGGATGTGAGAGTTGGACTGTGAAGAAAGCTGAGCACCAAATAATTGATGCTTTTGAACTGTGGTGTTAGAGAAGACTCTTGAGAGTCCCTTGGACTGCAAGGAGATCCAACCAGTCCATTCTGAAGATCAGCCAGCCCTGGGATTTCTTTGGAGGGAATGATGCTGAAGCTGAAACTCCAGTACTTTGGCCACCTCATGTGAAGAGTTGACTCGTTGGAAAAGACTCTGATGCTGGGAGGGATTGGGGGCAGGAGGAGAAGGGGACGACCGAGGATGAGATGGCTGGATGGCATCACTGACTCGATGGATGTGAGTTTGAGTGAACTCCGGGAGATGGTGATGTACAGGGAGGCCTGGCGTGCTGTGATTCATGGGGTTGCAAAGAGTCAGACACGACTGAGTGACTGAACTGAACTGAGGGCCAAAAAATGTTTTAATAAACATTAAACATGATGTAAGCTAACTTATAACTCCAGAAAATATAAGACAAGGCTACTCCTTAGAAAATAATTTCCAGATGATTCTGTGGACAACACAGCATAGAGGACAGCTGATAGGTGATTCCAGGAACAAGTGTTTCCTAGGACAAGCCAAAATATGGACAAGCTATAAAAGACACAGCCCAGGTGCCCACCATGCCATTCTGGTAACACACGCTTTGCAAGAGAGAGAGTCCAAGGACAGAGGGTGCTCAGGGAGCTCACCAAAGTCCCCATTTCTTGTCCTCCTGGGCCGCTGTTAGCTCCACTCTCCAATCCTGGTCACTTCTAGGAGGCCGCATGTGTCCTGGTGGCCAGTGGGATGGGTGTGGGGATGGTGGGTCATGGCACAGCCTCTGCCTGGCTCCTTGCCCTCCCTGCCCATCCGCCAGGTCCACAGGATGCAGGTTCTGGATCCCCAAGCCCATGTGGACCAGCCTTCACCCTGCTAGCTCTCAACAGCTATGACCAAAATGGGAAATATTTACTATTTGAACCTGCTGAGACTTGGTGTTTTCAGTCATAGCAGTTGGGCTAACGCTGATGACATTTGTGCAAGATTTGACTGCTCAGCCAGAAGAAAGAGGACGTCCAAAGTGAAAACTCTTCTAGAGCTACAGGTCAGGACACAGCAAAGGGCCCTGGTGAACTCTCACCAATGCTTATCATAACCTGTCAAAACTATGCTTAATGGCTCATGACGTTATATGATTACGTCTGAATACACAGTAGCCCCTACACTCTCATGATGTGAAGGATGTTTGGGTCTTATTCTGTGTTATAACCCTAAGACATAAGGATATGGTACATAGTAGGCACTCACTATCTCTGGAGGAGGGAATGGTAATCCTCTCCAGCATTCTTGCCTAGAAAATCCCATGGACAGAGGAGCTTGATCGGCTATGGTCCATCAGGCCTCAAGGAGTCGGACATGACTGAAGTGACCTAGCACACATAGGCACTCAATAAATGTCTGTTGAATGGATATATAAACGTGATGTCTTCTTGCCTACCTTGCTTTACTAGAAGGTCATCATCACACCAGGAGGGCTCTTTCACAGACACTCCTGGTCCACTGTCCCTTAAGTTGAACGTTCCTTCAGGGGCAAATGCTTCACCCCTCTTCCAGGCCTAATGGGGCAGACGGCCCCACGGGGCTCCCCACAGACGCCAGAGCATGTCTGTCCTCCCCCAGTTTGTCAGCTGAGGGTGAAGCAGGGATCATTCAGGATGAAAACAAAGCCTGTCTTCACTGCTTTGGTGAGAAGTGAGATATTTCAAGAGGGTGAATGTAACTTGAATGGATGAGACTAATTTCTGAGTTTAGAACCCAAGGGCCAGGTGACATTTCTTTGCAAGCCCCTTTGTATTCTGAATGGGGGTCCATACAACCAAGCTGAAAAGAAGCTTCTGGGCACACTTGGGACAAGTGGGTGACGGGCAGAAAGAAAGGAAACCAAACAACGTGTGTTTCTTTTGTTGCCATAGTTTTATTAATAGCAAATTAGTTTTTTTTTCCTTTGCCTGCCAATCGGCTATTGTCATATTTATTTAAAAATTTGTTAACAGAGGATCTATGTGGGGTCACAGAAGAACCACTCAAAAACAAGTCTTTGAAAGTGAACAATATACCCCAAAACTGAACTGAAATACAAGGGTTAAGCTATGATTTTCCTGGGTTGTTGACTTGCTAGAAATACTGTGTGTCCCAGGCAGATGTGCCTTCAAGTTGCTAGCTGGTGATGCTCAGGGAATCCTGACCGTCAGAAATCTTGCCTCTTTCCTGAAGAGCGTGAAAATGTTTCCTAAGCCAGATGGAGACTAGGAATCCTGCCTCTGAAAGTAATAAGTGAACACCAAGTTTCCAGAGTCCACTTCTGGGTCTAGGTTTTGAAGGATAGGCACAGTCAGTGACCCCAAGAACAATGCTGAGCCAGTCATGTGAGAGGAGGTTAAGTGTCCCCTTCTACACGGGGAAGCCTGGTAGGCTGCCGTCTATGGGGTCGCACAGAGTCAGACATGACAAGCAACTTAGCCAGCCAGCCAGCCAGCCTACATGGAGCAGTCATGGCATTTTAATGAAGGGAGTTGGTAGGTACGCTGTTTCTTATCCTCATGTTTTACACCACAGAGTCTCCCCTGGTAGTTCAGGTCACTGAAATCACCAGCGGAGCGAATCTAATGGCCCACGTTTGGCCCCCAGAGAGGAGCATGGCAGTTTTGCTGGTTCAACCCTTGGGCAGGTTTCCGTTGAACGTATCTACTTTTCCAGAATTCAGAAGACAGAGCCACTGAAGACATGGTTCTAGACGATCAGAGACGTCCAGCCTCATCACCACACATGGTGTCTGGTGCTAAGCTACCGCTGTGACGGCTGTGGCAAACCTCCTCGCCCCCATTAAAGGGGCTTATCCTTGGGGTTTACCTCACCACCGCACCAGCTGTGGGTCTTTGCTTAAAGACATCCAGGCAAAGCACTTACAGTTTCCAAGCCACTGACATTTCCAGCTCACTGTAATTTATTGAATACCGTCCAAAGAGCAAACACAGGGTTTATCCTGGTGGTGTTCGAGTTGGGTTGTAAATGTTTGCCATTTACCAGGAAGAGAAGACGAGAGTGTGACAAGGACATCAGGGGAGGCTGAGCGAGAGGCGGGGAGGGGTTCCGAGGCGCAGAGAGGGAAGCAGGGAAGGCTCGGCTCTCCTGACGGTGTGGGGCCCAGCGACCGCGCTGTGGCTGCCACCTTCGTGTCTGAATTTGCAGCTCATTCACTCCCAGCTCCCTCTGCTCGCTGGAGGCTCACCTAACACTCCCACTTTGCCAAGTCGCCTCAGTAGCCTCCTTACTCCTCTCTCTGGGCCCATCTGAGAGCCTGGCTCAGAGAGGGACCTGTTTCCCTGTCCCTAAGGAGATGTTAGGAATGTCTGTTTTCTTCTTCCCATAACCAGAGGATCCAACAGGGATTCAATGTTCTTGGGGGGTTAGGAGGGGTGATTGAGGCTGTTAGAACCTCATTAGAACAGGTTCTAACGAGGAGAAGGTTCTTGTGAGGAGAAGGATTTTTTTAAAAAATGTTGTTCAGTTGCTAAGTCATGTCTGACTCGCTGCGACCCCAAGGACTGCAGCACACTTGGCTTCCCTGTCCTTCAATATCTCCCGGGGTTTGCTCCAACTCATGTCCATTGACTGAGGTTATCTCAATGCATAAACAAGATCAATCACTTGATGAACTTTGGTCACTAAGCCGTGTCTGAATCTTTTGTGACCCCACGGTCCATAGCCTGCCAGGCTCCTCTGTCCATGAGATTTCCTAGGCAATAATACTGGAGTGAGTTGCCATTTCCTCCTCCAGAGGATCTTCTCAACCCGAGGATAGAACGTACGTCTCCCGCGTTGGTAGGCGGGTTCTTAACCACTAAGACACTGAGGATGACCTTGTTAGCTGTTAGCAAAAAGCAAATTAAAACTGCAATGAGACATCAGGACATACCTATCCAAGTGTCAAAATGAAAACACGGTGATAATATCAAATGCTGGCATGGATGATGAACAACGAATCACTCATACATTGCAAAGAGGAACCAAAAATGGCACAGCCATTCTGGAAGTCAGTCTGGCAGTGTCTTAAGAAGTAAACATGCAATTATCACACAATTCAGCAGCGGGACTCCTGGCCAGAGAGATGAAGAACTGCGCACAAACATGCGCCACAGATTTGCTTGCGATAGCCCCAGACTGGAAACAGCCCTGCGGTCCTTCAACAGCTGGACGGGCAGACAAAATATGTACACGGAATACTGCTCAGCAATAAAAAAGAGGACAGTGCTGATATACACGTTGATGGGGTGGGTCTCAAGGGGACGCCGAGGGAAGAAAGCCTCTCCGGGTTACATATGAGGTTGCACAGGATTCCCTTTGTATAACATTCTTGAAATAACAAAATTATAGAGATGGTGAGAGGAGTAGGGCTTTCCAGGTGTTAGAGAGAGACCAGAATTTGTGGTTACAGGAGGGAAGCAATGGAAACCCAGAACAGACTGGCATCCTGACCATGGTGATGGTTAGTTACGGGAAACTGCATGGACACGGTGGCTTAGAACCCTACACACACACAGACAGACAGACACACACACACACACAGATACACACAGATACACACGGACACATAGACACACACACACAGATACACACAGACACACAGACACAGACACACACACAGACACACACAGACACACACAGATACACACGGACACATAGACACACACACAGATACACACAGACACACACAGACACATAGACACACACAGAGACACACACAGACACACACAGACACACACAGACACATAGACACACACACAGATACACACAGACACACACAGAGACACACACACAGATACACACAGACACAGACACACAGACACACACAGACACACACAGATACACACGGACACATAGACACACACACATACACACAGACACACACACAGACACACACAGACACACACAGATACACACACAGATACACACGGACACACAGACACACACACAGATACACACAGACACACACAGACACACACACAGATACACACAGACACACACAGATACACACGGACACATAGACACACACACACAGATACACACAGACACACACACACAGACACACAGACACACACAGATATACACACAGATACACACAGACACATAGACACACACACATACACACAGACACATAGACACACACACATACACACAGACACACACACACAGACACACACAGACACACACAGATACACACACAGACACACACGGACACATAGACACACACACAGGTACACACAGACACACACACACACAGGTACACACAGACACATAGACACACACACAGATACACACAGACACACAGACACACAGACACACACAGACACACACAGACACAGACACACACACAGACACACACAGATACACAAACAGATACACACACAGATACACACGGACACATAGACACATGCACACAGATACACACAGACACACAGACACACACACAGACACACACAGATACACACACAGATACACACGGACACATAGACACACACACAGATACACACAGACACACACACAGACACACAGACACACACACAGACACACACAGACACACACACACACAGATACACACAGACACACACACACAGATACACACAGACACACATACACAGACACACACAGACACACACACAGATACACACAGACACATAGACACACACACACAGACACACAGACACACACAGACACACACACACAGACACACACGCAGACACACACACAGACACACACACTCAGAGGAAAGAGTGCACATAAAACTAATCATATATATATACACTCTAGGGCTCACAACCTTGTTGGTATTCCGGTTTTAATACTGTGCTATAGTTGCAGGGTGTGTATCCATTGCAGGGAATGAGGTGAGGTCTACCTGAGACCTTTCTAACAATTTTGTAATCACCTGTGAATCTGTAATGATTTAAAAAAAGAAAAGAATGAAAGAAAGAGTGAGAAAGAGAGAAAGAAAGAGAGGGAGAGAAAGAAGGTAGAAAAAGAGAGAGAAGGAGAAAGAAGGGGAGGAGGGAGATCAAAGGGCAGATGCATTGAATGACCCTGTGGTCCAGGCACCGCTCACAGGGATGGGCTTGTGATGAAGCTGAACATCAGCGCATGCGCGGAACCCCGTCACTTACTGGGAGGCACCAGCCTCCAACATCAGCGCATGCGCGGAACCCCGTCACTTACTGGGAGGCACCAGCCTCCAACATCAGTGCCTGTGCGGAGATCCTGTCACTTTCTGGGAAGCGCCAGCCTCCAACATCAGCGCATGTGCTGAGATCCCATCACTTACTGGGAGGCAACAGCTTCCAGTTTGTTCATTACATGGCAATTACCAAGCAAAGTTCATATCATCATGGAAACAGGTTATCCATGAACAAAGGGTCATTAGAACGGGCATTTCTTTGGTTCTTGCTGAAGAGAAGGACTTTGATCAAGAATTACCGGCCTTGCGACTTCCCTAGTGCTACAGTGGCCGATACTCCGAGCCCCCAGAGCAGGGGGCCTGGGTTGGACCTGGTCTGGGAGCGAGATCCCACACGCGGCAGCTGAGTTTGCATGCACGATGAAGACCCGATACAGCTAAACAAAAAAATAAAAAACATTTAAAAAGAATTATTCAGCTTAAAAATGCTCTTTTTCAATAAAGAGGCTCACAATTTAAAATGTTTTAGATATGAATGAATGACATGAACTCCTGTGAACACACTGTGGTGACCAGAACTGGTATTTAAAGGCAGAGGGGATGTTGTCTGCAGCGGACTCAAATGTCATCTTGCTAACCCTGGGGCCAAGCGACCACCCACCTACCAAGTTATTCTACTTTTCAGGGACTGAAAGTAGAAAGAGTTGATGAAAAATAGGAGGTCCTTGCCATGTGCAGCAACTTTCTTTCCTGCTGTTATAATTTCAAAAGACGTATATTGATATTTGGGTCCGAGTTTTGAGAATGTTGTAGTTACATAGAGTCAAAATCTTGTACTGCTGGTTATGACCCACTTGTGTTGTCACGAAATCAGTTTAGAGAACTACAACCAGCACTTTTTAAAAAAATGAGATTAGATTGACCAAAACAGAAAATATTGAAGACTTTGGTTTATACCAGGGAAAAGTGAGGCTTTCCAGGTGGCACTAGTGTAAATAAACTGCCTGCCAACGCCCGAGACGGGAGAGATGCAGGCTCGATCCCTGGTCGGGAAGGTCCCCTGGAGGAGGGCATGGCAGCCCTCGCCAGTCTTCTTGCCTGGAGAATCCCATGGACAGAGGAGCCTACAGTCCATAGCGTCACAAAGAGCTGGACATGACTGAAGTGACCTAGCACACACACAGAGAAAAGTAGTGCTTTGTGAAACTTTTTAGTTATGTGTGTGTGTACACACTGATGAGTGATATTAAAAAAGATTAAAAAGACTTATAAAATACCTATTGCAGAGAGTCCCTTGGACTGCAAGGAGATCCATCCTAAAGGAGACCAGTCCTGGGTGTTCATTGGAAGGACTGATGCTAAAGCTGAAACTCCAATACTTGGGCCACCTGATGCGAAGAGTTGACTCACCGGAAAAGACTCTGATGCTGGGAGGGATTGGGGGCAGGAGGAGAAGGGGACAACAGAGGATGAGATGGCTGGATGGCATCACCGACTTGATGGACATGAATCTGAGTGAACTCCGGGAGTTGGTGATGGACAGGGAGGCCTGGCGTGCTGCAGTTCATGGGGTCAAATAGAGTCAGATACAACTGAGCGACTGAACTGAACTGAAGAAGCAGATTGACTTCTCCCACATTTTTAATTTACCCAATTCTGCTTCTGAATTTAAATTTACTCAGAGTCAGTATGCCTGTGTTAGCATATTAAATATTGAGTTTGGAGATCCTTGTGAAAGTTCAGTGTGGTGATGTTTATATAAGGACTCTGTAAACGCTAAAGCTTGGCCCAGATGTGAGGGCTTCTGCTACTGACACTCTTGGAAAACTGAGGCTGTTCTAAAGGGCATTGTTTTTAAGCACTTGGTGCTTTGTGTATTGGGGGCCTAAGAAGGCAGAGCATCTCAGTGGCCCAGTTCAAAACCCAAGTTCTAAGTTCCCACCATGTCTGAGAGATGGGCTTAGCCACCCGCTGTTTACTGTTTCGGGAACCAGTCTTGTCAATTTCCAGTGGAGTTGCAGCTTTTGGGGCTATTCCTCCTGTTG
Source organism: Ovis canadensis (assembly GCF_042477335.2). Classification (NCBI taxonomy): domain Eukaryota; kingdom Metazoa; phylum Chordata; class Mammalia; order Artiodactyla; family Bovidae; genus Ovis; species Ovis canadensis. The sequence continues at coordinate 63,248,756 of NC_091266.1, read as the reverse complement.
CCAGCAGAGCCTGTCCTCCAGGAAGCCCCAGGTTTGCTCTGGGAAGTGTACATTTGCTGGTCCTCTCCACTGCTCTCGCATCTTCAGCCAGTGGGGGTGGGGTTGAGGGCTCAGTGCCAGCCCTGGGGGATAACATAGTCCGATGAGACCCCTCGTCACCCCCAGGGCTGGCTGCTCTGCCCCACATCCTGACATTCTGGATGAAGCCTCCGTGGGGAGTCTTGGCTGTCTCGGGAGATCACAAGTGTATGATCTGATGGGGCGACAGCCCGCCTTTGGCCAGCATTCTGAACCTTTCTCTCTTCAACTCCCCTAAGCTGCTAGATGGTGAGACTATGCAGCATCTCCCATTCAGCTGATGGGAAAACTAAGGCTCAGAGGGAGCAAGACAATCTCTTTCTTCACAGAATAAGTACATGATCACGTCCAAATTCCAAACCAAGTATTCTCCCTCTATGCCCTAGTTCACTTCCACATCAGTGCTTTGGGCAACTAGTGAATGTCATTACAGGACACTGACTGGTCACCCTGGAGACTGAAGGCTCTCAGACACTACAAACAGAAATATAATCGCGTCCACAATCTCTTAAGAAAGGTAGGTATTTAATTTCCCATTATTTTCCAAGAGACTCCAAGTTCATGTCCATGACATTATTCATGTAAGACATTCCAAAGTAATAGGTAGAGCATTTGCCAGATGTACTCAAAAATTAAGAGAAACAAAGCATGAAAAGATGACATGTTCAAGGTCACCGGGCAAACTGCCCAAAACCATGACCCAGGATGCAGGACCCACTGAACTGGGCAAGAGGGCCCGAGAGGGCTTTGGAAATTTCCTCGGATCTGAAATGAACAGTGGGGCTCACTCACCTCTCACTGCACTCTGTTTATATTTCTGGAATTCCAAGAAGCACATTTTTGGAGAAGCTACAGTGTTCCAGGTGACGCTAGTGGTAAAGAATCTTCTTGCCAACGCAGGAGCCGCAAGAGACTTGGGTTCAATCCCTGGGTCGGGAAGAGCCCCTGGAGAAGGAAATGGCAACCCACTCTGGTATTCTGGCCTGGAGAATCCCATGGACAGAGGACCCTGGCGGGCTACAGTCCAAGGGATCGCAAAGAGTCAGACATGACTGAGCATCTGAGCATATAACCACTTATGTAATTTTTAAGACCATATACGACAAAATATGCTTTATCTCAGGCTTCTGGTAATCAGTACCAAACACTGTCTCTTGAACGCTTTTCTGGTTTTTGCTTCTGCAAGGAATGCCATGTGGATGAACCAGAGACATCCCATGAAATCTGCTTTTACCATCAATATGGCGACACTGTGTTGGGTGCGGGAGGGGTGCAAGGGCACCATGGACTCTAGCATACGTGCATGAGAACACAAGCCCTGATGCCCTGCATTTCCTGGGATGCGAGCACCTGTCTAGGTTTTATGGACACCGAGTATTCCACTAGAGCTGACAGGTAGAATAGAGGTCTCTGGAGCAAACACCCAGTGGGCAGTCTTTATCACCTACTTTGAGTGGTCCCTTAGCTTTTTCCCTGGAGGATTCACACCAACGTGACCATCTCCACTTGCTTCTGCACCGCAAGGCTCTGTCCACGTTCATGCATTTGGAGGGATGTACACAGTTGTGTGGCTCAGCTGGTTAAGAATCTGTCTGCAGTGTGGGAGACCTGGGTTCAATCCCTGGGTTGGGAAGAGCCCCTGGAGAAGGGAAAGGCTACCCACTCCAGTATTCTGGCCTGCAGAATTCCACGGACGAGTCCATGGAGTTGCAAAGAGTCAGACACAAACTGAGTGACTTTCACTTTCGCACAGTTTTGCTGGTGGCTCAGACAGGAAAGTGTCTGCATGCAATGTGGGACACCTGGGTTTGGTCCCTGGGTGGGGAAGATCCCCTGGAGCAGGAAATGGCAGCCCACTCCAGTACTCTCGCCTGGAAGATCCCATGGGCGGAGGAGCCTGGTGGGCTGCAGGCCATGGGGAGAGTCACACATGCCTGAGCGACTTTGCTTTCCCTTTCACAGTTTTGCTCATCACCGTCCCCTCTGAATTATGGCTACTAATAGCGCTGCTTTAGGAGGGCTTCCCTGGAGGCTCCGCGGTAAAGAATCCACGCGCAATGCAGGAGGCCACCTGCTATGTAGGAGACCCAGGTTCGAGCCCTGGGTCAGGAAGATGCCCTGGAGAAGGAAATGGTAACTCACTCCAGCATTCTTGCCTGGAAAATCCCATGGACAGAGGAGCCCGGTGGGCTACAGTCCATGGTCTTGCAAGACTTATTGACTAAATCACCCCTCGCCCCACAAGGTCACAGAGGTTTCCTCGGGAAGCAGATGTGAAATGCTCTGGCCCTTTGCCATGCAAAGCCAACCTGACTTTCTTTCATGTGGATGTACTCATTCCAGCCCAGAAGCTCTTTTTGTGCAGTAACATTTCCTTACAGTGGATTAAATTTAAGAAGATGAAAGCCACCCTCATTTATTTTTCATGTTGATCCATTGCGAATGAAAGCCTCCTTTGGAAAAATTCAGTAATATGTGTCCCCTCGCAGATTTCAGTCAAGCCCGCAACAGCCTGTGCTTCCCCGGAGCCTTGGGGTCCTAGATTGTGCGTCTAATGAGGGCTTGGAGACCGTGGGTGGTACTGGCCCGCCAATGCCCTCAGCTCCCTTGAAGGACAGCATGCCCAGAGCGGCCGGTTCTGCAGACGGTGCCCACGGCTGGCGGTCACGTGTCCCGACTCCCCGGACACGCACGCGTCGAGTTGCAGGGCGCGCCTGGGTGCCTCCAGCCTCCTGGGCTGCCATTCACCATCTGACGTTCACCCTTGATCTGTGTTTTCCAAACTTCACAACAAAACTTCAAGAAAAAACTATTAGCTGCAAATTAGATATTCCGGTGGAAGCCTAGAATTATTTTTCAGGACAGAGGGCTCAATTTCCCGCTCTCAGGTGTATGATTAAAATCAATTAAATCACTCTTCCAATGTCAGCCGCAAGATTCTCCTGACAAATGAAATTATGCGAGGAAAGTGTTCTCTGCACTCTTCAGCCCTTCTCAGCCGAGCTCTCACCGCAGAGGAGATCAAACTGCTCAGCTCAGGGATTTCGGAGGTATTTTCCATAAGAACAGGAGCAATCCCTGGACCCCAATGTAAGTCAACGGGGAGTCTCTGGTGACCAGATTTGATGGCCTCTGTACGTGGAGATAGATTCACCTCTAACGAACAGGAAACGCAAGACTGCGGGAAGTTTAACCATTTGGGGGCTGAGCCAGGCTTCTTTACATAAATTAATGTTTTCTTGGCAGGAATATGAACGGGCCCTTCAAATTCAGGATGTAACCTTTGCATGTCTCTTTTTATGCATAAGATGGTCCTGGGTGAATTTTTCCTACTGAAAACCTCTGTCTTATCAGCCCCAGGAGGGTGCTGATGGATTTTAAGCCAAACACAAAAACACAGGCAGGCTTCCCTCCTTACAGAGGGTTTGGAGGTTGAGCACAATGCAGCCAGGGCTTGTGCTGAAAGAATCAAGCCAGGGAAGGCTTTGCCAGGGAGTATAAAGGAGGCGATTTCCATGGACATCTGCAGTGGAGGCACCAAGATTTCTCAGTGTTGGAGATGCTCAGATGTGGCTCACGCTACCTTCAGCACGTTATTTACCTCTTAATTTGTTAAAACATATGGGCTTAGGTGTGACTTTTGCCCAAGAGACGCTCGTCGATATTATATGCTCAACTGGTCTGGCTTTTTTCTTCCCCCATTGAGGATTGAGCAAATGTTTGCCGCCTTCCGGAAGGTCCCCTCTCTTCCTTCCTCCCTCCCTCTCTCCCCCCGCCCCATCTCATGGGTGAGAACCATGTCCCGTGATGTCCTTTGTGCCTCCTCTCTGGGCTGGGGTCCAGGACATCACAGGGGAGCAGGATCCGGAGGAGGGGCCACCAGGCGCCCAGGTGCCTGGCTGAGCAAGTCCTGTGCTTCCCTCCTCCCAGCCCCACCCAGCTTTCTCTGCTCCAGTCTCAATCCATCCTTCACATGGAGGCCAGTACATGGATGCAGTGATCACAGCGTCCCCCGCAGGCCCCTCCCTCGTCTCGCACCATCGGTATGTCCGGGCCCTCCTGCAGGAGGCCACACCTCACAGTGCTGGCCCCAAGGCCACCATCACTGGCCCTCCGTTTGCCTGGTCATACTTCCTACCCCGGTGCCCACTGCCGTTCTCACCATGGTCCCCTGCCATTGCACTTCTGTCTGGAACACCCACCCTCGGATCCATCTTGAGAACTCCTGGCACTTTCCAGGCAGATCCCTGTGAAGATGTGTGCCCCAGCGGGCAGGCTCCAGGGTGAACCTGACTGTGACTTTCGGCTCTAAAACTCACTTGGCCGGGATCACACTGATGACGTGTGCCCACCTCCTGGTTGTGAGGATGGAATGAGACCATCAGGAAGGGGCTCAGCCCAGGGGCCACTACGGGCTGGGTAACTTCTCAAAAGTTCTGCTGAGGTTTCCACATGTCACGTGCTCTCGAGTCCTTCCACATGACCCCAGGCAGTCAGGCACTGCTTCCTCTGCAGAGTTTCGGTATTGAGCGCCATGGTACGTATCTCTTATCTGGAAGGTTCTGGAAGGCAGGGGCCTTTGCTGTATGAGTTATTATTTTTTATGATATTGAGCAGTGCCTGGCACCTGGTGTCAGTAAGAGCTTTCTATTGAGGAAAGCAAATAAATGAACATTAAATTTTCTGAAATTTCAAACTTTATTATGAAATTAGACTGGTCAAATGTCCCACAGACTTCTTCACTTTAGATCTGAACATTTTAAGAATATTCCCTTCAGTAGAAGCCCAGCTGATGGTATTCACAAGTCAGATTCAAATCCTCACCATTCACTGCAGCTGTGAATGAGGTCAAGACCCCTCAGAGGACAAGGTCACTGGTCCAAGACCAGCCAGAGTTCAGAGACCTTCAAAGCCTTCTTTATTGGGCAAACTGAGGCCATGGTAATGGTGATGACCACTTTCTCCTATGCCAAGGCCAGTCATAGCAAAGTCCTCTGATTCATCCTGCAAAAACGTCCTGAACCCATCTTCTTTTATCCATTTTAGCTGCCACTGACTAGGCTTAGCTGCCTCCCCCATCCCCTTTCTGTCTACAGGCTTGTATCAAGACCTCCCCCGCCCAACCCCGCTGATAACCATCTCCCTGCTTCCATTCTTGCCCACTGGATCCTGCCGTATCCACTCTCTCCTGGAAGTTCTGTCCCTTGCTAAATCCCATGAGAGGTCTGCACTACTTTAGCAAAGAAGTTCAAACACCTGCTCCTGGCTCGAAAAATTGTTCCATCAACAGTGAATCTGAATGTCTTTCCATCATCTCATTTGCACATTTGCATTTCTTCTACTGTGCACTAAACTTCGTATATACATGAGGATCATGGTTCAACTTGGACACGTGTGGGCTGTAAACCATCTTAAAGAGCTCTTTACAGAGGAGTTAGGTTAGTCTTTTTAGTCATCTGCCTTTGGCCTTTCCATAGAGTTGAAGAGCTTTTAGTTTTTAATTTTTATGCAGTTATACTTTTTTATATTATCATATAAGTTCTGCAAGCAGCTAAATATTCAGAAAGCACTCAGAAGCCTCAACATTATGAAAGTATTTCCTGCTTTTACACATTTTCTGTTGATGAGTTATATAAATGTGGTGTTGAAGAGGACTCTTGAGAGTCCCTTGGACTGCAAGAAGATCCAACCAGTCAATCCTAAAGGAAATCGGCCCTGAATATTCATTGCAAGGACTGATGCTGAAGGTGAAGCTCCAATACTTTGGCCACCTGATGCAAAGAGCCAACTCATTAGGAAAAGACCCTGATGCTGGGAAAGATTGAAGGCAGGAGGAGAAGGGGACAACAGAGAACGAGATGGTTGGATGGCATCACCGACTCAAAGGACATGGGTTTGAGCAAGCTCTGGGAGGTGGTGAAGGACAGGGAGGCCTGACGTGCTGCAGTCCATGGGGCTGCAAAGAGTCGGACACAACTGAGCGGCAACAACAGTTAATCTTAGTTGAAAGTGCAAGTGAAAGTGAAGTCGCTCAGTCCTGTCCGACTCTGAGGCCCCATGGACTATAGCCTACCAGACTCCTCCGTCCATGGAATTTCCAGGCAAGAGTACTGGAATGGGTTGCCATTTCCTTCTCCAGGGTCCTGACCCAGGGATTGAACCCAGGTCTCCCGCATTGCAGGCATATGCTTTACTATCTGAGCCATCGGGGAAGCCTGCAGTCTTAGTTAAGTAGTTTTCATAACAGTGTTTATTAACTCAACTGTTCTTTATCTGTTGATTTAAAAATCCCATCATCCTTTTCGAATTCTACGTTTCCCTCTGCTTCAAGAGGTTTTACTCTAAGTCATCGAGGCCTCTGTTGCTTCTAGTCCTGCACCATACTGTTGATTACTGCATCCCGATAATTAGTCTTCACATTCTCTACTCGTGTTTCTTCCCTTTAAAGATCTCCTTCTATGGTTCTTCTGTGTCTGTCACCTGCCAGGTGAATTTTAGAAGAATTTTGTGTAGTTCTCCACTCCTCCCCAAAAGAACTTTCCTAGAAAAGCATATTACTCAATAATAACAAGGAAGAAAACATTGATACACGGCAGCATGGATAAATCTCAAAGTAATTATTCTGCACGAAGGAAGGCAGAATAAAAAAAAAGAGAGAGCGAGAGAGATGAGCATATGCTATAGGGTTCCATTTATATAAAATCCAGCGAATGCAATATAGAGGGAGGGAAAGCAGGCTGGGATTGTCTGGGGATGGAGTGGGCTGGGGCCTGGGGAAGAAACAGGTGCCAAAGGGACACCAGGAAGCTTTGGAGGACAGTGAATGTGTGTGTTATCTTGATTGTGAGGTGCACATCTGTGAAAACTTGCTTCTTTAAATACATACTGTTCATTGTAGGTCAGTTGTGCCTCATCAGAACCCTTTTGAAACACTTTTTGAAACTCTCTTGGTTGACGGACCAAGAAAAGAAATCAAACAAGGAGGACGGATATCTTGACAGTGGCGTGGTTTCATTTGCATCAGCAGGTTCGTAGTTTGTAAACATGGGCCCTGAACCTTTCTAATTAACTTTATTTTATGGTACTAGATTCATTGTTTTATTTGTAAACAGATCTTTTTTATTATTTTAGTTTCTGCTGGTATTGCAGATGCATGAGAAAGTACATTTGAATTATTTAAGATTTTAAAAGCATATGCATTCTGCTTGCTAAAAAAAAGCCAAAAGAAGACAATCTTAACACTTAGTTTTATAACCTGAAATCATTGATTTGATTATTTTGTTTTTATGTGCATAAGTTACATGCATTTTATTAGGACATTTTTCCATATTCTTCTTTTTGCAGGTAACACTCCATTTATAGTTATTATAAAATATTGACTATATTCCCCACATTGTACAATATACCCTTAGAGCTTATTTCATACCTAGTAATATGCACCTCTTACCCCCCCACACACATACCCTTATATTACCCCTCACCTTCCCTCCCCTCGCCATCAATCACTGGCTTGTTCTCTGTATGTATGAGTCTGTTGAAGCCATTACTTTTAAATGTTTATTTTATGATCGATCACCTTACCGAACACTCTTCGTTAGTTCCAATTAGTCTTCCAGTAGATTCTTTCTATTTCACTGGCAAATGAACTCTTGGCAAAGGACCATGGCATGTGCCCATAAATGTTATTTTGTCTCTTCCTTTCTGGAGATTATGCTTCAACTCTTGGTCAGCTCTTACATTGGGTTGGACCTAAAGTTTGTTCAGTTTCCTTCCATAACATGTTGCAGAAAAACCCGACCATTACTTTGGTCTCTGGCAATGACTAGAATTTTCTGAAAGAGGTAAAGTTAAGTGGAGAAAATACACATTCTTAATCTGTTCTTCATTTTCATGGAAACGCCTTACACGTTTTACACTACCTACTTGATCAGTTACGCAGCTAAGATGTCCTTAAACACCAAGGAATTATACATTCAGTCCTACTATTCTACCTTGATATTGGGATTAGACACTGATTTTTTTCTGATATTTCTTAGCTATCTAACTAAAATAATTATTATCCTTTCTTTCATCTGCTGATAACTTATGCTAATAAGTTCTGTTCAGAGTAGTACATCATTCTTTTCTAGAAAGATATTATTCTATTAGTATCATTCTATGAGTACAGTATTAGAGAGCATATATTGGGATATTATTACTATTCGACTTCTTTAATAAAAAAGGACACTTCTAGCACACTTATTTTCTAAGATTTCCACATCTATGATCGAAAGTGACACAGGCCAGTAGTTTTACTTCTGTGTTTGTGTGTGGGTGTGAGTCGGGGGTGGGAGGATGTGTGTGATCTTTTTGGATTTGGATCTTTCAGTTCAGTCTTATGAAGTGAATGAAATGAATAATAAAATGAATCTATAAGTTGTTGGTTTCTCATCTGCAATATTTGGTGAGACACGGGTGGGGGTGACATCCATGTTCCTAGAACAGACCCAGGCCGTTCAGACCCAGAGCCTGAGCAAACTGGAACAGAATGGGGAGCTGGGAGACTTACAGGGGTTCCGGAAGCCTTAGTTGCTGGACTGGGAGGTCGCCAGGGATCCCAGGAAGGGGCCAAGGCTTTGGGACGTGAAGGGGTGCAGGGGCTGTGGCGTCAAGCTAGAGATTTTACCAACTGGCAAGGAGTATTTTAACAACAATGTACGTGCTGAAGATGAAAATTTTTTTTTCAATTTCTTTCATTATTATTGGATTACTCAGTTTTTGTTTCTTCCTATTTTTCCTAAAATATTTCACTGAAATTATTAAATTTTTTAGCATGAATCTGAGCACAGCAATCTTTTATAATTTATTAAAATTGCCATGGTGTCTATTTGCTTATGTTTTTACCTTTTCTTATTATACTACAGGATTTTGTCTATTTGATGAGATTTCCTTTAAATGTTTAACACATCAGCCCTTTGAATTATCATTTACATCTCTTTGTTTTCTGAATTACTCATACCTGCTCTTATTTTTTAATTGTTTTTGCAATTTTAATTATGAAGCACTTTAAATATAGCACATGGTGCTAAGAGGAGTATGGTGCATGGCTATTGAAGTGCCAATCAGGTGTTAATAAATGCACACTTTTGCTATATTCACTTCTAATCTTAATTTGTTCATAACATAAACCTTTCAGTGTATAGTTAAAGCTGTCATTATCATCACTACTGCCATTTAAGGGCAATTACACCCTTGGAATAATTGGGTATCTATTCATCCTGATCAGATTTATGTACTGAGTTGCCAAGAAACTCGTTAGTGTTTCTCCATAACATCTTACAGACAAACCCAAATAAACTTTTTGGCCCACCCAGTACATATTCATGCATACCCGTTGATAATAAATGTATGTTTGCTTTTGAAGTTTGCATAAATGGAAAGATACACTGAAGATTATTTCAGACTTGGTTTTTCACTTAGTATGATTTCAAGATTTATACGTGTAGCTTTAGTTCACTATAACTGGCATACTATTCTATAATCTAACTACATAGCAACTGATGTGTCTATTTCTCTATGGAGAGTTTGGAAGTCGGCTTCAGTTTTTAGTTCTTGGAAACATGGATACAATTCACACGCTTGTAAAAAAAAAAAAAAAAAGTCCTGATGCACACGTGTGAGGAATTCTCCAGGATCCACAAGCTAGGAGCAGAGCTGCTGGACTGGAAAGCAGCCCGTCTTCGGCAGATGTGGATGTTGCCAAGCCACGCGACAGAACAATTGCACCGACTCTCACACACAGGGAGGCCATACGAGTTCCTGTCCACAGCAGGACACTTTGGGTAGTGAGACTCGTCTCTGGGTAAGTCCACCACATGCGAAATGTAAAGCCGAGTGGTCCAAGTCGAGCATGGACACGGCTACAGGGCTCCCGCCTCTCCATATCCTCACAAACTCCATCGCTGGATGTTTTACCTTTGCCATGTCTCCTTGCTTCATCAATCGGCGTTTCTTGGTTAACACGAGGTTGAGGAGTCTTCTCTCATTGCACAGATACATTAAATGTGTTTGTGAAACCTGCCCTCTGTGTTGGGAGTGCTGGGGGAGTGAGCAGTGGAAAGAAGGCTCTGTCCTTGAAGAGCTCGCTTTTTGCTGGGGAATCAGATTTTGTCCTTTGCTCTTTCTCTATTATTCTCTGATTGCAGGCAGTGGTAAGCAGTTAAGAGGGAGTCGTGTGCACTGTAGAGGTGACGGCTGGAGGCACCCTTGGATAGTTTCCTGTCATTGGGACGGTTTCTTGAATTCAGTCAAAGTCTTGGTAAGAACGTTTTGGATTCTGAGGCTCCAGAGAGCTTTTTGTGTCTGAGGAAAAGGGTCGGAAGCGATTTTGGAGAGGAAGTCAGAGGCCAGATCCTGTAGGTCTTCAGTCATGGTGGAAAATGATTTTCCCCCAAAGGTGACTGGATAAGTCAGAGGGTTTTAAAGAGAGACTTAAACTATGCCACACATAGATTTTTATAGTGCTCTGGGGGTGGGCGGAAAGAGGGAGGCTGGGTAAGAATTTCCAGTCCTGGAGGGAGAGGTCTGTGGATAAGATGCCTCGGTATCAGAGAAAGTCAAGTTGTGAGAACTAGTCCAGCTGGGGGTTTACTTTAGAGGCTGAACCACCGCAGTTTGCTGAAGGAGTCGAGGTGGACGAAGAAGCAGACCAACCGACTGTGAGAGTCTTGACTTGGGCACCTGGGCAAGGAATCTCTCCTGTGAATTGTCTGTTCACAAGCTTCCCCTGCTTTTCTCTTAGGGTTTAGCTATTTTCTTGTGAATTTTGCAAGTTCTTCTATTGCTGTTTGATGGTCATCATTATCGGTTAAATGATGTAGGTGTTCCTGAGTCTATGAGAAATCGTTTCACCTTAAATGTAGATAAATTTATGGTCTGGGTTTTTTTGTTGAACATCTAAAATATGAAAAAAGAAGGAAGCCTCCAAGGTCTTGGGTTTGTTCTTCACATTTAGGTCTAGAGTCCATCTGGAACTTACGTATACATAAGATAAAATGTAGGGGTCAAGCTATTTTTTTTCCTATGAGAATAACCACTAGGTTTAGTACCGTTTATTTAAAAAATCCATCATTTCTCTCAATCTGAATGCTATCACGTCATATATTATATATTAAATAGTAGTCAAATATGGATACTCTTAGGGACTTTGTATCTTATCCCATTAATCCATTTTTCCATTTATGTACAAATAATAAGCCCTGATATCTGGTAGATGTCCCTAAATGCTTTTTCAAAATTTTCTTGGCCCTTGACCCTTGACATACTTGTTACAAATTTTAATGGACAACCAATTTCCAGGGAAAACCGCTCTTGGGATTTTTACCGAAATTGAATTTTTTTTATTAACTCCAAGTTTTCATTAACTGAGAAATTATTTTCTTTCTGTTACTGAGTCTTTAATTCTATGAGCTCTCTATCTGTGCATTTATTTAGGTCAAAATTCTTCAGCATACTTTTGCATTTCCTTCATAACTGTCTGACATATCTTAGATTTAATTTATAGATTTTGGCCATTATAAAATAAATTTTATTGTATCTTACTTATAATTACTTGTTGCAAGAGTATGGGTGTATTAATCTGGGAGATAAAAATTTGATTCCTGGAACCTTCTGGAATCTCCTATTAGTTCTTATTGTGGCTCTGCACTGGTTAGGGTCCTTGTTGCTTAATAAAAATGATTTGAGATGGACTTTTATAGACTGTTTTTTATTTTCTAAATCTTTTCCACTTCCCTGGTGGCCCAGATGGTAAAGCGTCTGCCTACAGTGCAAGAGACCTGGGTTCCATCCCTGGGTCGAGAAGATCTCCTGGAGAAGGAAACGGCAACCCACTCCAGTATTCTTGCCTGGAAAATCCCATGGACAGAGGAACCCGGTAGAGTACAGTCCATGGGGTCACAAGGAGTCAGATATGACTGAGTGACTTCACTTGATTTTCTAATCTAGAAGGATATACTGCTTCTATTGTGTCTTACTCTTAAACGTAATGATTGTTGTAGAATTTTTTGATAGTTAGGTTAAGGGACATATCTTCATAGTTTGCTAAGATTTTTGATTAACATGTGTGCTGGGTACAATTAATCTTTTTCTAATTGCAGGAAGTTGATCATAGAGTGTTTCCCTTCAAATCTGTTAATTTAATCAACTTTTTAGCATTAAATCATTTTTACAGGTGTGGAATTAAACCATAATGAGCTTTTAAGAAACAATTCTTTACATTCTTTTGCTTTCTTTTGCCAGTTTATTTTTAGTATTTTTAAATCTGTATTTACGAACAAGGCAAGTCTAAACTTTTCCTTTGTTGTGTAATTCTTGCACTTCTGTTGGTATCAGTTTGAAGCTTGTGTTACTAAAACTCCTCTCTGAGTCATCATCTGGGATTCAAATTCATGCTGAGACAATCAGTGAGATTTTCCTTGACGTTTTTGGTAAAATTCAAACTCACCTACCAAGCAACTTAGGTCAGAGGATGATGTGTTGGCAGTAGAGTTTTAATATTAAAATTAATTTAATTTTCTTGATGATCATTAATAGGTCACTCAGAGTTTCCACTAATCCTTGTGTCAATTTTCAGAATTCTTGTGTTCTTACAAAAGAATCCATTTAGTTCTAAGTTTCCTAACATATTGCTATAAAGTTTCCCCAATAATCACTTCATTTTTTATATTCATACATAAGCACAGAAAGTCTGTACAACATAAGGATAAAGTTTTTTAAGTCACCTAGCACCACGTCTTAAGGAAATAGAATATTTCTAGCTCTTCAGAACTCCAATTATGTCTTCTTAACCACAATCTTTTCCTTCTAGAAATAACCATGATTTTAATTGTTGTGAAAATTATTTCCTTGATTTTCTTTATGGTTTTTTAACTTACAAATATATTGATAAAGTATATAGAGTGAAGATTTGTGTGTTCTTGAACTTTAATAAATGGATTGTGCTTTATGCATCTACTGTATCTTACCTCATTTACTCAACATTGTTTTTTTAAAAAATATCCGTTAATGTGTAAAGCTGTAATTTGTATATTTTCATTGAAGTATAGCATTTCACTGCATGCATATATCACAGTTTATCCATTTTACTATGGATGAACATTTGGATTGTAGCAAGTGCTTGTCAATTACTAACAATTTGGCTATAAACAGTCTTGCAAATACCTGCAGACCCAGAGCACAACACTGTTGAGTGTTAGGAAACACAAATCTTCAACTAGATTAAATGCTGCCAAGAATGTATTTCAAAGTAGCGAGAGCAGTTACACTCCCACCAACAGAGCGCAGTGCACTTCGTAACAACATGGTATTGATGACGTCTTACTCTCTGTCAGTCTAATGTATGTGAACAGACGTCTAATCACGATTTTAATTTGCATGTCCAAAATGACTAATGAAATGTGTTACCTTTACGTAGTTCATTGGCTGTTTGGATTTCATCTTTTGTGAACTCCCTACGCAAATCCTCCACCCATATTTGTATGGGATTGTTTATTTCTTCATTATTGATTGGTAGCAGGCTTTTTACGCATTACAGACATTTCAACTTGTTGCTCATATGTGTTAAGTACATCATCTACAGTCTGTGATTTGTCTATTTTCTTTTTTGTATCACTTTTAAGAAGTCTTTTTAAATCAACTTTTTAAGCTTTTTTAGGTTCACAGCAACATGAGGGGAAGATACAAAGGTTTCTTAGTATACCCTGCCCTCACTATGCATAGCCTCCCCTGTAATCAATGTGGCCCACCAGAGAGGACATTTGTTACAATTTATGAACCTGTATTGACATGTAATAATCACCCAAAGGCCATAGTTTACATCACGGTTGCTTCACTTTGCTGTTGCATATCCTATAGGTTTGGATAAATACATAGAATCTTAAAAGATGGTAAGATGGTGCTGTTAAAGTGCTGCACTCAATGTGCCAGCAAATTTGGAAAACTCCGCAGTGGCCATAGGACTGGAAAAGGTCAGTTTTCATTCCAATCTCAAAGAAGGGCAATGCCAACGAATGTTCAAACTATCACACAATTGTGCTCACTTCACACGCTAGCAAGGTAGTACTCAAAGTCCTTCAAGCTAGGCTTCAACAGTCTCTGAACCGAGAATTTCCAGATGCACAAGCTAGATTTAGGAAAGGCAGAGGAACCAGAGATCATATTGCCAACATCCACTGGATCAGTGTCGAACTGATGCTTTTGAGCTGTGGTGCTGGTGAAGACCCTTGAGAGTCCCTTGGACAGCAAGGAGACCAAATTAGTAAATCCTAAATGAAATCAACCCTGAATATTTGTTGGAAGGACTGATGCTGAAGCTGAAGCTCCAGTACTATTGCCACCTGATATTAAGAGCTGACCAACTGGAGAAGATCCTGATGCTGGGGAAGATTGAGGACAGGGGGAGAAAGGGGTGACAGAGGATAAGATGGTTGGATGGCATCATTGACTCACATGAGTTTGAGCAGTATCATGTACCAGTAGTCATGTATGGATGTGAGAGTTGGACCATAAAGAAGGCTGAGCACCAAAGAATTGATGTTTTCAAACTGTGATGCTGGAAAAGCCTCCTGGGAGTCCCTTGGACAGCAAGGAGATCAAACGAGTCAAGCCTAAAGGAAATCACTCCAATCTTCTGATTTCATGGAAAAAGAGCCTTTTTACTGAGACCTTTCCAGGATCCCAACTACATTTATTATAATTAATTACATAGAATATTTCCTATTATATTTTATGTTTTATTATTTTTATGATTTTTCCCTCTTTTGGTATATTGTATTAAATTTATAATTTTCATCACACTCTCCATTTTCCTCTTTACTGCAAAAATCTCTAATTCTTTTTTATTTGTTATTATCGTCATGGTCAACTTTAAATGTTTAATGTATTAACACATAATTACCTATGGCATCTAAAGCGTCATAGTCTCTGACTTTTCTCAGAAAACAAATGCCCATTAACTTCAGTCCAGTTCAGTTCAGTTGCTCAGTCGTGTCCGACTTTTTGCGACCCCATGAATTGCAGCACGCCAGGCCTCCCTATCCATCACCAACTCCCGGAGTTCACTCAAACTCATGTCCATCAAGTCGGTGATGCCATCCAGCCATCTCATCCTCGGTCGTCCCCTTCTCCTCCTGCCCCCAATCCCTCCCAGCATCAGAGTCTTTTCCAATGAGTCAACTCTTCACATGAGGTGGCCAAAGTACTGGAGTTTCAGCTTCAGCATCAGTCCTTCCAAAGAAATCCCAGGGCTGATCTCCTTCAGAATGGACTGGTTGGATCTCCTTGCAGTCCAAGGGACTCTCAAGAGTCTCCTCCAACACCACAGTTCAAAAGCATCAATTCTTCGGCGCTCAGCTTTCTTCACAGTTCAACTCTCACATCCATACATGACCACTGGAAAAAACCATAGCTTTGACTAGACTTCAGTTCAATAACTTCCATTCTTACACTATTTCAGTACAATCTTGCTTATGAGCCCTAACTAATCATTTGTTGTTGTTGTAGCTTTATCACAGGTGCTTAATTGGATTTACAACTATTTAACTTGATATTGACCCCCCCCCCCGCCTTTTATTTTTTGCCTCCTATTCGGTACTCCTGTTTCCTAGAATCAAATTCCCCAAAGAACAATTTTAACGTAAGCTTTCATCTCAGGCTCTGCTATGTGAGGAAACCCGGGTCAAGACAGAATGATGCAATATAGGAAATGAAGGTTTGGGAAGAGAGTTAAATTTTTAAATCACTTATGTGGACAGAATGCTAACTCTAAAAGCACAAAGTCCTCAACACGCAGTGGGTGCTCGTGTGGGGGACCTGACTCTATCTATGGTGACACAAAGTTTCCCACTGGGTCATTTCCCCGGGCGCTCTCCATGGCCCAAGGGTAGGCATAGAAAATGCGGGTGCCGGTTTGGCTAAGGTTTAGCGATTAACCAAGAAAGCATGATGAGGCCACAGTGCAGGGTACATGGAGCCCTTGGACAGAGGGTGATGCACAAAAGAAACCCGGACAAGTAAGCTGCTGAGAGAAGAGACTGCGGACAAGAAGGAGAAGCAGTGCAGAACAGGGAGAAAGGAGAGAGATCCAGGGGCCAATGGTCTCAGCGAGGGAGGAAATACATGTTGCTGGTGCTTAATTGGCCCAGAAATTCCAGGGGTCGGAGCTGGGAAGACAGACAGAAGGGCACAAGACACCAGGAACCGTAGGCACGGGTGGGAGCGGGTGGAGGCTGGAGGGACGTGCAGGGTCCCCTGAGGGCCCAACAGCGGAAACGACACAGACCCCACACCTGGGGGTGGGGTGCTGCCCAGGCAACCTCTCCAAATGCCCAGGGTCTCCTGATTTCCAAATCTCTCTTTTTGTTCTTGTTGCTCTGACATCCCAAGGCCTCATTGAACAAGTTAGCATTTAAAAGGATTCTTACAGAAATACATTTTCAGGTGAGAAATCAAACTCCTGGTCAGGGAATTACGTAACTTTTCATACACTGTCCTTTGTTATTATTTTGAGGAGCACTAATGAAATTTTATTTCTTCGCACTTGGCTCACAGAATTCAAAATTCACGAGAGAGAGAGAGAGAGAGAGAGAGAGAGAGAGAGAGGCAACGAATCCGCGACCGGAGTTTAGAGTTGGCAAGTTTCTTTAGAATCCTTTCTCTTTTTCTCTCCTCTCCTTTCCTCCTTCCTCTTTTCTCTTTTCTTTCTTTCTGAGAAATCAACACTTCAAAGTATGTTTTGGTTTCCGTTTGTTTTTACAGTGGTAAATATTTTATTACTTAAAAAGGGAAGAAGGGTTTGCTCTTAATTGTTTTTGATTAAATATGCTAATTACATGTTTGGAATACTAATGACACGCAGTACTAAATGTTTTAATAATGCAGTGAAATAAGCTGGCAAATATAACAACAAATTAACCTGAAATCGCTACATAGCTTTCCTCATTTTAAATTGTAATAATACAAAACAGAGCTGGGGGAGGGGGGGAATCAAAATTGTGTCATCTAATACGAAGGGGAAACAAACTTTATTAAACAATTTTGGTGTTTTAATGTAAACGAATTCATTAAGAGATTCGTGCTTTCTAGAACAATGACCTAGAGAACAGCCAGTTGGTTGATTAATCTATCAAAATTCATTCCACACAAATCAAAACACAGCTGGGTCCTGGGTGGGGCCTGGAGCCTCCTCCTCCTCCTCCTCTTGTGGTCATCCTGACCACGTGGACCCAGCACCTGGACCAGGTGCCCAAGGGAGGCCTGGGACCCCGTACCCACTTCAGCCCCAGGCAGTCCACCTAAAACCACGATGCAATTTCTTTTATGTCCATCCGAGTTATGTCACTGCCAGTGAGAAAGAGGCGAGGAAAACATATTTGCCCAGAAGTGCATGCGGTATGAATGGAGACTGTCGCAGATTTGGGATAAAAAGCAGCGCTGTGTTTAATCGGTTTCTTCAGTTGTTTTAGGACA
The DNA here is from genome assembly GCF_042477335.2 of Ovis canadensis. Lineage (NCBI taxonomy): Eukaryota > Metazoa > Chordata > Mammalia > Artiodactyla > Bovidae > Ovis > Ovis canadensis. Next base: position 63,231,173 of record NC_091266.1, on the reverse strand, counting down.
TGGTCACCACGCCTTGGCGTCAGCTCCCCCTCCAAGGCTGTTATCTGGTCGGTGGCACAGCAGTTTCAACTGGGGCGGGGGACTGCTTGTGAAGCTGCTTGTTTTTATCACGTATCTCACACATGTCCATTTGGAATATCTGAACCCCACCGCTGAGAAGGAGGTGTTTTTGGAAAAAATCAAGCCTGCATCCCATCAGCCTTTGGAGCGGGGCCCTTGTCCAGGGGTGACTTTTCCTCCAGGGAACAGCTGATCATGTCTGGAGGCAGCTTTGGTCGTCACAGCTCAGAATAGCCTGACATCTAAAGAGCAGAGGCCAGGGATGCTGCTAGAAGTCCTCGTGTGCACAGGACCGTGGACACAGAAACGCATCATCCCAAGGGTGAGCAATGCAGCAGCTGTGAAGGTGAAAGTGAACGCGCTGGTCGCTCGGTCGTGTCTGAGTCCGCGACCCCATGGACTGCACCTGGCAGGCTCCTCTCTCCGTGGGACTCTGCAGACAAGAATACTGCAGTGGGTAGCCATTCACTCTCTTCTCCAGGGGACCTTCCTCACCCAGGAATTGAACCCAAGTCTCTTGCATTGCAGGCAGATTCTATACCATCTGACCGCCGGGAAAGCCCTGCCAAATTCCTGGGAACACAGAGGAAGGAGGAGCCCAGTGAGCGACAGGAACGCACTTGGAGAAATACAGACTCGGGACACCACATGACAGCTGAGCTGTTTCCGCCAGCGTGGCACTGCTAAGGGAAAGGAAGGGGGAAAGAATGAAAAGAGAAAACAGAGGGCAAGAGAGGGGAGGGGGCAGAAGATCCACAGAGATGTGAGACATACCAACCAATGGCCGTGCATGGATCATATTTTGACCCTGGTTTTAGCAATAAGCTGTCAGAGATTTATGAGGTTGCTCGGAAGACGTAGAATGCTAGCTGGATGTTTAACGACAACATAGAATTCTTATAACGTTTTTAAGGCAAAAACCTGAAAAATGCTGAGTTTGAAATGTTCTTCCAAGTATTCCAGAGAGGGAGGTGGGAGGATGCAGGATACAGATGAATCAGGACAAGGGTGGCTCAAGCTGAGGGATTGGTAGATGGGCATTTATCATATTCTCTTGATAGAAACATCTGAAACTCTCCAGGGCTATTTCTTTTTAAGGACAAAGGCTAGTAAATTCACAGCATGTCTGTCCATCCACTTCATGGAAATTCACCAGGTGGCTCTCACTGTCCCAGGAAGAATGGCTGCTCCAGGGGCAGCCCGCCTGGAGACTGACATCCACAGGGCGGAAGCCCAAGAAGGGACAGCTGACACAGAGGCCCAAGGCTGGAGGCCAGGAGGCTCAGCGGAGGCAGCTCACTCTCCCAGCTTCTGTCTGCTTAGCCCTGAAGTGGGACAGGACCAGTGAGCACCCTCCCCTGCAGCTGAGACTCCGGCGAAGTCACGGACGTGGAGTCAAACTGACTCCAAAGCCTCTCAGCCCAGAGCTGAGCCCCCTGAGCTGAGTCAGGCACTGGTGCTCAGAGGAAAGAGGCCATGTGCCCCCTTGATGTTCTTGAAGACACGCAGCCTTGTGTGAGACCTGGGCTGGATGGTGGCTTGAATCCTGCGAAGGGTGAGGGCTGGGCACTGTCCTGCCCTCTGGGATGGTGCTCTGGGCGAGCTGGGGGAAGGCTGGACCACTCTCTGAACGATTGGCAAAGCACTGGGATGTGTTCAGGGACCCTTGAGGCACCCTGGCAGCCTGGGCTCCTGGGGGCTCTCTCACTCTGAGAGGAGGGACAGCAGAGGATGCCCCTGGGCTGCCATGTGGGTCCATCAGGAATGGAAACATCTGGAAGGGAGAGAAGGCTTGCATCTGGACAGAGATGAAAGTCTGAGAAGGTCAGTTTGGGGCAGTTTGTTAGAGACACTGATGAAAGTGGCCATTTGGCACTAGGATGTCCCTGGAGGCTTTAAGGCTCAGGAGAGACGTGGCCAGACCTTGCTTTAAGAAAGTCTTAAGTATTTTTAAGAGACTCTTGTTTAGGTGGCAGGGATGTGCAAGCTTCTTTCTGTAAAGAGTAAGGTAAATAAAAATGTAAGGGTTTGTAGGACCCAGCTGGTCCCTGTCACATATTGCTCTTTAAATATGTTTTACAGTCCTTTCCACGTGAAAGAACCATCTTTCATTCAAGGTGCACACAGCACCAGGTGCTGGGGGCTGCGTGTGCTGACCCCAAACAAGTGCGGAGGTGGAGGGAATGGTCTCTGGGCAGGGGCGGGGTGGGGGGATGTTCAGAGACCTGGCGATCGCCGTGGTGACTCCTCCCTTCCCTCAACGACCATTTCTGCGGTCCTCCCGGGTGCTCACCTTGCCTTGTATGCTACCCAGGCCAGGCTTGGCCACCGCTCTGCTGAAAGTTTTGATTCAGAGAAAAACTCTGGTCCGCAGAGAGTGCTAGTGCCTCTCTTCTGCTGTGTGACCTTGGACAGGTCACTGAACACCCTGAGCCTCCCCCCACACCTGTGAACCATGAACAGTGGCCCCGAGACGGAGGGGGTGTGAGGACCACAGGCGGTCATGACTGTAAAGCTCCGAGAACAGAGCTGGGGTTTCCACAGTCACAGGAGCAGTGCCAGTAAGGGGCCCTGAGGGACATCTCCCGGGGCCGTCCTGGGCAATCCCCATCCATCCGCTTCTCAGAGCAGCCGGGGAAGCAGAGGCCCACTTAGGGCAGAGATCTGGGCACGCAGTGGGCACCTTGCCATGGCCTGGCTGCCTGGGAGACCTGGGGCAGCAGGTCTGGACGCTCTGAGTCTCAGTCTCTCACATGAGGACAGTGAGGGAGGCTCAGTCTCCCGTGACGACTAAACGAGCTAATAACGCCAGTCGGGCGTGTAGCACAGACATGGGACCTCATGACGGCTGGACACATGGAATTCATGGCGTCCTCTCAGAAGGGTTATTATTGCTACAAAATAGCAGTCTTCAGGATCTGACCCCCGAGGACTCACTTGGTTGGAAATCTCAGGATGCTAGTGGCCCTTGGTATACAGCAGGCACTACATAAACACTTGTGGACTGATTGTCACGTGGCACCAACACGATACCAACCTGGAGATGGGGGGAAGGTGCTCCTCGCCGGGCACATGAGCTGGATAAGGTGATCAGTGTCCTCCCCCATTTGCTGGGGACACTCAAGGGGGCAGCTCTGAAGGTCCTGGGTCCCTAGAAACCGTCAGTTTCAGGCAAAGCCAGAAGACCTTGCGGGGGTGGAGGTGGGCTTTCAGGCAGAGCCAAGGCCCTTCCCAGCCCACAGCAGCTCTCACCTCTCCCCCGGGGCAGGGGACACAATGGGTCCCTTTCTGTGTCTGGGAGGACAGGACAGTGGACAGCACCCCAGATGACTCCCCCCGCCCCACTGGAGTCTGTCCCCAGCGCCCCTACAGCTCCAACCCCTAGCGGGCATGCCTCCAGCCATTTATGAGGATTTCTGATCTCATTCCAGACAACTCTTTGTTTTCTTTTTTTAATTAATTATATATTTTACTTTACAATATTGTATTAGTTTGCCATACATTGACTTGATTCAGAATATTGTATCCTTTTCTTTAAAAGGGTCTTCCTGACATTAGGCCTCAAAAAAACCCAGCCTGCCTCTGCATCGAGGGCTTGTGCCCTTGAACTCGGGAGGTGGTTCGGGGCCTGGCCTGGCCTGCACTTCTCAGGAGACACTCGCACGTTCGCAGGGCTTTCCTGAGTCCACGTGAGATGAGGCGCACAAAGGTCTCCATGGCAAAATTTAGGACATTTCTCGGTGGGACATGAAGGCTCCTTTCTCTTGTTCAGTCTCTGCCTGTTTGTAGCTCCCAGTGAGAAAGGCCTCAGAGTTTTAAAACCTCGGCCCCGGTAAAGCCAGTGTGGGCAAGCTGGGCAGAGGGGACTCGGGACTCCGCTGATGTCAGTGTCGGAGGCGGTGAGGCTGAGCATTTCCCAGGGAACCGGCAGCCTGAAAGCGCCCATTCATCCACCATCCGGCGGCCTGGCCTCTCGCGCCTGACTTCTGGGGCACTCGAGGTGTTTGCAAGGTGCAAAAAGAAAAGACACACTCGATTTGCAGTCGTAAAACGGGCATTTTACTGGCGCGCCCTCTGTGATTCGGTTACAAGGCAAACACTCCCACGGCCCGGGTCGTCCGCTGCTGGCCGGGGCCCTTTACTTGGTGGTCCTCCCAGGCCTTGGGTCCCCCAGGGGGCCCCAACAGGCCTGCTAAGGAGACAGCAGCCAGCGTCACGGTCCTCAGCAGACCCTGTGGGTGTGCGGAGGAGATTGGGCCTCGCCAGGGCTGATGTGGGGCAGAAGGCAGCACTGTGCGTGGTGGGGGTGGAGGGAAAACAGGGGCTGTATCCCAGCCAGGGGACACATTTGACTCAGTGCCTCATCCACGGCAGACGTGAATGGACATCAAAGCAGCCGATACAGCGGCCCCCAGGCCTCAGTTTCCCTGCAGGTCAGGATCTCAGGGAAGCAGCGCCTGAGATGGATTTGAGGCCCCTGAGGTTCACGAGGGAGCAACAGCTGTAAGAGGAAGGAGCGGGTGTGGGACTGGGCAGGGGACGGGACGCCGGCACAGGACTCAGAACTGACCATGTCTCAGCCCAGGGCACTCCAGAGCAGGAACTCCACCCCAGGCAGAAAGAGCCTGCCCCTGTTACTGTTGCCTAGCTTGGCATGTGCCTGAAGCCCCCTCCAGAAAAGCATCACTTGACCATAAGGATGAAGCTGACCCTGAAGGAAGAGCTGAGGGCAGCTGCCCAAACATGCACCTCCCAGCTGGCCAGGGTTCCTTCCTGGGAGAGAGAAGGGGCGATGCAGCCACGTCTGCCAAGTGCACCTTGTCTGTGAAACATGGGCAAGAACTTCCTATCAAAGCAGGTTTTAAGATTAGGTAAACAATACCTATCATACACCCGGCCCAGAAGAGGCCCTGGGGACAGACAGACATTGTTGGGCTGGGTCACAGACAGCGGAGTTTTCTGAAGACATTCATCCATCAGAAGTAGGGAGGGCCTAGACACTACTGTGGGAAACTAGAGCCAGTAAAAGGAAGTTCTTGCCAGTCAGTTAATGAGAAGGGCATCACGTTTAGATGACGACCTCTGTTTAGCTCTTGCATGTTTGCGTGCTAAGTTGCTTCAGTTGTGTCTGCCTCTTTGTGACCCTGCGGACTGTAGCCCGCCAGGCTCCTCTGACCATGGGATTTTCCAGGCAAGAATACTGGAGTGGGTTGCCATTTCCTTTTCCAGGGGATCCTCCCAACCCAGGGATTGAACCCTTGTCTCATGTCTCCTGCATTGACAGGCAGGTTCTTTACCACTTATGCCACCCGGGAAGCCCCTGTTTAGCTCTTACTGTTTTCTAAAACGCTGATGACTCACTTTTGTCTGAGCTCACACGGTGTAAGGACCCTCTGTGCCCCTCGGCCCCTGCCAGCCCTCCACCCAACTCGGGGAGGCTAGAGCCCCCCCGCCAGACACGCCATCGCAGCTGCCACTGCGATGCGCACTGCACTTGGCATTCCAAGTGTGTGGCCAGCGCCATGGGGCAGAGACTTCTGCCGCTGCCTTCCCTGCGGGGTCCCCAGGGCCTGCCAGGTGCCGGAGACTGACGGATATTTCTTGACTTGAACTGACCGTAACTGAAACTCGCAAACAGCTTCAGCGGTTCAGAACATTGCTGATTCTGAGACAGGGCAAGCGAGGACCTTCAGACCCAGAGACAGAGATCCCCACAGCAAAATAATTAACTAAGCATGAAAAAACAAGCAAACAAACAAACAAACAAAGTTCTCTTGTTAACCCTGTAAAGGCCGGCTCTCTCAAACCAATGGCAAGCATTGCACTTGGCCATGGAACGTGCGTGTTCTGCTGCCAGTCAGCCGTGAGGTTTCCTATGTTAGTTTTCCTATGTTCTCCCTGACGGTCCTAACAAGGAAAAGAAAAAGCAGTATCAATGCTAGGAACGAAGGATAAAGTTCTCACTACTTGCCTTCCTAGAAAGTCTAAATACTATCAACTATAACTAATACTAATGTTAGCAAGGTTTTTACTATTAATTTTGTATTGAGCCATTTTCCTGGTCTTTTTTATATGCTAATCCTAGATAGACGTGAGCCTCTGAGACAATTGCCTCAGCTGTACTATCTCCCCAAGGAACACAGCAAAAAACAAAACAAAACAAGTCACTGGTAAACACAGAAATAAAGACACAGTGACCAGAGGTCTTTGTCTCCCAGGGGGATGTGCTTTGTAAAGGTAGGGTGTGGAGAGTGGGACAATGGGCGGTTTTCGCGCTGTGAGGCCAGCGCACGTTGGCTGGTATGGCTGTTTGGGAATGAGAACCATGAGCCCTCAGTACCTGGGGCCCCGCAGCCATTTTGATCTTCAGTTGGTTGCATCCTCTAAGGTGAAAACAACAGATGCCGAAGGCCGCCTGTCAGGGTCTTGAGAATCTGTGATTTGGGTGTCCTCAGGGGTCCTGGAGCCAATCCCAAGCAGATACTGAGGGATGACTGTATATTTTACAGTCAAACCTTATAGGTTTCATTCCTACAGAAATATTAGCATGGGTCTGTTACTACACAGATATAAGAAGGATATCTTTGCAATCACACCTGGAAAAGCAGATATCCCAATGAACCTAAGCTTTGTATGCCTCTGCGCTGTGTGGACACAAAGTTATGGAACATTCTTAGAAGTGTATGCCATGCAGACAGCTCCTTTAAAAAGGGTGAAGCGTGCTATTCACTGCTGTGAATATTCTGTAGCTTTGTATCCACCCAGTGCTGAGGCATCCAGGTTTATTGACGTATTTGCTTTTCGAAATAGGAAAAGCCTAGTGGATTACAGTCCACGGGGTCACAAAGAGTCAGACACTACTGACCAAGCATGGATGCACGACATATATTTAATAAACAAGCGAGCGATTTTTCACAAGTGGAGAACACACGTGGAGTCAGCACTCTTACCAAGCAATATTCCCAGCAGCCCAAAAGTCCCTCCTGTTCCCTTCTAGTTGCTGCTTCCCAAGGGTAATCACTATCTAGACTTCTAAGAACACAGGTTCGTTTTGTCTGTTTCGGGACATGATATGAACAGAATCGAATAGGATGTGTTCTTTCGTACTGGCTTCTTTGTTCAGTAGTATGTGAGATTTTTGTTGCAAGCATTTGTAGGTGGTTTATTTTAGTGGTTGCGTAGTATTCCACTGTGTGAATAAACCACACGTTATTTATCCAAAACCAAAAAAGAGTGAAGCAGCTCTATGGCCTGGCCGGAGGGAGGGCCACAATATTTCTTAAATGTTAAAAAACAAAAACAGATTGCCCAATAATATATACTGGCATGATTTCATTTTTGTTTAGAATATGTATCATATACATAAACATACACGTGCATACACAGCTGTGTGCGTGTGTATATATGTCACGCCTATGTACATGTAAGAAATATACAAAGTCTGGAAGGCTACATAGCCACCCATTAATAGCTGTTATTCCTTGCAGGGGCTGCAACTTGTAACTTTTTATTTATACCGTTTTCTGTTGTTTCAATTACTCTGCTTGAAAATCAACTGTATTTCTTTTTTTTTTTTTAATTTACAGCCAAGAATAAATAAATAAATTACTCTGCAAGGAGAATGTGTCCTTTTTATTCTTCGGTGAATATTAGAAAGCTAAATTATTGATGCCATTTACTTTAGTGGCTGCTGTTGTTCTGGTTTATTATTTATTTGCTTATTTTTCTTATTTGCCTTTTTCTCCGACACGTGGTCTCTGAAGGAAAAGTTACTGGGAGGATCTTGGGGTGTCAGCTGTAAGTTACTTCAGGTAAGTCTCCAGTGGTGGGGGGTGGGGCAGAGAAAGGGCCCTCCATCTCTCTGCATACTTGTTCACTGTTCCAGGCACACTCAGCCATCCCTACCTGTCCTTGGGCCATTGCCTCTGGGGCCAATGAAAGTGAAGGCTTGGTCTCTCAGTCATGTCTGACTTTTTGTGACCCCATGGATGGTAGTCCACCAGGCTCCTCTGTCCGTGGAATTCTCCAGGCAAGAATACTGGAGTGGGTTGCCATTCTCTTCTCCAGGGGAGAGTTCCCACCCAGGGATCAAACCCAGGTCTTCCTACATTGCAGGCAGATTCTTTGCCATCTGAACCTGACTGCTAAAAGGCAGGCCACAGGTCCAGTCAGGTGAGGACCAGCTCAGGACTGCTCATGCCTCCCTGTGCTTTCAGTGGGACTATGGAGAGGGGGGCTCTAGGTACACGCCCTGGGATGGGGAGCACAGGAACATCATTTCCCCCAGCTCTCACAACTTTTTATAATGAAATAGGAAATAGTCAAAGAAAAAGCAGATTTGGTAAAATTTTGCTAAGCAAGATAGTGAATAAGGGTAGTTCCTAGTTCCTAGTTCAGTCTCTAGGTCATGTCCGACTCTTTGCGACCCCATGAATCACAGCACGCCATGCCTCCCTGTACATCACCAACTCCCGGAGTTCACCCAGACTCACGTCCATCGAGTCCGTGATGCCATCCAGCCATCTCATCCTCGGTCATCCCCTTCTCCTCCTGCCCTCAATCCTCCCAGCATCAGAGTCTTTTCCAATGAGGCAACTCTTCGCATGAGGTGGCCAAAGTACTGGAGTTTCAGCTTTAGCATCATTCCTTCCAAAGAAATCCCAGGGTTGATCTCCTTCAGAATGGACTAGTTGGATCTCCTTGCAGTCCAAGGGACTCTCAAGAGTCTTCTCCAACACCACAGTTGAAACGCATCAATTCTATGGTGCCCTTCTTCACAGTCCAACTCTCACATCCATACATGACCACAGGAAAAACCATAGCCTTGACTAGACGGACCTTAGTCGGCAAAGTAATGTCTCTGCTTTTGAATATACTATCTAGGTTGGTCATAACTTTTCTTCCAAGGAGTAAGCGTCTTTAAATTTCATGGCTGCAGTCACCATCTGGAGTGATTTTGGAGCCCCCCAAAATAAAGTCTGACACTGCTTCCACTGTTTCCCCATCGATTTCCCATGAAGTGATGGGACCGGATGCCATGATCTTCATTTTCTGAATGTTGAGCTTTAAGCCAACTTTTTCTCTCCTCTTCCACTTTCATTAAGAGGCTTTTTAGTTCCTCTTCACTTTCTGCCATAAGGGTGGTGTCATCTGCATATCTGAGGTTATTGATATTTCTCCCGGCAATCTTGATTCCAGCTTGTGTTTCTTCCAGTCCAGTGTTTCTCATGATATACTCTGCATAGAAGTTAAATAAGCAGGGTGACAATATACAGCCTTGACGTACTCCTTTTCCTATTTGGAACCAGTCTGTTGTTCCATGTCCAGTTCTAACTGTGGCTTCCTGACCTGCATACAGATTTCTCAAGAGGCAGGTCAAGTGGTCTGGTATTCCCATCTCTTTCAGAATTTTCCACAGTTTATTGTGATCCACACAGTCAAAGGCTTTGGCATAGTCAATAAAGCAGAAATAGATGTTTTTCTGGAACTCTCTTGTTTTTTCCATGATCAAGCAGACGTTGGCAATTTGATCTCTGGTTCCTCTGCCTTTTCTAAAACCAGCTTGAACATCAGGGAGTTCACGGTTCATGTATTGCTGAAGCCTGGTTTGGAGAATTTTGAGTATTACTTTACTAGCATGTGAGATGAGTGCAATTGTGCCATAGTTTGATCATTCTTTTGCATTGCCTTTCTTTAGAATTGGAATGAAAACTGACTTTTCCAGTCCTGCGGCCACTGCTGAGTTTTCCAAACTTGCTGGCATATTGAGTGCAGCCCTTTCACAGCATCGTCTTTCAGGATTTGAAACAGCTCCACTGGAATTCCATCACCTCCACTAGCTTTGTTCATAGTGATGCTTTCTAAGGCCCACTGACTTCACTTTCCAAGATGTCTGGCTCTAGATTAGTGATCACATCATCATGACTATCTGGGTCGTGAAGATCTTTTTTGTACAGTTCTTCCGTGTATTCTTGCCACATCTTCTTAATATCTTCTGCTCCTGTTAGGTCCATACCATTTCTGTCCTTTATCGAGCCCATCTTTGCATGAAATGTTCCCTTGGTATCTCTAATTTTCTTGAAGAGATCTCTAGTCTTTCCCATTCTGTTCTTTTCCTCTATTTCTTTGCATTGATCGCTGAAGAAGGCTTTCCTATCTCTTCTTGCTATTCTCTGGAACTCTGCATTCAGATGCTTATATCTTTCCTTTTCTCCTTTGCTTTTCGCCTCTCTTCTTTTCACAGCTATTTGTAAGGCCTCCCCAGACAGCCATTTTGCTTTTTTGCATTTCTTTTCCATGGGGATGGTCTTGATCCCTGTCTCCTGTACAATGTCACGAACCTCATTCCATAGTTCATCAGGCACTCTATCTATCAGATCTAGGCCCTTAAATCTATTTCTCACTTCCACTGTATAATCATAAGGGATTTGATTTAGGTCATACCTGAATGGTCTAGCGGTTTTCCCTACTTTCTTCAATTTAAGTCTGAATTTGGTAATAAGGAGTTCATGATCTGAGCCACAGTCAGCTCCTGGTCTCGTTTTTGTTGACTGTATAGAGCTTCTCCATCTTTGGCTGCAAAGAATATAATCAATCTGATTTCGGTGTTGACCATCTGGTGATGTCCATGTGTAGAGTCTTCTCTTGTGTTGTTGGAAGAAGGTGTTTGCTATGACCAGTGCATTTTCTTGGCAAAACTCTATTAGTCTTTGCCCTGCTTCATTCTACATTCCAAAGCCAAATTTGCCTGTTGTTCCAGGTGTTTCTTGACTTCCTACTTTTGAATTCCAGTCCCCTATAATGAAAAGGACATCTTTTTTGGATGTTAGTTCTAAAAGGTCTTGTAGGTCTTCATAAAACCGTTCAACTTCAGCTTCTTCAGCGTTACTGGTTGGGGCATAGACTTGTGATACTGAATGTGATACTGTGATATTGAATGGTTTGCCTTGGAAACGAACAGAGATCATTCTGTCGTTTTTGAGATTGCATCCAAGTACTGCATTTCAGACTCTTTTGCTGACCATGATGGCTACTCCATTCCTTCTGAGGGTTTCCTGCCCACAGTAGTAGATATAATGGTCATCTGAGTTAAATTCACCCATACCAGCCCATTTTAGTTGGCTGATTCCTAGAATGTTGACGTTCACTCTTGCCGTCTCTTGTTTGACCGCTTCCAATTTGCCTTGATTCATGGACCTGACATTCCAGGTTCCTATGCAATATTGCTCTTTATAGCATCGGACCTTGCTTCTATCACCAGTCACATCCACAACTGGGTATTGTTTTTGCTTTGGCTCCATCCTTTCATTGTTTCTGGAGTTATTTCTCCACTGATCTCCAGTAGCATATTGGGCACCTAATGACCTGGGGAGTTCCTCTTTCAGTATCCTATCATTTTGCCTTTTCATACTGTTCATGGGGTTCTCAAGGCGAGAATACTGAAGTGGCTTGCCATTCCCTTCTCCAGTGGATCACATTCTGTCAGGCCTCTCCACCATGACCCGCCCATCTTGGGTTGCCCCGTAGGCATGGCTTGGTTTCATTGAGTTAGATAAGGCTGTGGTCCCAGTGTGATTAGATTGACTAGTTTTCTGTGAGTATGGTTTCACTGTGTCTGCCCTCTGATGCCCTCTTGCAGCACCTACCATCTTACTTGGGTTTCTCTTAACTTGGGCGTGGGGTATCTCTTCACGGCTGCTCCAGCAAAGCACAGCTGCTGCTCCTTACCTTGGACGAGGGGTATCTCCTCACCGCCACCGTTCCTGACCTTCAAAGTGGGATAGCTCCTCCAGGCCCTCCTGTGCCTGCGCAGCCACCGCTCCTCAGGATGCTCCTCCCGGCCACTGGCCCTGGCCTCGGGCGTGGGTGGCTGCTCCCAGCTGCTGCCCTTGGCCTCAGCCTCGGGCTCGGGGAGGCTCCTCAGGGTCACTGCCCCTGGCCTCGGGCACGAGGTGGCTTCTCCCGGCTGCTGCCCGTGACCTCGGACACAGGATACCTCTCTCGGCCACCGCTCCTGACCTCGGACGTGGGGTGTTTCCTCCCGGCTGTCCCTGACCTTGGACGTGGGGTAGCTCCTCCCAGCCATCACTGACCTCAGACTCGGGGTATGTCTCCTCTAGGCTGCCGCCCCTGACCTCGGACGCAGGGTAGCTCCTCTCGCTGTTCCTGCGCCGTCGAAGCCTGGCACTCTAGGCCACTGCCCCGACCTCAGACCTGGGGTAGCTCCTCTCGCAGCCGCCTGCGGTTAGTGCGCCAGCTCTCGTATTTGTTATATAATCTCATAGTAATATATAATATAAATAATAAAATGCATTATATAGTATATTATATATTCGTTATATATTCAATATACATTCATTTAATTTCAAAAGTGTAGGCAGTTGAGGCAGCTCCACTTATTAAATAATGCATTTCTTTCTTCCAAATCAAAACACAACTTTATATTATATTAAATCACCATATACAGGACTCTAGTCTTATTTATTTACTGAATTGATTAGCACTTACTTAGTACTTCGGGTAGGCACTCTTCTAAGTACTTAAAAAATATTAACTTATCTGCTGTTTAAACCTCTTAAGCACTGCATTATTGGATTCTCTAATTAGAGTTTCACTTTTTTGTTTTCTTTTCCTCCTATGGCCTCCCAAAGTGATTTAAATACAGTCCAGTTTATAATCTCCTCTGATTATCTGTGATAAGGGAAGTATTTCCTCGCCACAATTTTCCTTTTTCAAGCTTTTCATGGCTGTTATCTGATAATGTATTCTTTTTTTTTTTTTTTTCCACCACTTTTGGAGGTTTAGCTCACAATTGAAACAGCTTATCACATAGTGTTGACATTTGTATTCGGCCATATAAGCAGCCCCCAGATCAGGTCAGAGAACATCTTCACGACTCCAGGCCCCTCCCAGCCGAGACCATCACTGTGCTGAGTCCCACCACCGTGGACTGGCCTGGTCTGATCCTGAACATCCTGTTGAGGCACAGAGGACGCAGTCTTCTGTGTCAGGCTTCCTTTATACAACACCGTGTCTGTGAGATTCATTTATATGTAGCTCTTTCTGTTTCCATTGTATGAAAGTTCTACCACTTAATCACCCATTCTTCTTTTGATGGACATTTGGGCTGTTTCCAGTGTGAGGCTGTTACAGACTTAGCTGCTTGGAACTTTCCAACACCTGTCTCTTGGTGAACATCCTCGTTTCAGCGAGGTAGGCATTTAGAAGAATCGCCGAGTCAGACGGTCTATGCATACACTTCACTTCAGTAGATTCAGCCTCCCTGCTCCCCAAGTTACGCTTCCACCAGCAACGTAGCCCATCTCGTCGCTCCCCAGTCTCAGCAGCAACTAACCTTAATTTCAGCCTTTCTAGCGAACGTGTAGTTTTTTCACTTCAAAACTGGCAATTCTCCAATGACGAATGATTCTATATATTGATTGGCCATTTTAATGTCCACATTTAAGAAGATCTTATTTGAGTCTTTTGCCTACTTTCAAGTTTCTTTTTAAATTGAAATGTTAAAGTTCTTTGAATATTTTGGAATGGAGTCTTTTGTAAGATACGTCCTTTAGTCGCTTAGTCTCGTCCAGCTCTTTTGTGGACTGCCAGGCTCCTCTGTTTATGGGATTCTCTCGGCAAGGATACTGGAGTGGGTTTCCATGCCCTCCTCCAGAGGATCTTCCCAAGCCAGGGCCTGAACCCTCATCTCTTACATCTCCTGCATTGGCAGGTGGGTTCTTGACCACCAGCACCACTTGGGAAGCAGTTACCTCTTTACCTTTCTAAGAAAGGTCACATTCTAAAATACTGGGGTTAGGATTTCAACACATAACAAATAGTTAATATTTGTCTACACATTTTTATCTTTGCCCCCAAACCTTGGAAATATTTTTATCTTTTCTTCCAAAACTTTGATCATTTTAGCTTTAACATTTATTAACCTTTGCAAATTAACTTTTGTGAATCATGTAAGATAGTGGTCAAGGCTAAGTTTTCTCAGCACATATACTAAAAAAGATCTTTGACTCCCCCAGTGAATTGCAATAAGGATTATGTCATAAATCAGGTGACAAATTGATCAAATTGTCTGTCCTTGTACAAATATCACACCATTGTAATCACTGCAACTTTATAGAAAGTCTTGATATTTTATAGTATAAAACATACTGTATTTTCCTTCCTCCTTCTTATTTATTGTCGCCTCAATTATCCTTGGTCCTTTGCAGTTCTATAAATATTTCATATTGATTTTTGCTTATCAATATGTCTTTTATGTTTGTCTTCATCTACGGAAATTTACATTTATCAATTTTCAAACAACTGAAAAAAAACCACTAGCATTTTGATTAAACTTCTGTGGATACTAAAAATCATTTTGGGGGAAAATTAACATAATAACAATATTAAGTCATTTAGTCTAGGAACACAATATCTCTCTCCATTCAAATTTATTTATTTTAGTACCGTTTTAGAGTTTCCTGCATTACATATTTTTGAAAAAGACTGTATATCTGTTTTTTTTTATTTTGCCATGCAATTAGGATTTCTTTTTTTTTTTTTTTGCTTCATTGAACCAAGCTCTTTATTTAGTACAATCCTGAATAGAAGTGGTTATATTGTATATCCTTGTCTTATTCTTGACCTCAGGGGAGATCATTCAAAATATTACCAATAAGCATAACATTAGCTATAGCTTTTTGTTTTGCTTTGTTTCCTTTGGGCTGTTTAATTCATTAAGAGTGTTTTCTTCAATTTTTTATTTGGTTATATTTTTATGATGAATAGATGTTTAATCTTATAAAATTTCTTTTCTGCATTATTGATATGATTATAGATTTTTCTCTTTTATTCTATTAATGTAAATTACACTGATTACTGATGGTTAAAGCAATTTTATTTTATATTTGATTGAATGCATGGGAAAAATTCCACTTGGTTGCATTATCCTTTAATATGATGTTGAATTCGTCTTGCTAACATTTGTTTAGGGTTTTTGTATGTTTGTTTGTGTGTGATATCATCTTGTAATTTTCTTTGCATTCAATGTCCTTGTCAGAGTTGGTGTCAAGGTTATATAGACCTCATCAAACGACTTCCTTTATGGGAAAATTTTTCATTGTTGATATACTCTCTAACAGATATAGAACTATTGATATTTTCTACTGTTTTGTGTGTCATTTTCTCTAAATTGAGGTTTTAAAGAACTTATCTGTTTGTTCTAAATTTTCAAACTTCATGTCAACAAGTTTTTACTCTACTTAATACTTTTTAACGTTTTATAATATTTTTTCTTTTTCATTCCTGATAGTGGTGAGTTATGTTTCTTTCTCTCTATCCTTTAATTTATGCCTTCCCGCAGGTTTATCAATTTCATCACTTTTTCAAAGTGCCAACATTTTAGTTTTGCTCATCTCTCTATTATATTCTTACTTGGTATTTTACTGATTTCTGCTCCTATTGTTACTTTCTTCTACTTTACGTAACTTGCTGTACTCTTTCTAACTTCTTGAACTGGAATCTTAGAGCATTGATTTTTAACTGATATGTATGTACTAGATAGATAAAGATACACATAGACACACACATATCTATATATGTATACACACACATATATTTACATACATGTGACTGTAATGTACAAATATGCTTGAATACACTTTCATTTCTTGGTTTCTCTTCTAATTTTTTCTTAGAGGCACAGATTATATACAGTATGCTTTTAAAATTTTCTATCCACTTGAAGATTTTCTCCTTTTTTTCTGCCATTGAGTTTAATATAATTGCCCAGTAGCTGGAGAATGAATATACAACCTAAAACTTCAGTCTTTTGGAATTTGTTGAAACTTGCTTTATGACCTAGGCTATTTCTATTTTGCTAAATAGGAACTAAAACTTGCAGTGTTCTATCTGTTTTTCAGCCTAAGTCATTAATTGTGTTTTCAGCCTTCTACATCCTTACTGGCCTTTTGTCTAATATTTAGTCAGTGAGAGATGTGTTAAAAGTTACTCAGATATCATCATGCTTTTTTTCCCTATCCTTTCCAGTTCTGATAACTTTTGGCTTATGTATTTTGAAGCTATTTTTAATAGGCAATTTTTCATTTAGGATTATTATTTCTTCCTGCTGTATTGACACTTTTATTTGCATTAACTATCTCTTTTTCACTCTCATAATATTTTTTACCATGAAGTCTAACTATCTGATATTAATATAGGTGCACAGGCTATATTGGGCTTCCCAGATGGTTCAGCAGTAAGAATTTTCCTGCCAATGCAGGAGACATAGGTTTGATCCCTGGGTTGGGAAGATCCCCTGGATAAAGAAATGGCAGTATTTTTGCCTGGAAAATTCCACGGACAGCCGAGCCTGGCAGGCTACAGTCCATGGGGTCGCAAAGACTCAGACAAAACTGAGCACGCGTGCACTACAGGCTATATCGGCTAGCATTTCCACAGTGTATCTTCTGTCTATTATTTCACGCTCGGCATTTCTGTCTTTTTATTTAAAATGCCTCTTGTTAACAGCGCTGAAAGAGAAGGGAATAACAGTTTTGCCTCCTAGACATAAGCTCCTTGCAGGGTGGGAAACTGAGCTTGCAAACAGAACCCTTTTAAGAATATCACAAGAGAAGCGATGTCCCAGGTAAAGACTGAACGTCCTTCAGTCAATGCAAAAAGTGAAGAGGCTGGGTGACAACTTATCCACCATGGAAAGGGATTTCCAAGGGCAGAGCGAATCATTCTTTGGAGTATCTGAGGGTCAGGGAATAGAGGAAGCCTGGGAAAATGCTGAAATGAGAACAGAAGACAGGAAGGGGCTGGTCCTTGGGGTCCACAAGGCTCCAGACAGAGTATTGGTGTTATTTTCAAGAGGGTGAGCCAAGCTGAGCTCTATAACTACTGTGTGTTGAATCCCTCTCTCCTGGGCAGCGTTGCCATCTGTGTTTGTCCTTCTCTTTGTTGGCACACTTTACGGGCTACGGTATTTCACTGGTGAAATGGAAGTCTTCTCACCCTTCTGAGACAGAAAGGCAGATCTCCACCCCTCACTCTCTGAGAGACAGAGGAGGTAGACCCCTTGCTCGCATGTCTCTCCTGACTCTGCAGGACTCAGAGACAGAGAGACCCCAGCCCACCCACCTTGAGCATCTCCCTGGACCCATGTGTGCAAAGAGCAAGTGAGTCGGAGCTGATGTGACGTTCCTCCAAGGATAACTTGGCACCACCAGCCAGGCTCTTTCCAGGGTTCGCTTGCTCCAGTTCTTCCTCTGACAAGATGATCCAGACTCTTGCCAACCTTGGAAGGAGGAAGCTCCATGTGGCTCCACCAACCAGAGATCCCGCAGCTGCCCTTGGTCCCCAAGAGCATCGCTTGGCAAAAATCTGTGGCAGCCTGGAATTGAGTGGAGGAATAGAAAGTCCTGTACAAGTTTCTAACTTCATGAATCTGTGTGTAATTTTTAGATTGAACTGACCCTCTTGTGACTTAAAACAGCTCATATAAATTACCTGAAAATAGGGATTTTCTATTCCCTATGATTTCATTACATAAAACCTGGCTAAGGCGATTATGAACTGGGTTGCAATTCATTCTTCTGTTGCCTTCCCTTTGAAACACCTGTGTCTGATATGGGTTTTGGACGTTGTCAGCCACTTTCACTGGCTTCCCAGGTGGTGCTAGTGGTAAAGAACCTGCCTGCCAAACCAGGAGACAGGAGACTCAGGTTCAGTCCTCGAGTCGGGAAGATCCCCTGGAGGAGAGCATGGCAACCCATGCCGGTGTGCTTGCCATGGACAGAGGAGCCTGGGGGGCTACAGTCCACAGGGTCACAAGAGTCAGACATGACTGAAGTGACTTAGCATGCACTCACAGCCACTTTCACACAATTTTCCTGATCTCCCACCCAGACTTGTGTCTTGGATGTCCTGCAGATGTGTTCCTTATGAAGAAATGCAAAGAGATGCCCTGCACAACTCATTTGGGCTGCACAGGTCCTTAGAGCTAGCTCCTTGTCTCCTTCAGAAGGCAGCATACCCCTCTGCTCCTGGCTCTGGTACCTGAGAAGCCAGTGTCCCCCTGGGGCGTGGTGGCCGGCAATCCACATCTCTAGTTCACCAGAAGGCACATAGCTCTCTGGAAACCACAGAAAAGGTGGTTTAGCTGGAACTTCCTGGCGCACATATTATGTGACCTTGAGATGATCACACATCTGATGGAGCATCCTTCCTGCCTCTTCCATGAAAGATCATCATTAACTGTCCTCTCTTCCTAAGACTCATGGATGGAGTTTGAATGTGGCCTCATCATTTTCAATAAGTAGCATCAGATCTGCAGCCCAGAAGTGTCCCAGGCAACACCTGGGCTACTGAAGTGCCCAGCTCAAGGATGAGCATGGATTTCCACTTCCACAAATCTTCTCCAGATATGGATGTCTACATGCAAATGAATGGACATTAAATAGATTAAAAACGTGGTTCTTCATTGCACTAGCTACAATTCAAGTGTTCAACAGTCACATGTGGAGAGGACTTGGGAAGGTGAGCCTAGACAGCACAGGTGGAGAACTTCCCATCAAGTGTGGAAAGTCTGTTCAGAGCATGGCCTTAGACGTGATTCATCTCTGTGTCCACATACCAGCATCACGTTTTGGCCCAGACAAAATGCCCAGCATGTGAGAAGTCCAAATGTCTGTCTGTCTCTGCTTCAGGCTGGAAAAAAAACAGAGGCTAAACCAGGTCTTTCTTGTGATTACAGCATCACAGTCAGCGGAAACCAGAGAGAAGAGCGTGTGTGATGTGGGATCCAGTCAAGAAAAAAAAGGAATTATAGTGAGTTGTTGTTCTTGTTCAGTCACTTGATTCTTTTGCTCCCCTAAGGACTGCAGCCTGCCAGGCTCCTCTGTCCATAGGATTCTCCAAGCAAGAATACTGGAGCGGGTTGCCAGGCCCTCCTCCAGGAGATCTTCCAGACCCAGGGATCAAACCTGCATCTCCTGCATTGCACGAGGATTCTTACCACTGGGCCACTGGACAAGGTCAAATGGGAACTCTTGGTAATAAGCCAGAACCAGCTTACACACTTTTTGAAGATTTTGATTAATGCCAAGCCACCTGACCAGCTCATCTGGGGAACCTAGGTGTGTTAAGGCCAAGTGCATCATCAAAGAAGGAGCTAGAAAGGATAGGATCCATCAGGCGGGATTTAAAACCCAGACACATGGATTATATGATTTTTACTAAAAATATATTAAAAGCAAAAATGTTTTATAAACTATTGTGGGAGTCTGTATTAGTTTGTTAGTGCTACTTCAGGAAATTAGCACAAACTGGACAGCTTACAGCACAGAAATTTATTCTGCCACAATCCCAGACTCAGGCAGTCTGTAGTCAAGGTGTCAGCAGAGTTGAAGTCCTTCTAGAGGCTCTGATGGAGCATCCTTCCTGCCTCTTCCAGCTTCTGGAGGCTTCAAATGTTCCTTGGCTTGTGGCCACATCCCTCTAATTCCTGCTTTTGTCTTCACTTGGCCTCTTCCTATTCTGTCTGTTATAAAGACGCTTCTCACTGGCTTTAGGTCCCCTAACATAGTAGAGAACAATCTCATCATGAGATCCTTAATTTAGTCACATCTGCAAAGATCTGTTTTTTAAATAAGGTCACATGCACAATGTCAGGGGTTTGGACATGGCCGTATACTTGGGGGGACCACCATTCAACCCGTGAATGCACTGTTAAAATATACTAAATATCTTTATACAAATTAAGTGATAGTAAGAATTTATAGAGGGTGTGTGTGTGTGTGTGAATTAATCTTAAAATAAGCTGATAATACAAATCTTAACCAAACAATGGCTTACTAATATTGATGAGCTCTGCTATTACAAAGACGGGTCTTCAATGTCTTCAATGATCAACTTCTTCCGGGGCATTTGACTCATCCAAGTACAGCAGAAACAGCCCCACGGCAGGATCACATCCTGTAAGCACTCCTTTCAAGACGCTGACCATCTTCTCCCAGTCAGAAGGTGCCGGTGACCTTCCAAATGCTCCAGCCGCGACTCCTGCAGCGCCTCGGTGCCGCCGACAGGGTGGTGGGGGCAGTGTCGCTCCATGGCCCATCTTGGCAGTGCAAACGCTGCTCGCTTCCCTCAGGGTTTGGGGGAAGCCCGCACCAGGTATCACTGGTTCAGAAGAATAACCACAGAGAGCACGGCCGTGGCTGCCTGGGGTGTCTCTGGAGGGGCACATCCCATCGTGAACGGGCCCTTAGTGAACAGGAACACTGGGAAACTGGATGAAGAGGGGCGTAGATGACAGGGAGCCCAGGTCCTTCTGAGCTGGTCCTGACGCCTGCCTAAGAGGAGGTCCCCTCCGGGGCTCCATCCATCCTCCTCCAGGAGCTCAGGACCCTCCGCCAGCTTTCACACCCAGAGTGATGAATGAGCAGGGACTCCCATCTGCCCGTGACAGTCAGAGAATATTCATTTCATTTCACTTCTGACCTTTTTGGTATTCTGCAAACCCACAAGGTCTGGCCTGCATAATAATATCTGAGGATCAGAAATGAGTGTTTAGAGTGTCAACCAACTTGTGTTGACTTGACCTTATGGTTTTACAGCCCATATTAATCTTAATTGCACTGTTAAAATATAGTAAATATCTTTATACAAATTAAGTGATAATAGGAATTTGCAGAGGTTTTTTTTATGAATTAATCTTAAAATAAGCTGATTATACAAATCTTTAACCAAGCAACAGCTAATCCAGAATACAAACATTACTTTGATAAGATACATTCAAACAAACATTTTTGTGGCAAATATTAGCAGAAACCAGGCAATAATTGGGAGATGGCATTCAGTGACTGACAGCTGTGAAAATAAAGGGGGGTGACCAGATGTTCCTGCTGCTAACAACCATGTTCTAGAACTGAGTCCACTCTGGATTCACCATCCTCTATTGGGTAAAATAGACTTGAGTGTTTGGGGAAAAGCGCATAAGGACGTTTTGTGAAATTCATGTCTTAGGGAGAACCTGAGGGGGGGAAAAGTCTGTGTTAAACTTTTACTACTAAGCTGTGTTTTCGTTTGACCGAAAATACAGTCATTCAGCAATTACTCAGTTCTTACTGACTGTCAGACACTGCTTCTGCTGAACAAGTGATAACATTTTAGCTTCACAAGTAACTTCCGAACTGAGCTAATTTACATCTTTGCTTTGGCCGACAGGAAGCTCAGTGCTGAATTTTTAATTTAGTCCAAAATGATATAGTATGCATTTCTTTATAGTTCCACACACAATACATTCTTTTTAAGATTTTTATTGGATGAGAGCCATTTTTAAAGCCTTTATTGACTTTGTTACAATATTACTTTTGTTTTATGTGTTGGCTTTTTGGCCACAAGGCATGTGGAATCTTACTTCCCCAACCAGGGATCAAACTCATACTCCCTGCATTGGAAGACGAAGTCTCAACTACTGGCTCACCAGAGAAGTCCCTCATACGCAATACTTAATGGTTTGTAATGCATGTGTAAAATGTTGTTATTGTTCAGTTGCTAAGTCATGTCCAACTCTTTGTGACCCCATGGACACCAGCAAGGCAGGCTTCCCTCTTCTTCACCATCTCCCAGAGATAGCTCAAACTCATGTCCATTGAGTCAGTCATGCCATCCAACAATCTCTCTGTCATCCCCTTCTCCTCCCGCCTTCAATCGTTCCCAGCATCGGGGTCTTTTCCAATGAGTCAGTTCTTCACATCAGGTGGCCAAAGTATTGGAGTTTCAGCTTCAGCATCAGTCCTTCCAATGAATATTCAGGGCTGATTTCCTTTAGGATTGACTGGTTTGATCTCCTTGCAGTCTAAGGGACTCTCAAGAGTCTTCTCCAACACCACAGTTCAAAAGCATCAATTCTTCGATGCTCAGCTTTCTTTATAGTCCAACTCTCATATCCATACACGGAAAAACCGTAGCTTTGTCTAGATGGACCTTTGTCAGCAAAGTAATGCCTCTGCTTTTTAATACTCTGTCTAGGTTGGTCACAGCTTTTCTTCCAAGAGCAAGCTTCTTTTAATTTCATGGATGTAGTCATCATCTGCAGTGATTTTGGAGCCCAAGAAAGTAAAGTCTGTTTTGGTGTCCATTGTTTCCCCGTTTATTTGCCATGAGGTGATGAGACTGGATGCCATGATCTTAGTTTTTTGAATATTGAGTTTTGAGTCAGCTTTTCACTCTCTTCTTTCGCTTTCATCCAGAGGCTTTTTAGTTCCTCTTAACTTTCTGCCATAAGGGTGGTATCATCTGCATATCTGAGGTTATTGCTATTTCTCCTGGCATTCTTGACTCCAGCTTGTACTTCCTCCAGCCCAGCGTTTCTCATGATGTACTCTGCATAGAAGTTAAGTCAGCAGGGTGACAACATACAGCTTTGACGTACCCCTTTCCCAACTGGAAACCAGTCTGTTGTTCCATGTCCGGTTCTGTTGCTTCCTGACCTGCATACTGATATCTCAGGAGGCAGGTCAGGTGGTCTGGTATGCCCATCTCATGAAGAATTTTCCACAGTTTTTTGTGATCCACACAGTCAAAGGTTTTGGCATAGTCAATAATGCAGAAGTAGATGTTTTTCTGAAACTCTCTTGCTTTTTTAATGATCCAGTGGATGTTGGCAATTGGATCCCTGGTTCCTCTGCCTTTTTAAATCCAGCTTGAACATTTAGAAGTTCTCTGTTCACGTACTGTTGAATACAGCTCCTGCTGTATACCTTCTCTATCCGATTTCCTCACCCCCATAAATTGCATCTCTCTCATATTTGTTAATCCTTTTCTTTTCCATTTTCTTTAAATAGTTATATCCTGTGTGTATATGTGTGTGTGTGTGTGTGTGTGTGTGTTTATACAATATACTCTTTGTCTCTGAGCCTCATAAAATCATATTATATTCTACTCATTCTTTTAGGATTTTTTTGACTTATCATAATTCTAAGATTTATTTAAGTAGATGCTTTTCTCCTTGTAGTTATCCATCTTAAGACAGCTGTCTAGTTTAAGACAAATTCTCTATGTATTTTCTTGTTGATGAATTTAGGGTGATTTCTGGTTTTGCTTGTATGAACAAGACTTCTATGAATACTCAGGTACATGCCTCCCAGTGCATATATGCAAAAATTTCTGCTGTATATCTAAGTATGAAATTGATTTATCAAATATTCAACTTCATAAAAGTATGCCAAATTTTTTCCAAAGGAGTTCACTTCAGTTCAGTTGTTCAGCCTTGTCCGACTTTTTGTGACCCCATGAACTGCAGCACACCAGGCCTCCCTGTCCATCATCAACTCCCGGAGTTTACCCAAACCCATATCCATCAAGTCGGTGATGCCATACAACCATCTCATCCTCTGTCGTCCCCTTCTCCTCCTGCCCTCAATCTTTCCCAGCATCAGGGTCTTTTCAAATGAGTCAGCTCTTCGCATCAGGTGGCCAAACTATTGGAGTTTCAGCCTCAACATCAGTCCTTCCAATGAACACCCAGGACTGATCTCCTTTAGAACTGACTGGCTGGATCTCCTTGCAGTCCAAGGGACTCTCAAGAGTCTTCTCCAACACCACAGTTCAAAAGCATCAATTCTTCGGCACTCATCTTTCTTTATAGCCCAACACTCACATCCATACATGTCCAAAGGAGTGGCTACAAATTATACTTGATTCAGCAACAAAGAAAAACTCCTCTTGATTCAGGGCCTGATCAATATTAAACTTTGTCAAACTCCCACGTTTTTGACCAACTGTGCCTGCCAAGTCGCTTCAGCAGCGCCCGATTCTTTGTGATTCTGTAGAATGTAGCCCACCAGGCTCTGTCAATGAGAGTCTCCAGGCAAGAATTCTGGAGTGGGTTGCTGTGACTTTCTCCAGGAGATCTTCCCAACCCAGGGATCAAACCTGCATCTCATAAGTCTCCTGCACTGGCAGGCAAGTTCTTTACCACTAGTGCCACCTGGGAAGCCCTTTGACCAACTGGTAGAAGGAAAAGAGTACGCATCTGCATTTTTCTGATTGCTAATGAAGTTGACTTTTATTTCCCATGTATTGTTGCCACGTGTGCTTCCTTAATGCTCACAGGATTATCAAGGTTTCCATGTTTTATGCATGTGGCTGTGTTTTCAAAAATTATATTTTCCTAGAAAGGCACCAATTTTATCTAATTTTTCTGTTTTTTTAAAAAATATTATTTGCATTATTTGTATGATTTCTGCAGTACTAGTTATGTCCCATTTTCATTTTTAATTTTTTAAAATTGCACTTCTCACTTTTTATTAATCTTTATTAATTCTGCTATTGTTTTTCTATGATTTTAAATATGTAGCTCATTAGTTTTGTCTTTCATTATTTTTAATATATGCATCAACTAATATATGCATCAAAGGATTTAAATATCTCTTGATGTATCTCGTAAGTTTTATATAAGTAGTATATTTGTTATATTTTGTTCTAAAAAACACTTTCTAATTTCCTTTTAAATTTTTCTTTGATCATGAACTGTTTTGAAGTGACTAAAAATATTCCAAATATAAAGAGTTTTCTAGGTGTTTATTTGTTTTCAGATTCTAGTGCAATTAAAATAGGTTTACAGAATACCATCTGATTAAAATTCCTTGAAAATTTCTGAGGCTAGAATTATGGTTGGACAAGAGGTCAGCTTTAGCAAATGCTCCACCTGCTTTGTGTTTTAATTATTTCTTTCCTCCTGCTTGCTTTGGGCTTAGTTTGTTCTTTTCAAAATTTTAAGGTAGAAAATTGAATTAATTATTTGAGACCTTTCTTATTCTCTAGTATAATTACTTACTGTTATATACGTTCCTCTAAGCACTGCTTTAGCTGCATCCCACAAGTTCTGATACAGTTACTTTCATTCAGTTCAAAGTATTTTCAAATTATCCTTGAGATTTCTTTGACTATGGAATTTGAGCAATGTGTTGTCTAATTTCCAAATATTTGAACATTTTCCAAATATTTTCCTGTTATTTATTTTCAGTATGATTCCACTGCGGTCAGAGAGCATATTTTGTATGATTTCAATTCTTTCACTTTTGATATCAATTGTTTTATGACCAAAATATGGTTTTCCTTGGACACTGTCTCATATGCCCTTGAAAAGAATGTCTATGCTGCTGCAGCCGGATGGACTGTGTTATAAATTTTAATTTGGGTCAAGTTGATTGGCAATGCTGGGCAAATCTTTTCTATCCTCACTGATTTACTACCTACTTATTCTATTGATTATTAAGAAAGGGAGTTAACCTCTCATTATTAATTTTAGATTTATCTATTTATCTTTCAATTCATATCAGCTTTGCTTCAAGTTAGGTATATGCACTTTTAGGGTTATTACGTCTCACTTGGGAACTGATCCTTTTATAATTAAATGATGTTCCTTTCTAATTTCCTGCAATGTCCCTTCTTCCAGAATCTATTCTGTGTGATAGCAATGAAGTGACTCCAGCTTTTTTTTTGATCTGTATTTGCCTGGTATATCTTTTTCCATCAGTTGATTTTTAACTTATCTACAGAATTATAGATAGATTTCTTGTAGATAATATATAGTTGAGAATAATCGAAACAACAAATCAGAGACCTCATTATCTTGTTAGTCATTTCAAGTTCAAGGCATTGATTTTCCTCTCGATTCTGCCTATTTAAAAAATTTAGATTCCTCAGATAGCTGCTTTATTCACTCTCTATAGAGTTTTTCCATTGTAATCAGTGTGAGGGATGGGTGGAGTGAGCTTTTTCCATCTTAGCTAAGTCGTGAAGTCTTTATGTAAATAGTTGTATATATACACACATGCGTGCCACGATTATGTACGTAGTCCCTGGTTTTAGCAGGGAGGATGAGGCAAAAGCTGAAGCGGGCAGGACAGCTGGGACACTGATGCAGTTAACAGACTAAGACTAGGAATGTCACAGTAGAAACTGAGCTGCCACGGGAAGTGAGACATGTTCTGAAAGTAAGTCAAATACAAATGCTCAAGAGTATCCACGGATGCTAAGAAGAGCAAGAAATCAAGGCTATTTTCTGGGATTTTGACCTGAGAAATTGGGTAGTGTTATCATTCACTGGAAAAGGGAAACTTTGAGGCCCAGAAAGCAGATTGAGGAAATCTAGACTATGTTTTGACAATACTAAGTCTAGAGAAGAGGAACAATATTAAGATGGGTAAGAGGAACAATGATCAGACGGCGGTTTGGTCAACCACAGTCAGCGAGGAGCATAAGGATGAGAAAGTAACAAAGTAGAAGAAAAACAGAGTTGGTTTTTCAGAGAACAAACAGAAAACGCTCCGAGGACAAATAAGTGATAACCACGTTGCCTGCGGCAGACTGGTCAAATTAGAAGGAAAATATTGCCACTGATTTGGGCGAGTTGATCATGACAGAGCCATTTCAGTGAGCTCATGGGAGGGCCCATGTCTGATGTGGCTAAGAAGGAGACGGGGCTAAGGAAGCGGGGCAGCGAGCAGTCATCTTTGGTACTGCGGTTTGGTGTGCAGGGACCCCTGTGTGTGTGTGTAATAAAAATGCACAATCAGAAATCACAAAAAAAACTGAAATTAGGAACTGCTTGATCCTCTGTTTCTTCTTTTCAGTGTACTCTCATTTCCATAGCTTGAGAGAAGATACTACACCTGCTAACTAAATCAACGGAACACTCGCGAATAAAGGGCTTAGAGACTTTGGGGCCACTTCTTTCCTTACTAAGTAATTCTTCTCATTGTAGACAGACTGAATCCAGCTCCCCAAGTCACAGAGTCATGATAGCCTACAGTGGGAATTTCTAAATGAAAAATCCCAGGATTCCAAGAAATGTCTTCTGTATTTCTGAGGCCCTAAAATAAATATAGAATCATTTCAAAATTAATTTTTAATTGGGAAAGTATTACATGCATGTGATTTAAAACATCAGGAAGCATAGAAATGTATAAAATAAAAACATAATCCACTCTCCATCTTGGGTCTCATTTTTCAGAAGCAACCATGGTCAACAGTTTATTCTGTACTTAGGAGTATATCCTTTATTCTGATACAAAGAAGGTGATATTGAACACACTGCTCTTTAGGCAGTTTTCACTTAATAAAATATCATAAAAGTTACTCCACGTTGTCACTGAAGAGCTATCTCATTTTTTCCAACTTTCACACATGTTCTATATCACCTTTTCATTTTAAAAGCTCCTTATCAATTTCAGGTTGCTTCTTGATTTTTTTTTCCTCTTTCTACAGACCATCCTGCAGTTAACTTACTATTACACATCTCTTGGTGTCTTGGCAAATATATCTATAGGATACATTCTTTACAATGGATATACACTTTAAAATTTGGATAGATATTGCCAAATTGCCTCCAAAACCCTATTTTCAGTTTGTATTCTCACCAATAGAGCATATGAGTATGGCCTTTCCCCACGTTCTTGCCTACACGTATGTGATGGATGACATCAGTAGCCTGGATCCTTTACCTTCCCTGGACCGTAGCTTTTGTCACGTGACTTTGCAGCCCCTCCCACCAGAAGACCAGAGGTGTTCTCCGCTGTTGACCGTGAGCTTGCCCGTGGACTTGCCCTGGCACAGTGGCGCACTTACTCTGGCCTTGGAGCAAGCCTTAACAGCTCTGGGCTCCTTTCTGGCACTGTTGCTCAGGTGAGACTCCTCCAGACGCCTGCCCATGTGCTGAAGAGCTGTGCTGGCAGCTGGCACACTGGAGGTCAGGAAGAGACTCCAAGTGCCCCCTACTCCTCCTGCTGGCCGCTGCCATTTCTGCCGGGAGGGTGACCCCTCCTGAAAGCAGAGTCTCAAGGCCCTGGCACTATTCTGCTCTCTCACAAGCATCTTGTTTAACAGCAGATTTCACCTCCTCTCCTTAAACTTCCACTTGAACAGATTGACCTTGCAACCCACCTTTCTCTGCCTTTCAGTCTGATATCAGGCAGAAAAACTCCTCTGGCCCCTGAAAGTGGAGACGGCCGTGAGGTCACCGGTCATAACTCAGTGTGTGGAAACAGGGGCCCAGCGGCTGACCCTTTGTTCTCCTTTCCCACCCCCTCCCTTCCTCCAGGCCCCATGGGGGAGGGGTTGCAGGGTCTGGGACCTCGAGGAGCCCGCCCCCCCCCCCTCCCGTTAGCATTCTTTCCTCTTGGCCGCAGCCTCCCTGGGACCTGCCGCTGGACAGGAGCACCCCAGTGGGGATGCCTGGTTCCCAGGGCAGGAACTGAGGAGGCTGGGGCAGGGCGAGAGAGACAGGGGAACAAAGGAGAAACAGGCACTCGCTCCCACGCCAGTCCTGACCGGGGTCAGGTCCAAAACCACCTTTCAGAACACTCTTCATTTAGCTCCTGTGTTTCTTGAAACCCTCTGATGCCCGCAAATATTACTGTTGTGGTTGTTATTATTATTATTTCGTCTTTCTCCACCGTCTCAGATGCACTGGGGCCAGCTTTTCGACTGGGAGGCAGACTTTCGACTTGTCAGAGCAAAAGTGTGTGAACCTCAGTGCAAAGCAGAGCAAAACCACCATCAGCCAGGAGACAGAGAAGATCCTGACATGATTTTCTGTATTTTAGTGACTCAAAAAGAGCAATAAGAAAACTCCCCCTACAGGCGTTCTGCGGTTAATGCAAAGTAAACAGATGAATGTCCTGCAAAATATTTGCTCATCTATCAAGCCCATCCAGAGTATTTTCATTTGACTTCTTCAAAACAAAACCTTTTCATCACGGCCTCCTGAAACTCCTATCCCAGGAGAGGAATACTGCACCTAGCACGCCCCTCCCCCCTTTCCAGTCCCCGAGGCCACAATGTCGAGTTCAACAGTAACGCTACAGGGGCTGTTTTTGCAAAGAGATGAAAATTATCCTGTACGTTTTCCCTCTTATTCTCATAAATTCACTGGGCCAAAGGAAGGACTTTTAACAGGGGGATGTTTGATTCCTCCCAAACTGAAGACGAGGAATGAAAGAACACGAATGCCATGTAAAAATCAGCGTCACCACAGCCCTCATTGACCTCGGGGACAAACACATAATAGATAAATAAACTGGAAGTGACCCATCGACTGGCTGCAACCCAGAACTAAACTTCTTGTCTTTTTTGCAAACCCACTCTGCCCTTGTCATCACCTGAAAATTCTTATACCAGCTTGTATTTTAGGACCGGCAAGCAAGGGTGGTTTAAATATTTGGTTCCAAATGAGAAGGAAAGCCTGCCAGAAAATCACTTCGAATTAAATAAAGTGGTGTTTTATGGGAATCCCTCGCAGCTGCTGCGCGGGGAGAAATACACCTCGCTGTACGTTTGTCCTGGGCACTTTAAATGAAACGGGCTGTCCCGGGGAGGCCCTGGAGAGGCAGGAAGTCCAGGCTGTGGTCACCCCAGGGGGTTAGGAGGAGGGTGCAGGGTAAGCTCCTGATCACAAAAGCGCATTGTTCCTTCTGGAGGGCTCGTTACTCGGCAGGTACATATATTATGAGTCCGAAAGTTGAAAAAGCTCTCGGTTTTTGTTAATGTGTTCCCAAACCGCTAATTATTTCCTGCTGTCTGGAGGTGCTAAATGCATAAACACATGGACTCCTCGGCTTAAAAAATTAGGGCTTCATTTTTCTCCTGGATGAATCGGTGTGAAGGATGATGCCGTATACTGAGATCCTACCCAGATGAGGACTAAATGCTGTGCTGGGGGCCTCGTGTGGGGTTGGGGGGGGCGGCAGCTCTGAGCACGGGCTGAGGACCAGCACATTTGCTTCCTTCTTGGAGAGAACAGGGGAGGAGCGTGGTGCCTTCAGCTCAGCTGTGGCTCTGAGCTCACAAAGGAGGGTCTAAGAGTGTGCCTTCTGCCGCCTGACAACACACCCTGATGAATAAAAATACGGGCCTCGGAGGTTTTGTGTGGACCCAGGACAGGTAAAAATATATTGTCCCTAAATAGATATTTTCATGTCCAGAGAGGCGCTTTGTAAGTTCCAAAGCTCAGTAGCAGTGAGTCCTCAATTACATTGATGTTTAAGTTATTCTACATTAAATGTCAACACTTCACAGTTAAATGTCAACACTTTGATTAATTCCAGGATATCCCTAAACGTCCTTCCCCCAACCCCACCCCAGGCCCACGCAGACAAGTGGGGATGAAGCTGAGCTGATATCACTGAAGGAAAACAAATCATCCACGGCCTCTCAGGCTGGTGCCAAGCCCTGGGTCCTGCTCAGACGTGGACCATGACTGCTGGTACCTGGACCACACTCGGCACAAGGAGGGGACCGCTCTGCAGTGGCATTCCGTGGGAGTCGTTGAGGGGGAGGGTCATGTGACCCCAGGACATGGGCCATCTCACAGCATCCGAGGTCCCGGGAGCCAGCGATCCTGTAAAGACTCATGCCCACCCAGCCAGAGCTGGAGAGAAGTTTGCAGGGGATTGGGGGGTTGAGGGGGAAGAGCCATAAGCCAGAGGTACTGTTTATTCTACGGCAGCGGAGATAACAGACCCGCTCTTCTCAGCCTCATGCTGGGCCTCACCTGTTCAAAGGCATCTTCTTCAGGAAGACCCATGCCTCGCCCTTCTGCCTCCCACAGGTAGCAGCGGACATCTCATCACCTCCCGGCCCATACCGGACAAAGTCCAGATCAGGATCCGAGGGTGTAGCTTCCCATCGTAAATCAACTATACTTCAATAAAAGATTTTTTTTAAAGATACAACATTGTGAATCAACTTTACTCCAATTAATACTTATTTTAAAAATAATGTAAATCAACTATACTTCAATAAAAGATTTTTTTTTAAAGATACAACATTGTGAATCAACTTTACTCCAATTAAAACTTAATTTAAAAATAATAAAGCCAGTGGGTATTATCATAAAATAAGAATTACCACTTTCAGAGGAAAGAACCTGCGGTGGACCCCACGTCACACCTTTCACATAGAATGAAAGTGACAGGCCCCTCTGTCCATGGGATCCTCCAGGCAAGAATACTGGAGCGGGTTGTAATCTCCTTCAGGGATCGAACTTGAGTCTCCTGCGTTGCTGACAGATTCTTTACCATCTCAGCCACCAGGGAAGCCCTTCACACAGAATGACTATTATCAAAAAAGTAAAAGAACCTGCATGCCAACACAGGAGACGTAAGAGACATGGATTCGATCCCTGGGTTAAGATCCCCTGGAGGAGGAAATGGCAACCCACTCCAGTATTCTTGCCTGAAAAATTTCATGGACAGAGGAGCCTGGCGGCCTGCAGTCCATGGGGTCGCAAAGAGTCGGACACGACTGAAGCGACTGAGCCCATGGCCCCATTTATCCCCTAAAGATAGATCCATGAACATTACCAAATTAAGATGAGCTACTAAAAATGTAGGCAGAAACAACTGAAGTCACACTCTGCGTTCAGAGACTTGAAGAAGAGGGAAATGTCGATACAAATCATGTTATGTGTTCATACTAGATCAGCTGAGCTCCAGCGGCCAGATTCTATACAGTCCATCTGGGTAAGGTTTACCTGGTTTTCTGCAAAGTATTCCCATTTCCTGGAGACCACAGTTGTGGCTATAGAATCATTTATTGGCCACTGTTCGGGGCATCTCTGATTCACACCATCGTTTGTGCTGTGCCATGAGAAGCACAGACAGGTGCCTTTCGAGTGTAAAGGCCCATTGAGTTCCACCCCATCAGGAAGTGGAGGGAACATCATTCTCCCAGAAATCCTTGCAGCATGTGTCGCTGTTCAGCCACTAGGCTCCAGAGGCCCTTGTGCATCTTCCCAGGAAATGAAACCGCTCATGTTTCAGTCACTGCCAACAGGATGAAAAGGCCCTCACGCGAGCTCCCGCAGCGCGAAAGCCAGGCTGCCTTGGTCTGTTTGCTGGTTGGTTCTGCGTTTATGTCGTCCTCATCTCCTGTCCCATCGATGCCCCCTGCCGTGCAGCCTGGTGGACACGCATCCTTCCTCGGATTGAGTTCCGGATTTTCCTATTTGAAGGCAACTCCATCACCCTCCTTCCTCCTCCTCCATCCTCCTCCTCCCAGCCCTGCCTTTTTTCTGAGCCAGTCACGGAGCGCAGTTACCTCTTCTGATCAAGTTTATAGCACCTGCATTTCTTTCCCCAGATGACACATATCCACTCCCTGTGGCCCGCCAGGCTCCTGTCTGCAGTTCATTTCTCCCTGCACCAAGGAATGTCTCCCTCAATAGAAGCCTCTGTCCAGCACACACCCAGGCTGACCTTCCACCAGTGCCCTCCTGAGCTCAGTCTTCACATCCGTCCACCAACAAGCCCAACACTGCCTCTCTGCATTCTATCTTTTCTGGTTTGAGGGATCTTCTCCAGACAGTGGTCTCCCTGGACCTCCAAGTATATCTTCCATCTCTGTTCTTTTCTCATGCTGTGCTTGCCTGAAACACTTTTCATCCTCACGTGCACCTCTCTGCATCTTTTTCTCTCTGCCAGTCCACATGGAATAGCATCTCTCCCAGGAAGGGCTCCACCTCTTGTTGTTGTTGTTCAGTTGCTAAGTCATGTCCCACTCTTTGCAACCCCATGGACTGCAGCATGCCAGGCTCCCCTGTCCTTCAAACTCTCTCCAGGAGTTTGCTCACACTCATGTCCATTGAGTCAGTCATGTCCATTGAGTCGGTGATGCCATCCAACCGTCTCATCCTCTGTTACCCCATTCGCCTCCTGCACTCAATCTTCCCCAGCATCAGGATCTTTTCCACATCTCACCTCCTCCAATACTTGCTGTGTGCACCTCTCTTTTGATGTCTATGCATAGGAGAGCAGTCAAAACTACATGGCAAGTAAGAGGCTTTATTTCCTCCACGAGACTATAAACATTTAGAAGGAAGGGATCGTGTAGCATCTCCCATCAATTTCTGCACAGGATTTAGCACAATGCTGTACCTTCTGCAAATTCTCAATAAACACAAGTTAATTGAGTATGAAAACCTGGTGTTGTTTGCTTCACAACATACCTGCTCCTGTTGTATTTGTCTCTCGCTAGTTGCACAGAGTCGGGCCTGACTGAAGCGACTTAGCTGCAGCCGCAGCAGATGATCTAGAAGGCTTCCCGTGGCTCAAATCAGGGGTAAAGAATCTGCCTGCCGGTGCAGGAGATGCAGAGGACGTAGGTTCAGTCCTTGGGTCAGGAAGATCCCCTGGAGGAGGAAATGGAAACCCACGCCAGTATTCTCGCCTGAAAAATCCTACGGACAGAGGAGCCTGGCGGGCTTCAATCCAGGGAGTTGCAAAGAGTCAAGCACAACTGAGCGACTGCAAATAGAGTCATGCACACAGACTGTCTAGAAACGATAAACAAAGCTGGGCTTCCAGCCCCCTCTGCCACTGTCGGGGTTTCCACAGTGAAATTAGCTTTGGGGCCCAATGTCAAGAAGGTATTCTTGGGTCCTGTGCTAGTCTGAGAAGGTAGCCCTACTTAAATGTGAGAATGCACTTCAGAGCGCTTTTTTTTTTTCTTCTAATGGCACTTTTTTCTCCAAATAGTAATGCCTGATTTTACCGTCCTGTGTCCCAGGACAAAGCCAGTAATCCGTTTCTGGCTTTCAAACAAGCCCTAGCACACGCTGATGAAAGAAGTGGCGTTTGTAGCTCTGCTCCAGGCAAGCATAGCCACCAAAGAGTCAGATATAGAAAAGCAGCGATAAAGTTCTGGGTGGAGGAGGCCAGAGGAAGTTCTAAGCATGGGAATGGAGCCTGGGAACCTGAGAGACATTCCAAGGCCGTCCCAGCTCTGGAGGGAGGTCAGGGAGCCCTGTGTCCACCCCTCTTCTGAACATGGAAGAGCGCCCGAGAAGAGCCAGGAAGGTCCCTGTGGCCCCTGGCAGCGGGCATCAATCAGGCTGCAGGCGGAGGATGGAGCACTCTTCTCGTCTCAAAAAGCAACAGCAGTGAAAAAAAATTAACAAGGCTAAAATTAAACAGTAGTTGAGGGGTTCTTTATATTCTGGACTGATTTTTAAAACTGTAAGACCTGTCTAAATGCATGAATGAAGAGTTCCAGGGCAATGCTACAAAACTGTAAAGATGGCATGTGCCAATCCAAGACTCCTGGTTTTAACGGGACACCTGAGACTTCTCACGATTAAGCATGAGCTTGTCCGCTAGTTTGAGTGTATGCGTGTGTGTGTGGCTTTTTGGGTTTTTTTTTGTTTGTTTGTTTTTGAGGCAGGTAGTGTTGTTATGATTCGGTTGCTAAGTTGTGTCCAACTCCTGGTGATCTCATGGACTGCAGCATTCCAGGCTTTCCTTGTTTTTCGCTATCTCCCAGAGTTTGCTCAAATTCATGCCCACTGAGTCGGTGATGCCATCCAACCATCTTATCCTCTGTCACCACCTTCTCTTCCTGCCTTCCGTCTTTCCCAGCATCAGTGTGTGTGTGTGTGTGTGTGTGTGTGTGTGCAGGGGTAATATACATGTATATTAGCCACGAGTATAGTAATATAATGTATTAGGTGAGCCCAGAAAATTCACATGTTGCAGAATACTTTCTCAGTGTAATTAAAGTATCCCCCATCAAATACATTTTTCTCTACTCATGGGCTAACAATTTGCTTAGTATATTTTTGGATAATTAGAATAGAGATACACAAAGCTTTCTCTCATATTTTTTCACTGTCCTTTATATTTTTGATAATATCTACCTCATCTCTTCCATATTTTTAATGTAAGTATAGTTGATTTACCAAATTGCGCTAGCTTCAGGTATGTGTGTGTGTGTGTGTGTGTGTGTGTGTGTACACATACAGGTTTTTCTTTTAAAGATTTGGCTGCAATTTATTTCAATTTTGTTGCTATCTTCCAGTGCCTTGATTTCTCTATTTTTCTAATTCCTTATTCTCTCCTTTTATCATTATTAATTATATCCTACTACTTTCTTCAGATAATTTCTTGAATTTTTAGTCCTAATTAATTAATTCTTAATTACTGGTTGTCTAGTACTAACTGAATAGAAGGTATAATTTGTCCTCTGACTGTAGTTTGGGCATATCTGGTAGCTTTTTGGCACTGGCATCCTTACTGAAGTCATGTTTTACCTAGTCCACAACTGTACTGACCAATGGAATGTTTTAGAGATATTCTTAAAAAAAAATTTTCCAGTTGGTACTTTTTATTTTGGGCAGAGAAACATAATGAAAGCTTTTCTGCTTTGAGCAATGATTAAGACCATTTTTGCAAGTGTTCCATGGCAAAGATTTCTCAGGCAAAGAGCTTGATGCATGTATTTATTGGTACATATCTTTATTAACTGTCAGGTTTCATTCTCTTTTTTTGCAGAACATGTGAATTTTCTGGGCTCACCTAATACATTACTACTAATGCTTGTAGTTTTGAGTTCAGTTTGACTGTGTATCTTTTTGCTCATGTTTACCTGCTATCTGCGGGACCCGGGAGGATTCAAAACTAAGACCACAAGTAAACTTGCCTGAGAATGTTTTCGTGTTCGCCCAGCTGTTGCTGTCTTCCAGTCTGGCAGTATTTCCTCTCGCCTTTTGAAAGCAGTTTTGCTCATGCTTCCTGATTTTGCTTCGTTATTGTCGTCAACTGCTGTTAGAAGCTCTAGGACTTGGCTTTGTCCCCCTGGATATGTGTGAGACATGTCACGCCTCTGATTTTAGTAGTGATGACTTTTACAACTGAAATAACTTGCTAAAACCTGCGTTTCTCAGTGTGATGAGGTCATCAGTGAAGCACCTCCAGCTCTGCAGTGTGGAGGGCTGCCCCGTGGCACTCTGCATCGCCCGTTCACCGCCCCTCATGTCAAGTGCGTGGAGAAACCCCGGGGCCTCTGTGTCCTGCCTTTGCAGTCACACCATCGTGCATGTATATTTACGTGGCTTTCTTTCAAGAACCACGGTATTTAAATTTGGATTATAAGCCTCGTAATAAGAGGCAGTTACGTTTGATTTTGTATTTTTAAAGACTCAGTTGTTCTTACTGAATAATGAATCTTTTTCATTGAATAAGATTACCTCTTCTGGTCATATTTTCAGTATTATTGACTCAGTAAATGTTTATTGAATCAATAATTAATTAATCTACCTCATGTGTTCATACATATTTAAGTGTTTCTCTCTTTTTGCATACATAAACAACTCTATGAGTGAGTGTAACATTTGGGGCCATTCTTTCTGGAAACACCAAATAAGTCCATCCATCGTCCACTGGCCTCTGATTAGATAGAGAGCCTCTAGGCCAGCCCGTGCTTTACTTGGGGGCAGTTTTTTCCTGTTGTCTC
This sequence comes from Ovis canadensis, assembly GCF_042477335.2. NCBI lineage: Eukaryota > Metazoa > Chordata > Mammalia > Artiodactyla > Bovidae > Ovis > Ovis canadensis. The sequence continues at coordinate 63,194,816 of NC_091266.1, read as the reverse complement.
TTTTGTAGGTGACCTTTTTTTAAGTGTTTAATATTTTTATAGGTGTTTAATATTTTTATCGTACTTCAAGTTTGTTAATGTGCGGGTGTCTCTGAGCCGATTGCTTTTTCCAGTTTCTCCCATTACACCCAAACGAGCATCTTTAAGCAACACCTTCAGTTTGCTCTCCTGGTCAGATATGCCAATTATTCATGATCTGCGTCTTTGCTGTCTTCCATATTCATACTTCATCTAAATCAACACCATCTCTTGGTCCTCTTTCTGCAATGGCATGACACTTCTTAGCATGGTTTTGCTTTATTAATTGGACTCTCTGCACTGCTGATTCTGTTCACTAATGCTTATATTAAGCTTCCCGTTTATAGTGTGATAGTGAAAGGTGCTCAGTCATGTCCAGCTCTTTGCAACCCCATGGACTATACAGCCCATGGAATTCTCCAGGCCTGAATGCTGGAGTGGGTAACCTCTCCCTTCTCCAGGGGATCTTCCCAACCCAGGGATCAAACCCAAGTCTCCCACATTACAGATGGATTCTTTACCAGCTGAGCCCATTTGTGCCATGATATTTAGCTTAAGTTTTCTTATTGGATTAAGTAGCTGCCGGTTACCTTCTCTTGTTTTATTATCTGATTTTCATCTTTGTTCATGAAAACCAATGTTTCATTAATATCCCCAAGAATATGAGGCTGTAAATATCTAAAATTTTCTTCAATTTATTGAACTACACTTTATGTCAAAGTGCGTCATTTCTTTATATTATATGCTTGTTTTCTTTATTATTGCAGAATCTTTATAGTGGTTTTGTGTTATTTTGGCCGTGTATTCTCCTTTGAGTAATAGAGTTTTCCTTGGTTTTGTTCTTGCCCGTATGCCATGTGCCAATGCTCCGTGCCACCTTTTCTGTTCACCTAGGCACTGTTTCAGTTCATCCCTTATGGACCATCAAGTCCAGGCCTTCAGCCCTGGTTCTGTCAGTCATGGGATTCAGTTACTAGACAGAGCTGAGGCAAGAGCAATGACTGTGGGCTACCCAGGTCAAAATCTTTGATCTTTAAGCTCTCGCTGTAAGTTCACTGACTACCCTGCACCTGGAGTCAGGTTTTCCAACTTGGGACTCACCTTACTGTAGGCAGAGGATGTTCCCTTGGTTGTGGTTATTACTCAGTTTGGGCGTAAATTCTGCCTTTTCGGTAAAAATGTTATAGTAGAGAAAAGTTTCTCTCCAGGTTATTTGGTTGCTGTTGTTATTATTTTTGTTGTAAAATTTCATAGATTTCCAACCATCTTCATTTAAGGATGCTTGCTGCTGCTAAGTCGCTTCAGTCGTGTCCGACTCTGTGTGACCCCATAGATGGCAGCCCACCAGGCTCCCCTGTCCCTGGGATTCTCCAGGCAAGAACACTGGAGTGGGTTGCCATTTCCTTCTCCAATGCATGAAAGTGGAAAGTGAAAGTGAAGTCGCTCAGTCGTGTCCTACTCTTCACGACCCCATGGACTGCAGCCCATCAGGCTCCTCCACCCATGGGATTTTCCAGGCAGGAGCACTGGAGTGGGTTACTGTTGCCTTCTCCTTAAGGATGCCTATCCCTGGTCAACTCACTTCTAGATTATTTTTCACCTCTCATAGAATTAACAAGATCAACAAAACCAAAACTCATCCGTAAATAGCTCTTTCATCCCAAATAGCATAGAACGTTTGTTAATGAGTCAGAAACAGATCAAGGAGAGAATTCTCCTTGATTTCCCTCGGTCTCCAGTATCATGAGCACCCATCCTTGGAAACGGGTGATGACCGGTAAGGATTTTAACAGCTCACTCCACTTTACTTCACACCACGCTGCTCAGCTTTTCCAAAAGGAGAGGTGTAAGTCAATTCCCGTGCGGCATGCACGTGAGGTCGCTTCAGTCATGTCTGACTCTCCGAGACGCTGTGGATTGTAGCCCTCCAGGCTCCTCTATTGCGGAATTTTCCAGGCAACAATACCGGAGTGGGTTGCCATGCCCTCTTCTAGGGAATCTTCCCAGCCCAGGGATCCAACCTAAGTCTCTTATGTCTCCTGCACTGGCAGGTGGGAAGCCCAAGTGGATTCCTAAGGCAGCCTTTAAATCTGATGCCAGTTGTGCTGTAGAAATGTATGGCATGGGATTTATGATTTTTTAAAAGTGCAGTAAACATTGTAAATGAAAACAAAAATGGGAGTCTTCCCTCCTGGACTCATGATCATTTTATTTCCTGCTATTTGCTGTAGGACCGCACCTGTCAAGATGACGCTGGTCTCCATCTCTAGGAGCGCACAAGCTGCCCAGTGGCCTACATGGGAGTCAAGCCCTGGTAACCATGCTGAGAGTGTGAGACGTGGTGCCCGACACAAGGGCCCCTGATGCCGTGTCTTGGGGATTTTATTTTATTATTCTATTTTTTTGTTTGGCTGTGCTGCTTCTTAGTTGCAGCATGTGTGATCTTTAGTAGAGGCATGAGGAATCTTGGAGTTTTGGCTTGTGAAGTCTTCAGTTGCAGGATGTGGGATCTTCTTCCCTGACCGGGGGTCAAACCCAGGCCCGCTGCACTGAGGACACAGAGTCTTAGCCTCTGGACCACCAGGGGAGTCCCCAGACTTGGGATTTGAGGCAGCAATAGTTCCTCAGAGTCATATTTCCCATGGGAAAAAAAGCTGGAATGTGTGCTGGGTCCACAGCCTAAGAACTAGTGATGAGCACAGAGCGTGGCACGTTCCGTGCGTTTCACAGGACATGACGCCCATACGGAAGGCTGGGGCGTGGCAGGCAGAAGGGAAATGCTGATGGTGGAAACCAGGCCAAAGCTTCAACCTTCTGTCCCTGAGGTCTGCCGCGGTGCTCATCTGAGCTCAGTGTTGGAATAACGTTATCAGGTTTGTGTGCGAGGCCTGGAAGAAGTATCAAGGATAATCAGAATTTTCGAGGACTCAGGATTGTGAAGGGAACTGAAGTGCCGAGAGTTTCCATCAGCCAGAGCACGTCTACGGGACCCATGTGTTGGCACGGGCTCAGGTGTGGGGTCCGGTGCCCCCCGTCTCCTCCCACCCAGGCCCCACTGAGGCCATCAGGTTTCCCCAGGTTCCCAGAGCTGCCACTCATCTCTCCCCAAGCGCCGCCTGTATCGCTTGGCCAGGTGAAGCCACCAGGAAGACTTCCATCCACTCTGTGGGAGGTCTCCTGTCCCTTCTATGCCAGGCTTACCTGGGAAGCTGATCCCTGCAACCTTGCAGGGCATTCTCTGGCCAGAGAGAGGGTTGCACCCTCCTGCCAGGCTGCAGGTGGCCTGTTACTGCCTTGAAGTGGTAAGAGTTGTCGGGCAATCTTGGTGTTTAATTGCTCACTCATGTCTGACTCTTTGCAATGCCAAGGACTGTAGCCCACCAGGCTCTTCTGTCCTTGGGATTTCCCAGGCAAGAATAGTGGAATGTGTAGCCATTTCCTCCTCCAGGAGATCTTCCTGACCCAGGGATCTTTCCAAATTAGACCCCACAGAATCAGACTCCCGTTCTCAGCACTGCGAGGCCAGTGTCCCCGCAGTCACTACGGGGCTATGTCTGGGACGAGGGGGGAGCAGGATTCTGGAGGCGTGTCTGGGAGTGAGGACTGGCTGGCAAGCCCCTCCCAGATGCCTCAGGTTCCCGCTGGGAAGGAACCCTGCCCATTGTTTCTACTTGCAGATTTATTATTTTCTGAAATTTCAGAAGAGATGGTGAATTGTGTAAAATGGAATAATAATAACTTTATAAACAATGGGAATTTTTAAAAGAGTGCCCAATTCCATGATGAATTTGCAGGACACAGACACAATGAAACCACGTTACCTGGACACACGGGTCTAAAGACAAGGGGCCAGGTGTGGCACGAAGTGGCAAAGGGACTGTGATGAATGTGGGCTCTCACTCTGGCATTTAGTTGTGAATTTGTACTGAGGGAATTGACAGGGGAAGATCTGCCAAGCACAGTTGCTTCGTTTTGAGTGAATAGGAAGTCCCAGAGGGGGTCATTTTTTTTTTTTTTTTCAAAAATAAGAAAAAGGATTTGGTAGCCGAAATTGTGGCTCTGCCTTAACACAGACTAAACCTCAGAGTCTCCGAGGGATGTGCACACTCTCCTAGATTCCCTCTGGTCCCGCCCAGAGTTAGCAGGAGCCGGAGAACACAGAGATGGACAGGACATCATCAGTAGGTGCCAGAAGAGCTGGATGTGCAGAGGAGGGCGAAAGGCATGACCTTGGCATTGCAGGAGTGGAGGCGAGCTGGAGGACCTCCATCACACTTTGAACCCTGCACAGCCCCTAACTTCAGAGGGGCCACTTTCACTGCTTAAGTCAGAACTGCCTCAGAGCCACGACCAAGCCCCCACACCCACGAGCAAACACAGATTCTGCTTCTGGGCCATCTGCTTCCCTGGTGGTGTAGTGGTCAAGAACCTGCCTGCCCGTGCAAGAGACATAGGAGACAGGGGTTGGATCCCTGGGTCGGGAAGATCCCCTGGAGGGGAAACAGCAATCCGCTCCAGTATTCTTGCCTGGAGAATCCTATGGACAGAGGAGCCTGGCAGGCCACTGTCCATGGGATTGCAAGAGTCAGACACGACTGAGCGCACACACATCCACGAGCAGGGATGTGCCTGGACGGAGCTCTCGGCTGAAAAGTGAACCCCCAAATTCGTGTCCACAGGGATGCACCCACGAGCGGGGATGTGCCTGGACGGAGCTCTAGGCTGAAAAGCGAACCCCCAAATTCGTGTCCACAGGGATGCACCCATGAGCGGGGATGCGCCTGGACGGAGCTCTAGGCTGAAAAGTGAACCCCCAAATTCATGTCCACAAGGAATCTTAGAAGGTGACTTTTCTAAAAATAGGGTCTTCGCAGATGTAAATAGTAACACTGAACTCATCCTAAGTTACATGAGTCTTAAATCCAACGTCAAGTGTTTACTAACAGACACCAGGGAAGACAGAGGCAGAGACTGGGGTGCTGAGTCTGCAAGCCGAGGGACAGCAAAGGTCTCTGACCTCCTCCTCCCACACGTCCCAACCCAGAAGGGCAGCATTTCCCTGTCTTGCCGGGTGGTAGTGATTCCCTGGACTCCACATTCCAAGATGACCCCACCACAGAGCTACAGTAAAACTCCGTGAGCTCCCCCAGCATGCTGGCCCTATGGATGGTAAGTTCAGGAATTTAGTAAATCTTTCCCTCTCCCCAGCAAGGCATGGCTTTCAGATCCATCACTTGCTGGGGACTCACAAATCTTTGCCAGTCGAGATTGAAAAACGACTTTGTTTTCCTAGCTGGTGTGCCTGGCCTTCCCTCGGAGCTCGAAAACCACTGCTCCAATAGGCGAGGAGCCTGAGAACAACAGGATTTATAGGTTATGAAAATACATCTGAAAATATGTGTTAAAATATTATCCCCATTCCACGGCGCGGGTGCTGGTGAGGTAGGCCCGGGGTTGTCTCCCGAGTCAGGCAGAGTTTAAGACGCTTTCATTCCTGAGGTTGCTTTGCTTTTGCGCCCTTCGTCTGTATTTGTCTGGGAACCGCAACCCAGCAGAAGGGAAGGTCATGGCAAAGATGAACCAGGGAAAGGGTGGGGTGAGGTAGAGAGAGGGAGGAGATTCCTCAAAGCCCAGAAATACCTAGAAACATAAAAAAGCTCATGGCAAAGAGGAACCAGAGAAAGTGACGACGAGGGAGACAGAGAGAGAGGAGACTCCTCAAAGCTCAGAAATATCTAGAACTACAAAATAGCTCATGGCAAAGATGAACCAGAGAAAGAATGATGATGAGGGAGACAGAGAGAAAGAGACAGTAGAGACCCTGGAACGCCCAGAAATTTATAAAATTCTAAAAAAGAGAGAGATTTCATTTGTTGGTGGCTCAGATGGTAAAGAATCTTTCTGCAGTGCAGGAGACCCAAGTTCCATCCCTGGGTCCGGACGATCCCCTGGAGAAGGGAATGGCAACTCACTCCAGTATTCTTGCCTGGAGAATCCCATGGACAGAGGAGCTGCGGGCTACAGTCCATGGGGTCGCAGAGAATCAGACACGACTGAGTGGCTGACACACACACGGAAAGCCACTGGGCTGTCGGTTCCGAATTTGATGAGCAGCGTCAGTAGGTTCCTGCCCTAGTTCTCTGCCTCTGCAAAGTTATCTTAGAGGAGGCCAGCCCTCGCATATCGAAACCTTGGCGACAGCAAACAGCATTTGGCATGTGACTTCATTTACTGTTTGTTCTTTCAATGATTCTTTGTGATGTTTACACCTAAAGACTGTGGAATAATGGAATTGTTCATGGTATCATTGATTGTCCTCACAATAAATGAGGTTACGTGAGTTTTCAGGAAATTGGCAATGGACTGACTTGGGCCATAAAGGTATTTTGATGTCGTTTTAAGACACTGAGCAGCAGTCCTGCCTTCTCTGAGTGAGGGATTTTAGTTCTCTAAAATATTACCAAGGCCTGGTGGCCTCGAGTTAGTGGAAATGCAGTGTCTTCCGGAGAGGATTTGGCGTTGGCAAAGTTCTCAGCCAGAGGGAGTTAAACTAGACAGAGTTGCCTGTCCCTTTCAGCAGCACACGACCCTGGAGGTCTCAGATGTAATCTGCAGCCTCCCTTCCAAGCTCTGCTTGCTGCCAGCAGTGCGCCCTCACTAGGAAGCACCATCAGCCAGTTGCTTTGATTCTCGGAATTTAGAAAGCTAAAACTAAAAATATCCTTCGTCTGCTCAATATCCAAAGGGGGGTTCTTTGTTTTCCCTCTTCTCTTATGTTCTGGGCTGTTGTCGTGGGAGTGAGTCAACGTGGAAAAGACGTTTCTGGTGTCTGTGGTGCTGTAGACTTCACCAGCCTGGGTGGGCGCGTGAGTGAGCTTCTGGTTAACAAGACCAGCCACCTGTGAGCAGCGAGGACCCGGCTCTGACCGCCTGGGAAGCGGACTTGGATCCGTGGGGCACCTGGGGGTGTGGCCCCGTCTGTCCCTACTGCCCGCTCCGTACCCACACCCCCTGCCCTTGCTGCCGTTCCCTTCCCATTGGGAAAGCTGGGTCTTCAGAGGCCAGGCTGGGAAAACTTCCTCCTGGGACAGTGAAGTCCTGGGAGCTTAGGCCGGACGGATGCTGGTGGATGCTGGCCCCGCCGGCTCATGGTCCTTCCGTGCTCTTCTTTGCCATCTCCTCCCCTTCTGGAAGCTTCTTCCATGTTAAGCAGGCCCTTGAGATGGTCCCCATTGGCTCTGCCTCCAGGCTCCCGCCCACGCTTCCTCTAGTGATGGGAGCCACTCTGAGGCCCTCTGGGCACCCCTGATTGGGGTCAGTGCCTGTGTCTTGCCCAAACCTGGCACTGGCGGTGCCAACTGCCCCAGCTACTGTCACATTAAATCTTGTGTCCCCCGCTTGCCCCTGGGGTTGCTTTTCGGTCCACCCTTCCCTCCTGTCTCCTCCCCAGGGTCCCTGTCGGCACAGAGCCACTCCTCCCCAGGAAGCCTAATTAATCAGTCCACCAACTAGTGGCAAAAAGCACAGCCCGCATTTCAGGTTTGGTTTTTGTGTTACCTTCTTCTGTGTCGACGACTGGGAAAATCGCAGGCTGTCTGATCTGGAGCCCCCAGACGACAGAAACCTTTCCAGAGGGCTCTGGGCAGCCTGACTCATGTTTCTGCGGGCTGCTTGGCTCCCACAGCCATTCATGTTCCCTTCAAAAGCACTGCCTCTCCATCCCCGGGATGAACTTTCTAGTCGGCTTTGATGGAGACGGTTCTGACCTATAGGCAATCACCTGCTTTGTTCCATAGAGCGTTTCTGAGGCAGGCGCCCACCCCAAGGTTAGTCAGCCACTTTGCTACAAACAAGGGTCTCGGTCTTGGGGGCGTCGTTGGGTGAGTGACCCAGACCCTGGTTCTGCTCAATCGTGTGTCATGAGGGCTAATGAGGAACCGCTGTGATCCGGCCAGGACTGCGGTCCCAGATAAGTCAGAGAATACTACAAAGAGGCCAGGATTAGGAAAGAAGCCAAAGGCTGACTCTATGGCTGGCTTTGGGGGAACTGTCCCTGTGTGTCCCACGGTAGCCCTCATCCCAGGGTACCGCTAACAAATGACAAGCCTGAATCGAGCAAGTCTAGGCAGTGCCTGCTGGCCTGAAGGGGATCCTATCTGCGCTGCGTGCAGCTTTGCTTAAAGGTGCCTGTGGACACACAGGTTCCAATGGCTCCAGGAAGTCCGGTGTGTGAGATGGAAATCTCAACACAGATCCCGACAAAGTGCCAGGGCTGCAGGGCAGTGGGCAGCCCCATTGCTACAACGAAAGCCAAGAGCAAGTAGCCAACTAGCTAGAGTTGGTTTCCAACAAAATGAAAACACAGCTTTTTTCCCCTAAACTGCTGGAGCTGGGTAAAGGTTATTTCTGGAATCCCACAGAAAGAATCAACTGTGTGTTAGACCTTCAGAAATCACCCAATAGGCATTGTAATACAGTCAGGTGTTGATGTTTCACTTCCAAAGTTTTCTGCTAAGGGATCAGCTTAGGAAGAATAAAAGAGCTTTTCTGAATAACTTTGCCCAGATGTTTCTCTCTGGGGCCCTACTGGGCTGGGTGAGTTGAATGTCAGAAGCCGATTTGGTGGTTGGATTCCATAGGGAGAGGAACCAAGTTATTGCAACTTTATATGCATTCAGATGAAAGTAGGTAATAATAATGGCTTACTGTAAAATGAAAACAACACTAATGATTGTATTCATTAGCAAAATGATATTTGCTGGACTAGCACTAGCAGTTATCGAATTGCATGCAATAATAGGAATGTGAAATTAATTTCATTGAAGGAATTGAAGAATGATTTATTTACAGTGAATATCCATTCTCTCTGAAACTTCACTGGCTCCATTAAAAAATATATAGCTGTATCCTTCTTAGAATGTGCAACTCAAAACTAAAAGTTCAAAATCTCGTTATTTTATGTTTGTGTTAAAGCATACTTTAACAAATCTCCACCACAGTGCCAATTCATGTGAGGACATTTTGCAAAAATATGGGACATGACAGTTTAGGTTCTGTGACGTTACTTTGCTTTGATTAGTTCAGTAGCAGAATGCAGTCATTTTTATGTTGCTGGGATGTAATTGACAGAAAGCGAGCAAGTCCTGAGGGGAGCACAATGGATTTTTGTATCACCATAAACTCGATCGAGATACAGAACATTCTAGAACTCCAAGAAAATTCCCACTCCTTTCAGCCAATATCTATACCCCAAGGAACCACTATTCTGACTTCAACAGCCAGATCCGTTTGCCTAAGTTTAGGCTTCATGGAATTATACTGTGTTTAGCATCTTGTTTCCAGCTCCTTCCCTCAACACAACATTTTTGAGATTCGGACATACACCATGTATCAGTAGTCCATTAATTTCTATTGTCTAATTTCAGTCTTTATATCTTTTGCATGAGATTGACTCTGACTAATTGCCAAGGAGAAATTGACAGTGAACTTGGTCCACCTCTAATAAGATCTGACCCACCTGGGGGCAGGGACCTGAGCTAAGTCTCTTGGCTCCTCTGATCTTGGATGCCCATCTATAAACGACCACCAAGGATACTGACCCAACAGCTTTGCAAGGTCCAGAGGCAGATGAACCATGAAGGGGCCCTGGGAGCAGCCAGAGACGCTCTGAGGACACAGCATCAGGCAGCGAGTCACCCTGGGCCCTCTGGTTTTCAGGCTCCTCAATTACGTCCCGCACCTTATTCATCATATTTTTAAAAGCCAACTGTATGGCAGAAACCAATATAACATTGTAAAGCAATCATCCTCCAATTAAAAATAAATCAAAAAATAGAAGAAAAATTTAAAATAAAATTAATTCTCAAAGTTTAAAAAAAAATAAACAACAGTTCTGAGCTCTGGTTGCAAAATTTAACTTTCATTTCTTGCTACAAGCACACAATTTTCAGCCTCCTAGTTTTGACATGCCGCACATACACACAAAGAGACCCCCCCCCCCGCCCCTTTCATTGATGTAGTTCTCCATCTCCTCAAAGAGCTTATTATTTTACAGAAGTTCTCTTGGGGGCATGAGTTGCAGCAGCCCTCTCTTCTGTGTTTATTTATTAATTAGCTGGCTGAGTGGGAAATCGCACCCTTTTCTTATTCATTGTTTTTTAAGGATTTGAGCTGATTATCTAAATAAACAGTGCTCTTAAAATTCTCCCTCAAGTAGAATTGCTAATCCCACCTTATATTTTTGCTAAAATAGTATAAGATTCATTCCCCCTGAATAGTCTCTCTTGTTCATTTCACCTTTTCAAGGACTGGCCAAGTCTGGGCATGGATTAAATACCAAGTCCAATCTCATACCTTCAAGCGTCCCAGAGGAACATGCAAGAAATAAAGCCTGTTTGCTCCATGGTGAATAGGTGCTCACAGTTTTAAAGAATTGTCCTTCAAGTATTAGCTGCATTCCAAAGATGCTTTTAAGACAGAAAACAAAATTAAAAGTCTACCTGGTAAGTTAAAAATCTTGAAGGCAAAATGACTTGAACACGAGTTCCTCAAAGTTTTCTCCCAGAAAACTGGAAGACGTTACAGTGGTGAAGTATTACGTAAGTGTGTGCTCAGTTGCATCCGACTCTTTGTGACCCTGTGGACTGTAGCCCGCCAAGCTCCTCTGTCCATGGAATTTCCCAGGCAAGAATACTAGAGTGGGTTGTCATTTTCTTCTCAAGGGTATCTTCCTGACCCAGGGATCGAACCTGTGTCTCTTGCCTCTGCTGCATGGGCAGGTAGATTCTTTACCACTGAGTCATCTGGGAAGCCCAGTGACATGTTACATCTACCATCAAAATAAAGTAATGCCACTTACCACTAGCGCCACCTAGGAAGCCCTTTGGATATACAGCCTTCCCTATTTAGGCTTCCCGGGTGGCCCAGATGGTGAAGCATCTGCCTACAATGCAGGAGACCTGGGTTCGATCCCTGGGTTGGGAAGATCCCCTGGAGAAAGAAATGGCAACCGACTCCAGTACTCTTGCCTGGAAAATCCCATGGACAGAGGAGCCTGGTGGGCTATAGTTCGTGGGGTTGCAAAGAGTTGAATAAAACTGAGTGACTTCACTTTTCCCTATTTATAAAAATCAAAGGGAGGAGAAGAGCTACCATCCAAAATGAGACCATGTGTGTTTGCTACAGAAAAGCAGTGCAGGTATGCCTTGCAAACATTGAACGATTTCTCTTGAAAGACATCCTTTGGCAAAGCTCTGAGTACAGACAGCAGCTAGGAGCCAACAGGTGCCTGGAACTGGATGAGAGGAGACACCGTCCCCAGACGGCGTGGGCAGACACCGAGGTGCATGGCCCCTGCAGAGCAGGACCTGACAGAGGAGGGAGCAGGCGTGGCCCCACCTCCGCTCACCTGCCCTGCGACTCAGCAGGTGGGGCAGAGCCCAGGTGAGATCCCATCTGCCAATGCTCTTTCCTGCCTCTGGGGGACCCTTCCTTAGGGTGGGTTCTGCCTGCTGTAGACATTATCACGCAAGTCACCAAGGAAGACAAGGAGTTTGGATGTCCCGGGACCTGTGAATAAATAAACCGTGCATTTATATTTATTAATTAGGATGAAAATCTGCTAAAATTACCTGATGACACTGGATATAGTCACCTATTAGGCAATGAAATGATGAGGAACTGTTGGGTTCTGACCGATACCAAAACATAACGCTCATTGCTCGGCTGTGCTCTACTCTTTGCGACCCCATGGACTGTAGCCCACCAGGTTCCTATGTCCATGGGATTCTCCAGGCAAGAATACTGGAGTGGTTATCTATTCCTTTCTCCAGAGGATCTTCCTAACCCAGGGATCAAACCCAGGTCCACTGCTTTGCTGGCAGATTCTTTATTGCTGAGCCATCCGGGAAGCCAATAACCTGATGATCCTATAACAAGTCCACACAGAGAGCCTGAATCCTGAGGCCTGACCTCCTTAAGAACCAAAGTCATCGTCAAACCCAGCCAAGTTGAGGGTCAGAAGAGGTGGCCCAAGTGTCTCTATCAGATGCAGTGAGATCTTTCCCTTCTATACTCTGCACGGCCAAGTCCACAAGCCCGGAGGTTTCCTGGACAGAACACGAAGGCTCCCAGTGCCAGGATCTGCTGTCTCCCCATCCTCCTGGGTGTCCCAAGCACCATTCTAGAAGCCATCCCTGAGAACTGATTTCTGAGACTCCCCATCAACATGCTGCTTTCATCTGCTGCACAACAGGAAAATTCATCCAGTGAAATGAGAGCCACTGGCCTGATTCTCCCCCCGCAGTCCACCCCTAGCCCCATCCTTCCAAGACCCGACTACCTTGTTCTGCTCCTGTTGGCTGGATCTGCCAGTACATGTCTGCATTTCTAGGTTAGAGCTGGGAACCTGAGCAAACGTCCAGCTTCTGGAAGTTTGCCTTTGATAACGCGCCCAGCCTGGCCAGAAGAGGAGATTCTGGGGTAATCACTAGAAGCCTGTTTTCATGCACCACAAAATTCAAGTCCAGAGTTGGGCTTCCACGATCAGATGCCTGCCCCAGCAGCATCAAAGCTGTGAGCACGTAGTAACCTCCGGGTCAATACTGAAATGCCAAGGTAGTCTTGCCCCCAGACAGCTGCATTCACCAGGCATTTCCATCGAGCTGCAGGTACTGATTTTACCCTTTATTACAGCACATGGATAATAGAGGCATAAAAGCACAATCTTAGGCAGGAGCGGATCACACTGATGACTGAGAAACAGTTCCCATATCTCCTGAAATGCTGAATCTCTGAATGCAAAAGGAATAGGCTTGTGTAACCTTCTCTGCCCTCACAAAGTTACACAACACAGGGAAAAGACCATAAGATTTTAAAGGGAAACAAGTCAGGAGCTGTTACAAGAATTCCTGTACTGGGAGCTGTGACCCCAGACGCACCCACAGCCTCACCTGGGCCTCTGTTCCGAGGAGGCTTTCGGGGCGACCCTCTCCCCAGGCCCCGCGGGCAGCTGTCGCTTCCCCTTTGTTCCTACCGTCACTAACTTTGCTTAATGGCCCTGTTCTCTGGGACTTACATTTCTCCAGCAGAGAAACAGGCCTGGCTCTCCGAGGCTGGAGTTGGGGGAATTTGCTCTCTGGCCGAGACCCCAGGGTGCGGGGGGCAGGGGCACGCGTGCTGTGATGGGACCGCATGTTCTGTACATTTTTTTTCTAAATGGATGTTCAATATTTTAAGTGGCACAGCAGTGACTCTGGGGTACGCTTATCCAGTTCACTCCATCAGCTTCAATAAATGCCAAATTAAAAAGAGAGGAAAAACAGAGGAAGAAGGAAATAGCATTTGCCTGTGTGTGTGAGAGAGAGAGAGGAGGAGAGTTCAAACTTCTGAATGGAAAACAAAAGGCATCAACCGGTCAGGGCTAGAGGAAGCGCCTCTGAAGAGAAAGGCCAGGCACACTACGGCTAAATGCTGGCCTTTAACTGCCTCCAGCCACTGACGCCCCAGGAAGGGGCTTCTCCCCTCCTGCCCTTGGCTTTGCCTTTGTATTTTCTGTGCCTTTTTGGTGAGCAGAGTGACAACCCAGGGCTCACCATCCTACCCTGAAATCCTGCCGCTTTACGGGATGTGGGGAGAGGACTCTGCAGAGGCGGTGAAGCCGCCGATGTTGCGATGAGGGTTAATTCTGGATGACCTGGGTGGGCCCAGTGTAATCACAAGCGTCCTCACAAAGCAAAAGAGGCCAGAGGGTCAGGGCAAGAGATGTGAGGACTGAAACACAGGATGGAGTGAGGTGGAGCCACCCGCCAAGGAACGCAGGCAGCTTCTACAAGCTGAAAAAGGCAATGGGAAGGACTCTGCCTGGAAGCTTCCGGAAGGAATGTTGCCTGCCCACACTTGGGCTTCAGCCCCGTGAAACTGATCTCAAAATTCTGAACTTCAGAATGGTAGGACAGTATCTGTGTGCTGCTTTAAGCCTGTAGATGATATTAAAGACTATTCTAGAAGCCCAGGGAATGTCCCACCTTGGCTTGGAGAAAACAAACACTTACGCGTGAGTGAGAGACTGATTCGAGAGGAGACCCAGCAACAGAGGCACGATCCCAGTTACCAAAACCAAAGCCCACAGGTGGAGACACGGCTCAGGGTTTGCCTTGGGGGAGGGTAGGGGATGGGCTCAGCTCTGCTCTTTGAACACACAGGGTCCCCTCCCCCACCCATCCCCCCAGGAGCACCCCAGCTGCAGCAGGCGCACCCAGCCCGTCCTCTCTCCACCCTGCACAGGCTTAGAAGTCCCACCGCCCTCGGTGACAGGCAGGTCCAGATCCGAAGAAATATCCTGATGCCCGGGGCTGCCTGGATTCCATGGGCAATTCAGATCTTTCAAACACTTCTAAATGGAATCTCTGAGCAGGGTGGGCTTCCCCACAACCAAGGCCAAACCGACTCTTGTCTGCCCACGTTTTCAGAGGAAATCTGCACCCCCCTCCACCCGCTGTGAGGAGGGAAGAGAGGAAGGGTCAGCTCATGAAGTTCATCACACAGGGGACCCTCTCATGAATTTAAGACATGAGTCGGGATCAGCACACAGGACGGACCAGCCAGGCAGGCCGGCTCCGTCCACCAGGCCTCGCTTCCCACCTGAGAGCTGGAAGCAGACGGGGGAGAAGGATGAGAACAGGCTGTTGGTTGTTTCTGGGACCCAGCACACACACCGTTGCTCTGCTCAGTTAGGGCAGTTCTGAGACAACTCGAAGGGAAGCGAAGTGTTAATTGTTCAGTTGTGTCTGACTCTTCGCCATCCCATGAACTGTAGCCTGCCAGGCTCCTCTATCTATGGGATCCTCCAGGCAAGAATACTGGAGTGGGTTGCCATTCCCTTCTCCAGGGGATCTTCCAGACCCAGAGATTGACCTGGGTCTCCTGAATTGCAGGCAGATTCTTTACCCTCTGAGCCACCAGGGAGGCTCTCTAACAACCCTGCACGCTCTATTCCACCGTGTCTTCTTTTTCTCCCCACAAGCCTCTGGACCGTTTCTTGGTGTTAGCCTCCATAACGCCTGCTCTCCCCACAGCTCTTCTGATGGAGGCACCCGGGACTGCCTATTCCTCCACGGTCTGTCTGAAGCGCACCAACAGTGTGGGTTTTCCCCCCTACTCTGGGACCCAAGGAGGGTGGGGGCACGATGGCTTCATGCCTGGGCCCCTAGTCATGTTGCGGTCTAGCTGGGAAGCTCAGGTCCACGGAGCAGTGTCCAGTGACCAAGACGGGGGAAGACGCAGAGCGAGCGGGGGGCCCCTGAGGGGAGGGTGGGGGACAGAGTGGGTGCTGGCATTGAAAATCAAATGTGCCTGTTTGGTCTCCAATCTGTCCCAGCTCATCCTCAGAGCAAAACCATGACCTCAGCAAGCATGCAGCCTCCTGCCCTACATGGACCAAGAGTCAGGAGAGACGGTCACACCCCAGATGACCTTGGGCAGGAGAGCCAGAAGCAGCCACCTTCAGCTCCCTGGCTCAGATACCCACAGCACTCCGGGGCAGGAAGTCTGCACCCACCAGCCTCACCTTGGAGGCTTCGGCAGTGGGCCCCCCAGGAGAACAGAGCCAGGACCCAGCAGGCCAGCTGTTGCCTCTGGATCGGTCGCAGAGGCTCATTTGACAACATTATCAATTCCTCTCCTCCAGCGTGGGCGACGCTGAGAGCAAGTTTTGCAGGAGGCGAGGATCCACTGTGGGGCCCTCTCTGCACACCGGGCATAGGAGGGAGCATTTACCATTCACCCTTTGATGTTTTCCAAATGGCCTGCACAGCGGCTGTCAGCACGAGGAATTATTTTATTACATTTTCAGATGTAACCGGGAAAGCTCGTTTGGAGCCACCGTTTGGATGTTAAAACAGCATAGGCTGATTTTCCGTAACTGGGAACAAATTGATCCCAGCGATCACAGCAAGAGGAAGTGCCTTGGGCACAGGCCGGCCAGCCAGGGAGGGTGGTGTCATGGCTGGGCCCCAGGGGATGGGCAGGAGCAGCCCTTCCCGCCACCTGCGTGCAGGAGAACGCCCTCCCCCTCACCATCCCGGCCTCTCCCCTTTAAGGACGAGGGTCCAGGTGGGGCACAACTTGGCTGCAGAGGCAGGAAGAGGGGACGTGCAGAGAAAGGCAGGACGGCAGCTCCTCCATCTTGCTGTGTGGAGCCAGGGCCTGGGTTTCTATAGCAACGGCCAAATATTTGGGTTGAAAGGCAGCCCCGTTTAGCCCTCCGAGAGTAAGTCACATAAGTCATGGTTCACCTTCTCGGCTGATCACTGAAAGAAAGCCCTCAACCCTCCGCAAATACAGCTCTGAGCATTTAATGAGAAACATCCGAGCAGGAGAGCGGAGGACACGCTTCAGCATGTGTGTGCAGGCACGTGTGTGGGTTTGTGTGCAAGGGCCACGTGTGCAAATGCGCCGAGGCATATGTGACTACGTGTGCTTGTGAGTACGCACCCGTGTACGCAGCCTCTGTGTCTGTGGGAACTTGGCCACGTGTCTGTGCGCTTGCATGTGTGCGTTCCTGGGTCGGCACACAAACTCAGCACCCTGAGCAGGGGAAAAACAGGTGATGCCACCGCGTCAGAGCGTGGTTTACGCGGGAGGGCGAGAAGCAGAGCCCCTGAGCTGTGCCTCCTGCACAGAAGATGCACAGAAGGGGCCAGAAGCCAGGAGTCTGCTCGGAGTGAAGCTCCACGCAGGACAGGACAGGCATGGAAGCTACGCCCGCGCCCAACCAAACCCAGAGGAGGAACTGGGGGACGGTTAACAAACTCCACAGCCCCGAGGACATTGTCTTACCCAACAGCTCAGCACAGAAGGGAGTTTAATCCTCGCCTCCTTGAAACAGGAGAGCAGGAAACTCGCCAGCAAGGTCCTGAAGGGAAGAGGAAGGAATGCATAAACCGTAATTACCAGAAAGAGGACATGCATATGCATCCTGCTAAACTCGCAGTCGACTAGAAGAATCAAAAGAGTCGCCTAGGGTAATGAAGTCTACATTTGAGGTGTGAATTGAGCTGCCAAAAATCAAATGGAAGATTAGAGCGGGCAATTTAGTCGTCTGAGAGCTTACGTTTTCAAGGAAAGCTTTCTGAGCAGGAATGACCACTGAGAGTCAAAGTCAAGGGGAGACACACGAAAGTGTGGCTTTGGGGTTTTGCTCCTTCTCGGAAGGAAGGAGGGTCACCGCTGCAGAGCAGGGGTCTCCTCACCGGAGGACAACTTTCCATACTGAATCCACCTCATGGACCGCCTTTGCCAACAGAAAATGTCTCAGTGAGACTCATCTCGATTCCTGGCTTGTCACGATGGCCTGAAAGCTAGACATAAATTATCAAAATACCCTTTGAACTCTGGTCCATTAGAAGCTTCAAAGAGAATCTGGAATGTCATGGAAGAGCGGGAAATTACCTAAGACCAGGGCGGGTGGAGCGCAGGCTGGATCCTCGCCCCGCTAGACTCACACGCTTAATCATGAAATCGTGCACTTAGAGAGAGGGGCAGGCGCATCTCGCCCAAAGAGACGAAGGGCTGTTCTGTGAACACGAGTTCGAGATGCAGACCTGCGCCTCCCACCAGGCCCTCGGGGGACCGAGTGCTCGGCTCTAAATAGATGGAGGGCGTTTTCTCCTTCGGATCTGACCCTGCTTCCTGCCGTCTGTGCAACCTGCATCTGTGTGCCTGGATGGACCGGGAGCCACGCGGAAGTGGGTCCGCCTCACCGGCAGCTCCGGCAAATTTGCATGAAGTTGATTGTTGATTGATGGCCTGTCTCCCGGCAGAGCGCTTCTCCACTTGGCGACCTCTTTCCTTCTCTCGGACAGACGGAGGTGCCTGTGCAGAGAGCAGCGGGATGGGAAAAGCCCAGGGAAATTGGCTCCTGTTCCTCCAATTTCCTGCAGGGGCTGGCAGGCGCAGTGGTTTTGGGCGACCCTCCAGGCAGCGCAGCCTCTCTGGGAAGGTGTTGGTGACCTCGAGGTGAGTCTGGGGAGCTGTGGATGAGGTGAGAGGCTCGGAAGCAGGAAGCAGAGTTGGGCTGGCAGCTTCCCCTAAGGAGAAGGAGCAGGGATGCAGAGGCCTGACTGTAAATGTACAGAAATCACAGATTACTCTGCGGAAGATTTTCGCCTCTGGTTTTTCCCCTCTGCACCACTGCTGATGGTGGGACAACTGGCTCGGGTTCTGCTGGGCTCTCTGTGGCCAGATGCACTGGACTAAAACGCAGAGCAGACTTCAGGCAGACCTAGGACTTGTGACCCAAGGGGCAGTGACTGAACCTGAGAAGCCAGAACCGTGGCCCAAGGCCCCTCTGGCCTCCCATTCCCCCTCACCCATTCTCAAGGCAACAAGCCAAGTTCTTGATCCACGTCAAACACTCTGGCTGATGTGGTGAAAACCTCCAAGATTCATGCAGATGTCTGTCTGCTGCTGCCGCTAAGTTGCTTCAGTTGTGTCCGACTTCAGGCTCCCCATCCCTGGGATTCTCCAGGCAAGAACACTGGAGTGGGTTGCCGTTTCCTTCTCCAATGTGTGAAAGTGAAAAGTGTGGTGAGTCCAATTCTTAATCTGATGGGGATGAAGGACGCAGTGCAGAGGCTGGAGACAAAAGTCTGTGAACACTCGGTGGATCACTGCCCACCAGCTACCATGGATCTCAGAGCAAAGGGGACCTGAACTGAATACTCCTACATTCAGACGCAAACCTTCATCGGCTTCGTCCTTGTTATTGTTATTACCGCCCTGTAAGCTGTCTTTTCTTGGGTTCCTGGAGTATTTGTTGTTGTTGAGTTGCTCAGTTGTGTCTGATTCTTTTAAACCTCAAGCCTAGCTCCCTGCCAGGCTCCTCTGTCTGTGGGATTTTCCAGACAAGAATACTGGAGCAGGTTGGCATTTTCCTTCTCCAGGGGATCTTCCCCATCCAGGGTTGACCCTGCGTCTCTTGAGTCTCCTGCATTGGCAGGTGGATTCTTTACCACCGAGCTACCAGGGAAGCCCTTCATGGAGTATAGTTTAGAATTAAAAAAAAAAATAAAAGATAATAATGACCAATAACCAGAAAGTTGTATGTATTGACTAGCTTCCAGCATTAGTGAATAAGGGAAAGTTAAGAATATTAAGCATTCTAGTTAACACTGTGAGCTACTACAATATTAGATAATGTAGCTCATATAATATACATGAGTATATGCCCCTCATGAATTAGAGCATGGTAAATTATGACAGCAAATTGCACGTTGCGGTAAGCTGGTACTAAGCTTAAGTGCACCATTCTATGATGACTTAGAGAGCCATTCAAGACTTAGAGCTGAAGATTAAAAACAGAAAGAAAACAAGACTTGGAGAGGCTCTGGTAGATAAAACCTTTCTAAAGAGCAATTAGGCAACAGCTAACAGGAACTCTGAAACAGTCTCATCTTTTGATGTAATAATTTGTTTAATCTCTAGGGATCTTGCCTGGGGAAATAATAAAAACTATGGACCAGGTTGCATAAAGATTTAACAGCATCATTTATAATAGTGAAAAGTTAGAAATAACTTGCAGTCAACAACCTGTGATGCCTACTAAATGAAAGACTATTTAGACACTAAAATCCACGCTTCCACAAGCATTCTTATTTTTTAATATAGTTGTGTTCACAACATAAGAGTGAGCACGAAGTGCACTTACTGCACGTGGAGTGTAATCCCAATGTTGTTACGTAAACAGACCACAAGGCTGTTTGTGTGCATGTGTGTGTGTGTGCTTTCTTTATCACAATTTGTGTCTCTCTCAAATCTCTCTGATAATCACATTTATGGAAAATAGTTCTCAAGTATTACTGCTTTTCATTTTTAGAATTTTTTTGCTTTAGGCATGAAATATTTCAAACAAAAGAAAACAGAAAGTAAAAATATTCATGTTCACATCTCCCAAGTTTAACATGGATCATCTTATTTAACCAGAAATATAAGGATGATTTAATTTAATCAAAACTGTAAATACTATTCACCTCACAAGTTACAGGAGAATATCTCTGTCTACCCGTCTCACTAGAAACAGACTAAAAGATTCAGCAAAATTCTACACTCACTCCAGATTCAAAAAGGCAAACTTTTAATAAATTAAGAACTAAATGCCAACTAGTCAGCCAAACTTTGACACCAAAATTAATACTCAAACCTGAGCAGTTACTCTGCAATCTTGTCTTGGCATTGACTTGATAGAAAATTCTTCTTTTGCAGTTAAAGTTCAACATCCTAAGAGAGGTTAAGTGGCTTGTCCAGTTTCTTTATCAATGTGGTCAGGCTCAGTCATGTCCAACTCTCTGAGGCCCAGTTGACTATAGCCCCCAGGCTCCTCTGTCCATGGGATTCTGCAGGAAAGAGTACTGGAGTGGGTTGCCATTTCCTACTCCAAGGAATCTTCCCAACGCAGGGATCGAGGCCTCTTCTCTTGCATGTTCTGCATTGGCAGGTGGACTCTTTACCGCTAGCGCCTCCTGTATAGCACAAACAGTAACCCCTCCTGCAGTGGCATGGATAATGCCCACATGATGGTGGGCAGGACGGAGGATTCTGCCTTGCTGCTGCTGGACCCTGGCACTGAGAGCACTGTCAGGTACAGAGAAGGTGCTCAGTTCAAACGTGTGACCCGAGAGTCTGTTTCTTCCGTCGAGGATGAGGCTGGTGACATGGATTTGTTCACTGTGCGCTGAGCGCCCCCTCTGTGCCAGACACTGTAACAAGTTTTGAGATGCTGTGGTTTTTCATAAACCATTTCCCGCTACTAAAAACATAACGAGTCATATCAAACTGTTCTAAAAATATCAATGCAATAGAGAGATAAAATGAAAAACAGAAAAAAAGGGCTAAAGTTACTGTCATTGGCAAATAATGATTATGTTCCCAAAAGAGTGAAGAAAAGCAACTGTTAATACCAATAGAAGCAATAAGAGAATTTAATTCAAGTCATGGGTGTTCATTGGAAGGACTGATGTTGAAGCTGAAACTCCTATACTTTGGCCACTTGATGCAAAGAGCTGACTCATTTGAAAAGACCCTGATGCTAGGAAAGATTGAGGGCAGGAGGAGAAGGGGACAACAGAGGATGAGATGGTTGGATGGCATCACTGACTCAATGGACATGAGTTTGAGCAAGCTCTGGGAGTTGGTGATGAACAGGGAGGCCTAGTGTGCTACGGTTCATGGGGTCACAAAGAGTCGGACACGACTGAGCGACTGAACTGAAATGAACTGAACTGAATAGAAACTGCCATATAAAAACAGTAGCTTCCCTATATGTGAAAAATTGTCAGATAGGAAATCAAATGAAAAGGAAAACATTATACTTCTCAATATCAGTAAGAAAATTAGCAACAAAAGAAACTAACTGGGAGATGTAAAAAATCTTCGATAAGTTTAAACACATATTTTGTGCTTTGCTAGAAAGATTCAATATTACAAGGTTATCAGTGCTCCCTGATTTAATCTATAAATACATTGCAACCCTGTTCAAGACATTAATGAGATTTTTGAGGGGAGGATAATGAATTATTAAAATGTGCATTTAAAAAGACCAAATACAGGAATAGTTTGAGAAATCCTAAAAAAAAAAAAAAAACCTCTGCATACCAACCTTCACAGATAGTAATATGTATTTGAAAACTGTGAAAAATTAAAGCAGCCAGGTACCAACTGAGAAATAGCTGGTAAAATTAGGAGATTTTAGAAAGTCCAAGTGTAAACAACCTACAGCTGGGATTTTAAATGTGGTAAAGGTGACATTTTAAATCCATAAGGAAAAGATCAAAGATCAGACATTGAGAATTCCTACCTCTTCTTTCTCACCAGAATTATTTCCAGATAAACCACAGAGTCGAATGTGATAACGAATGCATAAAACTATTAGAAGAAAAGAAATGGAGAGCATGTTCATGTTCCTGTTATTTTGAAGTGGGCAGGGATCCTGGGCAAAACACAAAATCCAGAAGCCAAAGAAGGCAAGTTCAATCTATTTAACCACATATTTAATAATATAAAATTTCAAACATTATATCACCAATCAAGTAAAAAATCTGGAGAGAAGATACTCAATTAGGAAATACTTTGTGATGTGAGTAGTGGAGTTCCATACAAATTATCAGAAAAAAAAAGGGGAGATAATTCACTAGAAAAATGAGCGTAGGCTACAA
The DNA here is from genome assembly GCF_042477335.2 of Ovis canadensis. NCBI lineage: Eukaryota > Metazoa > Chordata > Mammalia > Artiodactyla > Bovidae > Ovis > Ovis canadensis. The sequence continues at coordinate 63,172,590 of NC_091266.1, read as the reverse complement.
ATAGAGAGGTAAATAAATACACGTGGCCAGCTAAATCTGACAAGACTGGATTTATAATTAAAGAAATGCAAATGGAAGCAGTATTTAGAGAGCGGTTATTAACCTATCAAGGCCAGGGGCTGAGAACTAGGCTCTCTACAATGCCCTCACTGATAGGATTATGAGAATGGGATCGTAAAATAGGATTATTATTCTCAAATGAAATTAACCCATCAGTTCCACTTCAGGGAATTTATTCTACAGATAAAATTCACAAAGACATATAGACATGGATGTTCAGGCAGCAAAAATTTGAAAAAGCCTGAGAGCTGAATGCATTATGCTGAATATATCCACTCGCTTCCTTAGCACCTTTAAAATGGTGGAGAAGTAGGCTTAACTGGCCTGCAAGGACCCCCCAGTTCATGTCAGACGAGAATTCAAGTTTCTAGTGATACTATGGCTTGATCACACGCTTTTATTTCTCCAAAAAGAATCTGTGTATGTGTGTGTGTGTTTAAGAAAATAAAATTTCTGGGAGTTTACTTGAGAAGTAAAGTAATGAATAGTGAGTAAATGTACAGAGGAACTGGAGCTGCCAGACCTAAGGAGTCTTTCTTTCTTTTTTTTTTTTTTGATTCGGGTTGACTTTTAACCAGGCCTGTGTATTACTTTTATCATATAAAATAATAATGAGTCAATTCTCAAACTAGAAGACAGAACTTTAAAAAGATAGATTTATGAAAGCCTCGAAGAAAAGAATGATCTTGGGAATGCCGTGTCTTTAATTAAAAGCATGCTCATGTTCCCAACCCTTTAGCGTTTCCTGTGAGCCTCTGATTCTTATTTTCAACTGTCTTTCTTTATCTCTCTCTACCTTGAAGTGGACATTCTGCATGCTTCCTTCCGAGCACCCTGCAATAGATTATATTTCATTTCCTGATTCTCATGAGATAGAGACCCCAGCCACAGAGCGGAAAGCCGCCAGGCGAGGAGGCCTGGGCCAGGACAGTCAGTGTGGCTCTGGCCTCCAGCCTCTGTGCCTTTGCGGGCTTATCAGTGTTTCCAGATACACACTGTCTCTGGGAAATGTCTGATCTCACCTTACCATTTCTGCCCTTGGTTTATTCACATTAACCCACAATGGGTGCTGGCTTACCCTGGACTCAGACAAATATGTGCAGACAGACAGACAGAGACAGCTCTTGGATGAATTTACCCCAGAACACTCAAATCAAAACGCTAGAAAGAAGCTAAGTATATGCCAGCCTACATGTAAGTCTTGTGTTTTACACTTTACTATTGCTTTTGTTTTGAACTTTGTATTCTGATCATCGAGAAATTGAGCATGGATAGTTTTCATCAGCCTTGGCCACGGTGGAGAAGAGGTTGTCACCTATGAAGACCACTTGGTCCTGCTTGTTTCTGTTTGAAGTGCTTTTAAAAAGAACACCTGAAAGTCAATTTTCATTTTGATTCTTCTGCAAAGTGATTCTGCAGCTTCTTCCATAAACAGTCCGTCCCACTTTATCTTCAGGGCCTTTACGTGTGGTTAGGGACATACGAACAATTAAGAGCTCACAAGCCAAGAATCCTGTCATTGACAAACACTGGAGGTCAAATAAAAATCACTCTCCAAATAATAAAATGATGGATGAATTTGTGACTATTTATGATCACAGTTTCTTTCCCAACAAAACCAATAGAATCTTGGCACATCTTCTTTGTTAGAATACAGGTCACTATAGACACAAGCTTAGTTTGAAATATATGCAGAATAATTATTTTTAGCATCGTTACCAAAAGTATGGGATTTGGGTCTCCAGTGTCCTTCTTACCTATTCCAAAAGGACTTTGCAGTTGCCAAAAATTGCATTTCCTCTTCACTGAGCTATTGAGAAGCATCTCTAAAGCTGCTTTTTCGTGTTTCTCCTCTTCACAAACAGTGCAAGGATTTTATCGTCTTCCCCATTTAGTACCAAAAAAAAGGAACTAGAGTGGGAAAGATTGAGCACTCTAAATTTTAGCATAAATGTCAAGGTGAAAAGAAAGGCAAACCCTAAAAAAAACTCCCTGATAAAGCCTGCAAAGACTCTTGTTTTATTTCAATGACAACCTATACTTCCAACCCAAGTTTCAAACCATAAACGATTGATGCCATCTTAAATACGAAGTCGCTTAAACACATTGCCAGAGAATAAACCGTTCACAACATTTAATTTGGCCTCTAAACCTGAACAGCCGCCCTAAAGTTCCGGATTAAGCACGGTGCTGTGTTGCCTCTGCCAAGGACAGACACACGTAAAATCATTTTTAATTGATTCTTTGTCCCTTCTTTATTATTATTTCTGAGACTCCAGGAAGAGCAAGGAATCAGGTGATGCGCAGGAGAGAAGAAAGAAAAGCGGCTATGAAAGCACAGCTATGCCTTCACACACGTCTGAGTCTGCAGGTGTCCAGCTGGAAAGTGACGAATTCCTTTACATTTTTTAATATTTCTCAAAATCTAAATATTTGACATCCCACAGTAAAAAAGATCTGGGAGTTTGGCAGATTTGTGAGGTTTCCTCTAGATCTTTGAAGTGATGTCAACATCACTACAATTTGAAATCCAGGGATATCCTGGGGAGACCTGCAGTGAGACCATTTCTGAATGAAGTGCTTGAATTCATAGATACTCTCACTGACATTGAAAATTGAGCACAGTCTATTTTTTTTTCTTTTTACATTGTGACTGTGTATTCTTTTATTGTTTTTTCATATGTAAACAATTTGATAATATTTTTTACAGCAAGAATAATTATAAAAAGATAATTTAGTTTTTTTTTTACCATGATTATAATGCACTTTAAACATTATTGAACACATTTTTTTATCAGTTTTTACAAATTGTCATTAGCAATGTCATGTAATTTTGGGGGTTTTAAATACTAAATTTGGGAACATCTCAATCACTTTTTTTAAAAATCATCTATGAGCAGGGAGATTTAAAGCATTTCAAGTTTTCTTTTTTAAGATTAAAAAAATGTAATTATGGTAAAATACATACAACATAAAATTTACCATCTTAACCACTTTTAAGTTTGTGGTTTAGTACTAAACTTTGTATCCCTGAAACTACAATTTCCCTTCACTGCTCCCCTTAGCCATCATTCCTTCAATTTCTATGAATTTGACTACCCTATACTGCATTTTAGTATTTGTCTTTTAGTGACTGGCTTATTTCACTTAGCATAATGTCCTCAAGGTTCATTTTTGTTGTAGCACGTGTTGGAAACTTCTTCCTTTTTAAGGCTGGATTATATTCCATTGTATGTGTCAACCACATGTTGCTTACTCATTCCTGCACTGAGGGACAGTGTGTGTGTCCACCCTTTGGCTATTGTGAATAATGCTGCTATGAACACAGGTGTATAATCATCTCTTTGAAACCATGCTTTGAGTTCTTTTGAGTATGTACCTGGAAGTGGAATTGCTAGATATTAATAATAAATTAATTTTGCATTTTTTGAGGAAATGCCATACTGTTTTTCATCATTTTGCATGTCAATAGTACACAAAGTTTCCAAATTTTCCACATCCTTGACAAAAATACTTGTTTTTTTTTTTTTGTAATAACCATCCTATAGAGTGTGAGATGGTACCTCATTGTGATTTTGATTTGTATTTCCCTAATGATTATTAATGATTTTCCTGTGCTTATTGGCCATATGTATTATTTCTTTTTTTTTTTTTAAGCCACACAAAATTTATTTGGGAATTTGAAAGATCTGTGTTTGAACACCCCATAGGTATTATGCCAGAGCTGTACACACATCTCCAGTTGATAATAAAAATAGAAGACATTTAACCTAAGCACCTCCATCTATGGGTGTATTTAACAGCTCAGTAATGTAAAAATTTTTGCCTCTGAATGTTTCCTACCCTCTTTCTTTCTTTCTTTCTTTTTTTTTTTTAATTTTGGTATCTTTAATTCTTACATGCGTTCCCAAACATGAACCCCCCTCCCACCTCCCTCCCCATAACATCTCTCTGGGTCATCCGAGCACAGTCTATATTTGATTTTATACTTTATATTTTTTTTAATTAAAATACACACACAGGCACCTGTAGTAAATAAAGAGCAAAGCAAGTGAAAAAAAAATTATGATAGTAAAATAAACAAGGAAGTGAATAAATATTGCATTGGTGAAATTTCAAATGATAGAAAAAAATAAAAATTAAGAAAATTTCCCCCACTTTACTCCCATCGCCCAGAAGTAGCCACTTTGATACTTTCAGTGTCTTGGTTCTTCTGGATGTTACCACCACAACTTCCTATAATATAGTTAGACTCTTATTCCCAGATTTCCCTGTTACATGTAGTATCTACTGTTTTCACTTTATGTAAGATTATAAGTGGAACTTACCTTTGTTATTTCTACCTTCCCTTCCTTTTTACCTTCCACTGGCTCCTTTAGAGGAGACATTTATAACTTTAAGAATATATCTAAATCCTGAAAGCTTAACTTTAGATGCTATCTATTGAACTCTATTGTAGGAAAATCAGGAAATTAACATATACTCACTCTTTTCTATTTCTCTTTATCCTAACCTATGAATTTTGTTAAATAATTTTGTACACATTGCCAATATTTCAATAATTACACTCTGTCCTATAATGCTAATTGCCATTCATGATTTATCTATAAGTATATTTGCCAAATTTCAGTGTGTATAAAATGACTTAAGAAACACATTAAAAGATATTGAAACCAGTTTGCTGTCAGCCATGTTGAAGTGACCGAGACCAGACTAATCCGGCACCCATACCATGAGCTTGGATGAAACTATACGAGGCGATTGTTTGGAGGCATTGAACAAGCGGCCACGTCAGACCAGGATCTCAGAGAGAAGGGAAACTCAGAAAATGTTTGCCACAATTTTCCTGGTTTACTTCCAGGGGATAATTACCAACCATGATCCCAAGGAGTCTGGGGGACAGACATCAGAGTTCAGCCAGCTAACGTGTTCAAATCTTAGGACAGGGGATGACATCAGACAGAGAGAAGAGATACAAAGAGAGAAACCCAGAATCTGTGTAGGAAACCCCAGCAAGTCTGAGGCTGAGTTATGCATCTATAGCGCAAGATAGCCTAAAGCTCACTAGATGGCAGATGGGATAGGGCGGAACACAGCACAGAGACACAGGGGTCGAGCAGGAGCAGAGAGAACCTTTAGTGGAAACACGGGCGCTTTGGTCCCACCAGAGTGGAGAGACCTCATAGACTCCTCTCTGATGCCACAGGCAGACATCTGAGAAATCACAAAGACTTTTTGGAGGGAGTAAAACTAGCTCCTAGAGTAAAAGTTGTTCTAGATCACTTCAACAGGGTATAAAGTCAAACTCAGGAATTATCTGTAGGAAGACAGTATTTGCACCCTGAATTCTAACAAGTGAGACAGCTCAGCACACACTTTAGGCTCTCCACAACCCTGCACAAGCAAAGCATAGAAGCAAGCCCATGCAAGTCAGCGTGATCAGTCTGTAACTGAACTGCTCGCCAGAGCAAGAATCAATTCTCTTCAGGGATAAAAAATAGAATCTAGAGTTGCTATATAACAAATAATTTTCAATATCCAGTGTTTAATCAAAAATCAATAGATATATGAATAAGTAGAAAAATTTGAAACCAGCCAGTAAAAGCCAAACTTGAGATGGCCTAAATGTTCATTTTAGGGGACAAAGTCTTTAAAAGCACGTAGTATAAATATGCTCAAAGAATCAAATGAAAAGAAGTCAAATAATTAAAGAAAATATTGTCTTCGTAATTGAATAGACAATAACTCCAAGAAGATTAATGCAAATGATACAAAGGAGCCAAAAGAAAATTCTAGACCTGAAAAGTCAATACTAAAATTGAAAATTCACTGGCTGGACTTAACAGCAGGTTGAAGATAGCAGAGAAAAGAGCCAGTGAGTGTGTAGACAAACCAATGGGAGCTGTCCAATCTGAGGAATAGGAAGAGAAAACATATTAAAGAAAAATAATCAGACTCTTAGAGAGCTGTAGGACAGCAGGAGATATTCCTGGTATACTAGCAAAGGAAGAGAAAATTATTTGGATAAATAATATCCAGAAATGTGAGCAATTTTATGAAAAAAAAACCCTGATTCATAGATTTAAGAAGCGAACCTCAAGCATCAAAATATAGAGAAAGTTACTAAACAACATACCTGACACAAACACTAGACAAATAGTAGATAAATTATAGCTATATTGCTGAAAACAAAAACAAACAAACAAAAAGAACAGACTTTTACAAAAAGATTATACAGAGAAGAGCAAGGATAAGAAAAATTACTGATTTCCCATAGGAAATCATGGAGGCCAAAGACAATCAGATAAAATGACTTCAAGAACTGGAAAACACTGCTAACCTGGACTTTATCCACTAAAAATATATTTTAAAACTGTAAATAAAATGAAGATGTTTTTAGATAAGCAAAAGCTGAGTGATCTCACTATCAGCAATTTTTCGTGCAACTAATGCTGAAGGATCTTCTTTAGATCAAAGGAACCTTATGGGAAGTCAGATCCGTAGTGAAGAAGCAAGAAAACCGAAAATGATAAATAGATGAGTAAATAGTTAAACAATGTGCTTCAACATGCTTTCTTACTTCTTGAAATTTACTTAAAAGAAAGCTAAATATTTAAAGCCAAAATAAAAACATTGTGAGATGAGGTTTACAATATTTGTATAAACAAAAGACAGGACGCCAATGTCACACAGTATGAGGCTGGAATAGAGTTGCGTGTTTGTGTGGTTGTTGCATTTTTAGTTGCAAAGTACGAAGCTCGTAGCCGCTGGTGCCAAGTGTTGGGTGTCTGTGCCACGCTTTGCGCTGTGCTTGTCGCTCAGTCATATCCGACTCTTTGTGACCCCGTGGACTGTAGGCCACCAGGCTCCTCCGTCCACGGGATTCTCCAGGCAAGAACACTGGAGTGGGTGGCCATTTCCTTCTCCAATGCATGAAAGGGAAAAGTGAAAGTGAAGTCGCTCAGTCGTTTCCAACTCTTTGGGACCCCATTCTCCAGGCAAGAATACTGGAGTCAAGTGCCATTCCTTTCTCCAGGGGGAACGTCCCACCCAGAGACGGAACCCAGGTCTCCTGCATTGCTGGTGGATTCTTGACCAGCTGAGCTACCAAGGAAGCCTGTCAGGTGTCTCAGGGTAAGATAAAAGTATAAAGTGAGAAATGGGAAGTGTCAGATGTCAAGGATGGACTATGATGTGTGAAGAAGCGTAGTAAATAGACTCTAAACAGATGAATACATTCATATCTGTATATATTGTTAATAACACTAAAAATAAAGACGTATAGGTAAGAAGCCAATAAAAAAATAAAATAGAATAATAAAAACACTTGGCTTACACAAAAAGGTAGAAAAAAAGCCCAAGAAAAATAACAAAAAAAAGCAAGAAGATAAAATTCAAGTCACATCCATAATTAAAGGTAAATGCACTAAAAATCTTTCATTAAAAGGCAAAAGTTATAATAATGGATTAAAAAACAATAAACCAAAAGGATATATTTTAGATATCGATGTACACCACATCAGCTGAAAGTGAAAGGTATGGCATTCTGAAAGTAAGCATAGGAGGCTGGCATGGCTGTTAATCAAAGTGGATTCCAAGGCAAAGAGTATTATAAGGGATAATACATAATGGAAAAAAAAAAGTTCAATTTTTCACCTGAAAGATAAAACAATCCTAAATAGGTTGCAACTAATAACAAGACATCAAAATTTATCAATCAAAATGATAATTAAAGGGAGAAATAGACTTTCATGACCAGAGATTCCATGTCACTAAATCCCTACCATTTAAAGACAACCGTGCCATGAACTATCTTCACTTATAAGGGGTCACTTTATTCGTGTCTTTTCTTGTTTTTACAACCTTTACTTAAAATTTCCTTGTAGCTCCTTTTCCTGAAGTATTTCCTCAAGAAATGTCTGCAAATAAGACCATGGGACTTGCCGTGGAAGGTGGCTTAACTCTTGGACTCAGGCCACAAACTGCTTTGTAATGTACATTTCTGGACACAAAAGATACCATCTTATAATAGTTAAGTCACTTGAAGAACCTGTCAGTTCAGCAGGTTGAATGAGCTTAAAATCTAAGTATCTTAATTAGCAAAGTAGCTTTTGATGTATAATTTTTCTCTAACCATTCTTGGTCTTCATCTGAATATGTCTAAAGAAAAATGGGCAAGACATCCTCATGATAAATGGAGTGCCTTGAATTACTTTATGTGATGGAATGACCACATTTCTCAAAGCAGCTGCAGACAACCACCCTTCTCAGCAGGCTCCCCTCCACAGTCTTGCCCAGTGATTGGTCATGGGGCTGTTTTGTAAGGTTTTATTCTCTGAAATGTGAATGGTCATAGTAATTAAAATATGGCCTCTAGTTTTCCAGATTCACATTTAATTCTTTATCTTTCATTGTTTCTCAGGTCACTTTGAAGGGTAAACTGAGCCAGAGAATGTAGACAAGCTTATGTATTACTGTATCCTCTGCTATGAAAAGGTACAACACTGGTAACCCAGACATTTTCAAAGGCATATGGTTACCATCCTCATCCTCAAAGAGCTTCTACATGAAATATATGCATGTATACATATATACACATGCATACGTGTGTGTGTGTTTAGTGCCTCAGTCATGGCCAGCTCTTTGCGACCTCATGGACTCTAGCCAGCCAGGCTCCTCTGTCCATGGGACTCTCCAGACGAGAAAACTAAAGTGAGTAGCCATTCCCTTCTCCAGAGGATCTTCCCAACCCGGGGGCTGAACCCAGATCTCCTGCACTACAGGCACATTCTTTGCCTTCTGAGCCACCAACCCCGTATATACACAGACACACAGCTATGTATGTAATTTACTCCTGATGTGTATTGTATAATGTATCTGTATATAATGTGTGAGTACTCAGTTGCTCAATTGTCTCCAACGCTTTGCAACCCTGTGGGCTGTAGCCCACCAAGCTCCTGTGTCCATGGGACTTTCCAGGTGAAAATATTGAAGTGATTTGCCATTTCCTCCTCCAGAGGATCTTCCAAAACCAGGGATCAAACCCGCGTCTCCTGGATCTCCTGCATTGGTGGGTGGATTCTTTACCATTGTGCCACCTGGGAAGCATCTATATATAATATATGCATATAATTTATATATACTATATACCTAACTTACATATATTAATTTAAATAATATAAAGTAAATATATTATATTTAAATTCCCATCAAAGTTTCTGGGATATATTTGTAGATAGAACCATTTAAAGCACTTTTAAAACATTTCTTCAACATTTTTCCACCAACATTTACAATTTTGACCCTTTTGGTTTAGTTTGTTATTATTTTACTGTATCAATTTTATCATACTTTGTCATAATATCCCTTTGGCTCTCTGTTTAAAGGTGCAAAAAAATATAATAAAGGCTGACTTTCTCAGGAACTTAAAAGGCAAAACATTTTTTGAATCATGCTATGAGGAGACACAAGAAAGATTCTGATTAAATCCACTTTCAGCTGAAAATTTCTAAGCATTATATTAATGACCTTGAAGACTGTCCAGCAAAAATATCTTCTGGGTATGAATTTCTTCAAAGGTTGAAATATAGGTTAAAACTCTCCAGAGGCTCCTGTGATATCAAATAAAAAGCTTAATCAATTTGTAGAAGCAAAAAGGTGGACATGCTTTAGAGCACCAGAAATTGATACTCTGAAATCTACAATTATTAGAACTGAAAGTAACTAACTTGAAGTCTGATAAGATTTCTTTCTGCTAAGTGTTTCTTCTGCTTGGGCAGACATGAAAGGAAAAACAAATTTCAGTGGATTTGAAATCAACAGAACATTGTAAATGTGTCAGAATTTCCATGCTATAAAAATGTCATTTTATCTGGCAAAGGTTAAACCCCTTATCCTGATATACATTGTCACAGAGGCCCTTTCAATTGTCACCCCCTGTTAACCCTTGTGATGTGACTTTAAAGGTTGGGCTTCAGCAGAGTGGATCTGGTGTTGGTCCATGGCCTAGAAGTCTACATACCTAAGGCCAGGTAAAAGGCACTTGCTGGTGCAATTGTATGAAATTCAAGCAAACCTATTATTGTTAGAATTACTGGATATTTTCAGACAAAAGAAAAGGAAACTTTCCAAATTAAATAAATGCCTTTTTTTATTTATTATTATTATTTTTTACTTTACAATACTGTATTGGTTTTGCCATACATCAACATGAATCCACCACGGGAGTACATGAGTTCCGTCTCCCAAACCCCCCTCCCACCTCCCTCCTCATACCATCCCTCTGGGTTATCCCAGTGCACCAGCCCCAATACGTCTATGTATTTTCCATGTTTGTTACATAAGAGGGTGAATTTACCATGACCGATGCCTCCAGTGGCTATCAGGTAAGGAAAAAGGGCACTCACTGAGTTTTTCTCCTTGGGATTCAAGGACTAGGCTAAAAAGAATTCAGAAATCTGTTCTGATGAACAGGAGGGAAGAAATTAGATCAATGGACTCCTGATGATCCTGAAAGTTTAGGAAAGCCCTTGAGGATTATCCACACTGTCTTGTGATGACAAGCTAAGCTTTGTACCTCCCAGGTGAAGCTCCAGATTGAAACATTCGATTTGAACCGATTTCAAAGTCCTTAACTGAAGCCTGGTGGCAGTTTGCTTTCTTTTGTTTTCTCCAAAGGGCTGTGAGCATGTGCTGTCCAGAGAGGCTTGCTGCCATGTTCCTGATTGAAAGCGTCAGGCAGTGGAGCCGTGGAGCCAAAAGGAGACTCAGGGGCATCTCTGACGGGTGCTGGAGGCAAAGGGTAAACTTGGGGGAGATGTGGCCTGGCCTCTGAAGAGCTCACTTTCATTAAGCTATTGTGCTGGGGAAACAGAAACAGCCTCCCTAAAACCTTATGTGGTCAAGGCTGAGTCAGGCAACACCATCCTTAAGGAGAAGCTCAAGCATCCCCTTGCCTAGCAAGAAAGTGCTGTGACCAGCAAGAGGCCGCCTGGAACCAAAGAATCCTTTCGGTATCAATGTGGCCAAACCAGGAGCCACGTGAGCAGAAAGCATAGTTAGAAAAAGAAATACAAAGACGGATTTTTCCCCCTAAAACTAGCGCATAGATCCTTTTCAAATTATCAGCTATTGTTTGCTAAACATGAAAACATTTAGTATCTACCTAAGTAATTTGTTGTCTTGAATCACCATTTACACAACTATCATTTATATGAAATATACTATTTATACCCACTTGTTTTCAGGTTTTTAGTATTTTAGAAAACTTTATTATATATCAAATCATCCTAATTGCATTTATGTTCCAAGCCCGAATACCAAAAACACAATTTAAAAATATGAATAGTTAGATTTTGAAAAAAAAAAAAGTTCAAGTGGCTCTCTTGAAAATTGCCAATAGTACAGTCTAAATAGCAATGATGGGCAGAGTTTTTATTAACTTTTTTCTTGTTTAACAATTTAAGAAACTATTTTATGACTTACCTTCTAAGAAATCATAGTCTTGGTTTTTGGAAATTAAAGGTATAAGAAAAACCTGATTTAGCCAAGATCTATGTGTTACCAATACATATATATATATATATATATATATATATATTTTAACTCTTGTTTCATATACCAAGATGCAAAAAAGAAGTGTTATGGAAACATGATTCATTTTGTTCAGCTGAGGGTGTTTTCGAGAAAAAGACATCAGGTTTTACAGAGTTTCATTTGCTTCCCCTTTCAGAAGTGGAAATGCCATGTTGAGATGTTCTTGGCCCTCGTAGATATCCCGCATTCCTGATCCTTTCAATTCAGACAATGGGCAATTGGCCAATAGAATGCTTTCATCTTGAGATGCTGGTGTTTTTAGCGGCGGTTAGTTTTCATGCTCTAGATTCAGGAAGGAGCTTCCCAGGTGGTGCAGTGGTAAAGAATCCGCCTTCCAATGCAAGAGACACAAGAAACATGGGTTCAGTCCCTGGGTGGGAAAAATCCTCCTGAGAAGAAAACGCCAAGCCACTCTAGTATCCTTGCCTGGAGAATTCCATGGACAGAGGAACCTGGTGGACTACAATCCAAAGAGTTGCAAAGAATCTGACACAAATAAGCGCACGCGTAGACTCAGGAAGAATTAAATGGAATTTGGTTTCCCCTGTCCTTCCCCTCCAGCTCCTCAGGGAGAGCAGACAGGTTTTGTTCTCTGCACACCATTCTCAAACTCAGTGTGGTGAAGAAACCGTTGTAGACTAAGACAAAAATGCTGCTGCTGCTAAGTCACGTCAGTCATGTCCGACTCTGTGTGACCCCATAGACAGCAGCCCACCAGGCTCCTCTGTCCCTGGGATTCTGCAGGCAAGAACACTGGAGTGGGTTGCCATTTCTTTCTCCAATGCACGCGTGCATGCTAAGTCACTTCAGTCGTGTCTGACTCTGTGCAACCCTATGGACAGCAGCCCACCAGGCTCCTCTGTCCATGGGATTCTCCAGGCAAGAATACTGGAGTGGGTTGCCATCTCCTTCTCCAAAATAAAAATGACTTACTAGGAAAAAATTTTAAAACCAAAGGTATAAATAAATCAGCTTTAAAGTCAACAAACCGGTAGTACTCAGTAAAAAGTCATGAAGTTTTCCAAGGACTGCTTCTAAGTTGCTGCACTTTCCTCTCTGTGAACCTCAGACAAATAGTTCATGAGTTTCCCCCTGTTCTCATCACTGTTCTAGAACACTGGGCCCCCTAGGAGGTAGTGACCAGAAGCTTCTCTATATCTCAGGGCCACACTGAAGACAGCCCTCATAGAAGCCAAGGCCACTGATGGAAACCAGAGATAATTTGCAGGGAAAGATGAGGGCTGACTTCTCCGCTTAGGTGGAGGCTTAAGGAAGCTTCCACCTTAACTTGGCCTTCTAAAGCTGCAAGGTGGAGAGCAGGGCTGGAATTGTTGTGTATGGTGAGGGCCAGAACCTTGCCTGAGGGAAGAAAACCCAGGAAAAAGTGCAGGGAAAGGGGAGAGAAGGGGAAAGATCTGTATATCAGAAAAACTCTCACTGAGAGCATTCCTGCTGCCCATCAGGACCCCAGAAAGTCCAATAATAGCAGAGGCTTCAAGTTCAACAGTGGTGAGGGCTCTCAGGAGGACATCAGACTGGCCAGCATCGATGAGCATTTCCTCCCTGCTTTTTGTGGATTGTTCTAACACAGCCCCTCTCAAAGAGGGTGATAAAAGCAATGACCAGATTCTCCATTAAAATCATAAATGAGATTTAAGCAGGACTTATTATTTATATTAAGGAAAAAAATTAATGTGCCAAAACTGAAAGCTGAGTGCATTTCATGCTCACACGTTCATTTCAAATCACGAAAGAGAAGCTCTTGCCGTGTCCTATAGCCCGCCAGAGTTGTAGGTAATTAACATGCAAGGTGGCTATCTGGGTTCTAGTGTTTAGAATCTCCTGAGTGATTGGTCCAACTCCCACGCATTTAATGTTCAGATGTGCAAAGGAAAGCAAAAGTGGGAGGACACAGGAGAAAATAGGCCAGGGCATCATCAAAACACTAGAGGCTTTGAGGAGTTTCTGTGAGTCGTGGCTGAGCATTTGAGGAGAGAGCAGAGGGTACCACTCCTCCAGCTGGACCCTCTGTGATGTGCTGGGCTTGCTCAGGTTTCAGGCAAATGGAAACTTGAGATACGGGTGGACTCCAGGCTGTCAGGATCCAGAGTACCAGGATGATGACAGAATCTGGGAAGGCTTTATCTTCCAGTGTAGAACACCTCGGTTACATTCCCAGTGATGGAAGTTGTGCTTGTTACCTGGGCAACATCCCTCTTGTCTAACTCCAGGCTACCCTAGCAACATGATAAAAAGAGGTCCTTAGGAGTAGTGAGAGGAAATGATTCTGGACCGAAAGCCTCCAACTTGAAGGATCAGCCATTTGGTCCTTCAATCTGGCAATGCTGAACTACAGTGAATCTAAGACATTCCCATCACTGCTTATCTGAGCCTAGAGTACTTTAACAGAGGTCAACACTCCCAGATGCCTCCTATAGGTTGATATGCAGTGAATAATCACTGGGTTCATGAAAAGATTGAGAATTTCACAAGAGACAGACTACATGAAAAATCATAGCCAATGTTTACCTGGAAAACCGAGCTGATCAAGATACAGCAGGTAAATTTAGAGAGTACTCCTTTTCTCTTGCTGTGTTACAAATCAGCACAAATTGAGTGGCTTTAACAAGTGCATGTTTATTGTATCACAGTTTCTCTGAGTTAGGAGTCTGCGCACAGCCTGGCGGGGTCCTCTGCCCCTGGTCTCAGAAGGCTGTAAACAATGTGCTGAGCAGGGTGTGCCCTCACGCGGAGGTTTGACTGGTACAGAATCTGCTTCCAAGCTCGCCTGCAGTGTTGACAGAAATCATTTCCTTGTGTCTGAATTGAAGGCTTCCATTTCTAACTCTGGGTCCAAGGCCATCCTGGGGTCCTGGGGCTGCCCACTGCCCCTGGCTTTGTAGTTTCCTCTTAAGCTCCTCATAACCTGGCAGCCTGCTCCTTTAAGACCAGCTGTGAGCATCACTCAAGTGCATGCCAGCAAGACAAAGATGTGCATACAACTCAGATTCACACACACACGCACATGCACGCACACCCACACGCACGCACACGCACACACACGCACACCCACACACACACGCACACACACGCACACGCACACACACACACGCGCGCGCGCGTGCACGCACACACACGCACACACAGAGTCTCAGGAATGACGCCCCTCGCATTTACCATAGAAAGCAATTAGAAGCAAGTCTTAGCTTCTGCCCACACTCAAGGTGAGCGGATTATGCAGGTCATGAACATGGTCCTTTCTAGAGTCTGTCCAGCACAGACTGTCTAATTCTCTCTCGTGATACTAAAGAGAGCATACACCTATGAAAGGGAATGGAAAGAAACCAGATCTCTGTGCGTGCTGTTTTTTTCTAATAAAGGAACTAGCAAAACATCCTTGAAAATCTAAAAACATGTCTGTGATGTAGTCACTGTTTTCATTTCCCCAGGTTTGAAAGCTAAATAATAAAGAGTAGAAAGCAAAGTAGGTGCACATGGAAGAAGCTTCAGGAAATTCAGCACACGCGTGTTAGGAATCTCATAAAAAGCATGCAGAGGAAAACTACAAGTAAAAAGACAATGTTTTTGCTAAAGAAACTGTTCTTCTCCTTAAATGTATGTTTTTGCAGATGATGAGCATCTCATTATCAAAATAATAATAATAATACCTGTTCTGTCTAGACATACTGTTGTAGACATTTCAAATATTTCTGTCTTATAGGCAGAGGCAAAAAGAAAATTACTTATACTTTTGTAGCATCTAATAATAAACCAATCTTGTCGTCAAATGCTGGAACACAAAAGAAGCTCATCTGCAAAATTTAGAGGGAAATTATACGAGAACCAAAACCATCAGTTTTGTGATTTATAATTGTCTCCCTATGACAATGCCAAAGGAAAATCACTTAAAGATGAACTTCAGGAAGCTGAAAAATAAATCAAAATAATCATTTCAGGGAAAGGGGAATTGGAAGACAGAAGAAAAAAGTTACAAAAATTCAAAAGTTAACACCTAAACAGTTTTAACATGATAATAAAACTAATCTCAAATATCAAAAAATTCTGAGAGGTTAAAAAAAATGTAAAGTAGTATAAAAACATAATAGAAATAATTATTTACATGAACATCCAGTTATTTTAACAAAAACTGAGAGGTGGGTAGAAAAAAGGAGAGAATTAAAGAGATGTGAATTTTTTATCCCATGGGTTGAGTAGAAATGTCAAAAGGTGCTTTTAGCCACCAAAGATATAAAATAACGAAGAATCAGTAAGAAAGCTCTAAAGACCTGGGCAAACCGTGTTTCTGTCGGAAGACCTAGAATGCTAAAGAACTCAATCCTTCCACCAAATTAATCTACAGATTTAAGGCAATTTCAATAAAATTCCCAACAGGAGTTTTTTTAATAATAAAATAATCCTAAAGTTCATTTGAAAAAATAATCATGTTAGAGTTAAAAGATAGATGAGGGGAACCTGCCTACAAAAACATCAGTGTGCATTAAAACCCAATGTTTCACTGTGGCGGACACAGACAGATACATAAAACAGAATAGAGCATCTTGAAACAGACCCAAGAATTTGGTAGTGACATTTCAAATCAAGATGAAATAAATGGTATTAGAGGAAATGACTATTCATTTAGGAAAAATATGAGATTCAGCCCTCAGATAAATTCCAAAGGGATTTAAATTTGTCATAAAATCGAAAAATAAAAGAAAATACATTAAAAAAATATCTGTACCTTATGAGATTCAGGACACTCATCTGAGGAGAATGCCAAACGCAAAACTATAAAGGAGAATAGTGGTACATTTAATTGTAAAAAAATGTTACGTTACAGGTGGTCAGAAAAATAACATAGAAAAATTAAAGGGCTAACAGTAAGTTGAGAAAACGTAGACGCTAAAATATAAAAGCAGAGCTTGTACAAATTGATACCCCAAATTAAAAGCCTCAGTGGAGAAATGTGCAAAGGACCAGGGCATTCCCCAGGATGAAATACTGATTCCTAATAAACACACAGCACTCAAAGATGCAAAATTCAGCACAATAAACATCCACGATGGTCACCCATAGAGTAGCAAAGATTCAAGACAGAAAGACACGCTCACAGGTATAGTGGAGGCACATGCCGAGACGCTACCGCTGCCAGGGGGAGTTGCTACAATTTTTCTGGAAGACATTTTGGCGAGAAAAATAAAACAGCAATTTCACTTCTGTCAATTTACTCCAAGCAAATAATCACGGGCACACAGATTTAGCTTAAAACGATAGTCCTCAAAGGGATATTTAGGAGAACAAAAATGTACTGGTTAAGGAAAAGCCTAAATGATCAATAACACAGAAATTGCTTCAATAATGACACGGAGAGAGAGCTTCACAATACATTACGAGACAAGTGTTACAAGGCAGTTATGTCACATATCTCCTGTTTTAAAATCAAAAAGTGCATTTGCATGGAAAAGCACAGTATAAGTTTATCTTGCTTCAGTGAGCACCAAATGTTTTCTCCTTACAGTGGTTGTAAGTGTCAAAGCCTCGACAGTGGTAAAGAAAACAGCTCTGAGTTGCAAAGCAGCCTCTGTTCCCCTACCCCACTGAGGTGCTGGGTCTTTGCAGTCATCATGCTGAACACGTGGGTGAGTTTGCAAGGAGCAGGAAAGATCGGGGGTGTACTCAGGAAATCCAGAGCGACATACCCCTCTAATTCACGGGAGTGCCACCTGGTCATTAATCCAACCTCACTCTGATTTTTCAGCATATGGCGAAACTATTAGAAAGACATTGTGGCCGAGAAAAAGTACAGTTTGTGAATGCTGCACGGGTGGGTCATGCTTGGCTGGTAACACCAACTGGCAGAATGAGTGCAATTTTTAAAATATGAAATACAAATTTTTATCAAAGGAGAAGTAAAACATTATAGCTTTGGGTTCATTAAACCCGGCTCACATTCTGGGATTCCAAAAATACAGCACTGGCTATTTAAAGCTGCAGCTTGACGAAATGGCTCAGAATCAAGCCCTGGAGACCAGGGCCGAAGCGCGTGCAGGGCTGCCCCCTCCCCTCCGCTGGGCTCGAGTGGACCCTGCAGGCTCCATCCTCCCCCGACCCTGGGGGAACAGATGGCAGCTTCAGGGGCTAGTCAGGTTCATCCTGGGTGGGGCTGGCAGGGTCCCCCACCCCTCCCGGATGCCCCAGCCCTCAGGACTCTGTCCTGAACCTCTCACTGAGGAATGAGTAAGCGGGGTGTCCTTGAGCCTAAGGCAGGCGACCTTCCAGCATGGCCTACACTGCCTCTTGGGGATCTGCCCTTGGGCAGCCCCTGCCTGGGGTGTGGGTCGGGGTGAGTTCCAGAGGTAGACGAGGCTGTAGGATGCTGTCAGCCCTGAACACTCCTGCCCATAGCAGTGGTCCTTGGAACCTTCCATGCCTCCCAGGACCGCTGTGAGCTCAGTCTCAGAGCCCGTGCCTGGCCCAGGACAAGGGGACCACAAATGGGTACCGTGATTATCCCACGCTACTCTAGGAGCCGGGCAAGGACCCCTATCCTGCACAAAGGAGGGCGAGAGCCCGGGCTTCAGAGGGGCTCCCTGACTCCCTCCTTTCCTCCTGCATTTCGGGAGGTGCTCCGTCGATTGCCCCTCAGGGCTGCCTGCCTGTCTGTTATCTGCTTTTCCCTCCCCTCTGTCCTATCCCTGTTCTGACACATGGCTCCCCCGGCTCAGATGGCCTCTCCAGTAGGCTCCCATCTGGGCTCTGGACTTCCCTTCATCACCTAACCCCTGGAAGACCCTTTCCCGCCAGGTACCCCCACAACCCACCACCTCCAGATGCCCTGGACCCCACCTGCCCACCCTCTACTCTGCTCTCAGAAGTCTCTGAATTCATCTTTTTCCCTCTGAATTAATCAAGGGAAAGGAAGACCATTTTAAGATGCGTTTTTAACAAGAGATATATTTTGCCTCAAGTGTAGAGTTTAGCTATAGACATTGATCCGAGTCATGGGCCAAATGAACATTACGTTTATCCTACTCACGGCAGCGTATTCGTTATTTTTGATGGATCAATAGAATTCAGGTTTCTATGAGATAGAAAAGCGTTTCACTAGTAAAATCAGAAGAGCAACATTTAAAATTAGCCTTGTGAATAAACAGAAGCATGCTGCCAGATAATGAGTTAATTTTTCTCTTCTGCTCTCCTTCAGTGGCCCTGGTGACTGAGAGAAGCCTCTGCCATCCTTTACTCTGGCAGCTCCGAAATCCTTACTCCTCACTCTTTGTTTGAAATCAGACAGCTGGCTATCTCTATACCAAGTTTCTTTTCTTTTTTTTTTTGGTGGGGGGATGGGTGGGGGTGGGAGGGAGCTATAATTAAAGAAAATTAGCTGTGATGGTACAAGGCGAGCTTTGCAATATAGTGCTCCAGTAGCAATAAAGGATTTCTCCACTGAGAACAAGTTTCTATTCACCTAGAACTGATCTTATAATTCAAACACACTCTGGCTGTGAAATCTCGCCAGCAAAGTCCTTATGAGCGATATCATCTTAAATGCAGGCAGTGAAAACTGGGGCGATATTGCTAATAACAGCGCTGCATTAATTAATTGCTATAAAATTTGCAAAATAAAAAGAACACTGGGAACAAAGCGATATAATATTTACCAGTGCTGAAAATTAGAAATAAATATTCAACATGCCCTTTTTGAGTCATACTAGCAAGCAGTTTTGAATAATAAGGCAGGACAAAGTCTTTTACACGGGAAAAGCTAATGATTTCCGCATTTTGCTGCTGGTGAGGAATTGAAGGATGGCCAATTTGAATCTTCCTTCAATCTCCCATCAATAAAACACAGACAAGGCAGAGGCGAAAGCTGATCTGGGGGAGTCATGCTTTTATAATTGCTTTTTACCCTCAGGCATTCGAAATCCAGAGGGTCAGGAGTCCTTGTGAGAAAGCGGGTGTAGCCAAGAGGCCCAGTCAAAACCCTGAGTCAGAAATTAATTTGTTTGTGAGGCTCAGGTCTAATTTGAGGCAAGAGAACACTGCATGGCACTTTATAATGTTATAACCTAATTAAAGATGGATCCATGTAAAATATTTATGCAAACTTTACCAAACCCAAAGATTTTAATCTCATTTGAGAGGTTAGCTGACTTCTGGGACCAAAAACAATTCCTAAAACAAGCTTTTGGACCAGGAATCTGGAAGGCAAACTATTAAAAAAAAAAAAAAGGCATTGCGAAATTTTCACTCATTTTCAGCACCTATTAGTCATTTTAATTAGGGCCACCTAATCTCTTGCTGCGTTTTTGGACTGCTTGGTTACTGGGTTAAGTCCAGGTTGCTTTATTCAAATATACTCTTTTGTGTTTTTTTCCTATTTTACTGCTTGATGAGAAATGGAAGGGAAAATTTATATTTCTTATGGTTTTGCAATTGCCTACGTGGAACTGCTTCTGTCCGGAGCCCTACCCTGGATGTCGTTAGTAAGTGTGTAGCCGGTAAGCAGGAAATAAACCATAAGCCACTTGGCCAGAAAAAAAAAAAAAAAAGAGTGAACAAAACCTCCTGTGACCAGAGCGCAGTGATCCCGGGGTCTCACCCTCACTCAGGGTCTGATCCACCATACTGCTCATGAATACTTCACGGGGACTCCAGGTCTCAGCCCTTTCCGGGGTTGCCTTATTCTCAACATTTTACCTGATTTTTGTTGTTGTTCGGCCACTCAGTTGTGTCCGATTCCTCGCAACCCCGTGGACTGCAGCATGCCAGGCTTCCCTGTCCGAAATGATAGTAATAGGCACATTTGCTGTTGCGTAGTTGTTCAGTTGCGTCTGGCTCTTTCGCCACCCCACGGACTGTAGCCCGCCAGGCTCCTCTGTCCATGGGACTCTCTAGGCAACAAGACTGGAGTGGGGTGCCATTTCCTTCTCCAGGAGATCCTCCCAAGCCAGGGATCAAACCTGTGTCTCTTATGTCTCCTGCATTGGCAGGTGGATTCTTTACCACTTCCCCATCTGGGAAGCCTGTAGTAAAAGTATATATATATATATATATATATATATATATATATATATATATATATATATATATAATATCACATTGGCCAAATTAGCCGTTTTAAATGCAAAACACGTGGCATTAATTGGACTCACCGTGTGTGCAACCGCCACTGCTATTTATTTCCGACACTTCTCCGTCACCCCAGACAGGAATTGTCACCAAGGAATAACTCCAAATTCTACCACCCCACCCCCAGACCCCGGCAGCCTCTAACCTATGTTCAGTCTCCAGGAATGCTGGGCACACCCTTTTGTTGCCTCGAGTTTCCTCTTCTGGAGTTTTCTTGTCGAGGAGAAGGAGGGAAGGTGGCTGAGAGGGTGCCTGTCATGAAGGAGATGGGCCGGGGAGAGAAGGAAGGAGAAGGAGGGAGGGAGACCCAGAATCCAGGAGCACGTGAAGCTGCCGGAGGCAGAAGGGGCTGCCCAGGGCCAACAGTGGCCAAACGACGGGCGAAGATTCCCGGGCTCAAGGCCAGGCTGGGAAGGCCCCAGGCTGGGGGTCTAAAAGGGATGGATGAAGAACTGATTCTCTGATGTGTCCATCTCGTTAGGACCACAGAAGGGAGATCTCTCCGTTAGACATCCGTGCAGCACCCAGGCAGCTGAGCCGACGCTCAAGTCTGCAGAAGGCCTCCCGCAGCAGGGTCTGCCCCACACCAGCCTTCTAGCTTCCCACTGGAGAAAACCTTTTCTGGGGGTCGGGCCAGAGTTCTGCAGGCCGAATCCGCCAGTGGGTGTCACGGAGAATCAGTTTAACACTCCTTAGGAGCCTACGGGTTCTGAAAGCAAATGAGGGAAGTTTCCAGATGCAGACGGAATAAATGAATGCATTTCCATTAAGTTCGCATTTAGAATCCAGGCAGGCAAGCACCAAAGGCCACTGGGTCCATGTCCAGTCAGCACCTGGGTGACCCCTCGCCGCCTTAGAAGCACCTGACCCCTTCCCACCGGGGGCAGTGCCACCCATGTAATTAGCTGACGCGTTTCAAGCCAAGGAGACTTTTCTGTTGCACTCTATCGTGGAGCTGGATGTGTGAGAAAACGGCTATAACAGGTCTTGTTTCAGAGCTACCTCTGACCCACTCTGTGTGTCCCTGGCGCCCCATAAAATGCTCGCCTCCTAAGGAAGAACTTAATGAGAGTCAGCCGTAAATCACCGTGTTTCACAGTTACGTTTGTTTCCTCGGCACCTGACTTAAAACTGTTGGCTGACCTGGTCTGTCATGAGCCGAGATGGCCAGGGTTTACTTAGTGACACCAGGTCACCAGCCAACTGTCCCCGCCCCCTACCCTGGAGACGCCCTCCCCAGTCTGACTGGGGAAGCAAGAGTGGACTCTCCTAGCAAAACTCAGACCCGCTGCCATGTGGGTTCCTTCCCCAGGGATGGACCGAACCAAGTCCAAGGACCACAGCCAGATGGTCGCTTCGAGTTTCTGACAGCCAGCCTGAAGCCAGGGACTTGAGACAAGCAAATAAGAATGAGCATTCCCAGCTTGTCCATAGACATTCTGAAAGGCGGGGGGGGGCGGAATACCTCTTGAGTTTTCATTCTCTGGGATGGTTTTGCTGAAGACAACCCTTCATATATGGCAACACAGCAGGATTGCCTCTGAAAGAGAGGAAGGGACATTAATGCTGGTAGCAATTTGCTTTGCTCATTGCGTAGCAATGGAGTGGGACCCTATGGTCCTTGCCTCCCCCGCCCCTGCCCCCACCCTGTCCTCAGCCTGCCTTTTGCCTGTAAAAACTTTAAAGAATAAGTTTAATTAGAAAAATGAGAACATGTGAAAATAAAGGAAGACCGTCAAAGGAGACCAAATAATAATAATGTAGTCATTAAGCAAAGTCAGGACACTTCCGTCCTTTCTCAAGGGGCATAGATGATATTCTGAGCCGTATCCTGTGGGCATGCTATTGACGCTGTTGGCGGGTTTACCTCCACTGAGGAGGCGGGTTGTGGGAGAAGGTTGTTTGGGAGTCTGTTCCCGAGACAGGGAGACTGCCCCTAGAGGGCAACGCCCTGCCAGGAGATGGCCTTGAGGGGCCCTGCAGGCCAGGCCCTCGGGGGCAGCTCCCAAGCAGTCTCCCCCGCAGTTTAGGTACACTTGCCATCAGTGTCAAGAACATCCCTCTCCTGTCTTGAATGGAGAGTTCCCTAAATAAGACATGAGAACAAAATGACTCTTGGACTTCATAGTTCTGGTCTAAGGAAAGCTATTGTTAGCCATTTTAGGATTATCTTTCATTTGACTATTCATTGAGTTTCCCAGGTGGTACAGTGGGTAAAGAATCTGCCTGCGATGCAAGGAGATGCAGGAGACATGGGTTCTATTCCTGGGTCGCAAAGATCCCCGAGGAGGGCATGGCAACCCCCTCCAGTATTCTTGCCTGGAGAATGCCACGGACAGAGGAGCCTGGAGGGCTGCAGTCCATGGGATCGCAAAGAGCTGGACAGGACTGAAGCGACTGAGCAAGCATGCGCGTGTTTGGAATCTTATTCTGAAGGGAGAAACGCAGGAGGCCAGCCAGCTAGGAGCCACGGCTCAAGGAGCGGCAGAGGGGTGACCCTGGATGTCGGCAGTGGATTGCAAGCCTCCATCCTCTCGGGTAAAAAGATGAGCCATCACGGGGTGTATTTTTATTTTTCATAATTACAACATGCCTCTCACTGAAAATGACCATCTACCACCCCCACTGACAGTATGAGTTAGTGGTATGATGTCAGGAGCCTCCTTGAGCTGGATTGTCTCATTCAAGAAAAGCTGAACTACCTGTCCCTCTTTCCAAAAAGAGAACCAGTTGGCCCATGAATTTGGAAAATTCAGGATGCAAGAAAAGTTCCCAGTCTCTTCCTAGGACTTCCCAGGGCTTCCTGGCACCCCTGTGCCCTGTCAGTTTTGGAGAGAGAGCTGGGTGAGCATCCACCAGGGGGCCGTCCTCAGACCACACACCCTGAACAGTGTGGCCCCTCAGGGAGAAGCCTCTGCACCTTCTGAAACCGGGGTGTCCACTGCTGCAAGCTTGTCAGGGGGCACTGCTTTGAGCAGGCAAGTGTCACCGCTTTCATTGCCGGAGAGTGTTAAACTGTCTCTGTAGTGAGTGAGGCCGCCACTAAATTTGCACTTGGTTTCCGGCAGCTCTGAGCCTTCTCATGTTCACACTTCTCGGCATTTAAAGATGTGCTCTGGGGCAGGCGTTAAAACACGATATTGATACTCCAAAATGCGATCGCAGCAGCTGATGAAGCCGCCGTGTTCGCCGGGGCGCTGGGTTCAGCAGAGATTCTCTTGCCGAGAAGCGTATCTTCATGATCCTGGAATAAATTACTCCAAAGCCATGCTTATATTCAACGTAGTGACTCAGCCTCATGCTAACTATGGGAGCGGAGCAGAAAAACATCATCAAAATTCAGAGAAGAGGCCAAAAGGAGGGACAAGCGATAAGCGGAAAAATGTATAAACAAGGGAAGTTGGGTGCCCCAGGAAAACAGCTCTGTGCTAGCTTTTTAAGTAAAAGTTATGTTATTTACACTCTCATTTTCAAATAGGGAGCCCAATCTAGGAATCAAAGATTTTTTTTTTCTAGCTGTGTCCACTTGGGAAATATTTTCAATAGCTCTCCGTCTAAGGTTCTATTTTAAAAATGTGAATACACAATCCAAATAACACCCTGCTGTTCATTAAAAAATAAATCACAGCCAGCTGCTGATCGGCACCCATATCAGGCCTGGCAAAACTTTACATGAGACCTCGGGAAAAAAATAAAAAAAACTTCCTCATGCATTGATATGATCTGTAGAATGTATAACACTCACTTAAAGCCATCTGTACCAACATGAAAATTTAACTCTCTCCGAAGGGAATGAATCAATGTTGGTATTAAAATGAGAGTTTGATGTATGAGATATAGATTAATACTCTCAAAAACAATCAAAACTGAACAGAAATTCCTAGCAGAGAGATGCCTATTTCCTGATTCTTCAGATGCAATAGGGTTTTTTGTTTTTTTAAAACAAAACAAAAAAAAAAACCGGACCTCTCACTAAGTGAGAGGGCTGTGACATTTTACTAACACGAATTCATAAGGTGACCCCAGAGATCAACAATAAAACACAATTTTTGAATGGGCTGAAATAGGCAGAAAGCTTCAGCGGCCACATTGTCTAGCCAAATAGCTTCCTCACCGCTTGGCGGGTATGGCTCCCTGGATGGTCTTGGATCCAGGGCCCTTTTAAGTTGAGATGCCATCCATCCTTCGGGTGGCCTGAGATCATGTGGCATTCTTGATGGAGGAGATAAGGTCCCTGCCCTCTCACAAGTGTCTTGGTTTTGATGCTGGCTCTCTCAGGCCCCCTCCCAGTTTGTAAAATGGAGGTAAATTAAACCGATTATGAACTAGGCAGGAGTCGAAACACTTTGCCAAATTGGAGTGCCAGCTCCCCGAAGCCGCTGCCGGCTGCCTTCCTGAGGTGGGCTGTGGCCGACCGTCTCCTTTAGCTGCCCTTGGCACTCCAGAATGTGTCTGGAAACGGCTTT
Organism: Ovis canadensis; assembly: GCF_042477335.2. Classification (NCBI taxonomy): domain Eukaryota; kingdom Metazoa; phylum Chordata; class Mammalia; order Artiodactyla; family Bovidae; genus Ovis; species Ovis canadensis. Next base: position 63,147,337 of record NC_091266.1, on the reverse strand, counting down.
GCAGATGGCCTCGTAGGTTTTACAGGAAATATTACTTAAACATTGAAAAGGATCACATTTCTCCTGTTAGGAATTACAAATCTGGATTTCATTTTCTCTCTTGCTTTTTTTTTCCCCCTCCAAACCCTGGGAAAAAATGTAACTGTTATATATGAGATGCAGGAAGCATTTGGGAATTTTTTTAATACATCCCTAGCACACGCTCATTTCTTTGCTCTTTGTATATATTCACACCCACGCGTAGAAAACATGTTTGAGTATAGTTTATAAATACACACAGACTCACAGTCCTGTTCTTTCATTTCAAAGTGAACGCAATTGCACAGAAGCAAGAAACTTGTGAAAATTTAGAGGACTGCCTCTTCTCTTTTTCTTTCCTTCTTTTTCTAACCTCCTAGAACAGAAGAAACAAATTCCTCACTCACTTCACTTGGATAACTAAAATGTGAACTGTCTCTCTCTCGCACTGGCTTCTCTGTATGCATTTTATTCAGATTTATGAAGATCAGGGGGAATTCCTATTGTTGAGAAAATGTTTAGCATCAATGAACAATTAACACTAGCAGGGAAAGGTGGGAAGCCCTTGAGTCCCATGTCTCGGGCCTTTTCCATGCTCCTTGTAATAGCAAATGGGAGGATCCTGAAACCAGCATTCCTCAGGGAAAGGCCGGTCCCCTGTCTTTATTGAACACCCACTTGACAATTTTAGAAAATGTTTCCCCAGAAGGGAGGTTCACCAGCACAGTTGGAACTCCGGCTGAACTCGGAATGTGGTTAGGACCATAGGGACTGCTGGGAAGGCTGGTCTCTGCTCCCTGAGCATGGAGGGGACTCTGGAGGTCCGGCCCCCACTGGCCAAGCCGCAGGTGGCCTCAGAGGGACCCAGCCGAGCTGAGATCAGGGCGTCCCATCGCCCACACTGGGACATCTGCAGCTCCAGTTTGCATTTTAGTATTTCTCATGTGAGCCCAGGCAGGGCGAGTGGGATCCAACCAGGAAGGGATGTGGTCACCATCAACACAGGTCAAGGGACATCTACACAGCAGCCAGGCCCTTGCCCAGCTGTGAACACAGTGCTGGAGGAAGACAGGGTCGAGGTCACCGTTTTCTGAGATGTGTAGCCCTTCCCTGGGGGGTCGAGTGCATGGCTCCAGAGGTGCCGGGCACCAGTGCAGGGGTGCCTGGGTCTGCAGGGTGTTTGCACCTCACAGCTGGAGGGGCTCCTCTCTGGGGGAAAGCATAGTAAAGGAGGTCCCAGGCAGCAACAAGTGATGTCCTGGCTGCCTGGGCTCCGGCCCCTCATCCTGCGGGATCTGGAGACAGCTTCTCAGGCCCCAGCGCAGCCCTGCCAGCCCCCGTCTCAGCCACTGCCCGGCTCCACCGCCCTGCGCCTTGGGGCGCAGACGCCTCTCCTGCCATCTGGAATCACCTCGCTGTGTCTCCACCTCATTAACTCCCCATCTCATTTCATACTTGCTCGGAATGTCTCTGTTCTCCTTGGTCTCTCTCGCACCCCAGCCTGAAATACCTGTCCATCTCAGTACGTGTACAGTCCTGGGTGGGCCCACGGGATCTCAGGACCCAGAGGTGCTGGGGGGCCCAGGACCTGGGAGCTGGCCTACCTGGAATGTGGGCGGGGGGCTGGGCACCCCCACGCTGCTGCCCCTGACCTTCCCCCCGCACACGGGCTTCCTCTGCCGAGAGGGGGAGGTGGGGGCCAGGAGGGACCCCAGCAGAGCCCCGGCGGGCGGCCAACAGCACAGCCCAGCAGCTGCAGGGGAAGGTGGGCAGCCGCCCCGGGGAGGGCATAGCTCCGGCTGTGGGGACCCCCTCCCAACTCCCACTCCCTGCCTGTTAGGGAGACAGATGGTGAGCCCAGTGACATCCTCAGAGAGAGCTCCCGAGGGCAGGGACCACTCCTGCGCCAGCCTGGCTCTCGGTGGAGATGCTGCGATGGTAATCAGGAGGAGAAGAGACGTTTGGCCTGTGGGCCCAGGGGGCAGAGGAGGGGGTGGGCACAGGCCTGGATGGGGGGCTGGGAAGCCGAGTCAGTGACCACACCTGGGCCACTGGTCCTCTCTCTGGAAACCCATCCCTGGCCAACATGTGTAAGCTGCCCCTTCCAGAATCAAGCAGCACAGACCTATAAGTGGGGAGAAGCGATGTTTTGTGGGGCCCTCGGCTAAGCCTGGGAAGGGGGCAGGACAGTAAGGTCACCTCAACGGCCTGGAGGTGCCCCCAGGCCCACCCTGCACAGACCAAGTTGCTGCTGCTCCAAACCCCGTCTCAGAGCGGACCCCCTGGACACCTCCCGGGGCTGCAGAGTGCCTGACCTATCTCTCAGAGCACCCCAGCCCCGCCGAGAGCAGACCCCACGCAGCGCCGACAATCCCCCTCCGAGGACATGGCCAAAGGGAGGGTTGGTGTGCCTGCGGCTCCACCTTCTGGGAACTTCGTGCCCAGGGGAGAGAAACCGACAGCTTTAGGAAGGCAGGTCCCAAGATTTGAGGCAATTAGAAGGTTGAGTGAAAGATCAGGAAATGGCAACCCACTCCAATATTCTTGCCTGGAAAATCCCATGGATGGAGGAGCCTGGTAGGCTACTACAGTCCATGGAGTCGCAAAGAGTCGGATACGACTGAGCGAATTCACTCACTCACTCACTCACTCACTCAAAAGAAAGGGGAAACAGTCGCAGTAATCCCACACATGCAGTATCTTAAAGATGGGTTTATTCGCACTCGAAAAAGCTTGATTTGGGGACATGGGCTACATCTATACCTAAACTTGACATATGCTAATTGGAAAAACTCAAAAAACCACCATGCAGATGGGAATTGCCATTGTATGTATTATTAATAAATATATAAGCATATATTATATATATATACATGGAACATGCTAAATGCTAAATAAATGTTTCTTGAGTGAATGAATAAAAGGGAATGAACAGCTGCCTGTAAAGCTGTCAGACTGGATTTAATGCCAGGGCTTCCCTCCTTTATGCTAATTTTCCTACTTGCATGACAGACACAAACAGTCATTTGCTCCTTTTCCTTCTTCTCCTTCTGTCCTTCTGAAAGTCTCTTTGGAACTCACTGATGTGTTTCGTTTTATAAGTTCATGACATTTTCATGGAATGAAGGCAGGGCCAGGCTGGGTTCTTCCCAGAGCGAGGCTCTGCCTGATGGGGAGCGGAGACCCAGGAGGGAGCAGGTCCACCCCCCTCCCCAATCTCTGATGTAGCAACCCTTCACCTGGGAGAGACCGCAGCAGAGTAAGCTCAGGGTGGACCCCACCTCCACTTCAGACACCCTTGATTTTTGTCTATGCCACGACCTCAGCTTTGCTTCTGGAGCTTAATTGTGAATCCATGGAGGAGCGCTGAGGATGGACTAAAAACTAGACTTAGCTCAGAGGCATTCTTGGAAAGAGGCCGGTCTGAAACCTATGTGAAGGGATCCTGGAGTCCCCTGGCAGTAGCTGTCCATCCCCTAAGGGACGTCATCGCACAAATTGAGGGTCATCCAGAGGATCTTCATAGTTGTAGCAGCATATTTCCATCCTGAAAGCAGAAATCCACCCCCACCCTGCTGGTGGAAATGTCGCTTAATGCTGCAAAGTGGCTGCTCCCCAAGAAGAGGCTGAAGACTGACTCAGAGCAGCCCTGCTCCGACTGAGGAGGAGAAGCCCACCACGCTCTCCCGGCAGAGGAGAGGCCCAAGGACCCCCAGCCCTTCCTGGCAGTGCCCATCACGCTGCTGTCTGATTGCAAGAATATCACACATTTTACATGAGGACAGTAAGACTTAGTTGCATGTGGACATGGCCAGGAGGTGTAATGGAGACAGAGATCAGAATGTGAACAGGATCAGAATGTGAACAGGATCAGAATCAGAACCATCCTGCGTTCCTGTATGCCCAGGAAGAATGGAGCCTTGTCCCAGCCTTCTAGATCATTCTTTGTTGTTCATTCCAGCAGGTCAGATGTCCAGCTCCGAGATCCTTGATTGAAACACAGAGTGCTTATAACGTTTCTAACCACAAGGTAGGGCTTCCCTGCTGGCTCAGATGGTAAAGAATCTGCCTGTATGTGATACAGGAAACCCAGGTTCGATCGCTGGGTCCAGAAGATCCCCTGGAGAAGGGCATGGCTACCCACTCAGGGTTCTTGGCTGGAAAATCCCATGGACAGAGGAGCCGGGCAGGCTACAGTCCACAGGGTCGCAGAGAATCGGACACGATTGAGTGACTAACATTAACACAGCCACGAGGTAAGGCCGGTGTGTGTCCCTGTTCTCCCTTCTCCTAGGCACTCTGAGTGTCAGAGATGGGAGTGGACTCAACTCTGAGACCTCCCAAGCCTCCTCTACCTGCCACCCCCTGTCCCTGCCCTCCAGGTGTGCAACACGTGGCTCAGCTAACTCTGTTCCCAAGAGGCAGGGAGAGGACCTGGCTGGGCGTCTCAGGCACCCCTGTTCTGATATGCTGAGCCTGTGCCGTCAGGGAGCGCCTTTTCCTCTGCTGGGCTCGGCGTGTCCTCTGGAAGGTACAGGATTTTCCTGGAGGCGGCCCCTCTGTTCTGCTCTGGGCCCTGGGCCGCTCGCCTCCAGATGGTCTGAGGCTGTTGCTGTGAAGAAAGAATTCCTCCATAAAGACTGAAGAAGGCGTTCAGAGCATGGGTCGTTATGGGGTCTTTTGCAGGTGACAAATTCATGAGGTTTGTCTAGACTTCTGGCTAATGCACACCCCCTCCCCCCTGCCCAGAGGCATCCCGGTGGGTGCAGGGGGTCAGGGTGGCAGGGGGGATGATGGGAGGGAACAGCCCACAGAGGCGGCCACAGGGTAAAATCCAGCAAGGACTCAGCCAACCTCCCTGGGCAGCAGTGCTTAGAGCGTAGATGAGATTTTGTCTGAAATGTTCATGTTAAGTGAAAGGAGGCCTCAGCACTAGATTGAAAATGACTTCCCTCCACTCTAAAGAAAGCTTGCCTCCCTGAGAACAAACAGTTAATGGAGGGTTTGATCAGCATCAGTATTTCCCTGCAAGTGGTGAGATGGGAAAATTCCACAATATAAAATACTGTATTGAAAAGAACGCAAACACTAGTATTCACTGAAGCATGTTTGTCTTTGAGAAGACAAAAAAAAATCTATTTTGGTTTCGTCATTTTTACATCCTTCCCTAGCTCCCCGAGTTCTTTTAAATACACACACACACAAAAGATGCTAATCTGCCTCATTCAGAATAATAGGCTGAAATCGCAGAATATTCTCTAATAATGATCATTAGCTCCTCTGCGGTTTTTGTCACTCAGCTATGAATGTGGAATTGGGATTACCGGGGCTTTATCATTTTAAAATAAACCAAGCAAATTTGAAAAAAGAAAAAAATTGTTTTAATCTGAGTAAGCCTACCCACCATCGCAGGGACAACAAGGGGAGATGGGCAGGGCAGGGAGGTGGGCAGGGCAAGGGGGAAGGCAGCAAGCAGGCAGGCATCTTGGCGGGCCTGTCTTTGTGTTTGCGACAGGCTCCAGGCACCGGCTCTGGCTGGCCTGGGGGGCTGCCTTGCACAGTGCCCACCTGGGGGGAGTGGGCAGAGAGGTGGCACCACCCTGGACAGCTCGGGGAAGGGACACTGCCCCTCCCACTTCTCCCTGACAGGACACCAGCCTCTGCGGCGCCCCCAGACTTTTTCTGTGCCCACCAGGGCCCCATCCTCCGGCTTCCTGTGGAAGAATGCAGCCGGCGTGGCCCCTCCCACCCGTGGCTCCGCTAGAGCCTGGCACAGGCTGTGCTCAGCTGGGACTCCGCTAAGGATCTCTCGCTTTCCTGGGCAAACACAGCTTCACCTGCCCTCCAAATCCTCTCTCCTCCTCCTTCTCCCCGCCCCTCCCCGCTGAGCTATGTTAATCAGGTGGGGACACAAGGTAACATTGAAGTAATTCAGCCAATTAGGCCCTGAATTGTTTGCATCCAACAGCATTTTGTATTTCTGCAAATGTGTGAAATGCAAAATGTGCCCTCCAGCAAAAAACGACAGCAGCCATGTACTGGCGGCATGTCAACAGACCCTGGGAGCGGGCGGCCCTGACGGCTAATAGCGAGGCATGCATATGCTGGGGAGCCTGGCCTTCTTTATGCGCGCGCCTCTCGGCGAGGGGCGGCAGAGCTGGGGGTCTTGGTGGCAGATGGGCAGGGGTAACAGGGATTGGCTAATCCCAGATCTGCATTCTCTCCTCCACGTAGCGACGAGGGAAAGATGGGGCCAGCTGTCAAATGGAAGACTTTCATGGTCCCTTGCACACAACAGCTGCACACGCCCTGCCTGCTTGGTTCTAAATTATTAAACATCTTTTTAGTTTGTTCCAGCTGCAGGCATCAGTGTGTTTATGCAGCCTTTGTGCATTTTACATATGATTCCTTCTCCCCTCCTCTCATCAAAATGCTGTTTGTAAAAGTCATTATCCCATCTGTGCCCCAGTTTGGCCAAAGAGCCGAAGACAAATCCGATGCCTTTCTCCTTCCAGGACAATTTGGGAGTTGAAGCTGACGGCTGTGACTCGAGACTTGGGGGCTTCGCCGCACGCTCTCTCTCTCTGCCACCTGTAAGAGGTGGTGTCGTCTCGGCAGCTTAAGGGCACGAGGCACCGCGGGGTCTCTGGAAGGAAATTTCATTGTCGCGCATTTACGGCTTGAGAGCAAACACACGGGCGGGGCTGGGGGGAAACAAAACTCGGATCCCTCACTTCTACGGGTCTCGGAGGTCTCCAGAAGGATTGGTGATGGGGAGTCCTCTCTAAATCGTGGCTCCCAGGGCAGCTCGGGTCTGCAAAGGTTTCAACAGCAATCTGATTGTTACATTTATGTTCCATCCACATGAACATTTGCAAGCAGGTATAAAGTGCGCCTGTTTCCAGGGGCTTCTTTGGCAGAGAAGTTACAGGAGCTGGCCTCTTGGACACGGGGGAACCTTCTTGGGGGAGAGAATGTGAGAAACACGCCCCTGGCAGAACGCACACAGCCTGAGCTGATGTGTTCATTACATCCACGAACCCGGGAAGGATTTGTTGTAAGTGGCTGCTTCCTGCAGGATACAGAGGTGGCGGCCAGGGCCAGCTTGAAACAGAGTCACCAGCAACAGTTGCTTTGTCTGTGGCCAAGATGAAAACTCCTTTGTCCAAAGCTCGCCGCGCTCTCCTGCTCGCAGGTCCGGAGCCGGCTTGGCGGCTCTGTGCACCTCCTGCCTCCAGGAGCCTGGAGCCTAGAGCCTCTGATGCTGGCAGGGAGGCCCCAGTGCCCAGCCATGGGGCAGCAGCATCCTCCCTGGTCCCTCACCCACCTGCAGCGTCCCTCCCTGGCCCTGCCACTGGTTTATTTTTAATGTGACAACACGTGCTTCCAACGGGTTTCATAACGGCATCTGAATATTTTATTTCCCAGAGAGTCTCTATCAGTAATTATTCACAGCCCTGCCTCCCTGGTGAGGCCCTGGGTACAACCAGCAAAGCGCCCAGCATGGCTTCCTCCCTAGGCTGAGAGGTGGCTTCCCCAGAGCCTCCAAACTGGGGTGTGGGGGAAAGGCCTGCCAGGCACAGGAACTCAGGCAAGGCTTGCTAAGGAGAAGCCAGAGTGCCAGAGTGGGAACGCCACTGTCCACTGAGGGCAGTACCATCCCTCTGAGCCGGGAGAGGGAGAGGGTGACCGTGGCAACCACCGGGATGCACTTATTGGCAGGATGGCAAACAGGCGATTTCAGGATGTCCAAGGGTCCCCTGAAATGCCATCCCTCCCTGTCTCCAAAAAACACCCCCATGCCAAGGGTGGCTCATGGGCACCACGTTCGAGGCCCCTCAGCAAAATCGCCCTTTCCTCGGAAGAGAGGAGCGGCGGGACACCAGCACCTTTGTGAGTGCTTACTTAGCGTTTTCTGATCTTTAAAGGCAAGTCGCCCTGTGGCCCTTCTGCAGGACAGGTCTGCCCTCCCAGGACCGAACTGCCTTCCTGCGAGACTGTCACATGTTGCCCAGCAGGGTCGGAGTTTGCTCAGAAAGTGAAGTCCTAAGCTCGTATCCAACTTTGCTTTCTTTATCTGCAGCTGGTTGTCCTTTCTCCAAGGACCACGAGGAAACCGAAATTTCCAGGGAGTGTTCACTTCAGCTTCGGCTCATCTGGGAGACAGTTTCTGTCCTTTTCAAGGAGGTGCGTGATGAGGTAGCCCACCGCCTCTGCAGGGCCTGGGGCCTCCTGCTGGGCAGGGAGGGAGGAAGGGGCCCCCTGTCCCCAGGGCTGGGGGCTCAGGAAGAGCGGGCTTCACACGCGACAAATGACTCTTTTGTTTTACTCCATTTTTAATTAGCCTCCTTTTTAACGACCTAAGTTAATAAGTGTCAAAAGGTGCAAAGCACAGCGTGGCTTTATTTTTAAAGTAGGAATTCGCCTTTAATCTCCAAGGCCCCGAATGAGTCTCAGCTGCAAGGGTGCAACTCCGAGGGGCTTTGTCATCTCAGGCCCGAGGTCCCTGGGCTCTCGGCCTGGCACCCAGCGGGCGGCCGGGGGCCACTGGGGTGGGGCAGGCACCACAGAGCATCTGGGCACGACCTAGTACAAGCCCCTGCATGCCTCACACCCTGGAACCACCCCCTTCCCTGGTCCTCCAACAGCCCAAAGAATAAATGGGGGCATTATTCTTGAAGCTGCCATATTGCAGAGCAGGCAACAGCCGAGGGGCTGCTTGCCGTTCGGGTCCAGGGGCTGGGGGCGATGGCAGAGCTCACGCGCTGGCGGGTGATGAGCGAAGGCCCAGTGGCACAGCGGGCCTCCCCTCCGAGTTTGCCTTTCTTCTCCAGTGATCACCCTTCTCTTTTTCTCCTTTGTTTCCTCCTCCAGCCGCAGGGTGCTGATGGGACCCAGAACCATGCAGGGCCACCTCAGAGTGGAGACAAGAGGGTGACCTCAGATTCAGTTTCGAGGACTCCACTGGGGTGCCTGCCAGGGTACGAGAACTGTAGGATCATGTGTGCCTTCTGTGTGTGTGTGTGTGTGTGTGTGTGTGTCTGTGTGTGCGCATCCGCACGTGTTCCCAGCCCTGGGTTCTGGTGGAGCCCTGAAGACATTCTCTACTTTGCATACATACGAGCCCCACTCCATTAGGCTTCTGCAGCAAAAACCTGCCATCGAGAGAGGAAGAAACCTCCCCAGCGCCCAACGGAGCCAAGGTTCACTTTGCTTTTGCTTGGTCGCCGACAGATGCCACAGGTGCGGCAGAGGCAGCTGCTGTTACAGACTGCCCAGGGCACCGCCCCGGGGAGGAAAGTGCTGTTAATTTTGTGGCATTTTATAGTATGCACAGATCCTCCCCAAAGGCCAGACTCCAACCACAGTGCTCACGTTTGTTTATGATCAGAGCGAATAAACAGGAAGGGTCAAGGCAAAGAGCAGATGCAAAGAGCAAAACCACCAAACCAGTTCATGAAATGCATCGTCCATCACAGGAGCCCGCGTTCGACACTGCCTTCCTTTCCTGCTGCAGCCAAGCGCACGAACTCTAAACGCTGGACCTGGGTCTACGCTGGCACGGCTCTTCCACACCTCGAGAGGTCCACGTGAAAACCTCAAGGTCCCCAAGGAAATGCGTTTGGGGGCCTGGGCTGAGCTGGCGAGCTGACTCCAGAGGTCATTTGTGATGACGGAGCAGAAGAACAAGGCTCTGCCTCCATGGACTTTCTGGCAACTTCCCAGCCCTTTAGGAAGTGCTGAACTCCATCCTAGTTTTCAACTAAAAAGTCAGGATGAGCACAAGTTTCGAATGACCCATAGGAATCCACTGTGATGGTTATGGACAGATGAATTAAAATGCATTTCTAAATATAGAGACATAAATAAAAACAGGTTTGGGGCTCAGGTTTGTTTGTACAGGTAATTTCCATAAAAATTAATATTCCTGAATTTAGTGGAACTAAATAATTAAGAAAGAAAGTATATTACAATAATAAAATTATCAACAGAGTTTTGACAAGCAGTCATGTGCTTGTAAGTGAAATTTATTTAGGTGCCACTCAAAACACTGTAATTAAGAGGTACAGAATGCATTACCAGATGGTTCCTGTTTAGTATCTATTTCCTTTAGAGAACAACTGGATTAGAATGAGCACTAACTAGCCCCTGAAATACCCCGTCCCCCCCAGCCGCTGAAACATCACCCCTGCATGACATTTCTGTGCTGATAGTCTGTGTTGTGAAAACTGGTTGCTAAACATATGTGTAACATACATGTCAGCAATTACTGCTTAAAATTAACCAAAAGGAGAGATGACAGTGGTGAACATGTCAGAATATTAGAACTAGCAGTTAGGAAACAAGTTGATAAAATGCATCCCTGTATAGTGGTTGACTTATCCCTGCTCCGTGGAATCACTGCGCACTTTAATTCAGACACACGGGGACCAGTCACGACACTATAACCTCCTGGTCCCTTTTCTCCAGCGACAGCGACTAGCTCGTTTCCTGGAATTCCTGTTATAAAATTAGCTACAGGCTCCAGAGTAGACCTCAGAAGTGTAAGATATGAGAGCCAGAGGAATATGAATTCCTCTTTGACCACAGAGCTTCTCTGAGCCTCAAAGATACTGAATGAGTCGCCCAAGGTCACAGAGAAGTTCGTTAGTACATCGGTTTGATTGAGCTGCCTTGACAAAGAACCACAGACGGGTCAGCTTAAACTATAGAAATTTACTTCTTCATAGTTCTGGAGACCGCAGTCCGAGATCAAGGTGTCCTCAGGTCGGTTTCTCCTTCTGAGGTCTGTCTCCTTGCCTTGTAGATGGCCAGCTTCTCCCTGTGTCTTCCCGTGGTCTTTCTTCTGTGTGTGTCTGAGCCTCGCCTCCTCTTTTCTGTCAGTGAGGACACCACTGATACAGATTAGAGCTCCTCCCAAAGGCCTCGTTCAGCCTTGTTTTTGTTGTACAGTTGCTAAGCTGCATCCTACTCTTTGTGAGCCCGTGGACTGTAGCATACCAGGCTCCTCTCACTTAGCCTTAGTTAGCTTTTGAAAGGTCTTCAAAGACCCTGTGCTTCCGTCATAACTCAGTTGGTAAAGAATCCGCCTGCAATACAGGAGACCCCAGTTTGATTCCTGGGTCAGGAAGATCCACTGGAGAAGGGATAGGCTACCCACTCCAGTATTCTTGGACTTCCCTCGTGGCTCAACTGGTAAAGAATCCACCTGCAATGCTGGAGACCTGAGTTCGATCCCTGGGTTGGGAAGATCCCCTGGAGAAGGGAAAGGCTACCCACTCCAGGATTCTGGCCTGGAGAATTCCGTGGACTGTATAGTCCATGGAGTCCCAAAGAGTCGGACACGACTGAACACCTTTAACTCACTCACTCACTCAAAGACCCTACCTCCAAATACAGGCTAATTCTGAGACGCGGGCTGCAGCAGATGAATTTTGCAGGGGGGAGCGTGGTGGACACAATTCTATCTATAACAAGTGGCAACTCTAGAATCTCAGGGCCCCCCGGTCTTTTGCTTGTCTCCTCTATCCTGTAATTTGAAAGATGCCCAGAAGGCTCAAAACTCCAAAGGTCTCTGGTAAAGACCAAGCTATTCTTATCTTGGCTGGTAAGTGTTTATAAACACATGTGTCTTGCAGGCAGAGTCCCAGCTGTTGTGGTGGTGGTTAAATCACTAAGTCATCCTCAACTTTTTGTGACCCCATGGACTGCAGAACGCCAGGCTTCCCTGTCCTTCACTATCTCCCTGAGTTTGCTCAAACTCACATCCATTGAGTTGATGATGCCATCCAACCATCTCATCCTCTGTCGTCCCCTTCTCTTCCTGCCCTTAATTTTTCCCAGCATCAGGGTCTCTCCCAATTAGTCAGCTCTCTGCATCAGGTGGCCAAAGTCTTGGAGCTTCAGCTTCAGCTTCAGCATCAGTCTTTCCAATCAATATTCAGAGTTGATTTCCTGTAGCCACTCACAATTCAATTAGTTCTTTCCCTGTTGTGATGGGTGGAGAGAAGGGAGGTGGGATTTGGAAGCATGGTCTGGGCAGGAGTTTAGTGTTCCTAGCGGGAGGCCACCCACCTTGTGGTCTGGACAGTCAGAGGGCCGCTTACTGACCCCTGGAGCTGTGGGCAGGAGGACTGAGTGGAGGTGTCCCAGGTGAGGCAGGAAGGGGAAGGCGGCAACCAGTGCCATCCAGGGGCCGATCTCAGAGGGGACCCAAGAGGGGCTGCAGCCTGGCAAGGGAAATGAATTAGCTTCAGTAGAGAGAACTGAGCAAATACGAAAACATATTAAGGCTAATGGGAGCCAGGTTTTCACTGTCTAAAAAGAGAGAGGCAATCATGAAAAACAGAGACGCTGCAGTGCACCCTGTGGCTGGATTGGATCAGAAGTCTTGGTACAAACACCCTGTTTTCACAGATAGGCATAAAAATAAATCTAGATAAAGATGCGCCCACATGTACAGATGCATTTCCTAGCTCTGCCCACTGAGAGGGCTGGAAGCAGCAATGCTCCGTGAACAATGAGCACAGTTAGTGCCAGATCTTGGTTTCTAAATGCCCTTCTTGGCTTTAAAAAAAATGCCTGGGCTTCTTCTTGGAGAAATGGCTAGACTGGGAAAAGAATTAGGGTATCTTGAAATTGCTTTCAAATGCCAGAAAGTAAAGAAGAACTTAAGAAAGAGGGGTGCATATCTAAAGGTCAAAGGATCAACTTCAAGGGCTCCTAATGGTCGAATCTGGGACAGTTTGAGTAGAAAAGTAAATAGGAATAATTTATAACCCATAGAATAAAATGGAGATCAATGAAACCACCCTGACATAAACAAATATATTGGGAAAAAAGAAAATGGCTCCTCACATTTGAATGTCAACAGATAAATGTGGAAAGAAAGATGGAAATGGAAAGTCACCACTTAGGAAACTCCGTAGCAGTGATTCACACAGCAAGAAGTATGCATGGAGACAACACAAGTAAAAATTGGATAAGGAATGGCCTCACCAAGTCTCAGACATCTCCGGTCACAGTACTTATCCATGAGAAAGGGAGAGAGGAACCGCACACAGAGCAGGCCTAGCAGACGCCACCTCTGTGGGGTCACCAAAGTGAAACCGCTAGGAATGATACAAGCCAACGCTGTGCTCCAGGCTGACAAGGAAGCAGCCGGCCGCTGCGATATTCCGGCAAAGCAAAACAGAGCTTGGGCCTAAGCATGAGGAAACGTTAAGTAAACACACGCCGGAGGACGCACTACAGAATGACTGGCCCATAATCTCCTCAAGTGTTAAGGTCACAGAGGTCGAAGATCAAGCAACTGTTCACGATTGAAAGAGGCTACACAGGCACGACCCCAGGATGTGGCCCAGACCATGTGGCCCTAAAAGACTCAGTTCAAGGAGAAAGGTGAATGGGGGATAGGAGGGAGCTATTTGTGCTGTTCTGAAAACCGTTCTGTGCTTGAAAATGTCTTAAAAAATAAAAAAGAATGTATATGTGTGTGTGTGTGTGTACATATCTCTCAAAATAAAGTTCTTTAGCATCTAAGTGATGAAAATAGGTAATTTCTAAAAATGGTGTGGCAGTGAAAAAAATGGTCTAACTACCAGAACACAGAAGGTTAGGGAAAGTAAACATTTTGGATAAAATGGATATTAAGTCATATTCCATATTCCAAAACTCACACACACACACACACACACAAATAAGTCTTTTTACAAAAATATTTTGGCAATATTTATTTGTAGACTTAGAGCATTTCTTCTTTTGTCCTTCACAATTCCATTCTAGGAATCTGTCCTATGGAAATAATGTGAAATTCAGCAAAAGGTTTGTTTTCAAATTTATTCATTGCAGAGTGACGTATAAAAGCGAAACTTTGGAATCAGTCTAACCATTCAACTGTGGGGGAGTGGATTCATAAATCTGGAATATCTACCCAGTGGAATGATATGAAGCCACTAAAAGCAATATTTATAAGGAGTTAATGATGTGGGGAAATTCTAATAATTGTTAAAAAGGAAAAGAAACACAAACTTTGAAAGAAATGATTGAAACCATACTGTATATAAAAATTCATATTTTTTAAACTCTAACCCCAAAGACTAGGGGAGAAAATAACCAGGGCTCATCTGTGGATAAAACTATAAATGATTTTTTTTCTCTCTTTTTTTTTTGTACTTTCCCAAAAACTAGATCATATATACATTTTGGTTTTATATTTGGAAACCATGTTTTTTGTTGTCTCTGTTGTTAAGGAATTGAGGTATCAAACTTTTAAATACTGAAAAGTACCCAAAAAATCACATAGCGGTAGCCTGAGAGAGGGTGGAAACGACTGAGTGTTCCAGTTCGGGGGAAGGAGAGTTAGGGGTGAGAATGTCCGCTGAGCACGCAGGAGGCAGCATGAGAGCATGGTGCTTTTCAAGGAAGAGTGGTGGGCACCAGTGTGTGCCTGGACGACAGTAAAGGCAGGAGGTCAGCATGGAGAGAGAAGAGAAGAAAACTCTGACCTGCCTGGATGCCTCCAACAGTCTCAGTCAGTTCAGTTCAGTCGCTCTTTGCAGCCCCATGGACTGCAGCACATCAGCCTTCCCTGTCCATCACCAACTCCCGGAGCTTGCTCAAACTCAGGTCCATCGAGTTGGTGATGCCCTCCAACCATCTCATCCTCTGTCGTCCCCTTCTCCTCCTGCCTTCAATCTTTCCCAGCATCAGGGGCTTTTCCAATGAGTCAGTTCTTTGAATCAGGTGGCCAAAGTATTGGAGATTCAGCTTCAGCATCAGTTCTTCCATTGAATATTCAGGACTGATTTCCTTTAGAATTGACTGGTTTGATCTCCTTGTGGTCCAAGGGACTCTCAAGAGTCTTCTCCAGCACCACTGTTCAAAAGCAACAGTCTAGTCCTTCCCAAAAGTCCTCTCAAAAGTTCTGAAAGGCTTCCATTGGCCTGGAGACTAAAAGAAATGATGCAGTTTGGGGGGTGATTAACTTGACGGTCCCCCATTAGGATGAGTGGTGGGGAGGGGTGAAAGCCCTAGAGTGGGTAGGGGGGAGGCGGGGCTGGAGGCGGTAGACCCAGGAACCCAGGGTGAGCTGGGAAGAGGCGGCAAAGGGTAGCAGGGAAACAGGTCCCTGGAGAATGAGGGGATGGAGCCTCCCACCTGAGGGGGGACAGGGACCCACACATCTGGCGTTTTCCTAGGCACTTTGTCTTTAAGGGAATCATTTAAGAAGATCCCTTCTTATCTTTGCCTGGGGCAAACAAAATTACATGATGGGAGCCTCAGCTTTGCCTACAGCAGTTGGGGGACAGACACCACTTTTAATCAGAGTCATATTTCTTCTCTTTTTTGTAAGTGAGTATTGACATGACAATCAGCTGACTTATATCATGATTGAAACAGTAGCAGCATCTATGAAACTTCCTAGTAGAAACGGATAATGAAAAATAAAGAACTGGACACTACTGATAACTGGAGTCCTGGGTATTTGTGGCTAAATGACATTAATGTGACATGTTCAGCAAAACTGAACATTTTTTGACAGATATTTGCCCCCCATCCCCACGTCAGCAACTGCTACCACTCAGAACACAACACTAATACAGATCCTATGTATACTAGAAGGGACATTCCTAAGCGTCTGATACTCAGCTACAGCATTTGTTCTTAAAGAAATAGCACAATCTGGAGTAGGGGTGGGGGAAGGTAATAGTAAGAGTCTTTGAGGAGAGCACTCTGGAAAAATCTCTGCTGTTGGAGTTACCTGGCTTTGCAGTAATCCCAGGGGTAGGATATGGCCAAGCTGCATGTCGAGGCAATTTTTGAAAGGCTTCCAATCTCCTTTAAGGTTAATTTGTTAAGAAATTGTCTGTCCATTCACCCCAGTTTAAGAACAAGCTTCTCTTCGCCCATTTACAGAATGACTCAGCGTTGTCTGGTAGGACACTACAAAGGTCTTAAATGGCCCTGTACCTGGGTCAGACTTCCTCTCCAGGCCTCACAGACTATTCCCCACTCCACTCCAGCCCCCTTTTCCTTACAGAGCATGAACCTTTGACATCTTCTCAGAAAATTCTAGTTGTTCACTTGTGTCCAATTCCTTCGGACCCCATGGACTGCAGCCCATCAGGTTCCTCTGTCCATGGGATTCTCCAGGCAAGATTGCTGGAGTGGGTTATCATTCCCTTCTCCAGGAGATCTTCCTGACCCAGGATCGAACCCAGGTTTCCTGCATTGCAGGCAGATTCTTTATTGTCTGAGCCCCTAGCATGAGCCTCTGACATCCTCCTTGATCATGTAGGCAAATCCCACTTGCAGAGCCTCTAGTTTAGAAGCATGGCCATCTGCTCCCCACCTGCATGAATCACAGCCTTGTAGTGAAGAAGGGGCTTGCATAACTCAATGAAGTTAGGAGCCATGCCGTGCAGGGCACAGGTCAAGGTGCAGAGTTCTGACAAAATGGGTCCTCTGGAGGAGGGAACGGTAAACCACTCCAGTCTTCTTGCCAAGAGAATCCATAACGGTATGAAAAGGCAGAAAGATATGACACCAGAAGATGAGTCCCTCAGGTCAGAAGGTGTCCCATCTGCTACTGGCTAAGAGTGGAGGGCAATTACTAACAGCTCCAAGAAGATTGACATGGCTGGAACGAAGAGGAAACGACGCTCAGCTGGACGGATCTGGCTGTGAAAGTGAACTCCAGTGTAAAGACCAATATTGCTCAGGAACCTGGAATGTCAGGGTCATGAATGAAGGTAAACTGCACATGGTCACACAGGAGATAGCCGAGAGTGAACACTGACATCTCAGGAACCAATGAACTAAGACGGATGGGAACAGGCGAAGTTAATTTAGATGACCTTACCTGAGGGGCGGGATTGCTGCGAAGCAGGTCAGCAGCCGTTCCAGGGGGTCTCCCCCGGCCAGTCCACGTTCACCCCGGCCCTCACTCCCTTCCATCTGTTGACATGCCTGCCGCGCGGGCCTAAAGCTTGAAAAGTTTCTGGAAACACTTCCTTGTCTCTCTTTGCTGCTGCTAAGTCGCTTCAGTCGTGTCCGACTCTGTGCGAGCCCATGGATGGCAGCCCACCAGGCTCCCCCGTCCCTGGGATTCTCCAGGCAAGAACACGGGAGTGGGTTGCCATTTCCTTCTCCAATGCGTGAAAGTGAAAAGTGAAAGTGAAGTCGCTCAGTCGTGTCTGACTCTTAGCGACCCCATGGACTGCAGCCTACCAGGCTCCTCCATCCATGGGATTTTCCAGGCAAGAGCACTGGGGCGGGGTGCCATTGCCTTCTCCGTGTCTCTCTTTAAGCCTCAGCAAATTCCCATTTGTTGCCCTCATTCAAGTCAGTCTGTGAGCTGGATGGCCAGACTCTTTTCCCTACACTCAACAACACTTACAGCTTCATTGGAGACCCATTCATCACACATTAATTTTCCTCCACAGAGAAGGTGGTAATCCCAGGCAGCCCAGGGACCTCCCATGGCAAGTCTTTGCAAAGGGTCTCCAGGAGGGCACATCCGAGTGACCACAGGCTGGTGTCTGCCTTTGAGAGAACAGTCCAGTTTGTGCTCAATAAGTTTGGTGGGTTGGGAGGGCCAGCCTCCAGGAAGGTGTGTGTATGAAGCTGCAGCAACAGCAGGGGAGGGGTCCCCGGGCAGGGGCTCTGAGTGACCTAACTGATGACCTCTCCTGCAAATGGACCAAGTCTGGGCCACCGCTGAGGTCTCCTCCATTTTCCAGGAAACTCCTTCCAATAATTCCATAAACTGTGGACCCGAAATCACTTTCATCCATGCCTGCTCCCCGATCAGCTTTGTATTAATGAAACCACCTCATCTCGGGAAACAAGTGAAGAAAGATTTTTCGAGAAGCCAGTGTGAACTCCTTTCCGGAAGCCCATTAGGAGCTGCAGGCTTCTGACTCCCCTGCCCGCCTCTCGCTTGAAAGCCAGCCGCCACCACCGTCGCCAGCACAGTGACAAGCGGGGTCAGGGAGCACCAGTTGTGCATGAAAGATGCGAAAATTTACTGCAAATGAGACAAGAGCCATAAATTCATTTTTATTCAAATTACTGTCATCATACATTACCACGTCCCCTGTAAACATCGTGCTCCAGACAGGGTGACAGCGTATTATTATTTGTGAGATTATACTATTATTAAGCTATTACCGTGTCACCCCCTGCTCGCAACAATGACTCAGCACTGTTCAGTGTAATAGCACAAGGGACAGAGACAAGCCGAGGGGACGGAAAGGCTAGTCGTCAGAAGGCAGGCTGGGTCCAGAGTGACAGCTGGCACTCACGGGCCCACATAATGAGGGGCTCATGCGTCTTTATTGGGGGACCTTTCTAATCATATCATTACACTTTGCTTTGTCTCCTTCAGAACTCAAATTGCCCGAGCGTCATTCATTAGTCCAACTGCTGACTCAAATTCGAGGGGAGAGGTTCGGGGGAAGGAGGCCCATCCCAGGCTAGGTGTCCCCTGCCTGACGGCTTCCTTCTCTGGGACCTGTGCCTAGTCGGGAGCATTCCTGCCGGCCTGCCCTCTGATGATTTGAATACACAGCACGCAGGACAGGAGTCCCCACCAGGCCACCACTGCCCTACGGCTCCTGCAGGAGAGAGCCCCACAGCTTTGCTCCAGCTCTCCAGGGCTTCCTAGGGATTAAAATGTTATAGTCCCCGAGCTTCAAAAGCCATGTGTGTAGTGTCACCATCTGAAGTTACTGGGACATACAGATCCCACTGGACCTCCCTTTTCCTCCAATAAACGCTGTGACAAGCCCCCATCAGAACCAAGGACCAGCATCCTTACAAAGTCTGCCTGGCGTGCGGGACTTTTCTGTCTCTCCTGCAGCTATTTCATGTCAGTCGAAACAGAGCAGTCCAACCCAATCACCTGTGCGGGATTTTTCTAGATCTGTTTCTTGGAAGTTCCTGAGCCCTCCACTGTCTCTTCTAACTGAGGGTCCACACCCAGGACCTAGGACAGGCCAAGGCTCCCAATAGCTCTCCAGGGTGTCAGAGCAATTCTCTTTGGCTTAAGACAGCCCCGTTCCCATGGCATTGCTGGCATTGTAGGTCTTAAGCTCAATTCTCCACCAGCCCTGCTCTCAGAGGTGCCTGTTGATTAACTGGAAAAGCATTTATGCAAATTGAGTTTGCTTCAATCTCTCCTTTCGGTGTTTTGCAGGCTCCTGTGGACAAAAATGACATTTTGTGAAATCAAGGAAAAAGCAAATGTTGGACACATTTTGTTCTAAATTAGTTGGGAAGGAATCTTGTGAAATGAAACAAATTTAGGGACACATCGGTCTGTTACTAATGATCACATTTTAGGCTTGATGAATAAAATAAAATAAAATAAAGGCGCAGCTCTGAAGGTTTTCATCTCAAAGGCTGTGTCTTTGTGTGGAACATGCCGCGTGCTCTCGGGCCAGCCCAGGCGTCTCAGGCTCAGCTGTTAGAAGTGCCTTTTCCAGACAGAATCCTATTCTTTAAGAACATGACTTTGATTTCTTGAAAGCTCTGAGTTGCATGTACTATTTTGTTAAATTTTCCTTAAACAATTAAGAAGCTAAGAAACTTGAACCATCAACAGGTTCTGATCTAGATCTTTTCCTGATTGTAAAGCTCTTTTTATTCTCCCCAAATGCCTCTTTTGGGGTCAGGAAGATCCCCGGGAGAAGCTCACGGCTACCTACTCCAGTATTCTTGCCCAAAGAATTCCATGGGTAGAGGAGCCTAGAAGGCTACAGTCCATGGGGTCACAAAGAGTCGGCCACAACTGAGTGACTCACACGCACACACACACTCACACGCACACACACACACACACACACACACACACACACACACTCCTCTCAGGCTCCCGAGCAGCAAAGGCCTTCCCCACGCCTCCGGTTGGTGGTGAGTGTTTCTCCCCAACATCCAGCTCCTCCTCTTCCCTTCAGGAACAGTTTCTCGTCCCCTACTCCAGGGCTGAGGATCACCTTGGTTTCTCAGGCCCGCCGTCCCCAACTGTCTCCTCTCAGGGGTTTACACAATATTTCAAAACACACCATTCGGTCTGTCTGGGGCTCTTTCCAGCACTGCTGGGGGCAGGCACAGCTGCCCCCATAGCCCCACCAGCCACACGTATAATTGCTTCCCTCTTTTGTCAAAATGAGCCCTCTAATTTTTTGTCGTTAATCTCTCCCCATCTCTCCCGGGCACAAATCCTCAACAGACCAAATTCTCTTCTTCAAGACTTGCTCTCAACTTCCACTGGCATCAGTGGAGTTCCGTACATGGGGCTGAATGCACCATTTTTCTCCCATGTCTGTTTTGTGTCAGAATGATAACCCTAACTTCTGAAGGGAGAGAGTTGAAAGAGTTCCCTAGATTTAATTAAGGGAAGGTCAGCTGAGATATTGTACATGCATCTCTTTGGTGAAATCACGTGCTGGTAAAACCCTCTGAGGATCTTCAGATCCCATCTCCTGTTCTCGTGCAGGTAGGATTTTCCAGCAGACAGAACGAAGGCCCAGGAAGACAAAATGGGATAAGTAAATTCTTCCAGCATTCTGCCCAAGGTTGCCTGCCTGGCAATGGCAGAGAACGATTGGAAACCAGGTCTCCTTGCCTTAGGTACCTTCCTCCTCTTCATCACCTTGGAAAGAAAGCTCTGAACTCACACAGGTTCAGGTTTCACGCACAGCCCAGAGCCAAACTGTTCTTTGAGGCTATCAGCCCAAATCTAGTAACAGTAGATGTGTAAGGAAGGGACAAATGAAGAGTCAAGAAGAGAGTTCATTAACATTTAAATTTGTGTGTTTTCCATGGTATTAGGATAATGACTGTTTGAGAGTGTATGCATCTGGTCCTCAGAGGAGGTTGGGTGCACCAAAGTCTGCTCTACTTGCTTCTGACAAACAGTGAGCCCTTCGAGACAAAGCATAATTTCCAGGGCTGGGCTGAACTCCGCCAAGGCAACCACAAAACTGTTGTCCATCCCTTGGTCCACAAGGAGACCCCAAAGGAGGTTGTTCAAGGTGGTCATGGACTAAAGAAGCCTCGAGGGGGAGATGCTGAAAGCTCTGCTCTGTCTCACTCTATGGCAGCATCTCCTGCATCTCCGGCACAGTCTGGCCAGTCCTGGGTGGGGAACTTTGAATCCCCCCATTCTGCACCTTTTCTGGCTGGATGGACAGAGAGCCAGATGGGGCTTCTCCAGGCTGAGCCGACCCACTTCAGTGAGGAAGTCTGGCCACATCTCCAGAAGACACCACACACAACTTAATGGGAAGGCGGCTTTCAAGAGAAGTTCAGTTTAGTTCAGTTCAGTAGCCCAGTCATGTCTGACTCTTTGCAGCCCCAAGGACTGCAGCACGCCAGGCCTTCCTGTCCATCACCAGCTCCCAGAGTTTACTCAAACTAATATCCATTGAATTGGTCATGCCATCCAACCATCTCATCCTTTGTCATCCCCTCTCCTCCTGCCTTCAAGCTTTCCCAGCATCAGGGTCTTCTCCAGTGAGTCAGTTCTTTTCAACAGGTGGCCAAAGTATTGGAGTTTCAGCTTCAACATCAGTCCTTCCAAAGAATATTCAGAACTGATTTCCTTTAGGATGGACTTGTTAGATCTCCTTGCTGTCCAAGGGACTCTCAAGTGTCTTCTCCAACACCACATTTCAAAAGCATCAATTCTTCAGTGCTCAGCTTTCTTTATGGTCCAACTCTCACATCCATACATGACTACTGGAAAAACCATAGTTTTGACTAGACAGACCTTTGTTGGCAAAATAATATCTCTGCTTTTTAATACTCTATCTAGGTTGGTCATAACTTTTCTTCCCATAAGCAAGAGAGTACTGTGAGCAAAAGCGGGATGATGCCACAATTTCAGGCAATGTGATTATCACTGAAGTTACAGGAGTGAGTTCTGAAGTCATTATGCTGGGTTTAAACGCCAAGTCAGCTTCAAGGTGACCCTAGACGGGGCACCTAGCCTTCCTCCACACCCAGTTCTAAGAGTGTCTAAGAGTGGGGGATCATACCAGCCCCTGCTGCATGGAATCAGGCCTGGATGGAGGGTTGGATGTTTCAAACATGCAGTTGCCTACATCCAAAGCCTCTCAGTAACAAGGCCATCTGCCAGTCACTGCAGGTTTCTTGTATGGAGGCTTCCCACAGTGGCTCCTGGTTGCTGGGTTCCCCTCTGAACCCTCATTACCTGGTGCAAAAAGATGTTCAGCCTGGCCACATGGATGATCCAGAGACCATCCTCGACAGTCCAGGCACTCCATACACACAGAAGATCCGAAGACAGAGCCAAGCCTGCTGCACTGCCCAGGCATTTACAGGCCAGCTCAGGGAGGGCAGCCCCGCAGCTCGTGGGCAGCTGAGGGCCGTCCTCAGCCCCATGGACCCTTGATAAGCCAAGGCTCACACCAGGAGAGTGGAAGGCAGACACCCATCCTCCCCAACACCAGACTCCCTCGTCTGAGTCAACACAGGCAGGAAAATGATTTTCCATCTTCACAGATCATCCCTTCCTCTTTAGGAAGAAGAAAAGTGCTGGGGGCTGCCCGAGCATGGCAGACTCTCCATCCGAAGTTGACGGATGAATGTTGCTTACAGACGCAAAGATGCAAGGAGAGGGGGAGGAGGAGCTGACAGTCCAGAACCAAGGACCTCAGTGCCCTTAGTTTGCGGTGATCTGGAGCCTTCTGATTGGCTCCTCTGCTGGGGAACCGGGAGCTGCCTGCACCCTGGCCTTGTCCTACTGAACATCGTTCTGCACTGGTCCTTCCCTGGAGGACAGGACCCTGTTTTCTGTCCTCTTTTACACTCAAAGCTGCAGACCAGTGGCCTCAAAGACTACTGCTGACCTGAACATGGAACTTCTCAAGCCCATCCACTGTCCAACACTTGGGTTGGGGCAGATGGTTGGCTTTGCCTCAAAATAAAGCAAGCACAAGCTAGTTCACTGTAAAACTCCATCGGACACAGATGTGTATAACGGACTTTTGGACTCAGAGGGAGAGGGAGAGGGTGGGATGATTTGGGAGAATGACATTCTAACATGTATACTATCATGTAAGAATTGAATCGCCAGTCTATGTCTGACGCAGGATGCAGCATGCTTGGGGCTGGTGCATGGGGATGACCCAGAGAGATGTTATGGGGAGGGAGGTGGGAGGGGGGTTCATGTTTGGGAACGCATGTAAGAATTAAAGATTTTAAAATTTAAAAAATAAAAAACTAAAAAAAAAAAAATCCAAAAAAAAAAAAAACTCCATCGGAAATAGCTGTACAAGAACACTTCAATTCAGTGGAAGGATTCACGTTGGCTCAAAGCCTAGGGATTTGGTTTGTGAAGGCACACAGATTAATTTTTGAAGAGTATTTTAAACAAACAAGCCAATGACCAAAAAGTGATGACTGTTTTAGGCAGATTACGTTCCTAAAATGACCTGAAAATTATCAGCTATATCAGTTCTTCCTCCAACTGTGAAACGTGGCTTTTTCCTTCATTACCTGTATGACAACCAGGGGCTCAATACAAACTTCAGTGAGATCCTGCAGGCAGAGAGCTGGGCCTATACCTGAAGTGGTAGTGACATCATTGTATCACTATCAATATTTTTAGTAGTAACAAAACTCTTTCCTTTCACAATGACGCTTTTAAAGCCGAGTGGAGTATGGCACAGAATGAAAGTGTCCATGATCAGTGGGTCACTGATTTCCAGGGACAACGAAAATTCTCCAGGCAGTAGGGTTTTGGCTGACCAAGAGCAGCCTGGGACCACTGGAAAACAGTGCACAGGTCTCTATCGAGGAGGCAGTGGTGGCGATAGAAGTAACAATATACTACACAGGGGTCAGCAGAGCACAGCCTGCAAGCAAATCCGGCCTGCTCCTTGTTTTTGTAAATAAAGTTTTACTGAAACACAGCCACACCAGTCATTGTCTGTAGTGCCTCTCCACTTTTTCTTCCCCTGCAAATTAAGATTACTGAGCTTCCAAGAGCATCTGCACTGAGATGAAGACTGAACTTCTAGAAACATCCGCGTCCTAAAGAGAGAAAGGCTTAGCTGCCTGACGTCTGCAGTCGCTTTTGCCCTATCATGGCAGAGTTAAATAGCTGTGACAGAGACCACCGCTCAGGAAGCTGAAATTATTTACTACCTGATCCTTTACAAAAAAAAAAAATGTGTGGCCCTGGTGCTAAGTCAATAAAGTAAGAGTGTGCATGTAGAGGGGACTTTCTAAGTGCGGGAATTATACTGAGTCCTCTGCAAGCCTTTGCTCAACTGACTCATCTAAGAACCCTTAATGTAGGATTACTAGTGTCCACAGCTTCCAGGAGAAGAAACTGAGGTTCTGTAGAAGAATGTGACTTGCCCAAGTTCCAAGGGTGAGCTACTAGCAGGCATACAGACTGGATCCAGGCCACCTGCATCTGAAGCCCTTGGTGAGCGGCGAGCCCCCTGGGTCTAGTTCAGCCTTGAACGTTGAGAGCATACTCTGCTCCCTCCTGGAGAGGGCTCCCTCATCTCCTGCAGAGTGGAAACTTCTTCTGCTATTTCCAACACACCTCCGCCAAGCTGTCTCTGATTGCAGTCAATCATTGCACAGAGGAAATCAACTCTTAGGGTTTGCACGAGACAAAAGCAGAGCTCAAAGTGACCTTCCCAGCGTCCTGACAATCTACACCTGTAGAGTAAAAACTGCATCTTTGGGGTCCACTGATCCACGTTCAGGCAGGTCTAAAAATGCCTCATAGCACACCAAAGATGCTGCGTCATGAGCAGGACTCAAGCGAAGCCTTTCTCTTTGAAGGATGAAGATATTTCTAGAAGTTCCATCTTCATCCCAGTCCAGATGCTCTCCGAAGCTCTACGATCTTAATTTGCAGGAGAGGAGACGGTGATGGAGGTACTACAGAAAGAGCATCTTCCAGCCCCGCAAGTCTCTCGTGGAGCTGCCCACTTTTGCCCTCTGAAAGAAAATATGGATTTTTTTTTTTAACCAAACTGTGATTTTTATTCTGTATAGCAAACTCATTGTTTAGAAAAAAAGGGCTGGGACAGAGCTGTAAGACTGGAACAAAGAGAAATCATTTCAAACTGCATGAAGAAAGGCAACATCAGTAAGGAGTCATGTTGCAAGCACCTGATGTAACGTCCCTCCTTCCTCTCCCTCTTTCCTTCCTTCTGTCCATCCAACCCCTTCCTTTCTTCAGGCTATGAAGAAGTTAGGAGTCATAAAATGTGTGTGATGCACCCAAGGGTGGGAGCAGTCTATTTGCGTAAGAGAAGCTTTGTCCCTACCCACCAGCCCATAATCCCAGCCCAGTGAATAACAGCATGGCAGAGACGGTAGACTTGGGCATTGAGTCCACCGCTTTTTTGTCACCAGCACCATCTTCCTAATTTTGTCAGACTCAGACTCCCTCAAATGAGCTTTCTTTCTGTTAATGCAGAGGCTGGAATAAGTCACCTGAGGGCTGAATTAGTGAGGCCTGGATGGGAATGAAGGGTGGTGTAGCTGAAAATCTACCACGTGTCTAATCCATGCATGGAGCATCCCTACGTTGACCATGGAGAAGGCGCCCTGCGGTGCAGACACATAGATGAAAATTATCAAAACAGAGGCAGGGACCCTGGGAGGTCACCTTGCCAGCAAGACTGGGAGGCTGGCAAACGAGCAGAGCCCCAGCACCACCCCTCATTGAGGTACACAGGGCACCTCACCTGTTCTGCACCAACCTGCCTGCAGGCCCCAGGGGTGGACTGGTGGGAAGGGCCCTCCTTGGAGAGCTTGGCCCATCTCCTGAGCTGCTTCTTTGACTCGTGTCCCAACCTGGTGTCCGCAGATCTGGGTAGGTTCTGGGAGAGTTCAGGCTGCCAGCAGGGGTGTCTGCCTGTCCAGCTCTGGAAACATTTGTTTCCCCTGAAGCCTATGCACATGAGACCTGGCCTGGTGAAGCCGGTGGTTGGATTGGACTTTTTGCTTTTCACTGAAAGAAAAGGTCTCATCACTGTAGGCACTGCCTTCCTGGAGCCAGGGGTGGCTGTGGCGACCTAGGCAGAGGGGCACAGACCTTGGGGCAATACATGGACCCAGGCCCAGACCACCAGCTTCACTCCCGCTTACAGAGAGAACATCTCAGGAAATCTAACTTCTGCAAATTTCTGAACTAGGAAGCTGCCCTCCTACGACTGCCTGGGAGGGTGTGACCGTGACTGGGCCACCCAGGTCCCGTGGACTGCCGGGACCGACTGTGTGTTCTCAGCTGTGCCCCTGCCCAGGGTGCCCCATGAGTTGCTGGGGCCCCCAGAACGTGTGAAGGCTGCTCAAGGCACATCCACCAATTTTTCTCCAGCCTGTTATGAAAATGGGACCCCACTGATCAGGCAACATTATTTCTATGATCCTACTGGGCTTCACACTCAGGGCAGAAGCACTTGCCTCGATTTGAAACTCATAGACACCAAGAGAATTTGCTGATTGCTAATGAGAAAAGCTGAGGTTTCGTTGCTACCATCTGGGACCTTCTTGCTGTGGGCTGAGAGAGGGATGGGAACTGACATAACACGCCGTGTGAAGGAGGCAGTGACTTTGTTATGGGTTCTGTATAACTTTTCATGTCTGCTGTACGCCAGGAGCTTAGCTCGAAACACCTTTTTTCCAGAATATGAAACATAATATCTCCATGCTCATTGCATTATTTAAAAAGGGGCAATGTGGTTCATAACTCTACATTTATTGCATACTTTTAAGCCACTTGACCCATATAAATATTGCTATAGAGTTGCCCTCAGTTATTAAATTCTTATTGCTTATAAAAGGGGCAACAGGAAGTATATAACCACCAGTGGAAGGTGTGGGGAGGGCGGGGAGGGGGCGGGAGACCTCGAAGCGGGTGCGCTGGTGGGGGGAGTCGGGCAGGGAACACATCAGTTTCCATTCTGTTCTCTGCTTTCAAGCCTGAAATTTGATTTGATTTTTTTTTTCCTTCCTCATTGTCGGCAGAGCCCATTTGACTTTAACTCAAAGAATTACGTATTGACATGGCAAGCGACATTTGCCTTTCTGCTAATTAAAATGGAACCCCACTCTTACAAGAGATTGCTTGAAAGAATTTTTTATTTCCTCAGCACAGCTGAGACCAGATAAAAACAGGGCGTCCGCGTTTATCAGGGTTCAAAGTCGAGTCTCCTGACCGTGAAAGGGAGCAAGCTGCATCTTCGACGTCAGCCTCGTGTTCTCACTAACGCTGCCTCCCCTGGTCCCCTGGCCCTTCTAGGGTGCTTGCAGCTTCTGCCGCATCGCACGCCTGCCTGGGACCCATGCCCACGGAGGCAATCTCCGGGGAGGGGGGCACCTTTTGAAAATAACAGAATGACCATAAGTGCATGCAGACCCTCAAAGCAGTTCAACAGCGGAGGTGTCCTGGAAGCAAGCTCCCTGAATGTCAGTGTGGAACCCCTCGCTGGGGAGCCCCCCGCAGGCAGGACATGGGCCGGAAGGAGTCTGTGTGGTCATTTCCAGCAGAGAGTGCAGGTGGAAACAACGGGCTTCCCAGGCTGTGATGGAAACAGGCTTTCTCGTTTGGGTGCGTTTTGTTTGCACAAAATAGAAATTCCTCCTGCCTGGGTCCACAGCAGCACCTGGGTCGGGGAGGGGTACTCACAGCATCTGTGTCCCTTCCATATGGCGGGCATCTCTGGCCATGCGTTAACACACCCGATTTCACTTCCCCTTGCTTAGGGCAGAACCTCTCCACCCAGAGGTTACTGCCGTCAACCAAAGACCTTTTTCCTGCTGTCACGGCTTTCAGAGATGAAGAGGAAGATTCCCCTTGGCCTACAGCATTTAACGCGCAAGCCCTCCACCACCGCCTCGCGAAGCCACAGCAATCCTGAGGCCAGCCCGCGACCTTCCAGCCCCATGACAGGACAGCAATCCCTGGAGCGGAAGACGCCTCTTCTGATATTTGGAAAAGTGTCATGTTTTCTTTACAAAGAAAACTGTCAGGCTGTTGTTGGCATAAAATGCAACACTTCCTGGATTGTGCTCGGCTTGTTTGCTACAAAATGTCACCCGGGCACATGACATGCTTGTGTTTTGCTCACAGCCCCCTCTGTGCTTAAGATACTCGAATGGCGTGGGGAGGACCAGCTCTGCCCCTGGGTCAGTCCTCCCACCGCTGCAGCTCCTCCGCTTGCTACAGGTGCGAGGCTGGCTGGGGAGAGGCGCAGCCCACTGAGCCGCTCCCCTCTGGAGGCTGGATGATCCTGCAAATGGATGTTTATCTATTGCCGGGCTCTTTAGGTGATCTAATGATCAGGGCTCCCCCATCTTGGGGGCCTCATGCCTAACAATCTGAGGTGGAGGGGATGCCATAATAGCAGGAATAAAATGCATAGTGAATGTAAGGTGCTTGAGCCATCCCTCCCCAGTTATCCATGGAAAAAATCGTCTTCCATGAAATCAGTGCCTGGTGCCCAAAAGGTTGGCGCCTGCTGCTCTAGAACAAAGGTAGGCGATCGCTGGTCACAATTGGTCATACTATTTTAAAAGAAAAACAGAAGAAAGTGTGAATAACTTTAAAAGGCCACCACCAACCACCCTTCAGGCTGGCTGAGCCAGGCTGCGATTCCTCGAAGGGAATAGACGGCTCAGGTCGGGGGTCACCTGGGCACGTCCCCCACAACACATCCTTGTAATCCGGCCGGTGTACTGCGGTTAACCTTAATCTCTCATCATGGGTAATACTTATTTGTAAATTCCCTTTTCTTCCCCTACTCCTGGGTACTTTTCTTAGAGGCCCATGGCAGGATTTATACTTAATAAATAGTGAGTGATTTAGGTGACATGAGAAAAAAGCTTGAGGAAATATAGTATCCAAGTTATTTTTTTTCTTCTTGCTCCTTTGAAGACCTAAAATAGGAAAAATATGTCCTCCTTCAAGTCTTATGTCTTGACAGACAGAGGTGCAGACATTTAAATAATGTCTTTTTTTTTTTCTGTTGTGAATTTAGCACATAAAAGGAATGCAAAAAAAAAAAAAGCCGTCTAAAAAAGGGATCCTGCAGAATTCAATTGAGTATCTAAAAGTGTGTTGTCGATAAACAGAATTCCCTTTGAGGAGTTTTTCAGCAGCCCTACAAGGCACTACACTGTTCGGTTAAAGAAGCAAGTAGAATCCTCTCCTCCAGATGACAAATGCAAGAAAAATCCAACCCCTGTGACTCTCTGGTTTCCCAGCACTTTCGCACTAGAGGTTGGAGTCAAGTGAAAAATAGAAATAAAACAATAGCACAACCACAGGGAGGCTTTATCCCTCAGCCGTGTCATCTGGGAGTGTTTCAGGCCACAGTGAAAAATACAGTCTCATCCTGAGCTGACAACTCAGTCATTTAGCTCTTAGAATGCAGATTTAAGGATGGAGCTGAAAACCGAGCAACAGACAACACTGATGGCAAAGGTGTTTTGTTTATTTTTTTAACAGTTTGTATGATTTGAAAAATATGTTGTGCAAACCAAGAAGGTTGCTTAATTGCCACCAAGCACACCCCTGTCTTCTGGGAGTGCAGCGGAAAGCTCTGTGACTCTGTGGTTAGGGCAGAATTGGAGAATGTCTTCAACTCTTTGTGCCAAATGCACTCTGAGACAGAAAAATACAGACCCTGCTCTCATGCCATTCCCAGGAATAGGAAATTAGAGTCTTGCATTTATACACATACAAATTGCAGCTCTGGACACTGGCCCTTCATGATGCTGCTTCTGGATTTGGGTAACCGGCTTTTTCTGCCAGATTTCCATCAGATACAGATTAGGAAGTACAAGGAAATGTGGCTTTAGTTTATTAGGGCTAGTGTTTCTCTCTCTCTCTCTTTTTTTTTTTTTTTTTAGTTTTGTCCATCTTTTTCTCCATTGTTGTCCAAATAAAACTGCTCTCTGCTGCAGCTACAAAGTTTAGCCAGAGGCTGGCTATACCCTTGGAAAGCAAAACCCCTGAAATGGTACAGGGAGCAGTACCTTTGACCTGCAGCCGTCTGCAGCAGCATCACCTATTTCTATGTCGTTAGGACCATGCAGTTTGCAACTTGTTACTTCCATTCGTAAGAGAGCAGTCGGGTGATTTCTCCCGGGCATCTACTGATGGCTTTCCTGATATTTAAGGGGGGCTCAAATTGTGATGGCCTAGAAGATACGAAGACTTACAAAATCCACTGCAGACATCTGACATGAGGCAAAGTATTTGCCACCGGACGCTGAAACTATTTCAAGAATGGATTTCATATTTAATCTCTCTTCCAAAGTCAGAAATAATTTTAACAGGAAAGACCTATAGCTATATGAATGGATGCCTCTTAGAATGCAGATGCTTTTCTGTATTTCATTTGGAATTGAACTATGGACAGCCATTGGCAGCTTCGTATACAAAGAATCATATTTTTTCCTCATGGATAATATCATCAGTCAGTGTGCTCTGAGCATAGATTCAGCTGCTGAAAGTCCTGCCCAGAACACCCTTTTCATAAGGTTAAAAATACACATTCACCAAATTAGGTGTTTTCACTTAAAAATATGAGCAATCCTTCCCTTTTGCATTACAGCAACCTGAGTATTTCTAATGGAGGGCAAGAGCAGTGTTTCATAGCTATGTTTATATTACGCTTAGCTGACTGTTGTGATCATGTACCTCACTTCATACTTAAAAAAAAAAAAAGAACTGCAGGAAAAAATTAACATTTTCCCCCCTTGAACATTTTAAGGCAAGCACCTACCTTCTAATGGCAGAACTTTATTTTCTTCCTTATAGTAATATATAGTACTGAAATTCCAAAGGTTTCTGGTGCATTTCAGCTGTCACCTCAAGTCAAAACCATAGAGTTCAGCTATAAAAGAATATAATAAATTTAACCTGACCTAACTGGAGATTTTTAAGCAGCCAATTTTTTTTAATTGTGTATCTGTGAGCTCCCTATGCCCGCATATAATTTTTTTTTTTTTGGTCTGGTTCTTTTTGAAACTTGTGTACCTATATGACATTATCTCTGCTTAAATGAAAATGCTTTGAAAGATTTTAAAGGGAGATGCCATTTTGGAAGAAAATGCAATTCAAAAAGAAACTTTGCAGGAGTATTTTAACCTCGCCTGCAATCTCCTGAATTTTCAGTGGAATTCTGTCCTGGGCAACTATTGTAGGAGCCTGCCAGGAGGCATCTCCCTGTCCAAGAAAAGTCTAGGGACTGCGCCCTGGGTACACAAGACACCCTGGCCCCCAGCCCAGCCCGCTCGCTATTTAGCGCTCACCGGGTGATATTTTATACACCGAAGTAAACTTGCGGCACTCCAGCTCAAATGTAATCACTGTTTTGTTTATGCAGCCTTTGTAGATTGAGTCTTTGTTAGGCGAGCACGTCTTGTTTCCCCAACAGCCGAAATCCTCGGCATCAGACTGCCCCCCAAAGGCAGCCCAGGAAGTGCGCAGGGGCGCGCTGACCTTTACCGAGACAGCCAAGGTTATGCACATAACGTTTGCTTGTTTACTTTGCAAAATAAGCAACGAGTTGGAAACTCGGAGCATCGCTGGCCGCCTCCTCGCACTTAAAAAACAACTCGAAGCGAGGCAGCCGGTCTTGCCAGCTCCAGCGCGGAGCCCAGATCGGCTTTGCTCTGCATCTATCCTGATGCAACTTTAATAACGTTAGCCGAGGCTGCTCAGAAAATCACAGCTGTAGCTGGAGGCAAAGAAAAAAAAAAAAAAGAGGGGGAAAAATCTGCTAAAATGAGGTGCTGCTCCCCAGCCTCACCTAGGAGCCGGGTGGCGCAGGGCACGCGGAGAGGCCGGGGCCCCCCGATCGATGGCTGCAGCGGGCTGATGGCCACTGGTCGTTTTGATGGATATGACTGTAAAAAAAAGTCCAGATTGGTTCACCGTGGACCTCAAACCATGTCAGCTAAAACCAAAGAGACAAAAAAAGTGACAGCTGTGGAGACCGCACTGCAGGAGTCAACGGCGCCTGTGATTTATTGTTCCATCTGCCTCGCGCTGTGAGGACAACTTCCCCCTGATTTGGTTAAAATGAAAAGGACCTCAGAGAGCGCAACGTGGGTTTTGAAAATGTGCAGAAACTTTTTTTTTTCCTGATTTATGTCCCTTTCCCCCTCCAGAAAGTCTGCACGATCGATCCCCATGCCCCCACCCCTGCTGCCCCCGTGGGGGAGCTCGGCTTAAAGGAGGAGTTCCCGTACCCCCCAGTCCCCAGGGTGCCCAATGTGGGGGTCTGGGGCTCAGCACCCCCATTTCTGCCAGGTAGCAATGCTTCGAAGGGGACATGGGGGCCGCGGGGGTGGGGGTGGAGCGCGGATCAGTGGGGACCCTGGCGCCGAACTCCAAAGATGGGACGTCCCATCCCGGCAGAGTCCTCCCCAAACCATCATTCCCTGGAAGTTCAGCCTCCCTGGTCCTTGGATTCTAATAAAAGTTTTTATGCCGGTCAGCACATTTTCAGCCAATTTCCCATGAAAAGGCCTGTTGGTTTCGATGGTGCATGGAAAGTTCTGCGCCGCCCCCCCCCCACCAGCCCCCAGACCGGGGCCTCTGGAGCCTTGACCCAGTGGCCAGCACTTCCTGGCTGGAGGTTTTGGGCCTCCCAGGTCCAACCTGGTGTCAGAAGCTGGCCTGTCTTCTGTCTCAGGATGTTGGTTTTACCTCTCAAGTGTTTCCTGAATTTGTGAAAATTCTTTTTCTAGCCGCTTGTCCACAGCGGATTCATGCTCAAAAAAAAAAAAAAATTTACCTTTTTTTTCAATTTTTTTTTTTAAGGGCAAAGAAGAAAAGAGGACGGAGGTGGGGGAGGGGACTGGGAAAGGGGCAGAAAGAGGGAGAAAGAAAGAGCAGTCTTGGCAGCTACCGTGGAGCAGGGGCTGCCCCCAAGGGGCCGGTTCTACTTTTGGTACATGTTCCTGTCAGGCCGGGGTCAGCATCTTTTACCTCTTTTTTCCATTATTCAAAATAAGTATTGATGTTATGTTTTAGCTATTTAAAAGCCAGCTGCCTTGCTCATTTCAGATGCTTTTCCTGGTATGATTGTATGTGGTAATAGCTGGTCTGTGTATCGTCTTTCACAAAATCTAGCCTTTCAGAGCCTCGGTCTTCAAATGATATCAATCAAAATTTATGCAATTCAAAATCCATATGTATAGAGTCCCAGTTCACCTCATTTCATGATAATAGTAAACCACATGTTGTGTCCATGTCTAAAACACTTTTCTCGTTCTTGACTGTGTTAACCCTAGGGGCACCCTGTTCTGTACGGCTCGCCCGATGGAGCAGCATAATACATTGATTAATGCTTGGCAACAGCGGAAACCTTGAATAATAAAATGGTGGACAAGGTAAATGCAGCCTAATAAAACACGGAGTGTGTCAATAATATTTTAAGATGTTTGTTAACATAAACAACCCAGGAAGACCTAAGGGGCGGTGGAAGCCAGTTAATCCTGATGTACAGGATCGTGTCTTATTAACTGTTCTTAAGGGTGATCTTCTTTCAAAACAGACGTAGTGACCTGTGGAAAATAAGCCATTTGGTCCTGCCGCGTCCTTCCCTGAGTTCTGAGTTCCGGGGAGGAGACCTCTGCCCCGCACCTCAGTCTGGGCAGCTCTGAACTTGGGCCTTGTCGCTTCTGCACTTGTGCGTGGGGCAGAGGGTGGGAAAGAAAGTGAAAGGATCATGAAAGTAGCCCATCATTATCATACCTTAATCCTAGGTGGGAAAAATTAAAGTGGGATTTTTGAGAGTTCATTGGCATTAGCTTTGAGACCTGGTCAATCTAATACCGAGGTTCTTTTAAAAAGATATAGTGGATAAGTAGGTGCTTCAGAGAGAGATTATTAATTCACTGCACTTGGGTGGGACATTCTATAGGCGTGCTGGATTCCTGCTCAGACCACACAGATGCATGCTCTCTCTAAATGACAGGATCCTTCATCTGATCTGTTTTTATCAGAGGCGGAATTGGTAACTGTTGCACCATAGCATTTGCCTCTGACAGGATGCATTATTTACTTCAGGTTTAATATACATTACAAATAAGATTTGTTTTCATGGAAAAGCATTAAAACATTTGGCGAAGGGAGAGCTGAGCCTTGTCCTTAATTTGTTTTGGCAACTCTGAAAAATAGAGGTCATTACACACACTCCTCCATTCCAGACACATAACGAGGAACAAATATTTTAAGAAAATCAAGATATAATTAAAAATACCACCGTGTCTTCGGAACCTAAAAGGCAGGAGAGGCGGTCAGTGTGGCTCTCCCGCTACAGTGATCCTGGACCCACGGAGTGGCTTTTACAAGGAACAGAAAATTAGGGATGAAGACGGAAAACATTTCTTTTGGAAATCCTTTCAAACATACAACATAATGCCAGTGATTCAGCATCAGACTAAATCGGTTTCATTGTTTTCCTCCCTGAAAGCAAGACTTTTTGAAGCACCTACGTGTCTTTTCACTTTTCTGTTGTGTGTTATCAGATGTTTATATGAAAATTAATACTGAAAAATTAAGCCCCCCCTCTTGTTTTGATTGACTGCAATCGGGTCCTCAAACCACAAGGTGAAAAAAGCAGTGAAGACTGCAGTATGCCTTCCTTTCTCTGCCCTCCAAATGAGCCGAGCCGAGGCGGGAAAGCTGTTGACAAATTAATACTTTAAGAAAATAAACTCTGGTCGTGTTCAACACAGAGCAACTTTATCCTGATTAATTTGTGTTGGAGGTTCTCCAGCCCCCATTCACAAAGCCCCGCAGTTTGTACAAATGTAATTTCCTAATATTTACATGAGGAAAGCCTCAGCAGTTAAGCTTTGCCTCCAGTGTGAGTTTTGTGGTTTGTAAAAAGACAATAAAAATACAGAGAGGTAATTGTAAGCACATTTGAAAGAGAAAGGAAAAAAAGAAAGGATTTTTCTCTCTCCTTCTCCTCCCCTAGCCCTATAAAAATGGGCTGTGTGTACAGATGCTTAGAAAGAGAAGCCAGTTCAGCCAGCAGAGTTTTAAGTAACATAACACCTAATACCCAACGTCTTTCTACAGCTA
The DNA here is from genome assembly GCF_042477335.2 of Ovis canadensis. NCBI lineage: Eukaryota > Metazoa > Chordata > Mammalia > Artiodactyla > Bovidae > Ovis > Ovis canadensis. The sequence continues at coordinate 63,112,206 of NC_091266.1, read as the reverse complement.
ACGAGCTCGTAGAACACCCACCGTTGTTCTTAACGTGGATCTTTTGCGTCCTGACATAATTCATCTTTGTCCATCTACACGGATGGTCTTGTCATTTTTTGCTTTTATTTATTTCGTACGTTAGACACTTGCTTGACTGTCTGGTTTAATAAATAGGAAAAAAGGAAAAATGCAGTGGTAATGTGCTGCTTTGTTCTGAGAATATTAAAAAAATAACCTTTCATTTTAATGAGATTTTCCCCATCAGTTTACACAATTTTCCAGATGCAAAATGAGCTTTTGGCTGTAAAATATTTTATCACATTGTCTTACACAATAAAGATTAGATGTTTTCTCTCTCTCAACTGCACTGCAATTATTTTTTAGTGTTTGCAAATCATAATATCATTTAAAAACCATATTTTATACCTCATCTAAAATACTTTTATAGCAGTAGGATGAAAAAAAATAACATCTATTTAACTACTCTTTTTAAGTGGCTGTTATGTGCTTTAGTATAATTTCCCAGGAAAAGGCAGAGCTAAAAAGCTTAGCTTTTCTTGAAAACATATCTCTCAAGCAACATCTTTGCAAAAATCCCCAGAATTTAATTCCCCCGACTGGAAAGCCCAGAGTGCCTGAATGTAAAAATAGTAGCCCTGTCATTTCACATTCATTAAGTGTGAAACTCAGAAATTAATAATGTAAAAATATGCTTTTTAATTAGTCTTACATTCTGCCCAATGTACTTAAATGGGATCAGCGGCTCCCTAATGATTTTTTTCTTAATAAAGTATTAGCCTGTGATGCACCGACGTTGACAGGTATGATAAACTGGAAAGTTCTTTTGGAGGCGTATGAATGATACCAAAATAGTACTCACCCATTTAAATGTAATTAACATCAGGGAGCAATATTATAAGAAGAAAAGCCTGCAAGATTTTTATTCGTTTTTTTTTTCATTTCTTATTTTATGAGTAGTTTGATGATTGCAGCAGTGATTTTATAATTTAATTACCATTGCTGAGAGCTAAGCTTTCACTAATAGCAGGTCAACAGGACCATAAAGCACTCTTCAAAAATATTAAAAAGAAAGTTAATTCTTTTCAATGGGCTATTCGAGTGCCCCATATATAATTTATTTATATGTGTGCATGAACATATATGTGTGTGTACCCATATATGTATATATAGAGAGATATAGATAGAGAGATAAAGGTATGCAGATATAAGCATAGCGTGTGTCTGCTCAGGAAATATTTCATTTGCGATGATGAGGACCATTGGGAAGAAACTTGCAGTTACTTGTCCTCTGAAGCAAATTGAAGGCAGAAATCCTTAAACACCTCAGTTTGGGAAAAGGCAAAAGAAGACCCCCCCGAAGAGTATATTTGATCAGCACATAAATATTAAAAGTCACTGCTGAATAAAGGACTCAGTTGACGGTCACCTGGTTATCCTCTGATGTACAGTGTCCGACACACGGCAGCAACTTTGCGTGGAGCTACTATTTAAGTCACCGATAATAAGCGAGAAATAGATTTCTGAACACATTAGCATCCTTTCTGTCTGTGTTGCTTGCTAGAAGACTTCTGCTCAGGTCTCTGAGTTCCTGAGCCCCAAATGATGGTCCCTCTCAACTTGGTAAATAAGAGTGACAGAGAGTGTAAAGTATGACAAAACCCAAAAAGTCTTGAACAAACCCCCCTTAGAAAGAAAGTAACCGAGATTAGATTTCACACTGATTCTGGGAGGATTCCTGGGAACCCGTGGGAGTCTGGGACTTTACGTGACAAGTGTCTGATGGGCATCCGGGGCTGACCATAGACTCAACGCAGTGACTGAGAACCAGCTCACACTCTGTCTACCTGTGAAGCTGAGCAATGCCATTTTTAAATTAACCTCAAGAACAACAGATGAAACCTGGTACGCCCTGATAACCTCTGTTGAGTGTGATAGTATCTATATTTTTATTTGTTCCAGAAACCAACTAGAATCTGGAGAATGCAAGGTCAGACCTTTGGCCAGCTTCTATACAAACTCCATAAGCAAAGCCTGTCTGTTTGCTAATACGACGTGTGCAGTCTGGTTATTCTGAATTTGCGTTGAATTTTACTTATCCATACACTCTTTCCTGTACATTGACAGCTCTCAGTACTTATTGTTACCCCTTAAAGAAAAGGTATAACAGCCTTGTTGAGGGAACTGAATCCTTCATGATGGGATTTATGATGCCTTCATGATACTTTACACAATTTCATTTTCAATCATTTCTCTATTTTATTTTTAGAAGAAATAAGGGAGGTTGTGTAAAGTGCACTAATTTTCACCCTTCTTTAGCATTCAGGGGAAGAAAACTTTGACTTGAAGTTCCAGGAGGGAAAGTTAGGTATTTTTTGGCCCATTTTGCGAGTCCCAGCTCCTGGCCCTGTGCCAGCCCACAATGTGCATGGAGTAGAAGCTCAGGGGAGCGGAGGATGCCGGGGTGAGGTCTCCTCTGCGAGCAGGGAGCCTCTTTGTCCCCTCAGATCCAGTCCAAACCTCGAGAGGCGCTGTGTCCTTGGGGCTTTTCTAACGTAACAATGGAAAGGCATCGATCTGCACCACGTACCGAAAAGTCGCCACCAGGATAAAATTACAGAGCAAGAAGACGAACAAGTCCCAGAAAGCTAACACACAGCACGGTGACTACAGTCAGCAGATTTTAATATATACCTCAAAGTCGCGAAGGCAGAGCTTAAATTGTCTCCACACACACACAGGTGACACAAATATGAGAGCTGCTGATGCTAAGGTGCTCACGTCTCTTCATGGCAAATAGATGGGGAAATGATGGAAACAGGGAGAGACTTTATTTTCCTGGGTTCCAAAATCAATGCAGATGGTGACTACAGTCATGAAATTAAGAGATGCTTGCTCCTTGGAAGAAAAGCTATGACCAACCTAGACAGCATATTAAAAAGCAGAGGCATTAATTTGCCGACAAAGGTCCATCTAGTCAAAGCTATGGTTTTTCCAGTAGTCATGCCTGGATGGGAAATTTGGACTATAAAGAAAGCTGAGCACCAAAGAATTGAAAAAAACTTGAACTGTGGTGTTGGAGAAGACGCTTGAGAGTCCCTTGGACTGGAAGGAGATCTACCCAGTCAGTCCTAAAGGAGATAAGTCCTGAATATTCTTTGGAAGGACAGATGCTGAAGCTGAAACTCCAATACTTTGACCACCTGATGCAAAGAAATGACTCATTAGAAAAGACCCTAATGCTGGGAAAGATTGAAGGCAGGAGGAGCAGGGGACGACAGAGGATGAGATGGCTGGATGGCATCACCGACTCAGTGGACATGAGTTTGAGCAAGCTCCAGGAGTTGATGATGGACAGGGTAGCCTGGCATGCTGCCGTCTATGGGGTCACAAATAGTCGGATGAGACTAAGTCACTGAACCGAACTGATCAAATCAACACATTGTACACCTTAAACTTACATGATGTATACTCAATTACATCTCAATTTAAAAAAAAGAAAATTGCAAAAGCCAAGTGTAGGAGGTATCCTGGGGTTAGAACCAGTCTTTTTTTTTTTTTTTTTTTTTTACATTCCCAACAGGGATTGAAACGACACTTCCTGCAGTGAAAGCACAGAGTCTTAACCACTGGACCACCAGGAAAGTCCCTAGAACTGGCCCTTAACCATTCAGGTGTCATTAGCTCCTAAACCAACATGTGGAAACTCAGTCTTCATTTCTGATACTGTCTACTGGGTGTTTTATCATCAAGATTTATTTCTGAGGATTAGCAGTACATTCACCTAAAAACATGAGTTATAGCTAATGCCACAGATCTCTCTTGCTGTGAAACAATCTTTTCTCTTGTATGTTAGAGATTTTTGTCCTTGCTAGTGATTCGTTCTGCCTTGTTGGAGAATCCTCAGAATGTTAACTAAATTTTTGACCAGTGATACTTTTCATTACCTTCATTTCATGAAAAATTTATACCAGAAAGAACTCAGGCATTTGTTTATATACTCTTGAATCAACTGCATAGATAAATCCTTAAAAATATTTTAATTATCTGGGACTTTGCTAGAATATCACTGAACTTCAACTTTTTTGGAAATTATTAGAAATGCCATATTATTTTAAGGCTTCTTCATTGCATCCTATACAAAAAATAAAACCAGTTAAAACTAAGTGAAAACCACCTGTGAATAAACCAGGGTGATATTTAAGAGCAGGTCATCACTACATGATTATGGCCAGCAAACAGATTCTATTTATTGAGCATTTTTTACCATGTCATTTATAGATTGAAAAAAAAAAAGTTCAGAGAGTTCCAGTGACTTATTCAAGTCAGTTTCACTTCTAGAGGATTCTCAGAAGAGGCAAAATGAAGAGGTCATCAGAGGCTGAGAGGCTTGAGTCAGCTGCTAAGGACCCTCTCCACTGATGCTGGAGGTGGTCTGGGTGCTGGGGGTCTTCACCTGAAGAGTGCTGATAGCATGCATTTGGTACTGGGTCCTCCAACAGAGACATCGTTGAGTATCACGATTTGAAAAGCATCTATCATTGTCCCCTTTGCATCAAATGTATGTAGATTCCCTCACGTGCGTGTGCACGTGTGTGTATGTGTTAGTCACTCAATCGTGTCCGACTCTTTGCGGCTCCATAGACTGTAGTTCGGCAGGCTCCTCTGTCCATGGAATTCTCCAGGTAAGGATACTGGGGTGAGTTGCTGTTCCCTTCTCCGGGGGATCTTACCCACCCAGGAAATGAACCCGGGTCTCCCATCTTACAGACAGATTCTTTGCTGTCTGAGTCACCAGGGAAGCCCACGTGACTTGAGGGCTGTGTAATTCAGGCAAGGGAAGTCATGTCAGGTTCACCCCAGCTTATTCCTGTTAACTGTAAGTTTAATTAAGGAAGAAATCTAAGAAGTAGTAGTGACTATTATTAAAAATGGTGTGATGCTTGTTATATATACTTATATTATGCTATATCAAATTACTAATTTAGCTCCAGTGAGTTCTCTTAGTTCATTTCCTCTCCCTATTGCTACTTTCTTTCCTCCTCTCTCCTTCCCTTTTTTTTTAACATCTCTTCCTTCTTTCCTTCCTATTTCTTTTTCTTTCTTTCCCCCTCTTTCCTTTCTAATTCTCAGAGCCAGCTGTGAGGTTGCTCCTGCTTGCTTCCTTTCTACCTGACTCCATTCTTCTGCTTGGAGAATATAGGACCAGACAACTGTTTTCTGGAAACTTCAGTGTTATATTCGTGGTCCACCAGGGTCACCGCAGGGCCAGACAGTCCCTGCATCACAGCGGCTGCCGAGTCGCCCTGCTCCCCGCCAGACAGGCCCTGCAGGCCGTGAGTGCTCTGCTTGCGGAGCCTCTAGGCCTGCGGCTCAGGTAGACACGACCTGCCTGCCACCAGCCTGGTCCCGCCTTCAAGGCCGCTCCAGTTACCAACGTGTGACAGTCCCAAAGCACACCCCCTTGTTTTCATGGGTCCACCAAGGATTCCAGTTTGGTTGAGTGTGAAATGAAATCAGAAGCATTAATGGAGACTGAAAGACAAATCACTGAACACAATGGATGAAGCCATAGCACACGCCACTAAAATCAAAACCCTGCTTCTCGGGGACAGGAGAGTCCCAGCCCTGGGGTAGGGGAGCACGGGACAACATCGCGGGGACGTGTTTCCTTCCCGGAAGGAGCGGCGACGGCTCCCAGCACAGGCTCTCTTAATGGCCCATCCATGCACTGGCATTTGTGCAGGAGCCGGAGGGACTGCTTGTTTACTGACTGGATGAAAGAGCACGCTGCAGGGTTAGCAGCACGGGACCAAAAGGGACCTGGGAAATCTGATGGGCACACGCGAAATACAAACCTCCGCAAACGGGCCGGGCACGTGGATTCCAAGGATACAGCTACCTTTGTTTCTTTCATACAAGTTTTTCTTTCATCTCCAGAAAACTGCAGAGAAACAGGGTAAAGACATAGTGCAGGCACCTTGGCTCTCCGTCCAGAGTGGCTTTTGGCTCCAACCAAAGGGAGTGACCAGCAGACCCACTGCCAACAGCTACACCTGTGCTCTCCCAGTCCACCCCCCCTCCCCCCGCCCCTTGACAAGATGAGGGAGAGCTCACTTTGGTCCCAAGTTCAGAAAGTGAAAGGCTGAAAGTGAAAGTCGCTCAGTCGTGTCCAACTCTTTGCAACCCCATGGACTATACAGTCCATGGAATTCTTCAGGCCAGAATACTGGCATGGGTAGCCTTTCCCTTCTCCAGGGGATCTTCCCAACCCAAGGATCAAACCCAGCTCTCCCACCGTGCAGGCGGATTCTTTACCAGCTGAGCCACCAGGGAAGCCCAAGAATACTGGAGCGAATAGTCTATCGCTTCTCCAGTAGATCTTCCTGACCCAGGAATCAAACCCAGGGGTCTCCTGTGCTGCAGGCGGATTCTCTGCTAACTGAGTTATGAGGGAAGCCCCCAAATTCAGAAACAAACCTGCATTTCAAATGGAATGTCAGGCTGGATATGCAATATGACATTTAATTAAGAAAACAAATTCATTATTAGGTTTCACAACTGTACAAACAGTGAAGTAAGCTTTGGGAGTTTTGCAGTTGGTTGGTTCATTTACAGCATATCCAGGAAGGCTTGATAAACATGCATTTTCTGTGTGTGAAGGTTAAGTGTATCACTCTTTAGCAATCAGTTGACACAGATATAATAAAATAACTTCTCCCAGAGCTGTGTTTCAGCAATGAGCATTTCTAGTCCTGGACCCCTTCTCCACCATAGACCCCCACTTTAAGCATATAGAGTATGAATTCTTAAGAACCCTCCTTAAGATAAGAGACTCAGGGCAGAATTTCAGCTACAGTTTCTTCAGCTACAGGCGTTAGTCTTTACAATAATGGTGTTTATTGGGCTAGGAAAGAGCACATTGGGTGCTGGGTTTCCTTTTCATGAGGGGGACCCAACATTTATGCATATATTGAAGGATAGATCAGCTATCTTCCACTCAGGAATTGCTACTACACTCCAAGTAATTTTAAAAAGCAGGGTCACAGCTCTGCAGTACGAGCATGAGATGACCAAGTTCTATGACGGACAAGGAAACCATCTACTTGTTGAAGTGTGACTCCACAGTGAGAACAGAACGAGGTGGGAGGGAACGTGGGGGCCCGGAGGAAGGCTGTCCAAAAGATACCTAAATCCAAGTCTATCAGACCTTGCCAGAGGAAGAGATGCCTGGCAATTCAAGCTGAATGATCTTGACTCGGTTGTTGGTCCAGTTGGGGCACTGTGTTCTTTGGTTAGAGGCAGAGGCATGACGGGCCAGCAATCCATCATGCTCTTGGAAGAACTCCTACATGACAACAGCAGGTGGTGAGGAAGGGCTCCAGAGCTTTCTGGGGTTCACCTTGAGAGCTCCCCAGCCTTAGGGAGGATGCAATTACTCAGAGCCTGACTCCCCCTGTGAGGGCCACTGAGGCAAGCCTGCCAAAGCCTACCTTTGCATGGAAGAAGAGGCATTGTTTTCTGTCTAAATGACCCCTGAGATGAACAGAGAATCAGGACACCTTGTTAGACTCAGGAACTTAATCTGACATCATAGCCTCTGGGAACAAGAACTGCCTGCCCCTGCATCTGCGGGGGCTTCCCTGCTGGCTCAGGTGGTGGAGAATCTGCCTGCAGTGCAGGGGACCCAGGTTCTATCCTTGGGTGGGGAAGGTCCCTTGAAAAAGGGAATGGCAGCCCACTGTACTGTTCTTGCCTGGAGAATTCCATGGGCAGAGGAGCCCGGTGGCCTACAGTCCATGGGGCCGCAAAAGAGCCTGAAATTGAAAAGCGCTCTAATTTTTGTTGAGTGATACCAAATATTTTACAGGCCTGGGTGGCTTCGAAGTTACTTCTTTTTAAAAGCAGTTCTCCTGTTCTATTTGCCATCATATTTGCATGTTTTAACTAGTCATCAAAAAACATAGTCAATGATTTCTCGGGTTTGAATTTCTGTGGAAAAACTTCAAAATGCTATTGGAATAAATAAAGAAAAAAATGTCAGGCTTTTCATAATCCTTAACAATTCCACTGATGAACAGCAGATGGGGCTACAAAAGTCACACAATTAAAGACATGGGGGAAAGAAAAGACCCTTTTAACCTAGAAACCAAATCACTCAGAACCATTTCAAAGTATAAATAAGGCTTTTCTTTGTGATTTAAAATGTCAGTGAGTCTATCCCTGTTGGAACTTCTGCAGAGTATCCCAGATAGCCTCACGTGTCACAATTAACTTACTTTTCAACTTGGTAGATTTTGAATTCCTCCTCCTGTGTTTATTCATGTTAGAATACAAATTTCTAGAAGACAAAAAAAAAAAGATATATAATTAAATTGCAGTGACCCCATCTTATCCACATATCTCAGAACCAGGAGAAAACATGTCTATGTCCACGTGCACAGCAGGCTGGCACACATTCAGGCACACAAATTCTTTAAATACTCATTTCTCACTAGATTTCATAGCCTGCACCATCAGAGGCTGAAGAAATTAATGTGTCAATGCAGACCATTCACAAAAGTGTGAAAACAAGGCAAAACGCAAAGGCTAGAGTGGAACCGGTCAGGCGAGTATCCTGTTGGCAAAGGGCAGTGATGGCACCAGGAAAGAAAGGTCTCCCTCTGGCCTCAGCAAGTCCAGCAAACAGCCCCCGATTTCCTCTGGAAACAGGACTGAGAGCATCTCTGCTGCCGGAGGCTCACCTGGCTTCAAGACGTATTCTCAGCTGCATCCACGTCCATCCGGGGAGAGAGATGAGCACAGAGCGGAGAGACCACTGTCACTTCTGGACAGATTCGGTCCACAAGTGTGTCAGGGATCTGAAAGCGGCCAGACAGGGCTGTGTACGGAGGTCCACTCTTCACCCAGAGGAAAACAGAAACGGGCTCCTGCCTCTGGCGAGGAGGAGCCGGCTGCCAAGTGAAAGCGGCGATTTTATGCTTGTGATATAGATTGGAGTAATTAACAAGTATAAGACGTTTCAAAATCAGCTTAAATCTGCATTTTATGTGTGCAAGTTTCCAGCTGCAACGGACCCAGGATAGCAGCAGAGGGAGGGAGCCGCAGCTGCCGTGGGCTTCGGAGGTAGCAGGCAGCTGTTAAAATAAAGAGCTAATGGTGATTAATCCTTGTGATGTGTTCCAAGACTTCACAAAGAGTTCAAGACCCAACCCTTCCCATGGGGGACGAAGCAAAGCAGGACGATTCCTGGAAAAAGCAGCTCCAAGGAGACCTGGCTGGATGGTGACCATCCCCAACCCGGTCATCTCAGTGTTCAGCTTTTAATTCGATTGAGTATCTTTACCAGCTCAGGTGCTCCAAGTATCTGCTAGGTCACACTTGAATAAGTTACATAGAGGGATTTTTTTTTTGCTCTGTCTCCCACTATGGCCAAGCTGGGCGTTCATCACGTTCCCTCTTTGGGAAGCGTTGCTGCCACTTCTGGGGACAGGAGCCATCCTCCAAGGCCCAGTCTGGCCTCACTCAACAGCTTGGGCCATTTTATCATTTCCTGGTGGGTAGCAACTCTGTGCGTAGAAAGCAGCACCCCTAGGAGGCCCTTAGAAAAGTCTTTCCAGAAACTGATTTTAACTTTTATCTCCCACTGTGAGTACATCCGGGGTCAAATACCAGAATGCTAAGAGGCTCATTCATTTCTGACATTTAATGTAACTTGGACTTCTATAAAAGGTGGCTTGTTTTCCCTGTGTTGAATACAAAATTGTATGCTATATTCTCAAGGGGGAAAAGTGAAGTGAAAGTGAAGTAGCTCAGTAGTGTCCGACTCTTTGCGACCCCATGGGCTGTAGCCTACCAGGCTTCTCCATCCATGGGATTTTCTAGGCAAGACTACTGGAGTGGGTTGCCATTTCCTTTTCCAGGATATCTTCCTGACCCAGGGGTTGAACCTGGTTCTCCCACATTGTAGGCAGATGCTTTACCATCTGAGCCACCAGGGGGGAACCAGTGTAAAAAAAGTAGGATGCCACAAAATAAGAAAATTATATCAAACATAGCTAAAATAATATTTAAAGTAACAAGATGTTTACAATAAAAATAAGAAAAATAAGAAAACAAATCTCCCCAATTTTCTGCAAAATATATCTAGGCAAGCATTAGTTCTTAAAGATATAAACTGAAGTTCAGGAGTGAGTAGCCCAAAAGTCAGAATCACTGATACTTCTCCACCTAGCAGTTAACTGGAAGGGACTGGCAGTGTCTTTATTTGCAAAGTCTTTTGATCGATTCTATCATGGAAGGTGATTCCAGCTTGAAGAAGAATGATCTGGCAATGGTCTTAGCCAGATACTGGACTCGAAAATCACCAAGAAGGCATCAGACAACCCTCCAACATCTACAGCAGGACTTGATACCCAAGTTGAAGCTTTTCAGACCCCGTTTCCTGAAGGAGCTGGAAGTCAGTATTTTTTTTTTCAGAGTGTATGTTGACTTGCTAAGTGGGGAGGGGAAAGAAACACAACACAGGTGGTGACCCGGGCTGCAGAGACCGTGGACAGAGGCTCGGAGTTGCTCAGACGCAGCTGGGGATCCGGAGCGTGGGCTGGAGCGGGCACTGCGGAGCGCATCTGCTCTCCGACGGCATCTTGCATTTGTGTTTTTCTGCTCGCGCATTTTCTACATGAGATGCATTCCTCTACACAGGTCAGAACGCAGACGGGCTGGGATGCAAATGAGGCAGAAGAGTGACTGCACGGCTGTCGGCACGGCCTTCTGGCGTTGACATCAGTCCGAGGGCTTCACGGATGGAAACAAAGAGCGCTTGTGTCCCTGCTTCCTACTGAGGGAAGATCGTGTTGCTCGGCCCTCTCTCCAGCTTTGCTTTAGTTTTTAAAAAATGGAAGGAGGATTATTACAGAGTGGAAACCAGAATAAGTCCGAAGCCCCATAACAGTCCTTAGATTGCAGGAGCAAGAGGACCCAGAGGGTTGAGTCTGGGGCTTCAGAGGCAGCGGGCCCCTAGTCCACCGATGCCTCCAGGACCCACCAGGGTGGGGTGAGGAGCCATCCCCCAGCTTCTGTGTAAAGATGCTTTGCATTCAGCTAATTTTCCTCACAGCATCCCCGTGATCACCTGATTGTTACAAAGGGCAGGCAGTCTTCTGATTTAGCCTCTTCTATTTAAAATATGGAGGGGCTTCCCAGGTGACCCAGTGGTCAGCAATCCACCTGTCATGGCGGGAGACACAGGAGATGTGGGTTCAATCCCTCGGTGGAGAAGATCCCCTGGAGGAGGAAACGGCAACCCACTCCAGTATTCTTACCTGAAGAATCCCATGGACAGAGGAGCCTGGCGGGCTACGGTCCACAGGGTCGTAAAGAGGAACAGGACTTAGCGACTGAGCATGCCTGCGTTTGAAAATGGAGCCACAGCAAGTGAGCAAGGGTCGTTGCTCCTTCACCTTCCTCTGGGCACGAGGACCCTCAGCCTGGACGAGGCCAGTGCACATCCCAGAGCCATGAGTTCGAGGTCCCTGGAAGGTTACACTTTGGAAAAGGTAACCAGAGGGAGACAAGCAACTGGAGATACACTTAACCTTCAGCGTCCCTTGCTCGGACTTTGGGGGAGGTGGTGACTTTGGTGAGAAGGCATCGAAGGAGGCTTCCTGTGTCTCCTTTAAGGAGAACATCTCACCAGGTGGAGGGCAGCTGGGCACTGGAGCCCTGGCTCTGACCCGAGAGCCTACACAGCCTGCTGCACTCACGGGGGCGTCCCCAGGGCCGTGCAAGCTGGAACGGCAGAGGTTTCCATCCAGCCCAGAGTCAGGGCCCAGCAGAGAAGCCGGTCACAGCTGCTGTGCTCCGAAACTCTAACAGCCAAAGGTAGGGGGTCCTGGAGGGGTGCCAGGAACTGCCTGAGAGGTCAGGGGGAGGGGGGCATGCGGAAGGAGGCTGTAATGGGATGGCAGAGTGCCCGGGATTCATGGGGCATGAAAGGGGGGGCGACGCGGCACTGAAGGATTGTGGGGAGGCAGGAACAAGGCTGGAGAAATGCGGAGCAAACTGCGATGCACCCCCAGACAGCGGTCCGGAAAGACAGGTGAGGAGGAATGGATTCCGCACCATAACACGCTTCTCATTCTGGCGCTAAAAGTGTCTGCAAAAATCTAGCAACACACATTCAATCAAAAATTGCACAATCCTGATTGTTTCCAGAGGAAAATGCGTCTTTCTCTGCAAAACGGCAAGTGTTTCTATCCTTTTCACACTCGGTCTAGGAAAATCTCTACATGAAGGCATGACTACCGTGACCAAAAGTGAGGATCTCTGTACAAATTCTGTGGAATGTATTTTAACAAAAACTGTTCAAATTTCTGATTCACATAAAAGTGTATAACTGTGTTTCTAAAGCAAATTATTTCTGATTTTTTTCCCCAATGTTTGATTCCAATTTCTACTCCCTTGCTTCAGTAAAAGTAGACTTTGTATCATAACAGAAGTACAGGAGCACTTCCCTGCTGGGCTTATTCAGGACATGCCTGAATTCCTTCTGCTTGTTGGACAAAAAAAAAAAAAAAGAGAGAGAGAGAGATAAAGACTAAAATGCAAGACCAGTGAGCAAAGGACAATCAGGAAAGAAACCTCAGTGTATACCCGGAGACCAGAGAACAAAAGAGGAAGAACCAGGGCAGAGCCAGGGCGGTGGGGGGCTGGGAGGGTTGGGGGATAGGACGAGCTCAGAGAGAGAGTCAAGCGAGGTGCAGTGCGCACAGGTGAAAAGATGTAGGAGGCAGGCAGGTTAGGACCAGCGGAGGGCAGGCAGGGTGCCCAAGGGCTGATGCTCTTTGCCAGAGCTAAATGTCAGCCCGGCGATTACCAGTTCCATGTCCGGAAACCAGCAAGGGACCCACCCAGACACCCTCTTTTTTTATTCACGCTCCCATTCACAATTACTCCCTTCTAGCAAGCCGTGTGCTTCACCTGTCCGTCCTGTTCACTCTGGTCTATCCCACTGCACTAGAGGGGAGGCACCGTGAGGGCAGGAACTATGTCTGTCTTTCCATTGCTGGGTTCCTAGTGCCGAGAACTGTTGTAGCTGTTCAGGCACTAAGTTGTGTCTGACTTTGCAACCCCATGAACTGAGTATGCCAGGCTTCTCTGTCCTTCACTATCTCCTGGAGTTTGCTCAATCCCATGTCCGTTGAGTCGGTGATGCTATCTAGCCATCTCATCCTCTGCCACCATCTTCTTTTGCCTTCAATCTTTCTCAGCACTGGGGTCTTTTCCAATGAGTTGGTCCTTCGCATCAGGTGGCCAAATCATTGGAGCTTCAGCTTCAGCAGCAATCCTTCCAATGAATACTCAGGGTTGATTTCCTTTAGGGTTGACTGGTGCCTAGAATAGTGTTTGCTAAATGGGAGACACTCTTGAAATATAACCATGAAGTGCTCAAGGAATAAATGAAAGAAGTGAACACGTGGTAGTGTTTCACTGACCTAATCCTTGAAAATGCTGCCCTGCTCTAATTTCACAAGGAAAACAGAACATGTGAACTGGAGAGAGCTCAGAAACACTCATATCCACCCAGAAACATCCAGAGATGACTCGAGATAACTTAGGGAATTTGAGCTGGTCGAGTTTATTGCATGACACCAGCAAGTACCTTTGAGAGCCTGGGGAATTAGCAAACAGATCCCACCGACTACTGGCGGTTAATTTTAGCAAGGGAGCGGGCAACGAGGGCCTTGAGGAAAAATGGCAAGAATGAATGTGAGAGCGATTTTTTTAACTCGAAAAGAAGATTGATCCTGATTTTTACATCTGGGAGCTAACCTAAATCCCTAAGAAAATAAGGCTCCCTCCAGCCAAGGTAAAATTAAAGAGACATAGCAATCCATACTCATGAATAGTCCCATAAAGCATAGGGAAGCGTTCCCTCTGATCTTGCTTCCTTGGCCGGTTGTACACTCACTGTTCTTGTAAAGGAATATAGTAAATATATTTACATTGTTTATGAACTTGTCTTGATTGCAGTTAAACAATTGATGGAGGTTAATCCGTTGGGTTTGTATAAAAAATGGTTGTTCGGAGCCTGAAAACATATCTGAGTGATGACAGATTGGATTTATGGAATTGGGGAGATAGCCTGTAGGGATGGGAACAGATGAAAAATACACAGGCAGTTGGGATATTGAAGTAGGTAAGTGATTTAAAGCAGCTTTGGAAGCAGTTTGTTAAAAGCTGGTTGCCAGGAGACTTCCCCTCCCCTCGTTGGCGGGCGCATCACCCCACTTTGGTAGAGTCGGAGCCCTGCAGGCTCGGGACCATCTCCAGGTCTTCTGTCTCTGCTCCTGACTGTCATTACAGGTCCCACACCTGGGGACTGTGTGCTGCTAAGTTCCTGACAAAGCTCCATTTAGTCAAAGCTATGGTTTTTCCAGTGGTCATGTACGGATGTGAGAATTAGACCATTAAGAAGGCTGAGCACCGAAGAATTGATGCTTTTGAACTGTGGTGTTACAGAAGACTCTTGAGAGTCCCTTGGACTGCAGGAAGATCAAACCAGTCAGTCCTAAAGGAAATCAACCCTGAATAGTCATTGGAAAGACTGATGCTGAAGCTGAAACTCCAATACTTTGGTCACATGATGTGAACAGCCGACTCACTGGAAAAGACCCTGATGCTGGGAAAGATTGAGGGTAGGAGGAAAAGGGGACAACAGAGGATGAGATGGTTGGATGGCATCACTGACTCGATGGACATGAGTTTGAGCGAGCTCTGGGAGGTAGTGAAGGACAAGGAAGCCTGGCGTGCTGCAGTGCTTGGGATTGCAATTAGTCAGACACGACTTAGCAACTGAACAACAACAGCTAAGTTGCTAGTGGCTGTATCTTTGGCTCTTTTGCCAGGTGCCCCGAGGACCACCGTGCCCAGGCAGGCAGGATCCTGAGAGCTGCCAGTCCCTAGCTATAGGAAAGGGGGTGCGCTTCAGAGGGAGGAAAGCTCTGAGTATTCAGGCGTTGGCCCAGCCCCTCAACTTACATGTGAGAATAGAGAGCCTGCAGGCCTTGACTCATGACTGATGGAGACAAAAGCAGAGCCTGGTCTCCCTGACCACCCACCGTCACCCTCTCCACGTGGCCTGCCTCTTTCCTTCAAAGAGAACGGGGCCATTCTCACCCAACCGAGTTCTCTCACTGGTATCAGAAGAACACATTCTCATCCATCACTTATTTTTAGTTCACCTTGGAAAGTTTCCAGTAGCCAAAGGCATAGAAGTGACCTGTTATTTTCTTCCACTGTGATAGAACATTCTGAGAAGAAGGAAAAAAGAGCAGAAAATAAAGTATTCCACAGACCCGTAGGTGATCTCTAAGACCATCTTTTCACACATTTCGATTACCTAAAGGTGGAAATGTGTGTACGTTTTTTCTTTTCTAAACTCCATTTTTTCCCTTTTTTCTGAATCCATGACATGAAAAGAATGGTCTCAAGACACACAGGCTACACGATGCTGCTTCCGGTTGGCCACAGTTCGGTTGGCCAGATGGACCCAAAGACAGCATGATGGGTTGGAGACCCCTGTGAATCCAGCTTGGGTGAGTACCCCACCTACTTGAACATTTTTTCCTACTTATGAGAAAGGTGTTGGACAAGCTGAGTGGTGTTGAGCATAGGAGATAGTTAAAATAATAACTAACAGGTGGGTCCACAGTAAAGAATCCACCTACCAATGCGGGATACAGTAGTTAGATCCCTGGGCCGGGAAGATCCTGTGGAGGAGGAGATAGCAACCTGCTCCAGTATTCTTGCCTGGAGAATCCCATGGAGCCTGGGAGGTACAGTCCACAGGGTCACAAGACTGCCACAGTCCGCAGTGCGTGACTGAACATGCGCTCGAATGACCGTAATAGTGATGACAGCACCAGTGAACACCCTCATCGTGCATGAAGTTTCCATAGGGTCACTCTTCCCAGCGGCACAGAGACTCCCTACTGGATCTTACTGCAGGTTTTTCATTAGGGGAAGTGGGGCCACCATTCCACCCCGACCATTGGTCCATCAGAAAACAGAGCACGCATTCAACAGCACTGCTCAGAAGATCCTCAGGAGACATGTGAACTGTTACCTGTCTTCAAAAAGCTTCAATTTTGGTCAGGGAGATGAGCGACTCCCTGCCCATAACTGGAGGGCCATTAAGTGTCACCTCCAGCACTGTTCCTCCAGCCTCAGCTCCCAAGTCTCCCTGACCTTCAAAATTCAGCTCAGAGAGCCAGCCCCTCTATAATGAGCGCAAGTGTTTGTATCTGTCCCTTCCTTTGCGTCAAGGACTATGCCCTGTGCTTTATGTTCATTATCATGTTTGATCCTCTCGCTTGTTCTAAGATGGTTTTATTTTTATCCTTTACTTGTAAGAAAGCAGAGGTATAGGAAAGCCTGGAAACGGGCCCAGTGCCCCACAGCTAGTTCGGTACTCGACGCGTTGTAGATCTCAGTAGCTGGTGTATGGCCAAATGAAAGGACAGGATTTGAACCTAGAGCTCCCTAGTGTCACTGGCTCAACAAAGACCAGTGTGAAGCTGCTAGCTTATGGTGAACAATGTTGGATTTGTGATCTCCAAAGAAGATTTAGCTTCAGAATCAGGGACCAGACTGGATCACTCAAGAGCTTTTGTGTAGCAGAGTTTTATTAAAGTAAGAAAAGGGACAAAGAAAGCTTCTGACACAGACATCAGAAGGGGGATGGAGAGTGCCCCCCTTGCCAATGTTAGCAAGGGAGTTGTATACCTGTTTAATTAGCTATTGCAATAAATCAAAAGAATATCTCAAGCTTGTGAAAATTTTACCAGACCGACTCCCACAATTTGCATTTCGGGATAACAGGATTAGGACTTAACAATGGAAAGATCCTGCTAGACCCACTCCCTTAATGTACATTCTAAAATATCAGGATTAGTCAGAAGGTTTTCAGGACGGAGAAACTGTCCTCAAGCAGGATACACTGTTGTCATATGATCCCTAATACAGAGTTTAAACTGAGTTGTGTAATCATCAGCTCCAGGCTTAAAGGAAAAAAACCCATTTTATGTGACTAAGACTAAGGAATGCAGAGGAAAGGAAAAAAAAAAAAAAAGGTTTGTCCTTTCCTCCTCCTTGAGAATTCCAGACCCCTATCTTGGTTTCGAGAGCCCTAGACCCCTTTCTCCTCCTCGGGGACCCTGGACTTCTTATCAACCTGCCTAGGAATTGACTCTCAAAGGGAAGGGGAGACTCTAAGCGGGGTGAAGACAGCACGGAAGACCTTGGTGACGGGAGGCCTCTTTGTCTAGAGGGGCTACACCAGGGCTTGCAGGCCATGTGGTCGCTGCTGTGGCAAATAGGAGGACTGTGAATCCCAGTGGCTTCTCATCCCCTGAGGCTCTTCTTGGAGGGCTTTAAAACCATGCAGACGAATCCGTCTTCATGTTCCTTCCAGTTTCCTCTCTGAGCTCTGTTTGTCTGGGTTTGTCTTTCCTTCCACTTTCAAAATGAGTTGTCTTACTGATTTTAAGCCATGGTTTAGTGAGTCCCATACTCACATACTGTGACACAGGAAACTTCTGGAGCCCTAAGACCTGCGTGGACAGAGGAGCCTGGTGGGCTACAGCTCATGGGGTCCCAGAGATCAGACACGGCTAAGGACTAGGCACAGAGCACAGGATCCGCACCTGGGGACAGGCTGCCACACACCCAGGACTCTGTGGGCTTTGTGTGAAAGACGCTCTCCTGGGACTCCCCGCTTCCCGTCAGTGGCCCCTCTGGCTTCCCCAGCCACTGGGAGCCGCGTTTCCCTGGGCTGGGCTTCGCTGCATCTAAGGAAGGAACCTAGAAGGCGGTGTTTTCCACAGAGGACACCCTGTGCTCTGGCCCCAGGGAATGAAGAGCACCCAGGTTCCTTGGAGAGGGGCTGGCTCCCAGTTCAAGGCCCACAGATCAAGGGAGTCCCAGGACGCGCAGGAGTCAGGCCCCTCTTTCTCACATTCTGACACCTCCCCCACTTCCAGCCCCCTTCCTCAAGCAGGGCCCCCTGCTCCCTCCAAGTTGCCACAGAGGAACACAACGCTCACAGAGTAACAGGCAGTGAGAGGCAGGTCTTTGCACATGTGCAGGAGTCACAAGCGCATCCCACAAATGGCCTGGTCCGAGCTCTCTTACTGAGACAAGGGGACCACCCCCCCAGGCAGTCACCCCCAGGCTGTTCCAAGCCAGGCATTTTTATAAAATCTTAGTCCCGAAATAACAAAGTCAAACATAAAACTCAAACAGGAGCCCCAAACTGCAAGCAGCTACATTTTTCACTTCAGATGAAAAAGCGAAAATGCAGGGACTGTGCTGAGGGCTTTGTGACACGTCCCACTCTGGCCGGGTGACCCTGGCCGGGAGCTGTCCCCAGCCAGCTCTGGGGGTCTCGCTTCATGTCTGCAGGTGACCTGGTGTGGGGAGGAGGGAAACAGACAGGGCGTGTCTGGGAGGGAATGAACCAGATGGTCAGACAGACAAAGAGATGCAGTGTTCCATCTGGAAATGGCTTTTGGTAAAACAAAACCTATGTTCTTTGGAGCGGGCCATTGAAATAAACATCTAACATTATTTGAATGGAACTGTCACTTCTAGGAAGAAATAGAAAGAAATAGAAACTTCTCTCGAGTTGGAGAGTTGGTCAGAGGTTTCCTTCCATTAAAACAACACACCGTCATCCTCAATTAGCATCAAGAAGAGGACGCGGTGAGGTGACCCTGTGCCTCCATGAGAGCCCTTAGGCTGGGGAGGTGGACAGGAGGTGCTGGGAACCTGTCCTTATCCCCTTCATTCACCCACCCTACCTCCATGCCTTCCTGCCTGCATGCTTTGACACCGTTACTTAATCATCCTTCCTATTCTGATTCACTTCTTGCGACCCCTTTCCCCCTCCCTCACCCCCATAGTTCCCTGCATGCAAACCATTACAGACAATATACCAGTCTATTTAGTCAAAGTTGTGATTTTCCAGTAGCCATGTACAGATGAGAGATTTGGACCATAAAGAAAGCTGAGTGCTAAAGAATTAATGCTTTTGAACTGTGGTGTTGGAAAAGACTCTTGAGAGTTCCTTGCAAGGAGATCCAACCAGTCCATCCTAAAGGAAATCAACCCTGAATATTCATTGGAAAGACTGATGTTGAAGGTGAAGCTCCAATACTTTGGTCACCTGATGTGAAGAGCCAACTCTTTGGAAAAGACCCAGATGCTTGGAGAGATTGAGGGCAGGAGGAGAAAGGGGCAGCAGAGGATGAGATGGTGGGATGGCATCATTGAATCAACGGACATGAGTTTGAGCAAACTCGGAGATAGTGATGGACAGGGAAACCCAGTGTGCTGCAGTACAATTAGTCAGACCCGACTGAGCGACTGAAGAACAACAACCCTTGGCTGCAGGCCTCACGGGCCATAAGCTGCCTCAAGAAGCAGGTGCCCTCTCTGGTATGACGCCTGTCCTAACTTGATTCCCAGCACCTGGAGGAGCTCATGGAAGGCTGGACAGCAGGCTGCTTTTGAAGGTTTTCTGTGAATATTACAACGGCAGAGGCATTGCTGGGAATGTTATGGTGCAAGGATGCTACCGAGACGAGCTACCCAAAGGGACCAATGAAACCTAATGAGTTCTTGGAGGACCCAGTGAGGGTGGCAGCCTGGGGTAATAACGGGAAAAGCCTCCAGCAAAAGGTCTCCACCCACCACTTTCTCATCGAGTGCCAGCCTGCGGGGCGCTGGGGTTAGGAAGCTGCCCGAGGCAGATGCTGCCCTACTGTGTGACGTTCCCTGAGAGGCTGGCCAGCAAGCAAATAGGAAGTTACAGCCCAGGGTTCTAGTGGTGGTGACAGGCAAATGCAAGGTAGGAGGTGTGTTGAGGAAGCACCCCAGCTTGACTTCAGCAGCTAGGAAGTCTCTGGGCTGATCAACACCTCAGTGAAGAGCTAATGCTGGGCGGGTGGGAGGGGTTTTGAGGATACAGACTGCCTGTGTAAGACTGTATGGTGCCTAAAGCCTCTTATGCAGAGGGAAGTAAGTCAGAAAGAGAAAGACAAGTATCATATATTAATGCATATATACATGGAGTCTAGAAAGATGAAACTGATGAGCCTAGCAGAGAATGGGCTTGCAGACACAGTGGAGGAAGGAGAGGGTGGGATGAGTTGAAAATGTAGCAATGATATATATATATATATATATATATATATATATATAGACACTGTCGCGCGTGAAGTAGCGTGTGCATGCTAAACCACTTCAGTCATGTCCGACTCTGTGCGACCCATGGACTGTAGCCCACCAGGCTCCTCAGTCTGTGGGATTTCCCAGGCAAGAATACTGAACTGGTTTGCCATGCCTTCCTCCAGGGGCATCGTCCTGACCCATGGATTGAACCTGCGTCTCTTATGTCTCCTGCATGTGACCGGCAGGTTCTTTACGGCTAACACCACCTGGATGACTGTTAGTAACACAGGGAGCAGAGTCTGTACTCTGGGAGGGGTGGGATGAGAGGAAGGGAGGGAGGCTCAAGAGGGAGGGGATATATATATATATATATATATATATGTATTTATAATGATTTGCACTGTATGGCAGAAACCAACACAACTTTGTAAAACACGTTTTTGCCAATTAGAAAAAGACGGCATGCAAGTGTTTAGCAGATAGGAGGGACCATGAGGGTCAGCGAATAGATCAACAAGGCTAAAACAGGGACACAGATGAGGGAAGGTGGGTATCACAGTGTGCACACCCTGGGTACTGAACTGAATTCTGACATGAGGAAGCCACAGTCTGTGTCCACACGGTTCAGGGAACGGCATAGCGTGAGGCAGCCCACCCTGCGGGGGCTCCAGCAGGGGGTGCACTGCTTCTGCAGCTGCAGACATGCCTCTGGGTTGGTGACACTGAGGATGTGGAGAGGTTCCAGGACACAAGTCAGTTTAAAGGGTCTCCCCCGAGAAGGCTGGGGCCTGCATAGGTCAACCAGACAGTGAATGAGTCACTGGGTGATGCTCAGAGATGACTCAGGTGTCTTAGGCCACTGGCCCTTCTAGGGTGAGTGCCAGGCTGTGCACACTTCAGTGGTATTTGAACCTTGACTTAGAAGCAACAATGTATGAGGCACATCCTTCAGCTTCCCTGGGATGTCGCTCAAAGTTTCTTACTTCAGCTGGGGAGAGGAGACCCCCTGGCTTCCTGAATCCACTCTGGATGGATGCAAATGGGCTGGGGGTGGTGCCTTGGGGGCTGGGGGCAGTGGGAGGAGAGATGACCACAGGCAGGATGGGCAGACGCTAGGGGTTGGCCCTCCGGTTGGCTGCGTAACCAAAAGAGAATGAAGGAAGACGGAAGACGGAGGAGACAGGGTGTGAGGAAGCCAGAGAAACTTTGAGAAAGAGTTTGTTCCTGTCACCTAGAGACCAGCGACTCCGGCAACAGCACTTGTCAACAGCCTGTCGCTCAGTGGCTTTGGTCATTTCCATGAGAATCAAAGGACAAAGTCATGTCTTTAAAGTGGACTCTGGTCAGTGTGTCCAGCATCCATCCTTCACTTCCCTTTCCCATGGCAGAGAAAACCATCCATTATTGTTACCCCCGCCCTCTTTTTAGAATATTTTTCTTGGTCAAATGACCATTGGCGAAATAACGAGTTTTCATTCAGTGCTTCAATGAAACCTCAGTGAAAGCGACTGTGGAGAGAAATCCCTTGAAAATAAAGCTGAAAATTTGACGATGTGGGTTCTATGTACTTCTTTCCTTGGTCAGTATTCTGGATTATTCCTGCACAGATTCCAAATGCCAGATAAACTTCCGCCCCGCCCCTGCCCCCCTACGACCACCACCAGCTCAGCGGCGTCTCTGGAGCAGCTCCTGACACATTGATGGGCTGATCCTCCTTGAATCAAGCCTGTATCTTAAACTGATGAGGGGTGGCACAGCGGGACGCTCTGGCACCCGGTTAATCTGAGCCGGCATCTCCCCGGCGGAGGCAACCCAGGCCCGCGTGTTGGAAGCAGACAACACAGGAAGCCCCCTGGAAGAAGTGGAGACACAGATTCTGAAGACAGAGCCTGAAAGGTTGGAACGGAGGCACGCCAATCGCTCTTCCGAGGTCGAGCTCCCAGCTCACCGCGCTCCGGGCCCTCTGGTTTGCATCACTTTCAAATATCAAAAGTGGCCAGGGGCTTCCTGAGCAAGGAGACAGCCTCCCGCCTGGCCGACACTCCCCAGATGGCTCCCAGCCCGAGGTTCCCTATCTTGTGACTCTTCCACTGAAACGAAACCATCTTGTCTGGGGCAGCCTCTGCCTGCGTTTCGTTATTATTCAAATTCTCCTTGAGAGAGAAGTGTGAGGCAGCTAAAAGCATTCCTTTGGAGATGCTATCGAATTAGCCAGGGAGTTCCGGAGACCCTGGGGCAGAGGAGGGCCATGTGTGTGCCTGTGTATGTGTGTCTGTGCGTAAGCACACCCGTGTGAAGGCCTGTTTTGGTCCCCTCCTAGCATGGGGCCGTCAGGTAGCAGGGCAATTTCTCAGCCTGGTGATGGGGTCTTTATGAACCTTGGTCTTGAATGTGTGTCGGGGTTGCATTTTTTATTACGAAAATGTTAAATGGACGTAATGGGTCACCCTCTCCTGATTCACAGAGCGTTTTTATTATATTTATTAAAAAGGCCAAAGTTTATTTTACAGTCAGTAATAAAGGGAACACAAAAATTCAGCCATTGGCACCATGGCCCCAACACGTTTGTTTCATCCACAAACTGCATATTATTCTAGCTCGGTAAGTGACGAGGAAAGCAGAATTGAAGTCCTCTGCAGCACTGGAGCGTCTTCCTTAATAACGACAGATGCTCTGAGCAGTGGCATTTTGAAGCGAGCCCTGTCTGCTGTTGGTTATGAACTGGCAAGACATTTGGCATCCTCTCGGCTCGCACCATCTGAAAACCGCGGAGCCCCATAAACGGCCAATGAGAGGTGGGGAAATGGCGCGCCTGTCGGCGCAGCACAAGCCGTTTCAGTCCAGGATGCGACTCAGTGGAGCTGCCTTTCAAAAGAAAAGTCTGCAAAACTTGCAGACAGTCTCGTCCTAACCATAGAGGAAACACACACACACACACACACACACACACGGCAGCTCCATGCATTGGTGAAAAACAGACTTCATAAAGCAGTTTTAATAAAGAAATGGTATTTTCCCATGCAGTGCTATGGCATGACTTGAACATTATTAAAAGTGGCTAGATACACATCCTTAAGCAGAGCAAGGCTGACCAGCCCCGGAGGGGACCCCTTCTCCCCAGCACAGCCCACATGCAGACCCCCAGTGGGCAAGCGGGACAGGGCCGCATGTGCACATTTGCGTCAGAAGCCTCCCCGGACTTGGGTGTCCACACAGCCGGAAGCGTTCCCATTTCCTACCCAGGCTCTCAGGGAGGGATAGATGCAGTCGGAGGGCTGACTCCAGCTGTCGGTCGGTTTCCTTCCTTAAGATTCGGCACCCATCGGCAAGTTCAATGCTTAGGGGAGGACACTTCAGCCTCTCTCCCACGCCTTCTTCCTCCTTCCTAGGGGACAGAGCGCGCGCGAGCTGAATGAAAACGTCCAAACCCCGCGAAACCACTGTCTTCCTGACTGTCCCCTTACAGACGACAGTTGCAGCTCCCAGGTGAGCCCTCTGGCTCAGTTATGTAGTGGAGAGCGTACTGCCAAAGTTCAGATAGATTCTGTCCATTCCTCAAGGAAAAAGCTCAGAGATGTGATTATGTAGGTTATCCAAGCTCAAAATTGCTCCAACTCCAACCGCTTAGATGTTGGGGGCAACAGATTAGAACAAGTCTCGCAGGCCCTCCCCAGCCCCCAGGCCTGCGCTGAGGCTCTTTCCACCCTTCTTGCATCTGGAGGGGCCACGTGGAACCACTCAGCAGCCGGACACAGGGCTTCAGGTTCTGCTGGGGCACCTGCAATGCACCGACAGAGTAGAAAGAAGCAGAATCCAAATCCTGAAGGAAAGCAAGCCAGCCCTGGTGAAAGGAAGTGAACTATCCTGCGAAAACCACAAACAAGGCTACTTGGAGACAGAGCGGCTTTGGCTGGATCTGACCCCCTGAAGGGCCTTGGTCCAGCGTAACCTCCCAAGTGTAGCGTGTGGTTGTCATGGGGACCATGAGGGTCCAAGACACCAGGGCTGTGGGGACCGAGGCTCAAGCCGGGTGGCCAAGCCGTGGTCAACTGGTCCAGAGCTTGATGCAGCGTAGGCAACAATCAACAGTAGGAAGGAAGTGCGAGAAAGAGGGGGTACGTGTGTGTGTGGCTGATTCACTGCGCTGCAGCAGAAACAAACACGACATTGTAAAGCAAATGTGTTGTTGTTGTTGTTCAGTTGCTCAGTCGTGTCCCACTCCTTGCGACCCCATGGACTGCAGCACGCCAGGCGTCCCTGTCTTTCACTGTCTCCTGCAGTTTGCTCAAACTCATGTCCATTGAGTCAGTGACACCATCCACCCATCTCATCCTCTGTCACCCTCTTCTGTCCTCAGTCTTTCCCAGCATCAAGATCCTTTTAACTCCAATAAAAATAATAATAAAATAACAAGAAGTATAATAATAATGAAATAATTTTTTTAAAAAGAATCTCGACGATTTCACAGTTGGGGTCCCTGAATGAAAGAATGCAGATACCGTCAGGTCCCTCCCTGCAGGTCTGCTCCCAGATTTCATGCCCAAGAGAAACTCACAGATGTTTGAGTAAGTCCCTTCTCCCTCTGAAACCCTTCCTGGAACGGGGCCCAGAGTCCCCCTTCCTGGGGTGAAAGACATGTCCACCCCCAGTCATTGCAGGGGACCCCCTCCTCCAATCGACAAAGACAAGCAGCGCAAACTCAGGAGCGCCAGGGATGATGAGTGATAACCTGCGCCACCAGGGAAGTCTAATCCTGGAGAATGACCACAGACCGCTACTTGTCACTCAACGTGAAACTGCATTTGTGTCTGATTAGGGGGATCTGAGCAAAGGGAGTGAGCCGCCCAAACTTGGGTAGCTGGCCACATGCTTTTTCTGAGTGTCGTTGACCATAAACCTTCCTGGCGGCGAGCTGACTGGCTGGGTTTCATTCCAGCCCAGAGTGATTGTTGTTTTTTTTTTTAAATAACTAATTTATAAAATCTTTGAAAATAAGAGTTTCTAATGGAAGTGCTTACACAACCATAACTGTGGCGTGGCAAATGGCGCCGGGCCGTTAAGGCTGTGTCGTTGCGGGCTTCTGCTGATCCGCCTTCGGTGTCACAGACTGCCACCTGCACGGGGGGTGCCATTCAGCACGATATTAGCCCATATGGCACGAGCTAAATTGTATCGAAGCTACGGGCTAATTAAGGATGAGTTAATAAAGCCAGGCAGAGTGAGCCTGGCCATCTTTCCCAGCCCTTGGAGGACCACCCCCCTCCCCAAAGCGAACCACACTGTTCGAGTTTTTCCATTCCTCAGCATTCGGTCTCTGAGAGCAAACCCATAGCTCCACTTCAGATATCCATCTCCGCCTTCTCACACCCCCACCATTTTGATGTTAGACTTAAGTCTGACACCCTCTTATACTTTCTCAAAGAGCTGATCGTCTTACGAGCTTTTTACAAAAGGAGTCAATGAGGCCGCGGTGGGGAGCGCATGAGTTATTGGGTTATCTGGGGGTTGTGTTTGATAAAGAAAAACAGATATGTTTTACCCACCCAGGCTCTCTGTAAATTCTCTAAGCAGAGACACTTTGGAGCCATTAATTCTGGTTTCCAAGTGGCAGGCACGAACTAATTGTGGTAATATGTCCATTAGGTTTTTTTAACCACAAGGAGCAAACATTTAATTTAGTGGAAATTCATTATCGAGTTTGAAAGCGCTTCTTCGAAAATCTCGTTCGGTTTTCTGGCACACTCCCCTCTAGTGCTTCACCCGACAACTGGCAAGCGGCGCCTCCCTGGGTGGGGACGGCCACATGTCATCTGTCGCTGCTCGCGGCCCCACCTCCGTCCCCAGTGAGGGGAGCAGATTCCTTCTGCGGGGAGCTGGGCCCCACGGTCCCGTCCTTGGAGACCCACAATGATGCCGCTCTGTTAACCAACTGGCACTAGGAACGCGGGACATACTTGGCTCCTCCTACCAAACCCAGCCCAGCCGGCGTGTGCTGTGCCAGCTTGGGGAGTCAGATTTCCGGGGTGACCCCTTCGGCTGCTCCCTGTGTGGTCTTTAGATGTCTCAATTAACTGGGACAGTGGCTCGAGAAACATGACAATCTGCCACTCTACTAATTTTTGCAAATAATGGCACTTTAACTCTCCTGAAAAAGTTCAAACTAGGAGATGCTAAGCCCATGAGGCACCCATGATATCTGGCCACCTGAAATGAATTTTCAGCAAATTCCTCTCTCTCCCTGATATTTTTAATCAAATACATTTACTTTCATTCTCTTTGTCGATTTTCAGTGGGGTCATGGCATCGGAACTAGAAAAACACGTGAAGGCCAGAGGGGAATAGAAACAGATAAGTTGAATCAGTCTGGTTTGCACACCAGGGAGGCAGAAGGTCTGAGCTTTCCCTTCACGGAGCAGATGGTGTGTGGCCAGCGGGTTATCCTCATTAAGCCTCCATGTTCCCATCTCAAAAATGGGGACAGGGCAGAACTACTTCACAGGTTTCACGAAGCTCAATCGAGTGGTCCCATACAGTGCTACGAGCCTAGTTTCTGGGACATAAGAATTCAACAAACAGCAGGAAACCAATCAGATGCGTACACTCATAGTCACCGGACAAGTGACCTTGAAATGTCAAAACCTCACAAACCTTGACTCTGCAGTATCTGAGACAGAGGGCCAGAGCTGGACCTAACCTGCAGGGGTGTTCTTGACTTGACTGATGGCACTGCCTCCCACCCCAGGCTGAAGCCTCCAGGGCAAGAGGGGCCCCGTTATGCTCGGGAGCCTGAAGTAGAGCTTTCCCGGTCTAAAAATGATGCCTGCTGACATGCGTTCTTGCCCGTAAGAGTCTGATGTAGCAAAGGTGCACTGGAGTCATCTGTCTGTAAGACTTGGTGGGGATTGATGTTCTGTCCAGGCGGGGTTGACACTTCTGTGTCTGATGCTAGAGTCAGAAGGCCCAGGACCCGCCATCCTGGGGTGTGGAGAAAGGCCATCGTGGCATCGGGGAGGGTCCAGTCTAGTGGGCCTGGGCAGCTGAGCTGGACCCACAGGCGGACTGGAACCTCAGTATCCCGTCCCCACCTTTGGGCCCCTAAGCTGTTGGGTGTGACCTGCAGGAGAAGCAGAGTCTGGACTGGCACCGGGGCCCAGAGGTAGAGAAGCCGAGCAGGAGGCGCAGGAGGAGGGGAGGAGACCTGGCCACTGCCGACCCCTCAGAGGCCCGGTGAGGCCGCCCCAGCCGGAGCTCTGTGGAGGAAGAACCTCTAAACCGACTCGTACACACCCAGCCCCCACCAGGGGCGACCAAAGAACCCACCGAGGCTCAGCTGAATGGCAGCCGCACCTCTCAGTTTATGCAAAAGCAAACCTGGTGAGAGTCCAGGGTGTCGGCGGCCCGTGTCCTTGACCTTTGGGGCCTCAGCAAGCTTGGGGCAGAGGGGCTTCGAGGGACAGTGCAGCTCAACAGAAAGGACATCTCGGGGTCTTTGCACTCCACAGTGGACCACACCGTCAGGCAGTTACCAAAGGAGGGCGAAAGCAACCTGCCTGGTTTCCTGCCAGGTAGACAAGGATTTGCTGCAGAGATTATGGACCCTCCTGCTGTGGCAGCCGCCCCAGGTGACGCACTGCGCCCCTGAGCCCGGCATCCCCTGGGCTTGAGTCCCACACAGCCTGGTCCCCCATCAACACAAGAGCGTTTCCTTCTCTCTCCGGTGCAAGGCAGACTGCAGCGTCCTCGCCCTCTGCCCCTGGCTCACCACCAACACAAGCGCTCCTCTTGACTCTTCCGCTCAGTGCAGCAAACCAGCCCCACCGAGGTATGTCCTAGAGGCAGGCCAGGCATCGGATCTGACAGCCAGATTTGCAAGGATGCTGCAGGTCAAGGCAGCTCTTTGCATGTCAGCATCTGCAGGAAGGACATCGGAGCCCCTCCATGCATCAGAGGGTGTGTGGTTATGTGGGAGCACAACTTGGAGGGGTCCTGCTAGTAGGTCAAGTCCATGGATGCTGCCAAACATCTCCCAGTACACAGCCAGCCCCACCACAGGGACCCCCACCAGGCCCCCATGTCAGTAGAGCTGAGGGTCAGAAGCCCTGGGTTAGCACAGTTCGTAAAGAATCTACCTGCACTGCAGGAGAGCCCAGTTCAATTCCTGGGTTGGGAAGATCTGCTGGAGAAGGGCTAGACTACCCACTCCAGTATTCTTGGGCTTCCATTGTGTGGCTCAGCCGGTAAAGAATCCACCTGCAATGCAGGAGACTTGGGTTCGATCCCTGGTTCATGAAGAGAGGTAGATACCTCTACCTACTTTTAAGTCTTTACTTTTCCGGCCGAGAACCTGTCGTCTCCTCTCAGAGAGGCATCATGGGGGCTGGAGGTGAAAAAGGAGAGAGCTTTGCAAGTTGCACAGAAAAGACCGTGGGACACCGTACTGGATCAGCCTCAGAAAACCCAACAAAAAGAAACAAAAAGATAATAACTACCTCCTCCCAATATAGAGAAATTGACTGAAACCAATCTCCTGTTTGGTAAATATCCACACTCTCTTCTGCAAAGGGAACGCTGGGCGTGTTACTGCTTCCCGGACCCCAGGGTATGTAGACTGCCAAGAGGCCCAGTACAGTAAGCCCTTTCCATACGGACAAGCCCCACTCCAAGCGCATGTTGTTCTTGTCCAACAACATCCAACAAAGTAAGCCTAAGTGAAAGTGAAAGCCGCTCAGTCGTGTCAGACTCTTTGAGATCCCATGGACGGTCCATGGACTTCTCCAGGCCAGGATACTGGAGTGGGTAGCTTTTCCCTTCTCCTGGGAATCTTCCCAACCCAGGGATCAAACCCAGGTCTCCTGCATTGCAGGTGGATTCTTTACCGGCTGAGCCATACAATGGAAGCCCAAGAATACTGGAGTGGGTAGTCTATCCCTTCTCCAGCAGATCTTCCCAACCCAGGAATCGAACCGGGCTCTCCTGCAGTGCAGGTGGATTCTTTACCAGCTGTGCTATCAGGGAAGCCCCCAAATTAGCCTAGGTACCCAACTAACCCAATTGGCTCTATACTGCTAAGACTGTACTGTAATAGGTTTATAATACTTTTCTCACAAATAACATGGGAAAAAATAAGCAACAAAGAAAGAAAACATTTTTCATCGTATAGTAGAGCACCTTGAAAAGTATAGTAATGCAGTGCAACAGCTGGCCTACAGGGGCTGGCATCAAGTGAACAGGCAGGAAGCGTTACTGACTGCAGGAAGAAGAGGTGGGACATGATGGAGCTGAAGGGTCGCCAACAGTAGGAGACGGAGGGCGCCGCTTCCCTTAGACCTGACTTCTATGGAGCGCACACTCACGTCTTTGAATATGTGCCCCTTGAAGGTTCATATGTGCTTTAGAGCCAGAGGCCGCCTGCACGGTCATCCCAAACTCTGTGAAGATGCGCAAGAGAAAGACACGTATGGAAGAAGAGAGGCCAGGCGAGGAGGGCCCTGCAGGAGACCTGGCGTCCTCGGCTGGTGCTGGGCTAGCAGAAGGCGGAGATCAGACTTCCTGGCCAGCAGGATGTGGGCTGTAGCATCCCTGAAACCACACCAGTGGCTCCCCTAACGAATGCCTGACTGCCTCTGGCTTGCCACGTGGCCACCAGTCATGGAAGATGTCTACAGAGGTGATGCCAGCGCCTCCGCCAAAGCGGCAGCATGGACAGAAACACCATCAGGAGGACAGCGATGAGTGTTCTGCCTGGTCTGGCTGCGGCAAACCTTCTCACCCATCACAACAGTTCATGCTGACCACGTCCTTCCTACTTAAGGCACGTTTTTGGCCTTGAGTTTACCCCAGTGAAGTCAGAACTGCGATCATCCGTGATTTACCCAGGGACACAGAGAGGTGAGGTGGCCTGTCCCAGGTCATGCAGCTCATACACGGTGATCTGGATTCAGACCCAGGGAGCCTGACTTCAAAGCCTCCCCATTAACAGTGATACTTAGCTCAGATGCTCTGCCATCTGGCAAGAGGCAGACGGGCCCTTTGCTTTTCGAGGCTCTGTGTTCTCATTGGCGAGATGGCCTTCCCACCTCCATGGCACCTGGGCTGTTGTTCCAAGGTGATGTTTCAGACATGGGTCCTGCCCAGTCCAGGGCATGGGTCCTCACGGGGCCAGGAGAGGATTTGGGCAGGTGCTTCCTTCTCTTCACAGTTCACAGCCGGCATCTGAGATTCTCTGCACTGGTCCTGGGCCCGGTTCTGCCCCAGTGTCTGCTTGGAGCATGGGGACCCTGGGCTGAGGCTGGCACGTTTCCTTCTAAAAGCGATTCCCTGGCATTTATCTCCGTGGGGTGTCAGCCAGCCAGCAAACATGCTGTAAGATCCTTCAGAGACCTTTGTTCACAGAGATAAGTACTTTGACTGCTTACTTCTGGCTTAGTTATTCCTGCACCTTCCCTTTCTCTTCAAAGACAGCCGGAGACTGGACCATTTAAGAGCACACTGCGTTTGCAATACACATTATTGATTGTCTGTTTTTAGCCTATTTTCTCACACAGCCTCCTGTAGTGAGTTGAGAATGGAGTTGCAGTAGTAAAGGGCACCCTTTTCTCAAGTTCAGCCACAAAAACATCTCTAGGTTACAAGACTTAGAGGATGTTCTTAGCTTTGTTTTCTTTCTTTCTAGAGAATTCTGCTAGTCGGGAGGAGAGAATATGCGTTGGTTTGTGTGTTAATGTTTTTCTGTGGTGGGCAGAGGTGTCCAGATAGCGGTGTGAGTTCAGTGCTTCTAACATACAGGGTGAACTTTTACCTGTTAAAAAATAGGGACCTGGAACCAGAGGAATTTTACTTGCTTTTGCCTCTTATGAAAGCAGTCTTGTGGCCTGATGGCTGGCAATCGGCAGAGGACAAATGTACGGCTGGGTTTGGAAAATTCTCACAAACATCCTTTAGTGTCCTGAGCCGAGGCAGGGAATTTCCCAGAGGGCTCATCAGTGACAAGAGATTGATTTATATTTGCAATTGTAAAGGTGAAGAGGAGGTTAGACACTCATGTCCAGGTCCAGCACCCGGAGTCTTTGGGGATGGCGTGAGTGTATGTGGAGGGGACTGTGTCACAAGCAACGACGGGGCTGGGATGAAGACTGTGGGCTGTTTCCTCTGAGCATTTGCAAGTTGACAAATATCCAGATGTTGTGAGTCATAAAATGGGCCAACTGCCCCAAAGCCAGAC
The DNA here is from genome assembly GCF_042477335.2 of Ovis canadensis. Lineage (NCBI taxonomy): Eukaryota > Metazoa > Chordata > Mammalia > Artiodactyla > Bovidae > Ovis > Ovis canadensis. Next base: position 63,080,750 of record NC_091266.1, on the reverse strand, counting down.
TGCCCCTGCAGTGGGCCATTGTCTCCAGAAGTCGGGGTCCTGGGGCCCCAGCCAGAGCTATTGGTGCCTGAGACAAATGCGTCCACCTGGGACTCCGAGGTAACACCAGCTAATTTAATTTGACCATGAACTGTTATCATACCAAAAACACTACAGCCAGTGTTTTGCAAAGAAAAATAATATTTTAAAATATATTGGCTTTCCTAAGGTGTCATGTCCATCAAATTCCATCAACTGTTTCACAACCTACTAATTAGATTAAGCCAATTTAATGACTCAGGCATATAAAACGCCTTACCTTCCCTCTCCCTCCTCCACTAACGCACACATAGCCAGAGAATTAGGTGGGATAATTTTAAGGCCAGACCCATATAAGCTGGGAGATTCAAATTAAGGTTTAATTAACCTGCTTAGCACAAGAATCTCCAAACAGCGGGAGATTTTACACACTGTTACGTGTGATCTGCAATAACCAGGCCCAACTGGCTTCCCCACAACCATTATGTGTTCCAGGATACCTGCCTGGGCCTGTGTACTCAATTCAAAGTCTGGAGCCTGTCGGTTCCAGAAGAAAAATGCTTGGAGATGTACTCCCAGGCCCTCAGGTTGCACACACATACACGGAAGAGCTGGACAGGAAGCTTCAGTCAAGTCACCTGTGACACTGTCAATGGTGAGTTGGATTCATCAAACAACTGGCTGGTAATACATGAGTTATTGATTGCCTACTCAGACCTTCTCTCACATAACAGTCTGCGGTGACTTGAGGTTAAAGCCTGTAACCTTCACCTTTAACTCCAGTTTAAAGTGGCACCCTCATGGGGTAAGCCAGACTGCTTGCTTTCCTCCCTAGGTTAAATCTGGCTGGGCTGGGTCATCGGTGTCTCTGTGGATGAGCGTGTTGCCACCTTTCTGGAGCAGAGGGGCATGTTGGTGTTGGGATGGAGGGCACTTATATTATAAGCCTCTAGACTGTTTCCTTCTTTTAAAAATGATTTTTTTTAACGTGGATCATTTTTAAAGTCTTTATTGTTTTTGTTATAATATTGCTTGTTTTACGTTTTGGCCCATGAGGAATGTGGGGTCTTAGCTCTCCCACCCAGGGATCGAACCCACCTCCCCTGCATTGGAAGGTGAAGTCTTAACCAGTAGACCGCCAGGGACATCCCTAGACTCTTCCCTTCTTATCTTAGCCTAATCCCACATATGTGTGAGTACCAAGAGTTTGGGACCAATTGATAGTCAAGATGCTTTCCTGTTTTAAAGCCAACATCTCGTTTTCTTGGCTATTAATACATGATCTGGAGAAGGCAATGGCAATACACTCAGTATTCTTGCCTGGAGAGTCCCATGGACAGACGAGCCTGATGGGCATGGGGTCTCAAAGAGCCAGATATGACTGAGCGACTAAACTCCACCACCATCAGTGCATGATCAGTCTTCAGACTCTGTGTCTTGCAAAGAAATCATGGGAATGTTGACACGCCATGTAAACCATGGCTTTGTGTGAGACTGGGTTGACTAGGATGAAAAAAATCCCTTATACAGTCCAAGGAGTAACAGACGCAAGCAGGAACTAGCCCTGCACCGATTAAATCAAAGGCGCCTTCGTAAGATCACTGAAGAGCTCGATGTAAATGTCCGCTTCGGTGGCTGTTCCCACCCCTATCTGTGTCTGACCATGACTTCCTCTCCCTTCTCCATCATTCTGCAAATTCTAACAGGGTTGGAGACCTTCCCTGGCAAATCCTCCCTCCTGGCGATACCAAGTTCTCCAACGAGACTTCCTGTAAGAGAGGAGGTGGCCCTGGACTGTCACCAAGACTGGGTTCAGAAATGCCCAGGGTTCCTGGCCTGCCTGGAGAAGGCCACATGAATGGGCAGGACACTGGCGCTCTCGCCTCTTATGAGAGGAGGCAATTCTTTTAGCCCGAAGTAATCCAACAAATCCTGAAGTCTCCCTTTTGACCCTACAATGCAGTGAGACACAAAGATGGCAGGCGCCTTAGGATGAATCATTCCAGGTTCATAACATGGATATCTACATTATAAGTATATCAATACTTATATCTGTTCACTGAGCAGAGAAATCCCAAACAAGTGAAACCGCATAGTATGTAATTGCTCTTACATGAACTGTATTTTTGTGAAGACAAATAAAATCTCATTGAGGAGGTAAAGCCTCCTTTATGGAAGAATTTCAGCTGATGAAAGGAAAAGGATGATAGAATTAGTGATCACCATTTTGCAAACGTCAAGGAAATCGATGATTCAGGAAGTGATGGTTGGTCCATGAAACCATTGAATGAAAGGCTGATGAGGAACTTTGCAATAGGGTGCCATGTAGCCCTGTGAAGCCCCTGATCAATTTGAGCATCATGAAAAGTGGACAGCCAGACAGTATGGGTCTCACAGTGGGATACTCGGTGTAGCGCTGAAGGATCTTTGCCTGAAACAGTGAACCTACGTCTAATCAAGCCTTAAGAAGTAGCTTCTGGTTTACAAGCAACATGAGGACAGCCTAAGGTCCTAAATGACACGGTGAGGAAACAAGAGAGAGACGCCTCTAAAGGACAGAGGAGCTGATTTCCTCAACACATCACAGTCTCCAAGTAAAGAACAGGGGAGGGCCCTTTAAATTTAAAGAGGCCAAGCCTGGGCCTTGTTTGAACCTGGATTTGTACAATTGTTTTTTTAGACTTTAGACCACTGAGGCCATTTGACTCAGAGTTGGGCATTGGATATTTCCAAATACGTATTCCTCTTTGTTTTCTGACAATGACCTTGTGCTGAAATGAGGAAGTGTCTGTGTCTTTCAGAGTTTCACGATGAGACAGGCAGAAGCAAAATGGCAGAGTATCTGGAATTTGTTTTTAAATATTTCAGCACCCCCCTCAAAAAAAATCAAGGAAGACAAAATCCTATTAAATATTGAGTCTTGCTGATGACTATTTTGAAATTCATCATACAATTTTCTCCATTTTTGGGTATGCAATAGGGAAGAACTTTGTTCTAAGTTAGTCACTGAAGGGATGTTACCAATAAGTTTAAATTATACATAATGGTCCATCTCTGGGATCCCTGCAACCCAGGTAATGAACAACAGGTATTTTAAGCTAAAATACCTTTGTTTAGCTCCCAAGAAACATCCTGAACAGGCCTGTCTGTGAACGGCTGCAGGAAGGAAGAAATGAACACATCCCCTCCAGAGGCTGACTAAGAAGCCCAGGAAGTGTTTGACTTTACTCTTCATCTTTTGCTACAAAAGGATCCTGACCTCCAACTCAAGGTGGTTCTTTGCGATGTGCGTCCACCGTCTTCTAAGTCTGCTGGCTTTCCAGATAAAGTTGTTATTCCTTGTCCCCAAGACTGGTTTCTTAATTTATTGGCCTCTTGTGTGATGAGCAGTACAATCTTGGACTTAATAACAGGTATATTTGAAAGTTTTCTCAATACAGTGTGATGCCGTTGTGATGGATGGATGACTGGACGATGGACGGAACAGCACCGGATTATACCCTTCATTACATGTGCCCGTATTAACCAAAATATGGTATCAAGTCACATATAAAACCCTGCTGCCAAGGCACACACTACTGGTCCCGGGGCAGGTGAGGCATCAGCCTTCCCAGAGAGTTCAACCAGTGCCGCAGCAGCAGCGCTGGAGGATCCAGCAAGGCATCATGCACCCAGGGGGCTTTGGGTGCTCAGTTTTTGTTAGTCTGGAAAAAAAAGAAAGAAAGAAGATTGCCATCTAATTGGTTTCAATTTACCTTGCAAATATCCATCAAAGAACAATAGTTCTCAAGGTGTGTTCAATTATACATTTAACGCATACAAAGTATGCTGGAACATTCCTTTTCCCATATCCCTTAATCTCAATGCTGACCTTTGAGAAATATTTGCCAAATGAAACTTGCCAAAATGGTAAATGTGTTGATGACCCTAGATACTTGAATTTTTCAAGTATCTATGAACTATTAGTGGGCTATGAAACCACTTTAAAGGGTCATGTTGTTGTCATTGTTTAGTGACCCCACGGACGGTAGCCCGCCAGGCTCCTCTGTCCGTGAGAATCCCCGGGCAAGAATATTGGGGTGGGTCGCCGTTTCCTTCTCCAGGGGATCTTCCCGACCCAGGGATCAAACCTATGTCTCTTTCGTTGCAGGCAGACTCTTCGCTGCTGAGGCACCAGGGAACAGCATTTTAAAAACAGAGAGAAAACAGAACAGATGAGAATCAAAATGCATTTCACAGAAGCATTGTCTTCCCAAATTTTTGCTTCGACTCCATAAACATGAGTGCTGGATTATGATGGAATACACATTTCGTACTCTGATTTGCCCTTAGAATGTTCTAGTAACATGATTTCATGGACGTTCCTGTCACACAATTTACTCATTTATCTTCACACGGGCATATCATGCTTATTCATTATTGAACATTATTTCCAAAAACTGTGTAATGTTTGAATAAGCTAAGGGAGCATCTATAGCACATCTAATGCTAGATTTCTCTGAGATCATGGTCACCTGTTCTGATTGGGGCATCTGGAGTGAATTACTCTCTCTGTCAGAAGTAATTGAGAGGAACAAGAAAATTTAGTACCATACAGAGTGAGAAAGTAGAGTTTAAAATATTTGGCATTTCTTCAGCTAACACTAGGCAACCCATACTCATTACAACAGTGCAAGAAAACACATGCCCGAACGATGGCTTTAAACCCACCCTGGAGAGGTGTGCTCGGGAGAGGAGCGGCCAAGCTCAGCACGGGGGAGAGAGCATGCTTCTTCGATCAGCTCTTGAGTGTGATGTCCACACGTACATGTCTGACCCCTGGAACTTTCTGCCACGCTTCCTGGCTTCCTGTAGCCTCTCCTCTGCAGGGTCTTCTCACCTGACTGGCCTAGAAGAGTCTCCTCACAGGCGTTAGCACTTCTAACTCACTGCTCACCTAGGCTAAGACTTGCTGCTTCTTTCAGGAATGACCCTGCAAGGCTACCATGTTTCAGCTTCTGGGCAGAAAAGCCTGGGAGGCAATTTCCCTGGTGTGTCCAGAAGAAAGGAGCCCAGGAGTGCAGGCTTCCTTTCTCACTGCAGACGAAGTAGGAGACGGCCTGGGCATGGCGGCCTGAAGACCACCTGTCACCTCATTATTGGAAGACCCTCCCCACTTTGCTTTTCATACAATCTATCAGTCATAAGAAGCACTTGAGTCCCCATGGAATCCGGCCTGTCTTCCAACTGGTTGCCATAGGGTCTCATTCTCAAACCTTACATAGCCCAGGCACTAGCATGAGGAGTGTCCCCACAAATGCATTCACCAGGAGTCTGCCGATGTGACCTGACTTGGAAATAGGGTGTTTGCAAGTGTGACCAACTTGAGGTGAGGTCATCTTAGAATTAGGGTGGGCCCTGACCCAGGATGACTGGGGTCCCTATAAGGAGAGGTGTTGTGCACGCACAGACACATACAGGAATGATGCCACGTGAAGATGGAGGCTGAGACTAGGATAAGGCATCGAAAAGGCACAAGATGCCCAGGGTTGGCGGCAGTCACTGGCTAGGATGACGCAAGCAAAGACCCTTCTCTAGAGCCATCAGAAAGTGCGTGGCCCAACCTATTCTTCACTTTCAGACTTTTGGCCCCTCAAATGGAGGAGGATTCTCTAATAGGATTTAGAGAACAAATCTTATTGTTTAAAGCCATCTTGCTGGTGGTACTGTGCTATGGCGGTCCTAGGAACCTGACACGGCCTACCACTAACTCTAGATCTAGCCAGACAAGGTCAGGGAAGCACCCTAGTGAGCGCAGAGTCAGCACTTGCACAAGAGAAGCCCGGCTGCCCGTTTCCTGTGAGTCGGGCCCCACAGTGAGGGGCACACGATTCCTCGCTGAATGCCTTGGGCAGGTGGGCCTGATCGGGGTGAAAGGTCCAGGCATGCGGGGTGGCGGGGCACCTCAATCCACCCGTCAGAGTTAGAGGTAATGACATTTCTCCCAAGATGACGATCTTGCTGGCTGGCTATCTTGGGTCTGGGTATTGCATTTACTGTGTGTGAGTGTGTGGGTGTGTGTGTGTGTGAGTGTATGCGTGTCTGTGTGTGCCTTTGTCTTCTCAGGAGTTTGCATGGTGTCCAGTTACTATTTTTGAAGAAATGAATTATATGAAAGAAGTGACTAAACAGGAGAGAGTGAAGGCGGAGGTGATGGTTAGACCAGACCTGATGTAGGTCCCCCAGGCAGTTTTCTGTGTGTCTTCTGGGGAACCCAACAGTTCCTCCCCACTCAGCCGCAACCACCATGACATGTACACTTGACGACCTCTTGACGACCGAAGCACTCTCGGGACGAGGTGGAAGGGGTCAGAGTGGTAAGCAGCAGGCGCTTCCCTGGGTGGCTGAGCTCCTGCACTGCCTGTGGCTGGGCAGGCCAGGGAGAACCCAGCCTGGGTGTCCTGCGCCCGGGGAAAGCCCTGGCTCTCTACAGGCACACAAGGAAAGGGAGCGAGGGGACGCCGTGGACAGGCCAGGACAGACAGAGCTGACAGGGGGTGGAGCCTGCTGGGTTTCTGGGCCTCAGGGGTTTCTACGTCACCACACCAGGAGTTGCAGCCCCTAACCTGGGGCACGTCGCTAACCTGGGGCAGAGATGACAAGAAAAGAGGCCAGTGACTAAAGGACAGGCTGCAGCCACATGGAGAACAAGCCCGCTATCCCCGTTTGTCTTGTGGACCAGAGGCCTCTGACGGGCAGGAAACAGGGACATCTCTGGGTCAGGTGTCCATGCACAGAGTATCAGGGGCAGGCGGCGTGACGGGGCCCCACGGTGAGGCACGGCTGCTTGGCGGGGTGAGGGCGACAGGCAGGCCTATTGCTAACGCAGATGTGGGGTTAGAATGAGTCCACTCCTCAGCCTGCGGCGCACGGAGTAAATCACATTTCCTGAGTCGGCAGGTACATATATACACACGTATGTGTATATATATGTATACATACATACAACCCGTGCGTGTCGATACGCACACAGCACACACTCAACACAAGCGCTTGTGCATCTACACCCAGCTACGCTCAGACCCAGGAAAAGACAGCAGACCCACAGACCCACACAGCACACACAAACACACACACACACACACACACACACACACGCACCTGTTGCCATAGACCCTCATTTCCTACACAGACACACAGCCACCCCAGCTGCGCACACTCAGATCTATAGATCTGCACACGACAGCCCTCTCGGGAGACGGAAATGTATGTGCACCACAGCACACAGACATCCTGTCCGCTCTTGTGTGGACGGGCCGGCGCAGATGCAGAAATGGGCTGTGGAGACATCCAGGCACGGTGCGCACACACACACACACACACACACGCGGCGCGGGCAGGTGAAAACCGCAGGAGCTTTCATTAACTCATGTATCCTTCACCTCTCCCCACAGGTGGCTCTGCCTGGAAGACAGTAGACTGAGAAGGCGGCTTCTGGGCCTTGGGGGCACAGGGAGCCCCGAGTTCGCTATTGATTTCTGCCTTTCACTCGGCATCCAGAGAGGCTCATCAGAGAGGGAGTCTGTGCGGTCTATAGGCAGTCCTGCATGTGGGCAGCCTGGAGCCTGCCGTCTGGAGCAGAGAGAGCAGAGGCGGCTCCATACAAGTGGCTGCGGAGAGAAGCAGACACCCCTCCAGCCAGATTCCAGCCCTCCTTGGCTGGGGAAGATGGGAGGACGGGGCTGTGCGTGGCCAGGAAGGAGAAGCTGCTGGATGGGACCCTGGCGTCCAAGGTAGTATCCTGACATGGGGAGGTCACAGGCTGGTCTCCAGACTCCCATTACCTGGTTTGAATCCTGATCCGTTTTCCCACTCAGAACAGCCATGTGCCCTTCCTATAGCTGCTCACCAGCCTCCCTCTACAAAGAGGACAGCACTAGGGCTGCAGAGAGTGAGGGGAGCGGTGCCCACGCGGCCCTGGAGGCTGGAAAGAGACCAGGGAGGCCGCTGAGCCTGCCTGCAGCCGGCCTGACCCTTCCAGACCGCCTCCCGCCCTGCCGCTCCCGCTTCGAATCTGCAAGGTTGCTCACACTTCCAAATGGAATTTTTAAAAGTGAAAAATCAATGCACTCTAACAGAAAGCACAAATGTTCAATTACGAGATAAATGGAGCATTAAAGAACACATTACGTAACACAATCGGTTAATTGCGCAGGCGTTAAATATCTAGAAATGCCGTGGACCTTCAGCTTAGCCATGAGCAGGGCAGCCGCAGATGGAAATGAACCCTCGGGGTGACTCGGGGAATCTGGGAAAACAAATGTTCCCACCTCCCTATCCTGTCTGCGGGAAGGGAAGTAAATCCCAAGCTCCCCCAGGTGGCATCCCCCTGCACCATGCTCTAATCACCGCTTGTCCAGGTATCTGCTGCTCCATCATAGGCAGGACCACACCACCCTGTCGATGATGTCGGGGGGGGGGGGTGCCTTCCCCAAACCCCAGGGGGGTGCATGCCTATGGAGCAGCTGCGAAGTCTAGGATCTCAGATCCACTGGGTCCTGGTGGAAGGCGGGGCTGCTTGGGGCCAGGACCCCATCTCACTGGGCCTGGCACCCTCATCCCCGAGCCTCCCCCTCCCCTGCAGGCCCTGCTCCTGGCACCCTCTGCCTTCAGTTAGAAACCTCCGGGCATCTTACAACACTGCGTTAGCACCTGCACTGTCTGAGGCCAGTTCACACGAAACCTGAGGAACAAGCCATGTATCTTCGCCACTACAGCCCCCTGTCTTGGGTGCCCCAGGAGCCCCTTTGCACCTTCCCAGGCCCCTTCCATCCTGAAGGAGTCTTCTTGTTCCTGGGCGGCCTGAGAGGTGTTGCGCAGTGAGTCCAAGGGCTCTGGACCAGAGTCCGGCCGCCCGTGAGACGTGTGGCTGTGGCAGGACCACATCCAGGGCTCACTGTCTGTGCTCAGAGCATCCTCTCTCCACACAGATCCCTGGACCAAGCAGAGGCTCACTCACCTGGGCTCTCCCCCGGGCTGGAGAGAGATGAGGCCACTTTACAGGAAGCAGTGGATCCCAGGGCTTGAATGCCTAGATCTGAGAGCCAGCCTGCGTGGGTCCACATCCCAGGCATCTGATTTTACCAGCACAGTGACCTCTCCGAGCCTCAGGTCTGGTGACTCTGATGGAGGTCACCGGGGGGAGTCGACAAGGTCACGTGGGAGCTCTCCGCCCACAGTGTGGCTGAGATGCCCTCTGCAAAGCTCCCCTCTGGCCTGGTACTCCAGTGGAAACAAGAAAGCTCCCCCTGGGGAGCCCTGGGGGCCATGTCTCGTGTCCTAAAACCACATAATGGTGACGAGACCCGGGAGAGCAGGGCTCAGACCAAAAGGCAGGGACGCCCACTGCTGTGGAACAGACCCCTGCCCCACCTACCCTCACTGCGGGGCAGCCTGGGCCCCTCAGGTGGGCGACTCCTGCCCCTGGCAAAGCAGGGTGTGGGGGTGCAGAGCCACGCTTTGGGAGGGGCAGCTGACACGTGCCGGGTCCAGGCGGCCCCGCTGGGGATCCAAAGACTTCCTGGAAAGAAACTAACAACTGGGTTTCATCAGCAATTGTAGATGCTCATTTGAAAGCAACGATTCCCACTTCACACCTTACTGTAATTTTCCAATTAATTGTGATTTAAATATGTTAATGAGGCTAACTAGGTTGCGCATCCGCTTAAAGACTTCCTGAATAATGAAGCAAGAACTCCTGGTGCACACACAAAGGAGGAGAATTTCCACTGAACACAGCAGGGTGGAGACAGACTCATCCGGAGATGGGACCAGCTCAGCTGGGCAGCCAGGCCTAGACGAGAGTCCAGTCAGGCCGTGGGGGTCCTGTAGACCCCAGAGGCCAACCTCACGAGCTCAGGAGCTTGGCCGGACTCTCCCTTGGGTTCCTTGTGGCAGAGAATGCTGGCAGTTCTCTGCATTTGAGGGGCTCTGGGGAGACCCCTGATTCCAAAGTATCCCGAGCAGCCTGCTGTGTCTATCCGATCCACCCCCATTCCTTTCTCATGTCTTCTTAATTTTCCTTCTAGACGTCCCAAGCCCAGACACAAAGTACCCTACCGGGGTCCTGGGGGTGGGCTGGAGGGAGCCCCTGGCTCCCTGAGTGGCCCAGAATAGGCAAAGATGCTGGAGGGCCAGCTATGCCACGCTGGCCCGAGCTGCCTGGAGCCTGAACTCATCTCTCCCTTCCCCAGGCCAGATGGGCTGAAGGGGCCTGGTACTGAGAGGCAGAGGCAGCTCTGGTGGGGGTGGGGGGATTTCCTGCCAGCAGTCCAGGGTGTTCTCTGTAATAGCTGCCCGTCTGGGGGCCACGTCTGAAGGACTGAGTCTGAACTGTGCCCCCCCCCCCACCCAGAGATTCCCTCCAGCTCAGCATCCTCCCCAAACCTCTCCTGCCCCCACCCCCAACTACTACCTGGGGCTGATCAAGAGGCTGACCTCAGGGGCTGCTGTAAAGATTAAATAGACTCAAGAACATGAAAAGGGACACAAGTGGTAAAGCCCTGTGCACCAGGGGGTAGAGGGTGCTGACCCAAAGCTGGTGGGAAGGAACGGGTGGATCCCTCAGCAGGTACCACCCCCAGGCTTCATGGGTGATGGAGAGCATGTGCCTGGCGGCCAGCTGGGCGGGAAGGCTTGGCCTCAGGGCCACCAAAATCCCTGAGGGCCAGTTGTAGGACGAGATGCCCTTACACACCTTGATACCGCTGCCTGGCATGGCTCTGGGTACAATAGAGGTTGTCCTTCCCCCCAAAACGTACTCCTTCTTTGTTCATTCATTCAACAGAAACTTCTAGGGCATCTACAATGTACCCAAACATGCTTTAAGCGATGGGACTATACAATGGATAAACAGACACAGTCCTGCCCCCAAGGAGCTTGGACTGAATTGCATCGTTCCCCCAACCCTCTCCCCTGTAATTCATATACTGAAATCCTAACCCTGCACATGCTTTACTGGAGATGGGCCCTTTAAGGAAGTATTAGGGTCACATGGGGTTATATGGGTGGAGGCTTGATCCTACAGAAATGATGTCCTTATGAAAAAAAGCAACCAGAAATCTCTCTCCACCACATGAAGACCTGGCCAGGAGCTAGGAGAACACTTCATAGACACCAGATCTTGGACTTTCTGGCTCCCTTGATCTGTGTAAAAATTCATTTCCATTGTGTAAACCAATCAGGCTGGGATATTTTGCTATTAGCAGCCTGAGGGAACCATGACAGAGAAAGGGGGACAGACAAAATTTAAATAAACAAACATATAGCGTGTCAGGTAATGTTAAGTGCTATGGAAAAAAATAAATTTCACTGAAGGAGGTGGGAGGCCCAGCTCACTCAGAAAGGACACACACAACAGGCATGTCAACAGGATGGCCTGAACCAGCGTCCAGATGGAGGTGGACAGGGCCTTACCTCCAGGAGCTGACCATTCTAAGATGATCCTTTCCTGTGATCAGGCATGAATGCTTCGTTGATCTGAACTGGATCTTTTCACCTAGAGAGTTACTTCAGACTCTGCAGTCACTGCCGGTTTACGAAGGCAGCTATGACAAATGCGCAGGTTAATGGGGGAGATTTACTTACCAACATAGCGCTCAGCCATCTTTCCAGGCCCTAATTAAGTCAAGGATACAGAGAGAGTTCTGTTTGTCAATACAGGAGGAAGTGTTTAGATTTGATACACTCGAGGCAGCCAAGGGAGGGCCATTGCGGCTGAGAGCACCGAGAAACCACAGCACCTCCCAGCCACAAGCCTGGGTTTTCTGGAAGGAAAGAATCCCAGAGGTGGACGCATCGAGCCCAAACCCTCATTCAGGAAGAAACTTCCGTCTTCTAAAAACTCCTCCCTCCAGGACCCACTTACACAGCCGAAAACCTGCGGGGATGACGAGACCACCGTGAAGTCAGGAATCCTCAATCCTGAACTTCAGACCCAGCTCTGACCTTCTCAGTCTGCCCCAGCACCGCTGCTCCTGGTTTCCCTTCACTCAGCAAAGCGCATCCCAGATAGGCAGCAGCCTGCTCAGGGTTCCTCCCTCCGTGACCCCGAGAGGGATTCCACCCAGCGCTTCAGTGGTGACAGCGCCGTCCTCCTCTGAACTGCGGCCTCTGCGTGCACAGGCTGGTCCTGGGAGGTTGGCTTCTCTGGCAGCTGGAGCAGGAGCTGGCACGTGGTTCCCAGAGGAGGCTGGCCCCATAGCGAGTTTGGGTTCCAGGCTGGGCATGAAGCTGGGGCTTTCCTCCCAGTTCAGAAGCAGCCGATCCTGTTCATGGGGGCTCCACCCTCTCAACCTAAGCCCCTTCCAAAGGCCCTACCTTCAACACTTTGACCACCTGATGTGAAGAGCTGACTCACTGGGAAAGACCCTGATGTTGGGAAAGATTGAGGGCAGATGGAGAACGGGATGACATAGGATGCGATGGTTGGATGGCATCACGGATTCAATGGACACAAGTTTGAGCAAGCTCTGGGAGATGGAGATGGACAGGGAGGCCTGTCGTGCTGTAGTCCATGGGTCACAAAGAGTCAAATACGGAGCAAGTGAACAACAACTCCATCACCTTGAGAACTACAGCATCACATATGAACCTGGGAAGGGGGAGTCACAAATATCTGGACCACAACAGACATGTTCCCAAGAGTCCTCAGCGGCCAGGTCCAATGCTGCAGCTGCTAATCTTATTTTCGGACTTCTGGAACAGGGCTCTCCCTCCCTTTGCTCCTCTCATGTCCTCTCTTTTAGCCCTGAAGCTGTTTGGCTGCTCCATTAGGCTCCTACCTCCTGGCTCCCCCACTTCCAGGCCTCTAATCAGATTATCCTTGCTGGAAGGCTACCTAGGTGTCTCCATCCTTCAAGTTCCCCTGGACTCTCCCGTGGTGACGAGCAGAGCCTGGCATGCAGTGGACCCCTGATTCATTGATCACCTTGCTGTATTATCAGTTACTCAACCAAGTCTGTCTCTGTTTCAACCCCGCCCCCTTTCAGTCCATATCTGTTTGCCTCTCACTTGATCCAGACATCTGCAGCAGAGGTGTTATACACCAAACGCCACCCACTTCAGTTGGCCGCTTGGCGAGCTATCTTGGCACAACATGGAGGCTGATGTGCGTGTTAGGCTGAGGCCAGCAGCAAACCCCACTGTGGAGAGATGGAGCAGGTGGGTCCTGTAGACACAGCCAACGTTTCAGCTGATTTAATATCCCTGGTAGACAAGCCCAAGGCCACAAAAAAGAAGGGAACCAACGGCTTCTTTTGACATTGTACGTCATGCCCTGTCTTGGGGCATCTTAAAGACCTACTTTGCCAGAGAGTGTTGGTTTTCCACTCGTCCGAACACCTGGCTTCCATGCTCAAAGTCCTCATCACCTAGCCCTGTCTGTCTTCTGGTGTCAGTTTCCCCCTGTCTTCCATGTTTCTCCATGTTTTGTGCAGAATGTGATGTTTGGAGGGAGTGAAAGAATTAATCAGATGGCCGACCTTCTTTTGTTGCTTCAGAATGTCTCCCCTCTCACCCAGAATCTGCCAGCCCCTTTGCCACTCTCTTTGCAGGCCCCACTGTCCCTGACAGTGCCCTGCCCGTGGGCCTCCTGTGCCCGGCTCCGCAGCCCCGACTCTGGGCTCGCATCACCCCCCTGTCCCCCTTCAGGGGACTCACGACCTGGGTCCTTGTTTTTTCATCACCTTCCTCAGCAGATGTTCAGTTCCACGAGGCCAGGACTCTCTCTCCAGCTTGTGACATGTGCTACCCCATGGAAAACACTAGGAACTATTTCTCCAGTCGGTGAGTAAATGCTCACATTACAGCCACTAATTCCACATGCAGATGCCAAGAACCCTGACTTAATCATCTGTCTGAAGGCCTTTCCTTCGATGTTTTCTGAGAGGGGAAGCTAACAAGTCTCCCAGGAAGGAGACAGCCACGTGCATGACAAGGCTCGCTAAACAGGCCACAACTTGAAAAAAAAAAAGAAACAAACCACGTCTGGTGTTATCTTTCTTCCTTTTGCTCCGCAGGACAGGAGTCGCGTGGTGTGAGGTCCCATGGTCTCCTCTATAAACATGTTTGGATGTTTCTCGCTTAGGTCAACATTGACAGTCATTGGAAGTGGCACGTAAAACACAAAAAGCAAGAGGCATTAACAGATCCAGCCGCTAAGGGCCCTGCACCCTTCGCGGAAAAGCCCTTGAATAAACAGAACAGGCCTAAATTGTGTAAATGTCAGGGCTTTCGAAGTCGCTTGCCACCATGCCCTTGACGGGCCGGCCCCAGCAGGCTGCCCCCACGTCTGTAGGGGTCCCCGGGCGGGCTTCCTGGCCCTCGGGCTGCCCGGCTCCCACTGAAGCCGGGAGGGAGCGGGCGGCTGCCCCGCGCTGCCCTCGTGTGAACGACACCTGCTAAAAGGCTCCCTTGCACACGTGGTGGCTCTGGGTCCCTCTGGAGCTCACAGCAGCTGTGTCCAGGACACGTGCTGGGTGTGTTTCCCCAGGAAGTGGCCTGGCATGCTGCAGCCCCTGTAGGTCTGTGTGCATCGCAGCTGCCTGCCCACTGGCCTTGCCATCACTCCAAAGTTCTTCTGGAGCTCTGTCTTGGCGTGCCCCTCCGGGGCATCAATGGGACATTGAACAACTAAGGTCCCTGTGTGTGGACGGGGACATTGGGGCAAGGAGCAGTGGCCAGATTGATCAGGGATCTTCGGTCCAGGACTGCCCTCCAGAGAGCCAGTACCAGCCCACTTCCCTCTGCATGGGGTCAGACCCTTGTCAATGACAGCCCCAGGCCGCTGAGACCACCCATGAGGCCCCAGTTCTTGGTGGAGCATCATCTCTCAAAGACTCAGCTCTAGGTTGGGAGATGCTGGTAGATGGAGCCCTAGAGCTTCAGGCTTGAGTGCCCCGGTCACCTGCCTGCTGGACCAGCAGTGTGCTGGCCAGGCACAGCTCTGGCAGGGTGGACTCGAGCAGTGAGGTTTGGCCCGGTGGGATGAGTGAATGGCCATTTTCAGGACGAAGAGCTTCTAGCTCTGATCTTGCAGCCATCATCCTAAAGCCAAGAGTGACTTGGCTGGTAGAAGCCTGGGCACCTCCACTGGGAAAGTCACCACAGAGGAGGAAGCATGCCTTTAAAGTTCAACTTAAGTCACCTGAACAGACGCCAGGCCAGGTGACACCATGGTCAGGCGGCTTCTGCGCTTTGAGGACCATGCGTGGTGTTTCGGGTTGGGGAAGCTGTGGATGCATTCTCCCCAACGTCTTTGGTGCAGGAGTCGCTCTCTCCCCTTTGCCATCCCCAGCCCTTTGGCATCTCCCATCCTCCTCTTGTCTGCCTCCCATTGGAAGCCTGCTGTTGATTTTTCTAGACCCCAGCCAGGGAAGCTGGAGAGGATTCAACCAGAGTGGCAGGACCATCATGAGGTTGGGCCTCACCTGTCCTTCACTATCTCCTGGATTTTTATGACACTCATGCCCATTGAGTCAGTGATGCCCTCAACCATCTCACCATCTGTCATCCCTTTCTCCTGCCCTCAACCTTTCCCAGCATCAGGGTTTTTCCCAGTGAGTCAGCTCTTCCCATGAGGTGGTCAAAGTGTCAGAGGTAGGGTCTTTGGAATGGGCTTAGGTTGAGAGGGTGGAGCCCCCATGAACAGGGTTGGCTGCCTTTCCCTCTTCAGTGGGGGACAGTGACATCCTCTGAACTGGGAGGAAAGTCCCAGCCTGAAATCCAAACTTGCTATGGGGCCAGCCTCCTCTGGGAACCACGTGCCAGCTCCTGCTCCAGCTGCCGGAGGAGCCAACCTCCCAGGACCAGCCTATGCATGCAGAGGCCACAGTTCAGAGGAGGACGGCGCTGTCACCACTGAAACTCCAATACTTTGGCCACCTGATGTGAAGAGCTGACTCGTTGGAAAAGACCCTGGGCAGGAGGAGAAGGGGACAACAGAAGATGAGATGGTTGGATGGCATCACCAACTCAATGGACATGAGTTTGGGCAAACTCCAGGAGATGGTGAAGGACAGGGGATCCTGGCGTGCTGCAGTGCATGGGGTCACAAAGAGTCAGACACAACTTAGCCACTGAACAATAACAACAAGATTAGATGATGTCATGAGGGTGGGACCCTGGTATGATAGGACTGGTGCCCTTGTGAGAGACACCAACCCTCTATTCATCTCTCTCTTCCCCCCTTTCCCCACATAAGGACACGGAGAAGTGTGGCAACTACAAGCCAAAAGAAGGGGCCTCAGAGTGAGAGCTGCTTTGCCAGAACCCTCATCTTGGGTATCCAGCCCCCAGTACGGTGAGACGCGCAGTCTTCTGGTAAAACCCCCTAGTCCACTGTACTGGGCTGTGGTGCCTGCACTGAGGCCGGGCTATTGCTTGGACACCTGCTATATGGCTACTCAGTCCCCTGCATCTCCCTTCTTGTCTGTTAGCTGGTCAGCCTGGTCCTGAGAGCAGGCAGAGCCAGGTCTGACCCCGAGTTCTTTAGTAGTTGTGGCTTATACGAGCCTGGGCAGCTCTGGTGGGTCCAACCGCCCCAGGCCCACGCAGGCACCCTCTCCATCCTGGGTTTGCAGGAGGCACCACTGCGGGGTGATGGCTCTGTGACCCTGCTTCCTGCTGTGGGCCCTCAACACAGCCAGCCGGGCCGGCTTGCCCCACCTGCAGCCACGTGGAGGTGAGTCTCCTGGCCCCAGGGAGTGCCCGGTGCACCCAGGCACGTGGCCATGCGCCCTGCCCCTGGCACAGGCTGCCGTACCAGCTGCAGCCATGACAACCATCATCTGACATCCTGTCGCGGACCAGCGCTGGGAGCCAGGCGGCGGGGGAAGCCCCTACTGTCTCCCCACCACGCCCAGACCCCCAGGCCCAGCCTCCAGCCAAACAGGTGCACGCAACCTGTCAACAGCCCTCAGAGGAGCTGAGGGCTTGGAGAGGCCTCCGAGGGGAGAACAGATGAGAAGAACAAAGGAGGTTAGGCCTTGGGTTGACAAGCTCATTGATAACAGTTTAGGGCGAGCAGGCCTGCCTGGTGACAACAAATTGCTCCTAATGGCTTTTGCCACCCACAGGCCCCAGCCAGAGAACAAGCTGTCAGGCTGGTCCAAGGGAAGCAACAAACCCTAAGCAGAGGAGCCCCCCGCCTGCTCCCTGCTGGTCCCCAGGGCCTGCCTTTGTGTGGCCTTCAAGGGACCCAGCACTGGGCAAGTCATCACACTTCTAATAGCTATAGCCAGGTATCAGGTCCCAGATGTCAGCCATGCCCGGGCATGTGGGAATGCCTAATTAGGCCGTGCACCTGTGGGGCAGGTGGTACTTTTTAAAATTCCATTTTGGCTGCAAAGAATTGGATTCAGAAAGGCCCAGTGTTCTCAGGGTCACGTCTAGGGAGAGCACAGTAGAGCCCAGATCAGAACTCAGATGGTCCGGTGCCGATCCCCAAGCCTTTCATGGCTGTGCAGCTCTGTCCTGGTGGTGGAGGGGGCTCCTGGACTGCGTTTCGCCTCTCCCAGCTGATGAGTTCAGAAACCGGGCCGAGGGCCACATAGAAGAATGGGGGACTGCAAACCAAAGGTTGTATATTTAGGGAAAAAGGTGAGGAAGTCAAAGGGACCTGTAGTTCAGTGTCGAAGTTGTGTCCAGCTCTTTGACCCCATGGACTGCAGCACACCAGGCTCCTCTGTCTTCCACTATCTCCTGGAGCTTTCTCAAATTCATGTCCTTTGAGTCGGTGATGCCTTCCAACCATCTTATCCTCTCTCATCCCCTTCTCTTCCTGTCCTCAGTCTTTCCCAGCATCAGGGTCTTTCCCAGTGAGTTGGCTTGTCCCATCAGATGGCCAAAGTATTGGAGCTTCAGCTTCAGTGTCAGTCCTCCCAATAAACATTCAGGGTTGATTTCCTTTAGGATTAACTAGTCTGATTTCCTTGCAGTCCAAGTGACTCTCAAGAGTCTTCTCCAGCATCACAGTTCAAAACCATCAGTTCTTCGGCACTCTTTATGTCTTCTTTATGGTCCAACTCTCACATCCGCACATGACTACTAGAAAAACCATTAATTCGGACTAAATGGACCTTTGTTAGCAAAGTGATGCCTCTGCTTTTTAATACGCTGTCTAGGTCTGTCATAGCTTTCCTTTCAAGGAGCAAGTGATCAGGACCTGAAGTGAGCCCAAAGGCAGAGGCGACTTTCCACCAGTCACCCTGACCTTCATCATGCCCTCTGGACAGTGTGTCCAAGCCATTCTCGGAAATTTGCTCCAAGGACCACCTACCCAGACTTTTCTCCTTGTTCCAGAAAAGAATGTTCAGGACAAAGTCATGTCCACATAAATGATGCTCAGATGTCCCTGTTGGAAGTTCGGGTCAGCACCTGACATTGTCCAGTGAGCAACGGCATTTAGACCTGTCTCCACGGTGAGCGGGAGGCACCTGTTTACAAGCAGGCCCGGGGAGGTATGGCTGGAGGGTGCAGTAGATGTGGAAAAACCCTCGTCAGCTGGCCACGCCAGCAAGAAGCCTGAACCATCACTTAGCTCCAGCTCAGACTGGACTGGAATTGGTGGTGAGGAGTGGGTCAAAAGGGTGTTTACCTGACTGCTCAGGTTCACCAGTTTCAATGTTAAAAAAAAAAAAAAAGAAAAACACTGAGGATTTGTAATATAATTGCCGAGGGTGACTGCTTTTGTATCATGCAAATGAAAATAAAAATTGGAACCTTCCTTAGTTCTAATTTAATTATGGTGCATTCATCCTCTCATTCGAAGGCAATGGCATCCCACTCCAGTATTCTTGCCTGGACGATCCCATGGATGGAGAAGCCTGGTAGGCTGCAGTCCATGGGGTCGCGAAGAGTTGGACATGACTGAGCCACTTCACTTTCCCTTTTCACTTTCATGCATTGGAGAAGGAAATGGCAACCCACTCCAGTGTTCTTGCCTGGAGAATCCCATGGATGGGGGAGCCTGGTGGACTGCTGTCTCTGGGGTCGCACAGAGTCGGACACGACTGAAGCGACTTGGCGGCAGCAGCAGCATCCTCTCATTCACCTCCATGTTGCCTACCCGGCAGATGTCCCATTCTGCACCTCTGTCAAGAGTGTATTCTTTTCCTGTGGCTGTGCTGGCTTCACACAACCAAAATGCATCCTTCCCCAGTCTAGGGGACTCAGGCCTGAAATTGGTTTCCCTGGGCTGAAGTCAAGGTGCAGGCGGGACCCTGACTCCTGGGAGGCTGGTGGGGGGCTCTGCTCCTCACCCCTTCCTGCTTCTGGAGTGGCCAGCTTTCCTCGGCTTGTGGCCGCATTGCTCCAGCCTCTGCCTGCGTGTCCGCAGAGCCTCCTCCTCCTCCTCTGCCCCTCTTCCAAGGACACTTGTGATAGCCTTTATAGCCGACCTGGATAATCCAGAAAACCTCCCTCCCTGGAGACCCTTAGTTTAGCTGCATCTACAGTGTCTTTGCCATGTGAGGTCGTGCATGGTTTCCAGAAATGAAGATGATGTCGTTGGGGGCCATTACTCCATCCACTCGATACCCAGTATTGCAGAGTCAGTTTATTGCACTACAGCTAACAGGATAGGATGCATCTGCCAGGGATGATGCATTTGAAGATTATGTTTTATGTGTTTTCCTGGTCCTTAAGATCCAGGGCAGCTAGCAGGAGATATCTCTCTGTGTCAAGATACACTTAGTGCTGCCTGAGCTGCAAACACCTCTGGGTGCTAGAATAATAGGTGTCTTTACTTTCCAGCTTGTTCTTTCCCATATTTCCCAAATGTCCACTCAGAGAGGGCATCGTGTTGGTGTCTGTCTGTCCATGGTGCTCTGCTCTCTGTGTGTCCAGCACCCACACCGAGGCCTGGCCCAGAGCAGATGCCCCCACGAATGCCGACTGAACGCACCTTGGTGATCAGGAGGGAATGACGTGTTGTATACAGTAACCGAAACCTGTCTGTGGCTTGCTGGTTTAGTCCTGGGCGTCCTGGCTGCGTGCTGACCCATTTGTTCAGCTCCCTCGGCCACCCCTGGTGGATTAGGGGACTGCCACTTCATTTTTTTTTTTTTTTAGTTTTTTATTTTTTAAATTTTAAAATCTTTAATTCTTACATGCGTTCCCAAACATGAACCCCCCTCCCACCTCCCTCCCCACAACATCTCTCTGGGTCATCCCCATGCACCAGCCCCAAGCATGCTGCACCCTACGTCAGACATAGACTGGCGATTCAATTCTTACATGATAGTATACCTGTTAGAATGCCATTCTCCCAAATCATCCCACCCTCTCCCTCTCCCTCTGAGTCCAAAAGTCCATTATACACATCTGTGTCTTGTTTGCTGTCTTGCATACAGGGTCGTCATTGCCATCTTCCTAAATTCCATATATATGTGTTAGTATACTGTATTGGTGTTTTTCTTTCTGGCTTACTTCACTCTGTATAATCAGCTCCAGTTTCATCCATCTCATCAGAACTGATTCAAATGAATTCTTTTTTACGGCTGAGTAATACTCCATTGTGTATATGTACCACAGCTTTCTTATCCATTCATCTGCTGATGGACATCTAGGTTGTTTCCATGTCCTGGCTATTATAAACAGTGCCGCGATGAACATTGGGGTACATGTGTCTCTTTCAATTCTGGTTTCCTCGGTGTGTATGCCCAGCAGTGGGATTGCTGGGTCATAAGGCAGTTCTATTTGCAATTTTTTAAGGAATCGCCACTTCATTTTGCACCCGTGTTCCTATCCCCGGGCACCGTTTGGGCGGGCGCTGCCACCGAGTCAGGTTCAGAGCTCAGCCACCACAGCTCAGGCGCCCAGGGTGCCCCTGTGTCTGCAGGAATAATGACGATCCCAGCAAAGCCACACGCACGGCAGCAGCTGCCGCCTGTTACGTGTGGACCATGAGTCAGCTCGTATCCCCAGGTTTCTGACGCTCACATCAGCTTCTGCACCCCTTCTGCAGTGCCGTGGAGGAAACTGAGGCTTGTAGAACCCGGTGACTGGCCCTGGGTCACTCAGCTAGTAAGCGGCCCAGCTGGGATCTGAACCCGGGCCTGTGAGACTTCAAAACCTGGAGTTGTCCAGAAAAGTTGGGGACCAAGGCATATCCTGAGAGGACTGGCTGAAGTGGGCTGTGAGTCACATTTTCTCAAAGTTTTGTGTTCATTCTTTTTATCTAAAACAATCAAACCAGAGGAAGGAAAAAAAAGAAAGGAAAGAAAACTTGTTCAAAACAGCCCTAGCCCACCGGCCAGACAGTTTGCTCTGCTGGATGCTGGCTTTTTCAGATGTTTAGCTGACAAACCCCAGCCAGGTCGGCCACACTCCCCTCCCCACTCCATGGCAGGGCTGCCCATCTTCAAATGCTTCTGCACGCGTGCGTGCTGAGTTGCTCAGTCATGTCCATGACCACGTGGACTGTGGCCAGCCAGGATCCTCTCCCACAGAATTCTCCAGGCAAGAGTCCTGGAGTGAGTTGCCATGCCTTCCTCCAGGGGATCTCCCCGACCCAGGGACTGAACCCACATCTCTTACGTCTCCTGCACTGGCAGGCAGGCTCTTTCCCACTCGCACCCCCTGGGAAGCCCCCAGTGATTCTCGACTGGCTTTAAGCTTCTTCTTGACTTGGATGCCGGTTCCCCAGGTCCAGCATTTCTCCGGACTCTGAGAATCCCCGGTGGGGGCAAAGACAGCACCAGCATCTGCTCCCTGCACGGGCTGGGCGGTGGGGACCTCCTTCTTCCCCTGCAGAGGCCCCATCCTCCCAGCCCACCCCTGCCTGGTCCCGTTCCAGACTCTGCCAGTTGGCACCTGCGCCGACACTCGCGAGGGCAGTGAGTGGAGTGTCGCCTTCGCAGGAGCGTGCCAAGCAGGACAGAGCATCTGCCCAACCAGCCTGGCGCAGCCCTGACTCCTGGATGGAGGAGGAATGTTTCCCTTTGATGGTCTTTTCATCAACCCCTTTAAGAGCACTTAATTCACCCCAAAAGTGAAGAGGGTTATTTACGATCTCGGCCGCAGCGCGGCAGCGAGCGTGCCAGCACACAGATGACTGCTCTGGCACCATCTTTTGTCGGTGATGTTTGTTCAACAGCATTAAGCTGAAATATCGTTTGCCGGGGGATCGCTGCCCATCAGGCACTTAATTACATACGAAATTAGATTTCCTTGTGGTTTCACTGAAAGCCCAGGGTGTTGGGATCATTAGTAAGAGAAAAGAAAAAAAATGCAAGTTGGTGCCCCTCGAACAGTCCCCACAAACAGCAATGAGCAGGAGCATGAAGTGACCCCTCCTCAATGTCCGTCTTTTCCAAAGTCCAAGCTTTTATTGGACTTTAGTTGGCTACTTGCCTTGGCTCTTCCAGGTGAGAAGCCTCCTGGGCCCTGAGGAGTTGTGACTCTTCTCAAAAGCCAGCCTGGTGGCTCCTTGCTGGGGCAGGAGGGGGCGAGACTCTCCAAGAGGCCATTGTGCCTCCCTGAATATTTTTCAAATGGGTAAACCAGTCCATCTTAAAGGAAATCAACCCTAAATATTCATTGGAAAGACTGATGATGAAGCTGAAACTCCAATACTTTGGCCACCTGATGGGGAGAGCTGACTCACTGATGCTGGGAAAAACTGAGGGCAGGAGAAGGGGATGACAGAGGAGGAGATGGTTGGATGGCATCACTGACTGGATGGACATGAGTTTGAGCAAACTCCGGGAGACAGTGAAGGTCAGGGAAGCCTGGCGTGCTGCAGTCCATGGGGTCACAAAGAGTCAGACACGACTGAACAACTGAACAACAAAACAGAGATTAAGCAGAGACCGTATTTCTGGAGCTTCGATTATGGAAGGGCGTGGCTCTTGCCGAGTTTCAGTGGCTGAGGGGCTCTGGGCATGGCACTTAACCACCAACTCCCAGGTGATTCATCAGTAGCGTGACACACCTCCTCCCTTCGCTGAAAAGTTTCCAGGGACCATCTCTGTGGCCCGAGGCTCAGCGCCTGGCACCCAGGAGGGGCACACGCAACGGGAACAGTGGTGATGACCGCTTTTGTAGGATTTTCCAGGAGAGTAGGGCTCCTGGGCTACCTGCAGCCTGGAGGCCCACACACATGTGTCTCGATGGACAACACACCCCCCGCCTGCTCTACCCATGGGTGCTGGACTTTGGCTCACACCTCCTTCCGTGAAATGAGAGGGAGGTTGATTTGGGAGGGCTTTCCAGCCTTGAGACTCCAGCTCAGGGCTCCTCTGCTCCTGGCTGCAGCAGCCTCCCAGCCAGGAAAACACCAGGCCATTGACTCTCTGCCTCGCTGGCGGGTGATGCCACAACGAGGGAGAGCAAGTGCTTGATCCAGACGTGAAATAGCGAGCAAGCCCTCATCCCTCCCTGTGTCTCTCTAGCCCCTCCTAGAATCTTCCCCAGACCAAGCGGGCTCTTCCTGCAGAGACCAGCCAGTCCTGCCCTGTCCGGGCCCCAGAGGGCCATCGGGGGGTTGGTGCTGGGCAGCTGCACATTTTGAGGGCTCATGGGGCTGGGTTCCTGGGGTACGTGCATCCCGCCCTCTTGGCCGAGGCCAGATGAAGCTGTAGGCTGTTTAAGGGCCAATCTGGGTAAGTGAGAGAGCGTGAAAACATGATACCTCTGGAAGGCTGGAGGCAAGATTCATTTAAACCTCTTCCACTGTCACGGGTGTCACCAGGCTTGAAGCTTGTCTTGTTTACCGGATGAAGGTTTCACGCTGTGTCAACGTGCTGCCAGAACCCAGCATTAAAATGAGCAGTTAGTACAAGTCAGTCATAAACGTGGCAGATCCGAGAGCCAGGCTAGAGTCTCTCTCCCGGCCCCGGTGCAGCTTTTAAGCACTTGGCATGCTGCTCGCTCAAACTGGAGAGGGGCTGAGCGCATCATTTGGGCCCGAGTGCAATGCACTCGAAATAATTACTTTAATCAGCAAAAGTTAATTACTTTAAATCATAAATTAATGGCGGAGCATTTGGCGGAGCCTGATGTGTGTGGCGAGGCTGTCAACTGAAAACCCAGGTGAAACTGCGACCCGGCCTCAGCTCTGGGCAGGAGCGGGGGCCCCCGACGGTGCATGCCGCGTCCGCGCCATCAGGAGGAACTCTTTGTAACCGGAGAAGAGCCACCTTAAACTGTCACCTATAAAAAAAAGGGCCATAAACAAGCAGACGGCTGCTAAGCAGGTGCTGCTGGAGAAGCCGGCCCTTGACAATAATAAGATCTTAAAAAGGCATCTGCCTTTATTTTATAGCACAATTGGAAAGATGGTTAAAAGTCATAAACCCAGCTGATATGTTTTATGAGTTGGTAGTTAGCAGTGTTTACTGTGGATGAAGATTTTGGAGAAGATGCTGTCACTCCACCCCCCCAAAAGCCCCCCTCCGGCACCCGGAGAGTTGAGCAGCTGGGAGGTGGCGGGCCCCGCACAGAGGCAGGCGGCAGCCGCATCCGGCCTCTCTTGCCCTCCTCCCACGCCGGCATCTCAGAGACGCCGGGAGCGATTTGGAGAGAAGAGAGGAAGCTCTTTTGAAGTAACCGGGGGCCTCTCTGGCCACTTTCTCCACCTGCGTCAACCCCGTGTGACTGGGCACTGGGCCCCTGGGAGCCTTTCAGAGCCTGGGAAATGATGCGGAGGCTGACGGGGCACAGGATTCAGGCAGGAGGTAAGAGTTGGCTGGGGAGCTGGGCACAGGGGCCAGGGGTGCCCTCGTCCAACCTGGGAGCCACGTTTGAAGAACAGGAGGGACGAGCTCAGGACACGTGAGGGCCTAGAGCTTGGATTTGCCTGGTGCCCTTGAGGATCCCCTGGAGAAGGAAATGGCAACCCACTCCAGCATTCTTGCCTGGAGACTCCCATGGACAGAGGAGCCTGGTGAGCTATAGTCCATGGGATCGCACAGAGTCGGACACGACGGAGCGACCAAACCACCATCCTCACTTGCCCCTTGGGAGCCCCCTGTGCAGAGGGCTCTGTCCAGCCAAGGAAAGTGGAGACTAGCAAGCCAGACCCCAGGCCTGATGACACCACAGCCCCACAGAAGTCGACAGCTAGCTAGCTGCAAGACTGCATCCTCGGCTGCACTGAGAGCAGGGCAGGTTCTGGCCACGAAGACGCACGTGTGCGGGTCTGCCCTGATTCTGCAGGGGCGCACGAGGTCTCCAGCAAACTTTCGGGAAGGAAGCGTTCACTTTATACCTGCGGTTCTTGCAGATTGTCCACTGTGCAGTGCCTTAAATACACCAGCCGCTTGGACTGCACTGAGCTGCCTCTGCAGAGGCCTAAGCAGACTGGGATCTCCTTCTTTCCATCTGTACTTCAAGTCCAGCTGCAGGGAAAGCACAGACCAAGCTGCCCTGGGGCTCCTCTCTGGGTTTTCTGGAGGGGAAGAGCAAAGCCCCCTAGCACGTGTGCAGAGCCTCGCAGCAGGTGAGCCAGGGCTCGGGCCCTCGGATCTCACCGGGTTCTGGAGGAACCTCACACGTGCAGGTGCAGGCCTGTCCCGGCCACTCCCTCCCCTCTGAGGTCGCCTCCAGGTGAGGCAGGCGCTCAGACTTCTGCTCCACCGTGACAAGCCCATCTTGCTGGCCGGCAGTGGCTCCCAGGACCTGAGGTGCTGGCCGCAGATAAAGAAGTATGGATTCTCAGCCCTGGGGTGGAGCCTCCTGAGGGTTCTGGGATGGACCAATGGCAGGAAACTTGGATTTTTTTAAGATTTTTTTTTTTTTGAGGTGGATGATTTCTAAAGTCTTTATAGAATTTTTTTTATAATACTTTCTGTTTCATGTTTTGGCTCTTTGGTTACAAGGCATGTAGGATCTTTGTTCTCTGACCAAGGATCGAACCCTCACTCTCTTCATTGGAAGATGAAGTCTTAACCCCTGGACCACCAGGGAAGGCCCAGGAAACCTGGATTTTACTTGTAGTTCTTGTGTGAATCTAGCCTTATGTGCCCTGGCTGGTCTTGGGCCAGGGAATTGGATGGGAGGGTCACAGAGGCTGTCTGAGGACTCGCCAGCCTCGGCTATGAAGACTGGCCCTCCCACCCAGGAAGAAGCAGCCCCTCTTTAGCACTGAGGTGGGCCCAGGATCGCTGGCTGTTTCCAGAGAAAGCTCAGTGGAATCCGACTGTTGCCATGGGGCCCCCAGCTCGAACACGGGATGGGCCTCATCACTCATCCTAGGTTTGGGGGAGCTTGGTCCTCTGGGGGTTACCTTGGCAATCACACGCATCATCAGAGATGGCATGCCACCACCGTGCAAACTTGCCTTTGGGGTTAAGGAGTCTTGGCTTTGCAGCTGAGTTTAGTAGGTCTTGAGCTCCATGACCCAGAACTAGTTATTTCACCCTCAGCCACATGTTGGAGATGGCAGTACTGATGCCAAGTTTTTTGGCAACAGCTGGAAGAAATAAGTGTCAGGAGGTTCCTAGGACAATTCCAGGAACCTGACAAGTGCTCACTATTAGCTAACAAGCCAACCACTGGGCAAGGCTCAACCCAGGTCTTGCTTATCGTTTCCACCCTCCCATCCTGAATCAGCATCCTCAGAAACTCATTCTCCTGGATGCTACCGTGGACCATGCAGCTGGTGCATCCCAGGCCACAGTCACTTGTCTCAGCTGGGCTGGAAGGGCCTAGACAGTGGGATCTGCTCCAGGAGGAGACCACAGAAGAGAGGTCCCCAGATGTCTGAGCCACAGAATCACCCAGAGACAACTTAGACACCGCAACAGGCTTATAATAGACCTTCATGAGGCTTGTCGGCCTTTGAATGAAATGCAGGGAGGCTGGCATTGCCTCTCTGTGTCATTTGCAGTGTGTAAAAAAGGCAATCTCTCAGCACGAGCCCGTGTCTTGAAAATGTCGACCACTGGAAATGAAGCATCCTCCAGCTAAGAACAAGGATAGAGTGCTATCAGGGGGGTGAGTATGGGGGTGCCTTCTCCCAGCCTTCATGCCAGGGCGCTCAGAACCTGCAGTGGGATGGTTCCCCAGATGTCTAAGAGTTACTAAATAAAAATAATGTTGCAGAAAACGAGAAGCATTTCTCCCGTGTCATTAATGTCAGCGACCTGAGTGCTTGAGGACCTGGGATATTGCAACTGCTCAGAATTCCATCCTGTTACTATCCGTCACTAGTATTTTGGCAGAACCATCGTTAACCCAGCTCGTCTTCAAAATACTCTGGGTCGGATTCAGTCTTTGGTGCCACATGGGAAATTTCCACTTTCATCAAAGTTTGTCCACAGCTCATAGGTCCCCACTCACACGGCAGGTCTTCAATTAAATGTGGCCTGGAAGGAGAGCCTGTCCTCCTCGAGATTTTCTTAGGATCGTGGTAAACTCTATCCCTAACAGAACCTTCTGCAGTGATGGAAACAGGTTGTAGCTGAGCTTCTCAACATGGTTGTCATTTGCCGTCTTCTGAACGCTTGAAATGTGGCCAGTGTGACTGAGGAACTGCATTGTTAATTTGCTTTTTATGAACTTAAATTTAAAGAGCTGCATGTGGCTGTAGTATTGCAGTAATATCACCATAATCCACACTAGGAATGGTGACCAAATTAAATGAGAAAGAACACGTGGTGAGTCAGTGAAGGTTGTCGGGGAAGTCACAGTGTCCCTCTAGCCAGGCGGTCACCATCATAGGTCGCTTCCAGCAAGGGCAGACATTGCTGCTGCTGTCCACAGACATGACTTCTTTTTGGTTGGCCCAAGAGGGGACAGCTGACGAGCAGGAAAACGTCTTTCATTTCAACCCATGAGCATCTCTTGTCCATCGTGTGAGGAAATGACATTTCTCTTAGACACACTCAGCAATGCGCATTCCATATCCTCAGACATCTGACACCAACACACAGGCCACTGAGCTTTCCTCAGAGGAAAAGCAGCGAACACAACAAAATTTCATCCCAGATTAAATGCATGAAACCTATTTTCATGATTTTCAATAAGACCAGGGGAAATTAAATGTGAATTTTGCATATAAAAAAGGCAACATTTGCAGTAACATTTCCAGATGAATGTGTGCCCATCCAGTCTCCCAAGGGTTTAGGTCCATTTTCTCCCACTGAATTTCCCGTAATAGTTTTGGATGAAAAAATGTTGGTTGAGGGTAGGGTGAGAACCCCCCCTCCCAACTTTTTCTCCCTGTCATCAAAGGCTGAGAGAACTCTGGAGCAGAAATGGAAGGGAAAGTACTCATCCACCTTGGGCAGTAAACCTAGGTGAGACCAGATACAAACAGCACCTGTGGCACGTCAGCCCAGTGGTTAGAACAAGAGGGGAAGGGAGTTTTGTTGAGGGTGTGTTGGAAGAATCAGCCCATTAATGTCCCTCTTCTTGGTGGCACTTGGAGCTCCTTAATCTCCGGGAGCCCTCTCAAGACCATGCACTGGGGAGCTGGAAGGCAGGGGCGAGGGAGCCACAGCTGGCTAGGTGCAATCCCATCCACTGTGGGGGAGCCCAGCCCAAGGTCAGCTCACAGCACACAGTTGACCTAGAGGGGGCCTCCCTGGGGAGGAAGGAAGCAGAGCCTGGAGCCCCATGGGGATTATAAACACAGGATGAGAGTGAAAAGCTCAGAAGCCAATGACACCAGAACAATCCCACACCAAGTACACGTCCTGCCTTGCACCAAACTTTAATCTCTTCCCCCAAGCATCTAGTCAAGGAGCATTATTTTATTTAATTTTTTTTTTTTACTATTAATAGTCCACCCTCGGTGTTTGCACCAAGCAACTTCATGCAAAGAAAAGAATGGACTTACCAGGAGGACTCATTTGTCTTCAGCACCTGGGCTGTTTTAAATTAGAAAGCACCCAGCATGGGAAGCCAGTGCTATTTTAATCATTCCAATGTGTCCAGTGCTGGAGATGAACTCAAAAGGTGAATATTAAAAGTAGTTGTGGAATTCAGTCATTTCACGAACGAGCACGTAATAGCCAAAGGCAAAACCGGAAGGCAACTTCACTTCCAATCAGTGTCCCCATTTTATTGAAACCAGATTGGAATTCCTGGAAGGAAGCCTACAGATCACATCTTTAATACTCATTTTCATAGACTCCAGTAAAACTGTCAGGGTGAATCAGCTGTTGAGGAAGGCTTCCTGTATAATTTACAGACGTGCCTCCCTGTAGCCCATTATTTAGACCTGAAACAGAAACATGTTTCTGATCAAGCTCAGAGACTTCCTCTCACCTGCCCAGGTTGGCACTGGCTTTAATTTGTCGATTAATACTGGCCTTTGCCCGCTGCACTGACCCTCCACGCCGGGGACATTAATCCCCCCATATACCGCAGAGAAGGCTTACCGTTGACTCAGCTTCTCCAGGGAGACGATGCTGAGCGTCTGGGACTGAGAAATGAACTGCCCACTTCCCCTGAGCTGGTCAGCAGGCTCACAAGGAATTCTGGAAGCAACTAGCTGGCTGCACAAAGGGACCACGTGCCCTCAGCTCCCAGACAAGAGGAGGAGCGCCTGAGTTCAAAGGCAGTCGGGTGATGTTCCACCTGAGCCCCCCTTTCCTTAGAAACGGGTCAAAACGAGCCCAGTTTGTATCCATTATGCCTATCCCCATCCCCCACCCTTAAATAAATTCCCAGAAAGGTCAGTCCCTACTGTGGACTGGTCTGCCAGATGGCCCTCCGGGTCCCGCCTGTGGAAACACTCAGGGGAGTGAGGAGTGAGTGTGTTTCCTGCTTCTGCGTCGTCTTCCTTCTCGCCTTCGTTGTAAGAAGCCAGGCTGGAGAAAGCGGGCCGGCGGTGGCGAGGGCAGGAAGGCAGGTTTCCAGGGTGAGCATGCAGACAGGCGTGGCACCACGAGGGCCGTGTGACAACGGCGCCCTGGCCCCACCTGCGGTCAGACCACCTGACTGATGGCCCTTCTCTGGGAGGCTGGATGACTCGTGAGGCAGTTTGCTCAGCGGAAGGGTTTTGGCTTCCAAAGAGCAGAGGCTTTCTCATGGTTCCCAAACCGTAGCTTTAGAAATGCATCTTCTTTAAAAGAAGGCAGATGCCCAGTTAAATGAAAATGTGTCTGAAACAGTGAGGCCTGGGAGGTAATTGCTGAGACCTTGGGCTCCCTCCTTCTGTGACAGCCCCCCGAATGGTGACGGGGGCGTGTGCCACCTCAGGCCAGCTCCTGCTCCTCACCTGCCTCCGTTTACCCATCTAACAAATGGGAGTGAATGTGGAGCCAGCTTCCACAACTGTGGTGTGGATCACAGGGGATGCTGGTGTGCAGAGTGTTGTGCAATGAGTCAGCAGCTGTTGTCCCTGGTGCAACAATTTCCTGCTGAAAGTGTCCAGACCTCCCTCAGAGACACAACTGCCCACCCTGGGTTGAGGTCGGGGGCTCCACGACCAGGCAGGTCCTACAGCTCATCACCAGGTCGGCTCCAGCCTGGGCAGCACCAGTGAGTAGCCCCTGGGCCGGCTGTTACTGGTAGTAAACCGGCTGCAGTACTGTCCAACAGGAAGCTTGATGAAAAGTAGGGAGACCTGGGCCTGGGTCTTGACCCTGCCTCTGAGGCTCTGGTCCACCATCTACAGGTTGGATCTCAGCAGAACCCCTCCCCACCGGTGACCTGGAGGGGAGCACGTGCGGGGCCCTGCAGAGCACAGCGTACCTGCTGGACACGCAGAGGGCAGACGCCAAAGGGGAGGCCCGCTGTGGCCCCGGGACTGCTTGCTTCCCTGCCTTCTCTCATCAAGGGGTGGCATTTTCTTTCTGTTTTTCTTATCGCAGTCTTTCATTTATGCTTCTACACGAAATGTTTAAATTTTAATTTTATATTGGAGTATAACTGATTTGCAATGTCGTGTTGGATTCAGGTAGACAATAATGTGATTCAGTTAAACATGCACATGTATCTATGTTTTGCAAATTCTTTTCCTGTTCAGGTTAATACAGAATATTGAGCAGAGTCCCCCCTGTGCTAAACAGTAGGTCATTGTGGATTACCTATTTTAAGTATATCTTGGGCTTCCCAAATGTCTCAGTAGTAAAGAATCTGCCTACGATGCGGGAGACGCAGGTTCAATCCCTGGGTTGGGAAAATCCCCCAGAGAAGGGAGTGGCTACTCAGTCCAGTATTCTTGCCTGGGAAATCCCATGGACAGAGGAGCGTGGCGGGAGCTACAGTCCATGGGAAGCAAAGAGTTGGACATTACTTAGTATAAACAATGACAGCAAAGTGTGTATCTCTTACTACCACTTTAGGAATCTCTACTGCACACATGAACAGGCTCACACACACACACACACACACACACACACACACACAAACATACTAACAACAAGATGGTACAGCAGGAAAACAGCTAATAATAGAGGAAATGCTAAAAGACAAAATCTTGAGTTTAAACGAAAATTCACCGCCTTCATCATCCAATACATGAAAACCAGCGGTGTCGGCATTGGCATCATTACGGAGCTATTAATGAGACCCGGCGACGCAGGCGGACTTCTCCTGTGGACACAGCCCGGGAAAGCCGGACAAATCCCCACACTCAGGCGTGTCTTGCACTGAGGTCTACGGGACCATTACTCACATCAGATACATTCAAGTTTGGCCCTTGAAAAGCTTAAGCCGACAGGTTCTGCTCCCTCCCTTCTTTCCACCTTCCTTGACCCCCTCTAGAAACTGTACACGGTGCTCAGGGCAGGGGGGAGCACCCAGCTGTTGCTCGAGGAGCAAGGCGTGGGTACGGAGATGCTCCTGAGATGCGCAAGCCAGGCCAAGGCCTGTGTATGATACATGCTTGTGTACAATCACGCCGCACATCAGGAGGAGCTGGGACCTTCCTTACAAAGTCAAGACTTTCAAGAAGCAGCCACACATCTGAATATCCAAAGGTTTATGGTGAATCAGGTTCTCTTTGGCCCATTACCTTCCTTGTCTCCACACTGAGCTTCGTGCTGAAGGCGAGACTCCATCTCATGGAAAACCCACAGACATCACATTCTTTTTCTTAGGATGAGAGTGTCCCCGGAAACTTTGCTGCCTCCTCCCAGCATTCGCTTGGGCCCAGAGCCAAGAAAACACAGTCAGAACTGCAAGTCAGCTGAGGTCTGCTGACAGCCGAACCTGGGCTCTGCCCAGTCCAAAGCCCCCATGGCAAAATTGCATTTACCACCACCAAGCCCCTGAATATGTCTGAAGGGGCTAGGAGTCCCAGGCTGCCAGATACGGTCCAGATCCCCAGGTGGCTCTGCTGGGAGACAGCCAGGCAGGGAGGGGATATCCAGGACCAGCTGTGGAGGCGGGGGTGGGTGACCTTCCCCGGAGGTGCTGGCTGGAGGGAGGAAGGGCAAACAGTGGCTTCAGCCTCAGGGAGCTCGGTTGCCCTTGACCTGAACATTCTTTCTAGATTCCAAGATCTTGCCACAACCCACTCCCAGAGGGAAGCATGCCTCTTTCACTTCTCAGGCCTTTTGGGGGAAACTAAGCGACTGTTTTCAGAGCAATCAGAAAGGCCCCAGTCCCCAGATGCCAGTCAAGGCCAAGACAAGAATCCAGGGGAGCGACAATAAACTTCACAGGAGTCTGGGGTCTTCCAGCTCACAGGTACAAAGACACAAAGACTCGAAAAAAGTAAACGTGTGTGTGTGTGGTTTTGAGGTTTCCACGAATGGGCAGAAATGCCTAAGAAGCCTCCCTGGCGATGGTATTGATGGTGTGTGAAGCCAGCGACCACTTGCCAAGGCCACCTCCCTTCCCAGGAGTCAGGGCCAAGGCTGGGGTAGGTCCAGTGACCATCTCAGCTTGCTGGCCTCGGCCTTGAAAATGTGAGCCTCCTCCCAGATCTAGGGACGTGTGTGCCCCAGAAGAGAAAAGACTCCTGTGCATCCATGACCTGTCCTCCCAGATCCTGAGCAAACTCGTATCCGCAAGAAGGCTGGATGCCCTTCGCGGGCAATGAATATTTCGTGATTCCGGCTTCACTGCCAAAATGTTTACTTCCGAGGCAAAGTTTCTGTGCTAGTCTTCCTTTCCAAGCCCTTAACCTAGTGACTGAATGGTTAATGAGCAACGGACACATTTTTAAAAGGCTTCTTTGAAAAGCCATTCAAAGCTGAGCTTGAACAGAGGACCACAGGCAGGGCAGGGGCGCCGGCCAAGCTGGCAGCAGGCGGCTCCCGCCTGCGCCAGCTCCGCGCTCCAGCAGAGCAAGCGGTGCGTGAGATGTGAGGGATGACTGTGGCGGCCACCAGCCCCCGAGCAGGTGTCCCTCATCCTCGTCCGCAGCGGAGCGTGGGTCCTGCTCGGCCGGCCGCCCCGGCGCCTGGCCACACCGCACGTACCTGCGTGCAGAGGGCTGCTAATGATAATGGATGTGGGCCGCTTAGCCAGCCCATTTGGCATGGCACACGGTGGTCCGGCTGGGAGTACACGGGCAGCCCTCACGCGGGCAGCTGGGATGCCGGGGTACTCCGGGGTCTGGGCGGGCTGTCCCTGGGGTCCCCATGCCCAGGGCTCACAGAGGAAGCAGGTAGCCGGTCTCCAAGTCTCTTCCAAACTCACAGATTTAATAACATAGAAGGACACATGGCCAGCTGCCCACTCGGGCCCTCAGGAAGCCCCACTGGGCAGGGCAGTCCTCTGCCTCAAAGAGGGTGCTCCTCTTGCTGCATCCCTGGAGGTCAGCACCCCTGTCCACTCCTTCCTGTGCTTCGGGGTCCTCCACACCTACTGCTCCCCACCCCTCCCCCGTTGATTTAGGAGGCACCTGGCTGGCAGTCAAATTCCAGGATTCAAATTCCACTTCCACTCCTCCTTCTCTCTGCATCTTCTGTGTGGTTCTGGAGCTCTGCAGGTCTCTGCTTCCTCACCATAACAGAAAGGACTGTGGGGATGTCAGGATGCTGAAGTTATTGTGGAGGGTGGGAATAAATGAAGTGTTGGGTATAAAATTCTCAGCACAGTGCCTGGCACGTCTGTGATCGGCGGTGGTTTAGATACTGAGTCATGTCCAACTTTTGTGACCCCATGGACTCTAGCCTGCCAAGCTCCTCTGTCCAAGGGATTCTCCAGGCAAGAGTGGGTTGCCATTTCCTTCTCCATGGGATCTTCCCAACCCAGGAATCAAACCCAGGTCTCCTGCCTTGCAGGCAGATTCTTTGTTGACTGAGCTACAAGGGAACATTAGCTGATAGATGTCAATATGGTACCAACATAAGAACCTGAGCCCGGTGCTGCTGGAGTCGGGCCGTGCAGATACAATAGGGAAATACCTTGTCAAGGATGGAGGTGGTCACGTGGCCCCTTGGGTGCTCAGGGCCCCGAAGGAAGCAAGCAGCGGCAGGAGCAGAAGACAGAGCCTCAAGAGGTCCAAAGGCTTCCCAAAGGAGAGTCTCCGCAAAAATGTGGGTGGGGACTCTGACAGGCAGCAGGGACCCAGCCTCACAGAGACTGCAGTCAAGCCTGGAATGCTCAGCTCACCAGGGCTTCCATGCGCTGACTAGGCAGGGGAGGGGCCTCTCACCCCAGCCCCCAGCAAACAAGTCCCTTCCGACGCTCAGCGCCATTGGGCTCCCCAGCCCAGGAGGCTGAGCAAGGGCGTTCCGAGCATCCCAAGTTCATTACTATTCTATCTGAAGCTGCCTTGAGAGGGAGCAGAGAGCTGCAATCCAACCTTTCTGCCAGACCAGATTCTGGTTTCCTGAGAGTTGGATGAGTTACGTGAGTATCAGCTCTCCAACTGGGTGCAGGGGAATTTGACCTGCCTTAGAAACCAGTCTCCGCGGTTGAAGCCCTCACTAGGCTGCTGACTAGTCATGTGCCCTGGAAAAGAATAGTTGATTTTCCAAAAGGATTCACTTTCTAGATTCCTCAGGAAAGCAGTTTTCTCTTATATACAAGTTCCTGCTTCTCAACCACAGATACATTGACGGAGAGGTTGGAAGCTTAGGAAAAGGGAGGTTTAAAGCGTGTTGAAGTTCAGCCAGAAAACCAATCAGACAGCTCGGAAGTGGACAGTGGGCTGGAAATGGGCTCACGGGTCCAGAGCCACCGTGGCCCACCCTCCTCCTTGGAGCCAAGCTGGTGTCCAGAGCCGGGTGCCCAGGGAACCCCAGCCAGAGTCATGTTTCCCACCCTGGTGCATCCACAAGGTGCTGAGAAGCCAGGTGACTGGAAGCTGCATCCTCTGTGAAGACCACACCCGCATCCTGCCATCTCCTGTCCTCTCCAGGCTCCAAGTCCAGGACTGCCCCGGCCAGCTCTCTCCCCTTAACCATCCCTCCACTGTGGCCCCCAGACCTGAGACCACTCCACCTGCCGAGAAATGCATTTCAGATGAAGGCTTCTGCTGTGCATAGTATATCAATACTCGATATGGGAGCAATTTCACTTCTTAATTTATAGCTGCAGCAACCACATTTTCAAACTGGCCGTAAAATATGCCCCTCCTCCTCTAATCTGGGGTCTGGGTGTTCCATGCTGGGAGCTCTGTGACTGACGTGGGGAGCGGGGAGGGGTGGTTTATGGAGCGTCTCTAAGGGAACTGTGTTATTGCCGCAGAAGTTAGGTGACAGGAGAAGTAAAGACGGCGGTGTTTAAACCACAAAACTCCGAACAGAAAAATACAGCTGTCCTCCTCTTTTTGTCAAACAAGCAGAGTTATTATTACTGTGGTTGTTTTATGGCCTTTTTGTATAAAAAGTACAGCATTCTGGTGACTCAAAGCAAGAGTATGATTGAATGCCGGCTTTGCTTATTCGCTCAGTCATGTCTGACTCTTTGCAACCCCATCGACGATAGCCCGTCAGGCTCCTCTGTCCATGGGATTCTCCACGCAAGAATAATGGAGTGGGTAGCCGCTCCCTTTTCCAGGGGATCTTCCAAACCCAGGGACTGAACCCAGGTCTCCACGCTGCAGGTGGGTTCTTTACCATCTGAGCCGCCAGTGAAGCCCTTAAAACTGTATCTAGGGCTTCCCAGGTGATGAAGAACCCGCCTGCCGAGGCAGGAGACATAAGAGACATGGGTTTGATCCCTGGGTGGAGAAGATCCCCTGAAGGAGCGCATGGCAACCCACTCCAGTATTCTTGCCTGGAGAGTCCCATGGACAGAGGAGCCTGGCGGGCTACAGTCCATAGCGCTGCAGATTGGACACGACTGAAGTGGCTGAGTGCGCACGTGAGCACGTACGTAGACTCAACCGCGAACACTTGCCACGCTCTTCCTGGAGCCAACTGTCAGATCCTGGGGAGTCTGGCTCCACCTTAGCTGGTGTCATCCTTGACTCTTGATCGATTGGGGTCCTCCAGTCCAAGGGCAAGAGGGCCGCAAAAAAGGTCTCTGCTGGGATGCCGCTGGCCTGAGCCTGAGTGTGTGACCCCTTCCAGCTCCAGCCCTCAGCCTAGAAATGGGGTCACCCCTGGAGCAAGGGTTAGTCGGTCTTTAATTCTTAGCTCAGGCACATCCATCTCCACATTCAGGGGACAGAGCTGACATAAGCATGCAAGCGGAGGGAAAGGTGCCCTTGGTCTATGCCTGCTCCCACCTCCTCTCTGCCAGGGATGGCAGCTGGCTGAACGCGGGCCCCTCTTTGGAGGGTTACCGGCATCCCCCCACCCCCACCCCATTCCGGCCCTGCACAGTGCATGGCGATGCCTCTCACCGCAGCCATCGGGACCCTGGGCACTGCCCATTCACCTTCACAAGCACCTTGTGGGGCCAACGCCATCACCCCATTTTACAGGGGAGGATGCTGAGTTCAGAGGCAGGTGAGTGTGCCAGGGTCAGGGGGCCTTCATGGCAGAGTTGGGTCTTCATTCTTTCTGGTCTGCTTCTCCAGCCTGCACCCTCAACAGCCACCCTGGAGCCAGGCCAAGCGATCACCCAGTGGTGACAAGACTGTTCCAACTGTGGACTCCAGCCCCGGAGTCCTCCCCTAACGCAGGAGCCGCCTGCACCCCAACACAGCCAGGGCGGCCCCTCCGTCTGCCTGCAGTCGCCTCTGAAGACAGGCCAGCGGGGCGGCCCTGGCTGTTTGATAGGGTGTGGAGGGCGCCAAGCTCACAGGCAGCAGGGACAAAGACGAACGGGACCTTCCCCTTGAGAAGCTGGGAGTCTAGCACATGAGCAGAGAAAACAATCGCAAACTGAAAATGACAGTTTTGTTAGCTTGATGGACAGGAGGGCAGTCCTCTAGTTAGCTTGCTGTCTCTAAAGAAGTGGAAGAGAAAATAAATCAGAGCTGAGAGCCCCCACCGTCCGTGAAGATGACTAAATAATAAACATCCTGAAGAACAAAAGAGATTTCTCATAAAATAGAGTTTGCAGTATAGGTTGTGCTTTACACTTACATCAGCAATGCTGCCAGAGCTGGACTTGGACCTGGGCGTCCCCAGCCCTGGGAAGCCTCCCTGGAGAAGGAGAGGAATCAGCACGCTGCCGTGCTCAGAGCATGGACTCCCCGAGGCTGGATGCAGCCAATGGACCAGATTCCAGTGCCCAGTGAGGTGCCCCAGGGATCAGAAGGGCCCAGGAAGAAATCTACACCTTGTGGGGGGTGACCTGCCAGGTCAGGGGGCACTTGTCCATTTCTGGGGGCTGTAGAATTCGTGATGAGAAGGGAGCAGAAAGGCAGCAAGGAGATGTCATCTCTGCTTCCTGGTTGCTTGGTCCTCAACCCAGTGCCTTGTGGAGAAATGAATGTGGAACAAAGGCAGGTTATTTGAAGGACCAGCCCCGCCGCATGCTGGCTTTGTGGGCTTGGGCAAGTCCCTTCATCTCTTACATGTCCTCATCTGCAAAGCAGGTCCCATACCGTGCACAACTTTGCAGGACTGTGGAGAAGGCCACTGGCAGGAGAGGGTCACAGAGGTGTCCATCAGTGTTAGCGCCACCATCTGTATAATCCACAGTGACTTGGTCCACATGTGCTTTGCTCACATGTAGATAGTTATTTTCCTTTCTGATTAAGATAAACACGTGCGTCATTTTCATTCAAACTCTTGACTGGACTTTGACTTCCTCTTAGGAGCCCCTGGTGGCTCAGACAGTAGAGTGTCTTCCTGCAGCGTGGGAGACCTGGGTTCAATCCCTGAGTTGGGAAGATTCCCCTGGAAAAAGAACTGGCAACCCACTCCAGTATTCTTGCCTACAGAATCCCGTGGAGGGAGGAGCCTAGCAGGCTACAATTCATGGGGTCACAAAGAGTGGGACACTACTGAGCAACTCCACTTTCACTTTTCTTTAGGACACAGCTGTCTGATGCACGAATGGCGTTGAGAATTCAGTCCACTCACTGCCTGCTGGTCTGCGTTTGGTCATCAGCTGCTGACCACGTGGACGGCACTGTCTTTGGCACTGGGTGTGTGTGGAGAAGACTGACAACCCTGGCCCACTGGTCCTTACACTCTCGAAAAGCCCTGCAAAGGAGCAGCCCCAGGAGCAGTGAGCATGTGTCCAGACCAAGCTAAGTTTTGCTCAGGGAGAACATTTCCATCAGGCTTGGTTTCACGGGAAGCCTGATCTTGGTGCCTCCACCACCCCGTCTGGGAGGAAGAGGCCCATGAGCCAGGTGAGCCCCACTTGAATACTTCTCTCCATCTCTCAGTTATACAAGTTCTTTTCCAACCCTACTCTCTCTGTGTGGGCAAAGTGGGTTTTATTCATCAGGGGTTGAGAAGAATCTATGTTCTCAGACAAGCCAAGTGAGCCTGGAGCAGCTTCCACAGGCCAAGGACCAATTCAGGCAGATCTTCCTTCCATGAACCCCGAGCTGAGCTTGGACCTCAGATAACACATCTGCAGCCTCCCCAGGTCGCAGCCTCAGAAGGGTCCGCCATATCAACACAGTTGCTGACACCAGTATACTGGAGTGCTGCCCACTTAGCGGCAAGTGCCCCCAGAGAAGGAAGGAGACACCCCACTCCCGTTAATGAGATTCATAGCTCAGAATGGGCAGGGCTCTCCCAGGCAGGATCCTTGGCCCCGGAAACCACTACAGTCGCTTGATCCTAATTGCTGTTCTCATCACACACACCCCACCCCCAATACCTCTCCACCCTTCTCCATGGCCGCAAAACTCTGTGTTCTTTGTTAATTAATAGGAAAGCACTCATTCACATCGCCAACGCATCACGGCAGAAGATTTGCTCTCATCCCACTCTGAGTGCAGTCTTCCAGGAGGTACCAATTAGGTGACGCCAAGTCAGGACGCAGGTTCTAATGAGGAGGGAGGAGAAGAGGAGGGGGAGGGAGAGGAGCAGACGAGGGCTCAGGAGGCCAGAAGAGGCAGGAGGGTCACAAGAGACGGGTGGAGGCTATGTCTGCTGGATGGAAAGACATCTTCCCCCCGCTTCCACTCCAAACAGCCCACGGTTGAGCTGCTGTGTACAGCTGAGGACGGCCTCGGGGAATGAACTAGAAATTGAACTGTTGCCACGGTCTCCTGTGGGCTCTAGAGGGCTGGACAGAGGACAGCACAGACCTTGGCCCCTGTGAGTTCACTTGCTGAGACCTTGACATCCTGGCTCCAGCATTCCCAAGTCCTGACTTCATGAGCGCAGAGACTAAGAGTTGGTTCCTTGGTCCTGGTGGCGAGTGCGGCTGGAGCACAGGGACCCTCCACTGCCCAGATGCCTGGTCCCTGCCCCGACTGGACAGGCTGAGCTTTCCCAATGGCCGGCCCTTTCTGCTTGGCTCACCCTGGACCTAGAACGAGGTCAGGAGGCAGGCTGGGTCACTGAGTCCAGCCAAGACCCTGCCATCTGCATCTGACGAGGCCGGGTTCCCCTGTGCCTCTGCTCACCCATTTCCAGGTGCCCCCCAACCCTCCCAAGGAACCCCGCTCCCACATCCTGCCTAATTATTATTTTGTGCAGCTTTTCACAGCAGAAGGAGAGAAAAGATTAGGGGAAAAGAAAAGAGAGCTGAAACCTCTATAATGAAATTTTAAAATCAGAGGGCTCCTGCTGTTAATATTTTCCCAGCCTCTGAAAGCATCAAACATTGTTTTATCGCACAGCAAACCTCAAATGGATCCATATATCACAATATTTGGATATGTGAGTGCGGGACTGAGCCCTGAGCTGACAGTCGAGGTCGCTGAGTGGGACAGCCCCTTCGCCAGGCTCTCCAGAGTTAATTGATCACTTTGTCCAGCTGAGCCAAGGGGGTGCCGGGCTGTTCCAGTCATTAAAGCCTGCCAGGGTCTGCACCACTTTGAATCAGCTGACGACCTCCTGTTTCACGTTGCTTTTCAGCACCTGCTTGCCCAGCATCCCACCTCCAACTGAAAGCTTCTGGTTCTTTGATGAGGGTTTTAGATAATTTAATCAAGTTTCCGACATCCTCTCCATCAGGGAAGAAGGACCCTGCTCACTTTGGGAAGACTCAGGCGGCCACACACTTTCCAGTTCTTAATAAGCCTCCCAAAAGTGGCAGAGCCACAGGGTGTTCATCTCAATTAAGGCAGTAATAGCTCCACCAAATTGCCAGGAAGGTCTGACTCAGACTCACAAGGGCAGGAGCCCAGTTGAGAAAGAAGCAGCCACCAAATGCGAAATCTGAACCACAGTTTGAACAGCAGGCCCAGCATTGGGTTCTTTTTCCTCCTGGTTGATGTCTGTCGTACATACATACACAAGCACACACACACACACACACACACACACGCACACACACTACTTTTGCAACATGTGTGTGTGTGTTAGTCACTCAGTCGTGTCCAACTCTTTGCAACCCCATGGTCTGTCCAGGAGATTTTCCTGGCAAGAATACTGAAGTGGGTTGCCATTCCCTTTTCCAGGGGACCTTCCTGACCCAGGCATCGAACCTGGGTCTCCTGCATTGCAGGCAGACTCCTTACCCTCTGAGTCACCAGGAAAGCCCCACGTTTGTAACATCGTCGACCTGGAAGATTGACAGGACCCAGGAAGGAGAGGAAGGGCAGTGTGCCCAGAGAACGAAGGCCAGAACCCATGGGCTGGCTGGCAGCCCACCCCCCAGTTGCTCCCTGGGAGGGGACGGTGCCACCATTGCATCAGCTCCTCTGGGGGGTCAGGCTGGTGCCTCGCGGAGCAGGGACCAGCCATGGATCTTCCGCCTCCCGGTGCTCCGGCCCGAGGGGCTGGGGGCCCCTCTCCCCACAGCCGTCAGCACCCTCAAAACCATGCCACCGGCATTTCTGTTCCTGCTACATCATCACCACTCCGGGAACATGCTGCTCTGCACTTTGCAAGACTTCCTGTCTTGGGGCCCTCCTGCTCCTACACCCCCTTAGGGATATGGTGGCCTGGTGGAGCCGGAGGATAAGCGGGAATTTCCATTTCTAAGCCCACAGTCCCAGGCCTCTGCTCTGGCAGGACTGCCTTTCTGCATGATAGACACAAATAAGCCCTGAGATCGCAGAATTTGTGGAAAAGGAAAACAGCAAGCCTTTAGGCCTGTAGTAGGCTCCCAAGCCCCTCAGGGACTGGTTGGGAGGGTGGCAGCCGCACAGAGGAGTGCTTCCCGGCCTGCAGCGATGGAAGACAGCCTGGAGGGCCGCCCGGGCCTGGAAGACAGCTGCGAGGGCCGCCTGGGCCGCCTGGGCCGCCTGGGCCGCCTGGGCCTGGAGGACGTGATCCCTGTCTCTTGCTAATGCCCAGCAGCGGCCTCGGCCACATCCCCATCTTCGTGACGTTTGCTGTCCCCGTGACGTGATTCCATGGTGTACCTGGTCCTGAGAGCTAGTCTGAGCCCAGCGGTCTGGAGCCTAATTGTCCCCGCTTCGCCCCAGCCGCCTCCCTGGCTGCAGTGTGGTCCTGGGGCAG
The DNA here is from genome assembly GCF_042477335.2 of Ovis canadensis. Classification (NCBI taxonomy): domain Eukaryota; kingdom Metazoa; phylum Chordata; class Mammalia; order Artiodactyla; family Bovidae; genus Ovis; species Ovis canadensis. The sequence continues at coordinate 63,038,904 of NC_091266.1, read as the reverse complement.
CGTCTTCTGGCCAGGGCAGGGAGTGTGGGCAGTGCCTCGGGGGGCACCTGGAAACCCCCTGTTCCACCTGTTTGTTCGTGACCGCCCCACCCTGGTGCCCCCAGGTACAGCAAAGTGTTGGGGTGCCAGGCAAGCTGGACACGGTGGCGGGGGGGAGGGGGGGCGGTGAGTGGCAGAAGAGGACATGATCCCAGAGGGAGAGACAAGGACCAGGAGTCCTCGGGGAGAAAAGCAGCTCAGCCTGGGCCCCACACACCCTGGCGCCCGGATGCCAGCTCAGGAGTTCCAGAAGCAGCCGGGACCAAAGCCAGGATCTGAGTCTAAAGTCTACCACCAAGGCAAGGCCTCGTCCTTCCGAATTCAAAGACCTGCCTTCCTCAGAGCCGCCTCACCAAAGACTATGACCTCGATGAGGAGGAAGAGGAGGCCGAGGCTGACGATGACCAGTTCATACTGACACCCGTGCTGGGACTGCGTCCTAAGCGCCTTGCTTTCATTGCCCTTCTGATCTTTCCAAACAAGGCTGTCCGTGTAGTCAAAGCTATGGTCTTTCCAGTAGTCATGTACAAATGTGAGAGCTGGACCATCAAGAAGGCTGAGCACCAAAGAATTGAGCCGTTCGAATTGTGGTGTTGGAGAAGACTCTTGGGAGTCCTTTGAGCTCTCAAACCAGTCAATCCTAAAGAATCTCTATCCTGCATGTTCATTGGAAGGACTGATGCTGAAGCTCCAATACATTGGCCACCTGGTGCAAAGCACCAACTCCTTGGAAAAGACCCTGATGCTGGGAAAAACTGAGGGCAAAGGAGAAAGCAGAGGATGAAATCTTTGGACAGGATGACTGACTCAGTGGACGTGAGGCTGAGCAGACTCTGAAAGATAGTGAAGGACAGGGGAGCCTGGCGTGCTGCAGTCTGTTGGATCACGAAGAGTCAGACATGACCTAGTGACTAAAAAACCGCTATTATTCTTATTACAACAATACTATCATCCTAGGTTCACAGGTAGGCCCAGGGAAGGTAAGTAACTGGAAGTGCCCCCTTCCAGCCTCTGCTCTCAGCCTCCACTCACACTCACACACTCTTTCTGTTGCACCTAGGCTGTCTCTAAAACAGGTCTGGTTTCCATTCCTTAATCCATTAAGAGTGTTAGTAGTACTCCTGAGCTCAGAGGTACTACTGGCGCCACCGTGCAGGTGGTCGTGCCCCGTGGCCGGGTCCCGGGGACCCACCCACCAGCCATTGCTTCATCGCGCCTGCAGCCCGGGAGGACGAGGTCCCCTAAATCAGCCCGGTGTGGTTCCCACACGCCCGGGCCCGGGAAGGGTGAGACCAGCATCACGGTCCCTCTCCAAGGCCTTCTCCTCTCTGGGGCCTCTCTGGGCCAGGCCAGGGAGAGCAGAGGGTGGCACGTGCTTGCAACAGCTCCTCTACCCTCTCAGGGTGGTGCGGCGGCAGGGGCTTCCCAGGGGAGCCGAGCGGAGGCCCAGTGTCCCTGTGGCCAGTTACAGAGCCCCAGTGACAGTGTCCAAGCGCTCACCTGTGTTTGGAAGGAGAGTGTTTATGCCATGCATTTGCAGGAAATTAAGGCTGGAAGAATGGAAAACTGAGGATCTCAGAGGAGGGACATCCAGGCTGCCTGGTGGGTAGGTGACAGGCCAGAATTCTCTTCCCTGGGTCCCCCGCACCTCAATGATAACAGGTGCTCAGTAAGTGAGGTGATGAATGCGTAAATAGACTCACACATCAGTTAGTTAGAAAATGCTTCTTTCCCCACATCCTCCTCCTAGGAGAGACCCAGCTGCATACTGAACTCCAGACTCATGCCCTGCAACTCCACCCATGGACACTAGGTCATCTTCCTGAACCCAGGGTCACTGATACAGGGCCCTTCTGTTCCCAGGGCTGTCTCTTCTCCCTCCCTCCCTGCCACCAGGCCTCCCAGCTGCGGAGAGGACAGTGCCAAAGTCCCAGGCCCTTTCACCACCTTACCCTGGCCTTATCACCGGTGACGCCTGCAGGTCACCAGGATCTCACCCCGGAATAGCAGAAGAGCAGAGGGAGGGGGGTCATCCCTCCTCCTTACTGGGCGTTCCCCAGGCACAGCAAGACTTTCGCTTCTGGGTGGCAGTTCTTGCAGACTCCAGAAGCCTGTGCTTTCTTCGGGTCTGATGTCCCATGAGCCCAGCCCACCCCTTTTGCTTCTTGGAGAGATCTCTTCTCATGAGTTCTGGCCGGCTTTCCTGGTGAGAAGTCCCTGCAGAGCTGAGCCTTCATGGATCAATGAGGCAGTGACGATAGACAGGAAAGGGCAGAAGACGCATGTCTCTGCTCACTAACTCCACGACCTTTAACTCAACACTTGACCCTCTGAGTCCCACTTCACTCTATCGGGGTGGACATGAGCTCAACTGAACTCGGGCATGTGGCTGCTTTGAATAAATGAAAAAGTAAAGAAAAATACCTTCCTATTGGATGTGAATGCAAATATTGGCAGGCATCCTGCTTCGGGCCTGCCCCTCCCATGAGTGGACACCCCGGAGCCCTGGACTCGTGTCCCCAGGGAGCCACTAACCCACTCAGGGAGGACACTGCGCGCTCCTCCCATCCCTGCTTCACTTTGTTTTCCTGGTCCCACCGTCCGTCTTCCTCTCTCCAGGCTTCTGATCTCCAGCCTCTTGATCTGGGCTCCTGATCTCTTTGCACAACTGTGAGGCTGTCGTTCCTGCCACTGGCTGGGCACACCTGCAGAGACCACCAGCATCCATCAGTGCTCCCTGTGGCCCCCTCTACCTGCTCCCAGAAGCAGAGCGGCTAACAAATTCAGTGACGTACTGTATTAGCTAGGACTGGATTCAACATCAATGAAAACCCACACGAAATTTTAGTCTCATTTAAGTTCAAAGGAAAGCAATCCAAGGCTGGCTTGACAGCTTCATAAAGCCATCAGGGCCCTAAGGTCTTTTTATCTTTCGGCTGTCATCCTCAGCACCTGGCTTCCATCTTCAAAATCACCTCATGGCCCCAAAATGGCTGCCAGAGTGTTAACCTTTATGTCTACATTCCAATGAGCAGCAAGAGGAAAAGGAGAAAAGGAAGACACAGATCCATTTCCCAATTAGGTCAACAATCCCCCCTCCCTTTTTTTTTTCCAGGTCGACAATCTTCTTTCCCAATACTCATACTTTTGCTTGCGTTTCATTAACTAGAACAACAACAACGAAAGTTTTTGAGAGAATATCCTTTTCCCCGGGCACATTGCTACCCTAAATGAAATCTGGGGTCTGTTGCTAAGAAAGAAGGGCAGATTGATATTGTGTGGCATTTAGCTTCCTCTGAAACATTTTCCCAAGGTCACACCAAGGAAGTGGATATAAGAAGTGAATATAGAGTCATCCTGTCAACTGGAGTTCCTCTGACTCCAAAGCCCAAGCTGGTGCCTTCTGCGTGACAGGTCCTCAGGGCCCACACCTCCGTGTTCCATGGAGACACTGACCCAGCTCTGCCAGCACAGCCCACGGCATGACTGTCCAGCTGCAAGCACCCCTCCCCCACAACTGGTGCCACTGGGAGAGGAGGGAGAAAGTCCCCTGGCTTGTCTTGAGCCCCCCAAAGGCCAGCACAAACCAAGAACTTTCACTTGTGTCTGCTGAAAAAAATACGCGCAACCTCAAAGTTGAGAGTTAGATTTTGTTGGGTGGAGATGTTAGAACTCGAAGCCCGGGAGGCAGTATCTCAGGTGACCCCAAGAAATCGGACTCCAAGGAGGCAGGGGAGGAGCCAGGCTGCATACAAGTTTGTAGCCAGGGGCAGGTAATCTATTAAAGGATTACTGTTAACTAAGAGAAAACTAAATCTCTCACATGAAGAGATTTAGCAATCTTCTATGTGTGAGAAGATGCAAGTGCCTGGGCTTGCTGAAAGCATTTCTTTCTTATGAATCTATCTGGGGCCAATCCTGCTTCCTTTGAGTGAGTGAAGTCGCTCAGTCGTGTCCGACTCTTTGCAACCCCATGGACTGTAGCCCACCAGGCTCCTCCCCCATGGGATTCTCCAAGCAAGAGTACTGGAATGGGCTGCCATTTCCTTCTCCAGGGTATCTTCCCAGCTCAGGGATCGAACCCGGGTCTCCTGCATTCCAGGCAGATGCTTTAACCTCTGAGCCATCAGGGAAGCCCTGCTTTCTTTATTGTTCACGTTCTAATTCTTTGTTTCCCTCAAGAGATGGTGGATGTGACAGCCACTTCTCCCCCCCCCCGCCACCCCGCCCCGCCACAGCTCCTCTGTGCTACCTGGCAGGAAGTAACTGATGGCATCCAAATAGCTGGCTTTGTTTCACCTGGGCTCAGAAATTGGCATTTGGAAAAGACTTGTTTAATGGTAGAGCACAGAGCAGAAGATATTTCATTTCACGCTTGTTATCACAAGAGGCTTCCAGACAACCCTTTAACCCTCAGGGAAGAGTCAATGCCCCCTTTCATGTAGGAGAAAACTGAGCCCAGGAGTTTAAGCCACTTCCAGACCCTGGAGTAAGAAGACCCAGAGTGCTCCCAGTTCTGCTGTTCCTGACAACCAGCTTCTTCCTGCTTCAACCATTCTGCTTTCCGGAAAACCGCCATCTTTCCAGGGCAGAGGGTGAGTCTTCCAGTGAATCTCCAAGGTCCGGCTGCTCTGAAACCAACCGGAGACTTGGGTGGTCTGTTCTCTGCTCCCTAGCCTGCCCATATGAGTGAGGGCTTTTCTAGAAGCCATCTCTACCCTTTGCTGGATTCTTCTCATTCATCTGTCGAGCTGATGAATTGAGCTCCAAAGATGTTTCCTTTGTGTGTCTTCCTTGGGCAGAACAGAGAAATTGGTTTTCTGGGTAACTGAGGTTTCTGGATAACATCAGGAACTTAAAAAAATCATAGCTATTTGTTTGGAAAACTTTAGAAAAGGTAGCATATGCGCCCCTACAAAGAACAGCATAATTAAGCGGAGTATGAATGTCATTTAACTTCCCCTAATGACAAGGCCATAATTAGCACCATCAATTATGGGACTGAGCCCTGGTTTACGGGGTGCCCTCAGGAGGTGCTCGTGTGTGGAGGGCCATTTGTCCCCGCACAAAATGGCCCCATTTGTTTTGTTTTCCTAATTCCTCTGGCTATTTTTTATTATTATTATTAATTTGTCTGGTGCCTCCCTCCTCCGCACATGGTTAAGACTCCTTGTTGCCAATCACTGGGTCCTGACCGCTCTTACTTTAGCATTTTGTCTTCTCATTGCTGCTTAGCCCAGGGCCTCCAGATCTCTCCATCGAGGAAAAATGCTTGGAATCCAGGCCAAAGTCCTGTGCAGAGGCCCTGTGGGCTCCTCCCCACGGTCAAAGTTCTGTTGCAGGTGTCTGAGATTGGTCTGAGATTCAGGTCTGTGCATGCGGGGGGGACACCAGGTCTTGGAGACTGGTCCCACTTGGAGCTGTGGCTGCTGCCAACGTGAGCTGTCCCTCCATGGATTTGACCCAACAGTAATCCAAACCAGAAATGAAGAGATGGGGCCAGGGTACCAGCCTAGCAGTTATCTATTAGTATTGACTACTTGTCCCCATGAAAATGTCTGGAGGGTCTCAGTTAGGCTATGGAAGGTCATTAGCTTCCAGCAAAGAGAGCTTACAAACTGTAAGTGGTTTCCACCTTTACTCTTCGGTATGAATTCTTATTATCTGTGAGGGAGCAAAGATGAAGACAAATGTGAAACCTAGGCTTTGGTGAATTCTGAGTGATTCATAGCTTCATAAAACAATAGCCATTTGCAACTGCACAACTTTTCCCTTGAAGCAAATGAATATGTAACTATCCATTAATGTGCCGAGTTAAATACAGCAAACGCAAATCATGCTAATGATCATATTTACAAAATAAGTCGCCTTTATATGAAAATAATTACAACATGCTCTTAGCTCTCCAAGTGAAATCAGCTGAGTTTGAGACTCACTTTCGATCTGACAATGGAAACAGAAGATGGGAAATGGACACTGGTCTGTGGGCGCTCCTTATTTGCCCACCCCTTTCATTTCAGTATCCTGCTGAAAACCCACAGGAAGATGAGGTCCTTGCTTCTTTAGGTTCCTTGGCTTGTGTTGACCCTTCAGCAAGATGGCTACATCGGGAGGCATCACTTTCAGGAGCAGAAGCTATACTGAGCGTCCATTTGATGCTGAGGAGAAGATTGTTGTTGTTTTCGTTCACTTGCTAAGTTGTGTCCAACTCTTTGCGACCTCACAAGCTGCAGCAAGCCAAGGTTCCCTGTCCTCCACTATCTCCTAGAGTTTGCTCAAACTCATGTCCATTGTGTCGACGATGTCATCCAACCATCTCATCCTCTGTCTCCCCCTCCTCCTCCTGCCTTCAATCTTTCCCAGCATCAGGGGCTTTTCCAATGAGCTGGCTCTTGGCATCAGGTGGACAAAGTATTGGAGCTTCAGCTTCAGCATCAGTCTTTCCAATGAATCTTCAGAGTTGATTTCCTTTTAAAAGACTGGTTTGTTTGATCTCCTTGCTGTCCAAGGGACTCTCAAGAGTCTTCTCCAGCACCACAGTTTGAAAGCATCAATTCTTCAGTGCTCAACCTTCTTTATGGTCCAACTGTCACATCCATACATGACTACTAGAAAAAACCACGTGGTTTAGTCCCTAAGTTGTGTCTGACTCTTGTGACCCCATGGACTGTAGCCTACTAGGCTCTTCTGTCATGCAATTCTCCAGGCAAGAATACTGGAGTGGATTGCCATTTCCTTCTCCAGAGGATCTTCCCGACCCAAGAATTGAACCCTGTGTTGCAGACAGATTCTTTACTTACTGAGCTATGAAGGAAACCTTCATGACTATATGGATATTTCTTGGTAAAGTGATATCTCTGCTGAGGTCTTTATCATTTTTTAAAACTATGATAATCGATTTATTTTTTATTTTTATTTTATATTGGAATATAGTCGATTAACAATGTGTCAATTTCAGGTGTACGACAAAGTGATACTCATCTATCTGTTCTTTTCCAATTCTTTCCCCATTTAGGTTATTGCAGAGCACTGAGCAGAGTTCCTTGTGCTGTACAGTGAGGCCTTGCTGGTTATCTGTTTTAAATGTAGCAGTGTGTACACATCCATCCCAAGCTCTCAATCTGTCTCCCCCTCCACCCTTTCTACCTGGTAACCACAACTTAGTTTTCGATGTCTGTGAGTCTCTTACTGTTTTGTAAATAAGTTCATTTGTATTATATTTTAAGATTCTGCATATAAGCAGTATCATATATTTGTCTTTCTCTGCCTGACAGTTCACTTAGCGCGGTGATCTCCTTGTCCATCCATGTTGCTGCAAATGGCGCTACTTCATTCCTTTTCCTGGCTGAGTAATGTTTCATTGTATAATAGTCCATCATATAATATTCCATGATATATTTAATTATGTATATATATTATACACATATATATATATATCTCCATCTTCTTTATTCATTCCTTTGTAAGTGGAGTTTTAGGTTGTGTCCACGTCTTGGCTAATGTAACCAGCACTGCAGTGAACGTAGGGATGCATGCATCCTTTTGAACCGTGTTTTTCTCTGGGTATATGCCCAGTCAGAGGACTGAAGGATCCTGTGGTAGCTCTATTTTTAGCTTTTTAAGGGCCCTCCATGCTCTTCTCCTTAGTGGCTGCGCCAAATTACATTCCCACCAAGAGTGGACTGGAGAATAGTCCGGACGGCCCTGCGAGGTTCCCAGCATCTGCATGTCTTTTAGATCATATAGGCACACGACAGGCATGCACACACGTGCACACTCATAGGCACACTGTGCACACACGTGCACTTCCATGCACGCACGCACGGGTCCTCCTCAGCTTTCCAAACGAGAAGGAAGAGGCCGATCTTCATTCACCAGACTCCCCCCTCACACCCCCCTACCAGCCACCCCTGGATTTTTCTCATCATTCTCACCTCAGTGAGACTAAGTCAGGATTCTAAATGCAATTCTAAGTAACAGGACAGGGATTGAGCTCTCTGAAGAGGAGAAACATCACTGGTGATGAAGGGGCTGCCACCCACCCCCTGTGTGCAGGAAGGGCCAGCTAACAGGCCTCCATCCATGAGCAGCTCAGACAAGAATCCCCGGAGTCAGGGCACAGCCAAACTGGTGGTTAACAGGCTGTCACGTGATGTCTTCAGGAAACCACCTCCGCCATCCAAACCTAAACTGTCATCTTGTTATAGAAGGGAACAGACAAGGTGTGTTTGCTAACATCAGCTGTGCCCTTGTTCATGGGAGAATTGAGGAAATTAGTAAATGGTTTGAAAGTGAGAGATTCTGATTATTTCGATGCAAACAGCAGAGCTCAGAACAACAGAAGCTGAAGAGTCATGAAGCAGCTTCTCTGTAATATTAGATGTGTCTTTTCTCTTCTTTAGAACAGCTGTAATAGAAGAGGAAAGACACCTGTAAACTTATTCAGCCTTTAGCTTATGAAATCTAAGGGATGAAACATATTTACTGCCTTCAGAACCACAAGCCCATTACTTCTCGGGTGCCTACTTGGTTGTGCTAAGTTGTCTTTTATGCAGATAAGTCATCTTCAATTAAATATTAAAGATTAATAAATATAATGCCCATAATAAATGACATACACTAATTTAATTAAAAATAGATGGTGAGCTTTACAAATGGGGCATTACCATAATGATATAGAGTGGACTTGTTATGCTAAAAATGTGCAGTCTTGAAAATATGCAATCTCCATGCACATTTCACCCTTATTGTGTCTCATTAAAATTTTAAAAATAGCTATTTTAATTGTCAAGCATTTGACAGACTGCTATAAAAACTTGACACTTAAGTTTCAATTTTACAATGTGCATTTTAATGGCTCCTTTCGCTGCATGTTTGGTTATACATAATCTAGTTTTTCACCAAAAAATTAAAATGTCACTTTCCAACAGTTTTTAGAAAACAGAGTTGAGCTTGCTGCAGGGCTGCAGGAAAACATGTTTAAATCTTTACAAATAAATATGAAAATTAGAACTATATTTTATTTCCGCTGCAGCCTGTGGTTTGTTTAGTGGTTGATTTCAAAGCCTTCAGGGGGACCAGTGACAAGAGAAACCCGTGGGAGCTGGTGCTAGACCAGGGCGGTGGGGGCTGTCAGAGGATTTTAGCACCAGCTTTTTAAAAGATTTCCCATTCCCTCCACTTGGGATGCCAGACAAGGTGACAAATGTGACTCACAGTAGCCACTGCAAACAAATCTTCTTTAAAAAAAGAAAAAAGGACACCTAGAAGCACCTCCCTGAATGCCACGGCGAAAAATGCCTTACGTTATCCATAAAAGCTGTGTGAGTCCTTGAGGACATAAGCTCTCCTTGGTGTATTCTGGGAGGAAAATTAGGTGAGTCAGGGCTCTCCAAACACACAACCATTTAAAGAATTTGAGTTTCCTAAGCCCTCACCTGCTAATATCCTGGCAAACTATCTTTGTCAATCTAAGAGTTTGTTGTTATTCAGTTGCTAAGTCATGGCCTGCTCTTTGCAACCTCATGGACTGCAGCACACTAGGCTCCTCTGTCCTCCACTACCTCCCAAAGTTTGCTCAAACTCATGTCCATTGAGTTGGTGATGCTATCTAACCATTTCATCCGCTGTTGTCCCCTTTTCCTCCTGCTTTCAATCTTTCCCAGCATCAAGGTCTTTTCCAGTGAGTCGGCGCTTTGCATCAGGCGGCCAAAGTATTGGAGCTTCAGCTTCAGCATCAGTCTTTCCAATGACTATTCAGTTGATTTCCTTTAGGATTGACTGGTTTGATCTCCTTGCAGTCCAAGGGACTCTCAAGAGTCTTCGATGCTGGGACCACAGCCCTGTTCCAGAAGCTGTCACTTTGAGTCATTGGCCATGTGCTGGCTTTCGCGCCCTTCCTGCGCTTATGTGCAGACCAGTCACAGAGGCTGCTCTGAAAGAAAGCCTCATCTTATCACTGCAGTGACTGCAGCCATGAAATGAAAAGATGCTTGCTCCTTGAAGAAAAGCTTTGACAAACCTAGACAGCATATTAAAAAGCAGAGACATCACATGGCTGTCAAATGTCCATATAGTCAAAGCTATAGTTTACAGTAGTCATGTACAAATGTGAGAGTTGGACCATAAAGAAGGCTCAGAGCCAAAGAATTGATACTTTCAAACTGTGGTGCTGGAGGAGACGCTTGAGAGTCTCTTGGACAGCAAGGAGAGCAAACCAATTGATTCTAAAGGAAATCAACCCTGAATAATCATTGGAAGGATTGATGCTGAAGCTCCAATATTTTAACCACAATATTTTCCAATGAGTCAGTAAAGGGCGACTCATTGAAAAATACCCTGATGCTGGGAAAGACTGAAGGCAGGAAGAGAAGGGAGGCAGAGAAAGAGATGGTTAGATGGCATCACTGACTCAATGGACAAGAGAAAACTCCAGAGATAGTGAAGGACCGGGAAGCCTGGCGTGCTGCAGTCCATGGAGCAGCAAAAAGTCAGACACAACTGAGCAATTAAACAACAATGACAAGCCCTGCATGGGTACCTCTTGCTTGCAGCTGGACAAAGAGGCGATCTTTGGTGGAATAACAGTGAAAGGAAACCTGGGTCACATCAAGGAACTCAAATCAGTTCTGAACAATTCCCTACAGGTCACTGTTCAGGGAGTCTGCCCTGAACCCAGAGCAGATCGGGGCTGGGCCAGTGCTGACCTAGAGACGCTGGGAGCGCAGTGCAGGGGCTGCCTCTAGGGGTCCCTGGCTTGGGGTGTCTTCATTCCCTGTCTAAGCAGACATTAACAGATGGTGCCAAACAGCAGCTTGCTGTGCTTCTGGCTGCATGTGGGAAGCAGACAAGATCCAGCATCATCACCCTGCTTCTTTTGTTTGGGGCTATGACAGGGCTATTCTTGCTTATAGAAGGTATAGTAAGCCTGCCGCAGAGCCAAGACTGTTCCCCAGGCAAGGAGGGGGCACCACGCCACACCACATATTTTAAAAAGACCCTTTCAACCTTGCCATGATGTCCTGAAGCCCAGGGACTGCTCAGCACAGTGAATTCAACCACTGCCCTGCTCCAGCCTCACAAGGCTATTCCACCAGGCAACCCAGGGATCCCAGGAGAAGAGCAGATGTCAGAAGCTCAACTTAAATGCTCAGGAATGCAGTCAAGGCTACCATAAGTTTTGCGTCACCCAAGGCACCAGGACGTTTCTCCTTGTGCTTGCTTTCATTTCACATGGCTGCTTGCTGCCTCCTCTCAGCTCTCTCCAGAGATGTCCCTCCCTGGGGAGTCTTTTCCTGGCCAAATCAGGCCAGAGTCCTCCATTATGCTTAAAGGCATCATCTGGCTATACAGTGCTCATCTTAGTGGTGATAGATTGATAGGTATATGCAGAGATCAATGGACACACACACACACATACAAGAGGGACTGTTAAGTTGCCCAGACACTCAGTCAAACATTACTCTGAGTTTGTCTAGGAGGATGTTTCTGGATGAGATTAACGTTTAAACTGGCAGATCTAGTAAAGTCTTTGCTATTTTGGATGGGACTCATCCAACCCATGAAAGAAAAGTGAAAGCGTTAGTTTCTCAGTCATGTCTGACACTTTGTGATCCCATGGATCCTCCTCCAGGGGATCTTCCCGACCCAGGGATCAAACCCACATCTCCTAACTCTCCCACATTGCAGTCAGATTCTTTATCGTCTGAGCCTCCAGAGAAGCCCTACCCAACCCGTGGGTTTTGTTCTGATTAGAACAAAAAGGCAGAGTAAGAGCAAACCCATTCTCTGCCTGATGGTCTTACAGATGGGACACTGGTTACCCCACCCCCGACCTTTGGCCCTGGACTCAAACTGGAACTTGAACATCTGAGTCTCTGCTGGCTCTCAGGCCTTCATGCTGTCTGTCCCCTGGGTCTTCAGCTTTCCAACCGCAGGTCCTGTGAGTTTTTCCATCCCTGTAACTGCATGAGCCCATTACTTATCACTCCGTCTTGATGAATAATGGGCAAATTTTATAAACTGTACTGTAACTGTTCATGGCGTTCTTGTTTTCCATGAGCTGAATTCTGGTTTCCAAATTCGTATGGTTCCCATCATAGGCCAGAGCTTCCCTGGTGGCTCTATGGTAAAGCTTCTGCCTGCAATGCAGGAGACCATCTATAAGGCACGAGATGCAGGTTCAATTCCTGGGTCAGGACGATCCCCTGGAGAAGGAAATGGCAACCCACTCCTATACACTTGCCTGGGAAATCCCGCGGACAGAGGAGCCTGGAGCCTGGCTATAGTCTATGGAGTTACAAAAAGGTGGGCCAGGACTTGGCAACGGAACCATCACCACCACAGGCTTCCCAGCTGGCGCTAGGGGTAAAGAACCTACCTGCCCATCCAGGAGATGTAAAAAATGCAGGTTTGATCCCTGGGTCAGGAAGAGCCCCTGGAGGAGGGCATGGCAACTGACTCCAGTGTTCCTGCCTGGAGAATTCCCTGGACAGAGGAGCCGGGCGGGCTACAGTCCCTAGTGTCACAAAGAGTCGGACACGACTGAAGCACCTGAGCACATCACAGGCCCTGGGAAGAGCTCCTCTAGGACCCTCCAGAGAAGCGGATCTTCCTGGCCATCCCTGTGTGTACTCCCCATGCTTCCTGTGGCCACGTGTTTCTTCAATGTGGTCGCAATTGTCTACACCATCCCAAGCAATGTATGAAAGCATCCTTCATTCCACTCCCCAGCACTTGGTGCCAGGACTTGGTGTTGACGGGCTGATGGGTGGGAAGCCTACTACCTCACTGTTTCCATTTACATACCCCACGTTCTGGTCGAACCTTTCTCACAGGCGTCTGTATTCATGATTTATACTTCCTTGCTCTGAATTATCTCTTGAGACCACTTGCCCATTTTACTATTGAATTGTTCGTAATTTGTAATTGATTTCTTAATTCTCTAAAAATTCTGTATATATAGAATTCTAATATATATAGAATATCTAAAAATGCTCTAAAATTTCTAACGTCCATTGCAAGTGCCTCCTCCTAGCTTAGCTTTTACTTCCTTCATCGTACAGCACCCTTTCCCTTCAAAAAAATCAGTCAAATGCATTGGCCTTCGTTGTCTTCATGGCCTAGTTTTCATACCTTATTTAAGAAACACTTCCTTGCTCCAAAGTCAGTAAAATATGCTCCAAGTGCTTCTAAAAGTAAAAAAGTTTTTATTTTTATATCTGAGTCTTTAATTCTGGTAGAATTTATTTTTCTACGTGTCTAAGGTAGGAATCTAATTTCATTTTTATTTTCCCGGGAAATAATCAGTTGACATAGCTCCGTTATGTGCAAGTCACTTTTACTAATTTTTCAGCTTATCAGATTCCACAATCGGCCGTACTAGCATTTTCTCACAATTATTTTTGGAAGACTTGCTACCTTTGAGATATGGGGTTTTTCCATCTTTGACACATAATATTTCATCCTATTTTCATGCCTTCCAGTAAGTTTTATCATTTTCCTCAGCAAGGTTACGTTTTTGATTTCTACCAGTTTTCTCACTGTTTCTAAGCCTTTCATGTCATATTTTTCTAAAATTAGAGAAAAACTGAAAAAAAAATTAGTACAATGTAAACTCACAGTCCCCACCCATATTCACAAATAATCCGTATTTTATCACATACACATTTAATGAACAGTCAGAAAGGAAACTGGAGAAATCATGACATATCCCCAAATGATCTACATTTATTTCCTATAAAAGGGAAACTGTCACAAAATCACAGTGACATTATCATAATTGAGACATTGAAACTGATTAAATATTGTCTGATACATAGTTCACATTTAAATTTCTCTGTTGTCCAAAATATGTTCTCCATCTGGGATCCAATCAGGTATTATTTGTTGAGTTTGGGGTAATGTAGCAACTAACCCATTTCAAACTATAGCATTCTTTCATGGAACTAACACTAGTCAAGCGTCCAGATCCAGGCAAGTTTTATCACTGAATGTCCCACAATCAATGATTATTTCCTTGTGATTAATTAAAATTGTTGGCAGGAAAATGACACAGAGCAGCAGCCTGTCCCAATATTAGTGATGCCAAGTTTGATCACTTGCTTAAGTTAGTTTTGCTAATTCTCTTTCTTAGAGCTTTGTCCTATTTTTAATTAAGAAACAATCTGTGTGGTGATTTTGAAACCGTATGACTGCACACTTCTACCCGATCATTTTGGCATCTGTTTATGATCCTTGTCTGAATCAGCTGCACTAGGAGTTTGCAGAATAGTCTGTTTCATTTTAAGATTCTTTATGCCTTATTAGCTGGCCATCATCTGTACAGGAGAGCTTCCCCACTGTTGACAAGTAAGTTTTTTTTTCTTATCACTATGGACACATGAGTTTCCTTTTTGACCCAAGTGTTATAATCCATTACCATCTTCACTTTTAAAAAAGTAAGTAAAGACGGTACTTTTTGTAAAGTAAAAAAATGATACTTTTTGTGACCTCCAAGCTGACTCATATTTGGACAGTTTTAAACCTAAGCTCTCTCCCGCATCCTTCTGATCTGTTTGAATAATTTCTGACCATTCCTATGATCTCTGACAGGATACCATTCTAGTCTCTTCTTGTACCTTTGTTAACCATCGATTTCTCAGAATTGAATATTTTTCAAAGAAGACAAGTTCATTTTACTAAGGAAACATATTTAATCAATAAGATTTTTTTTACTTTTTGTTCCGTTGAGTTCACTATAATTTTTGTGCTATCAATAAATGGAATTCTTAAAAAGTACATTCTTGGTTGCTTATTGCTGGTCTGTAGGAAAGAACTGATTTATGTATATTGATCTTACATCTACTAAACTTGCCAAGCTCTTTATTCATTCTAATTATGTGTCTGTAGATCTTCTTGACTCATCTTGTTTTTCTTTTGTTTCATTGTATTAGTTGCAACGTTTATTGGAAAGTATAATGGTGGCGTATTTATCTTGTTCATGACCTTAAAAGAAGGCTTCTCATGGTTAGCTATTAATCGTGATGTTTGTTATATAATTTTGATAGATGCCATTTTCTAGTTAAATACCTTTTCTTGGTTACCATTTTGATAAGATCATTAGTTTTTATCAAAATTTTACTCTACATTTATTGAAATTGTTATGTTCTTTCTTTTTACTATTATTATAGGGAAAGATACAAATCAGCTTCTTATTGTCAAAACAATTTTCAAAGGATATGGAGTAATCTGCATGATATGTATTCTTTCAAGATATCAAAACTAGATCCGTATTTCATTCTTGGAAATAATTATATCAATTTAATCAGACTGCATCTCAGGGTCAATTTTTTTGTAGTCAAGAAAGTTAGAACAGAAAATATTCCAAAAATAGAAAGCCTTTGTAACTAGGCACCAAGAAGATGAAACTCAATTCAGTTAAGAAAACTCCAAAATATTTAATTTTACAAACTATGTTAATAATTATTTCTTTTATTTGATCTCAGAAACTTAGCTTCAAAATCACATATTAAACCACAGAAATCCTCTCCACACCCCTACCCTCCTCCCAAAAAACCTAGAAGATAGGCAAAATAGATGAAGCAACAGTTTTCAGACATTGGACAACAGGCATCTCAGAACTAGGGGAAAGGAGACAGGGGGTCCTCACAACCACCTTGAGTTCCTTCCTCAAGGCTCTTTTTAATTTGGTATAGAAAGGGGGATACGAAACGGGACACAGTGGGCTTATAAGCTGAGGAGACAGAGTTTCATGAGGCTGAGACAGTGGGGAAACTGGGGACTCCAGAACCCTGCAGGGGGTTTGCATGTGCTGTGGGCTCCATGAGATAGATAAGGGGGTAGATAGATGATAGAGAGATAAATGGATAGACAGAGAGAGAGATGGATGATAGAGAGATAGATGGATAGACAGAGAGATGGATGATAGAGAGATAGATGGATGATAGAGAGATGATAGAGAGAGATGGAGAATAGAGAGATAGATGGATGATAGAGAGATAGATGGTTACACAGACAGATGGATAATAGAGAGATAGATGATAGAGAGATGATAGAGAGAGATGGATAATAGAGAGATAGATGGATGATGGATGATAGAGAGATAGATGGATGATGGATGATAGAGAGATAGATGGTTACACAGAGAGATGGATGATGATAGAGAGATAGACAGATGATAGAGAGACAGATAGACAGAGAGATGGATGATAGAGAGATAGAGAGATGGAGAATAGAGAGATAGATGGATGATAGAGAGATGGATGATGATAGAGAAATAGATGGATGGTAGAGAGATGATAAAGAGACAGATAGGTAATAGATGGATGGATAGATAGATTATAGAGAGAAAGATAGATGGGAAAGCCTAGAGATCTCTTAAGAGAATTAGAGATGCCAAGGGAACATTTCACGCAAAGATGGGCACAATAAAGGACAGAAATGGTATGGACCTAACAGAAGCAGAAGATATTAAGAGAGGTGGCAAGAATACATAGAAGAACTATACAAAAAAGATCTTCATGACCCAGATAATCACGATGATGTGATCACTTACCTAGAGCCAGACATCCTGGAATGTGAAGTCAAGTGGGCCTTAGGAAGCATCACTATGAACAAAGCTAGTGGAGGTGATGGAATTCCAGCTGAGCTATCTAAAATCCTAAAAGATGATGCTGTGAAAGTGATGCATGCAATATGCCAGCAAATTTGGAAAACTCAGCAGTGGCCACAGGACTGGAAAAGGTCAGTTTTCATTTCAATCCCAAAGAAAGGCAATGCAAAAGAATGTTCAAACTATCGCACAATTACACTCATCTCACACAGAAATGGCAACCCACTCCAGTGTTCTTGTCTGGAGAATCCCAGGGATGGCGGAGCCTTGTGGGCTGTCATCTATGGGGTCACACAGAGTTGGACATGACTGAAGCGACTCAGCAGCAGCAGCAGCAGCACACTCTACCAAAGTAATGCTCAAGATTCTCCAAGCCAGGCTTCAACAGTACATGAACCGTGAGCTTCCAGATGCTCAAGCTGGATTTAGAAAAGGAGGAACCCAAAGATTAAATTGCCAACATCCGTTGGATCATCAAAAAAGCAAGAGAGTTCCAGAAAAAAATTCCGCTTTTTTGACTATGCCAAAGTCTTTGACTGCGTGGGTCACAAGAAACTATGGAAAATTCTGAAAGAGATGGGAATACCAGACCACCTAACCTGCATCTTGAGAAACCTGTATGCAGGTCAGGAAGCAACAGTTAGAACTGGACATGGAACAACAGACTGGTTCCAAATAGGAAAAGGAGTACATCGAGGCTGTATATTGTCACCCTGCTTATTTAACTTTTATGAAGAGTACATCATAAGAAACACTGGGCTGGATGAAGCACAAGCTGGAATCAAGATTGCCAGGAAAAATGTCAATAACTTTAGATATGCAGATGACATCACCCTTATGGCAGAAAGTGAAGAGAAACTAAAAAGCCTCTTGATGAAAGTGAAAGAGGAGAGTGAAAAAGTTGGCTTAAAGCTCAACATTAGGTCATGGCACCTGGTCCCACCACTTCATGCCAAATAGATGGGGAAACAGTGGAAATAGTGTCAGACTTTATTTTTGCTCCAAAATCACTGCAGATGGTGATTGCAGCCATGAAATTAAAAGACGCTTGCTCCTTGGAAGAAAAGGAATGCCCAACCTAGACAGTATACTAAAAAGCAGAGACATTACTTTGCTGACAAATGTCCGTCTAGTCAAAGCTATGGTTTTTCCAGTAGTCATGTATGGATGTGGGAGTTGGACTATAAAGAAAGCCGCTGCTGCTGCTAAGTCAATTCAGTCGTGTCCAACTCTGTGCAACCCCATAGATGGCAGCCCACAAGGCTCCCCCGTCCCTGGGATTCTCCAGGCAAGAACACTGGAATGGGTTGCCATTTCCTTCTCCAATGCATGAAAGTAAAAAGTGAAAGGGAAGTCGTTCAGTCATGTCCGACTCTTGGCGACCTTACGGACTGCAGCCTACCAGGCTCCTCCATCCATGGGATTTTAGTGCCCAAGAATTGATGCTTTTGAACTGTGGTGTTCGAGAAAACTCTTGAGAGTCCCTTGGACTGCATGGAGATCCAACCAGTCCATCCTAAAGGAAATCAGTCCTAGGTGTTCCTTGGAAGGACTGATGCCAAAGCTGAAACTCCAATACTTTGCCCACCTGATGCAAAAAACTGACTTGTTTGAAAAGACCCTGATGCCGGGAAAGACTGAAGGCAGGAAGAGAAGAGGACGACAGAGGATGAGATGGTTGGATGGCATCACTGACTCAATGGACATGAGTTTGAGTAAACTCCAGAAGTTGGTGATGGACAGGGAAGCCTGGCATGCTGCAGTCCGTGGGGTCGCAAAGAGTCGAACACGACTCAGTGACTGAGCTGAAATAGATAGATGATCGATAGATAGCTAGATGATACATAGATAGATGATAAATAGATGATCAATAGATAAATTCCACAGTGCCAGTCAAAGACTGACTTAAAAGCCATAAACTAAACTCCGCCCAGAGCTCACGCTTGCCCAGGAGATGTTAGTGCTTTAATGATCCAGATTAGAGGGTCCTCATTGAACATTCAGCATATTCAGAAAACACTCCAGAAGTGTCACACCCTGGTAGCAAAGATAAACAAGAATAGATCCTAAAATAACTTTGATGAAGTTTGAAAACATGCATTAGTGCCCCTCTGTGGTTTTAATTAGCATTTCTCTAATGACTAATAGTGCTAACACACTGTTTGACATCTGTATATATATACATATAATGTATATGCATATAATTACATGCATATAATTTAGTGAAAATTTTAGTCTATATTTTTTGGTTATTTGAAAAATTGGATTGTTTTCCTTATCACTGAGTTTTGACCATTCTTAGTATATTCTGGATATAGGGACACTATAACCTATAGGCTTTGAAAATATTTTTTTCCAATCTGTGACTTATTTTTCCATTCTATTTTGAAGAGCTGATGTTCTTAATAATCATTAAGTCTAACTTATCAGTTCTCTATTTACTTATTTGTGGAATACACACCTAAGGAATACACACCTCTCCCTAACCCAAAGATGCTTTGCTATGTCATCTTCAAGAATTCTCACAGATTTTGAGTTTACATTTATGCCTCTGAGCCCTATGGGGTTAATTTTTGCATATGAATGACAGAGAGATCAAAGTTCACTCCAAACTGGTATTTTGTGCCCTCTCATTTTTAGCCAGGGAGTAATAAATTTTATTTATTATTCATTTATTCATTTGTATTAGTCTTCACAGAACCAGTTCATGGCTTTGTTGCTTCTCTCAATTATATATCTGTCTCCTATTTCATAACTTCTGTCTTTAAATATAGTATTTGTTTCCTTCTATATCCTATTTCTTTAGCTGGATATCTGATAGCTCATGTTCAGGTTATCTTCTTTTCTCATATATTAAGTTACAGATGTGAATTTCCTTCCAGTCGTGGCCTTAGATGTATCCCTCAAGCTTTCATTTGTAGATCTCATTATTGTTTAGTTTGAAATATTTCCTAATTTCTACTGTGATTTTTTTTTCTGACTTACCAGCAGTTTAAAAGTGTTTTTCTTAATTTGCCAAACTCTTGGGGTTTCTTCTAGTCAGAGAACATTCTCTGTCTGAATTTAATCAGCTGAAATTTATTGACTTATGTTACTGCCCACTATATAAATTTTAAATGTTCCTTGATTGCTTTAAAAAACATGCATTTTTGTAGTTGTTTGGGGCAAAGTTATCTATTTATCTCTTCTCTGTCCTTGGCAGTCCCTGGACTTCAGGTTTTACCCTGAGTCTGTTGAGAGCTGCTAGTCTGAACTGGCAATCACCTCTAGGGAAAAAGAACCCCGAAGGCCAACTCATCTCACCAGAATTCTGCTTGCTCTCTTGCTCTCTCTTCTCCTCTTTCTCTTGTCTTCCTTATGTTAGGGATTGCATGTCTTCCCTCTGCACAAAATACACAGACACAGACACACACACACACCCGTTTTCTGAATGTGGCTGTCTCCTTCTCGTCTTGCAAGATTCATCTCACATGCCTGTCCTCTTGCAGAGTGAAGCCCTCTCCACCACACCTAAAGCCGTCCCCCCACCCAGCTATTCTCTCCCTGCTGGCTTCTTTCTAGGCACTTACCACAACTTGTGTTCATTTCTTTGCTGGTATGCCAATCCACTCTCCTTCCCCACCAAAGCCCAAGCCCCGTTTGCCCACTGCTGGTCTGGTACCTAAATCAGTGCTTGTGGACAGGTCATCTCCCTTCAGGCACCTGTTGAACGTCATAGAGACATTTTCCCCCAGTGTCCACACTGTCCCATCCTCCTATAGCTGCGAACTGCGAACTTCCCCTGCATTTCACCGGGGCCCAGGCCTCCCCACTGCAGACGGCACTCACTCCCCTGCTTGGCTTGCAGGAGGTGTGGGACGTGACCATGCGGTGGCGGTTGAGCAGGGTCGCGGGGGCTTCCTGATGGCAGTTTTCTGGGGAAACTGCTTGCTTGTCACCTGCTCTTCTATTCCTTCCTGAGGCCCGGGATGGACCTGGTGGGGATTCAGCTCACATCTTAGACTTCGTGGAGTAGCACCGTCTCCCCGCTTCAGGGCACCCAAGGCTTGGCTGTGCCTTGTGAGACAGTAATGCTCTCCTGCTTATCTGAGCCAGGAAAATGCAGGGCCTCCTCCTTAGAGTCCAATCTCCTAGTTGAACTCTGAGTGATGGATAACGGAAGATAAGAACTTTGTCATCATCTGTTCCGGCTGTAGAGTAGTAGCTCTCAAACAGGGACGTTTGACCATGTCATCTGGCACTTTCTGGATGTATTTCGTTGTCGTAACTTGGGGGCTGGGGGCTCCCACCAGCATATCACATATGGAGTCCATTGATGTGGTGAAACTATAGTGCGCAGGACAGCCCTCTCCTGCGAAGAGCCCTCTAGCCCTAGATGTTAGAGTGGCGGGGTGAGAAGCCCTGCTGTAAAGAAATGGCCATCTCCCACCTGCCTCCAGAAAGGTCGGTATTTTCAGTGCTGCCTTTACAGTGGGCTGTTCACTTAGCAGTCAACACCGTTCCCTCCAGTGACCTCCTGGAGACAGGCAGTTACTCTTTTCTCTCGAAAGCCCCCAAATAAGCACCAGGACTTAGCAGAGAGCTGGTGCATGATGAATGGCAGGCTCTCATACCTTTAAACCTGTGAGTCTCTGCCACGATTATTCTTCCCCGCCGTCTGCACCCAGCCAACTCCTCGCTTTCAGCAAGAGCCCACCCTGATGGGTCTCCAGTCCTATTGTGGGTTATTAGGTGCTGTTCCTCAGCATTTCCAGAGCCATCTGTATGTTCTGCCATTGTAGTCTTCATCATAGAGTTTGGGAATTGTGTTTGCTCACCAAGTAAGCTAGGGACCAAAACATACCACTATTCTGTCACATCAGTCCAGACGCGCACATTGTGATTATAAAAGAATAGATCAAGAAAGAAACGACAGTGTCTGTTTGTCTAGCCCATGGATATTAGCTTATTTATTTCCAGCTCAAGGCAGGACAGCTGGCTGTATCACACTTCCTTTTTGTCAGGTAAGGCTGCTCTGAATATTTGCCAAATTTGAAGATGGCCTGGCAAGTGAAGGGGAAACTGGGGAGTTTGGAAATGGGATGAAATAAGGGCTCTCTTTGGCTAGTGGAGAATTAAAGGATCCAGGAGACATAAGAGAAAGTCAGCTGTCTTTGTAGAAGGATTTGACCCATCGATCCAGGGAGCCTAGGGATTACAGGGAACCTACATTTACTGTTGAAGAACGACGCATCCTTGGGATTTCCCTAGTGGTGCAGGGGATAAAGATCTGCCTGCCAGTGTAGGGGACACAGGTTTGATCCCTGGCCTGGAAAAATCCTCCATGCGGTGGAACAACTGAGCCTGTGCGCCACAAAAACCGAAGCCCATGTGCCCTAGCGGCCATGCTCTGCAACGAGGGAAGCCGCTGCAAGGAGAAGCCTGTGCACCGGAACTAGACGGTTATCTCCCTTTTCCACAACTAGAGGAAGTCTGCACGCGGCCATGGAGACCCAGCACAGGCGAAATAAATGGACTCACTTTAAAAGAGAATGCGCCTGCAACGCGGGAGACCTGGGCTCAATGCCTGGGTTGGGAAGGTCTTCTGGAGAAGGGAAAGGCTGCCCACTCCAGCATTCTGGCCTGGAGAACTCCATGGACTGTATAGTCCACGGGGTCGCAAAGAGTCGGACACGACTGAGTGACCTTCACTTCACATTAAAAGAATCAGGTGTCTTTGTGGCCTCAGTTGGAAATTTGGGAGACATCAGCAAGTCTGCAGAACTGAAGTGAGTCAGATCACAACAGACGCTTTCCCATTCCTTTCAGCTGACACAGCACAGCTCCTAATAATGCTCTTTTCCTTAAACACAGAATAATGACATTAAGTCAAGGACATCTAGTTTTCAAATAAACACACAAGACTAAAAACACAAAGTCCCATTAGATGCAGCCTTGAGCATCCAGCTGCAAGTGTATAACACAACACAGCTGATTCTTTTCAAGTCCTAATCACTTTTTGGGGAGCTGGCGTGGCGCTGACAAACAGCGCTATCAGGACTCTGACCCCACACATCAGGGGCGCGGGGGACCTTCCCCAGGTCGGCCTGGAGTGCCAGCTGTTTTAGGACTTCTCCAAACACCTGACATGCTGGGAGGGGTCTCATCACAAAGAGTCCTCTGGAGTAGATGCTGAGGTCAGAATTTCCCATCCTCCACGTATCATCTGCCAGTGAGTGTGTTATCAAAATATGAGGCGGCCCCTTCAGATACACTCTAAACACTGTTAATGTATTTCCACATGTCACCGTCTGACAGCTCCACAGTCCTCAACTTTGCCACCAGGGAAATTTACATGCATTTGAATTCACTGGGCCAAGCACGCCTCCCTACCCTGACAGCCCATTTAGCACTGTGATCAGTTAATCTGTGTGGTGTTTGATAGATTTCTGTCTTCTACCCAAAACAGAGTTTGTGATGATGATTCAGGGACAAAATGTGCAAAACAGCGCTGTCGCAGCCTCCAGCGACCGCGGAAGTCGGAACCCTTGGCAAGGCCTGGATCTGTTCCCCCAGCCAGGTCCCAGCAGTGGGTGACCTCCCTCTGCTTGTCCTGTTAGCTGGATTGCAGCCTTCTTCTCCTTTAAAAGAAATGGTCTACGTGTTTTTCATCTTTTACAGGTTATTTGTATGTGAACCATTTTTAAAGTCTTAAAGTGGCTACAACATTGCTTCTGTTTTATGTTCTGGTTTTTGGGCCATGAGCCATGTGAGATCTTAGCTCCCCAACCAGGGATCGAACCCCCACCCATTGCATTAGAAGGCAAAGTCTCACCACTGGACTACCAGGGAAGACCTTACGTCTTCCCTCATTAATCAATAGTACCGTTGGTCAACCAAGGTGTCCAAAGGCAATGAGATTTTAAAGAGTTACATTTTCTGCCTATTTATTTCATGCCAATCAATTCCATACCACCAAATCCTCTGATTTGTTGGTCATTGCATTCATTCCTAGGGCTGCAGTACCATCTTACCATAACTTGCAAGTCTTGAAAAAAAGATATGTCCTCTCATGGCCTGGAGACCGGAAGTCCAAAAATCAAGATGTCAGAAGCACTGGTTCCTCCTGGAGCTCAGAAACCACCTCAAGCCTCTCTCCTGGCTTCTTGGGGTTGTGGGCATCCATCACGTTCCTGGGCATCATTCCGATCTCTGCTGGTCTCTCCGGGCCTCTCCTCTTTTTATCAGTTTTCTAGTCTTTCTTTAATGCCAAATGAACTGACAATTCATGAGGCTGCTGGGGAATCTGAGGCCGCTGGAGACCTTCTGCCCAACGGTCTGCAGCCCACCCAGCCCTGAGCTCTAGACGGGCCTGCCCAGTGGCTTTAGCCCGGGCATGCCCAGTGGCTTTAGCCCGGGCAGCTGGCTGGCTCAGGAGCAAAGAGCAGAAGGGAGCAGGATGCAGCCAGTGCAGAGACCCAGAAGACTTGAGGGGGGCTCCGCAACGGGGATGAGTTTGCGAGCAAGTCTCCTAACTTCTTCTGTTTCTTTTTTAAAAATATAAATTTACTTATTTTAATTGTAGGCTAATTACTTTACAATATTGTACTGGTTTTGCCATACATCAGCGTGAATCCGCCACAGGTGTACACAAAAGACAAACTGAAGGCGGGAAGAAAAGGGGGCCACCAGATGAGATGGTTGGATGTCATCACCGACTCAACGGACATGAGTTTGAGCAAACTCCAGGAGATAGTGAAGAACTGGAAAGCCTGGCGTGCTGCAGCTCATGGGGTCGCAAAGAGTCAGACATGACCTAGCAACTGAACAACAATAGTGATGGGTCTACAGAGATGCCTAGAAGCCTGCAGAGGACAGGTTTGGCCAGCTTAGAACTGCTGTGGTTCTCTGTGGCACAAGAGATGCATGTTGGATCCCTGGGTCGGGAAGATCCCCTAGAGAAGGAAATGCTAACCCAGTCCAGCATTCTTTCCTTGGAAGTCCCATGGACAGGGAAGTCCAGAGGGCTACAGTTCATGGGGTCACAAAGAATTGGACACGAGTGAAGCAACTAAGCACATGGCTGTACAATAATAGCGGCGTAAAATGACAGTCATTCTCACAACCGCGTGGCTTTGCGGGTGGGCATTTGGTCAGGGACCGGCTGTTGACTCTCCTGTTCCATAGTGTTGAATAACGTTACCCAGTGGTACTGAGTTGGAGGGTCCAAGAAGTTCTCATGGGCAGGTCTGGCCTTTGGGCAGGGCTGGATGGAGGGCTGGGCTTAGTGGGGACCCTGACCGGCGCCTCCACATAGCCCAGGCAAGCAGCCCCAAAGAAGCGGGGGGCAGCTGCGTGGCCATTTGTCACCCAGCATCAGGACTCACGGAGCCTCACTTTTTTCATGTGCTACTTTGGTCAGTGTGGTCATAGTCACAATCCGCCAAGATTTAAAAGGGTAACAGAGACCCCGCACCCTAGCAGTGCGTGCATGGTCTCAGCTGCACCTGAATCTTTGCCATCCCAGGGGCTGCAGCCACCAGGCTCCTCTGTCCATGGGATTCTCCAGCCAAGAACGCTGGAGTGGGCAGCCATTTCCTCCTCCAGGGGATCTTCCTCACCCAGGGATCAAACCCACATCTCTTGTGTCTCCTGCACTGGCAGACGGATTCTTCACCACCGCACACCTGAGAAGCCCGCGCCCTGACGGTAGGAATGTCAAATCCTTAGTAAACAGATTTAACTCTGCCCCTGGGTTTCAGTCCCATCTCCATCACTCACTAGCAAATGATCTTAGGCAAAGCTACCTCCTTCCTCATCAATAGAAACAGACCATCAACTTCACAGGTGTGCTTTTAGGTTTAAATTATGCAACAAAGTGCTTGGGAGGGATAAATCAGGAGCTTGGGGTGAATACGCACACACTACTGTATATAAGATAGATAACCAATGGGGATCTACTGTATACCACTCAGTAATCTGTGATAAGAAATTAATATAACATAGTAAATCAACTATACTCCAGTAAAAACCAGTTAAAAATAGTGATAACCTATATGAGAAAATAATCTTTAAAACTGATATTATATGTAAATACATGGCTGAATCACTTTGTTGTACACCTGAAACTAATAGAACATTGTAAATCAGCTATATTCCAATAAAATTTAAAGAATAAAAATTAATGTAAAGTGCTTACGACCCTTAATAATTATTTGCTATTTTTACGTGGACCCTCAAGCTTCTCATGTCCCTTGAGGACATTTCAAGCTCTGAAATTATGTGCGGTGCTCCTTTAGTCCTTCACTCCCTCATCCTCTCATTCGCTGTGCTCATCTCTCTATGAGTAGCGAGTAGTGAAGGTCTCTTCTGCGACAGGCCCCATGCCAGGCACTGGGCGTATGACTGCGGGTGAAAACGCGCATGGCCCCTGCCCCCAAGGTTTCTGGGGGAAGAGATGTATTAGTCAAAAATCACCCAAATAGAAAACTTTCACAGCAAGTTCTGGATATACTGAAGGAGCCTGCAGTGGGAGGGATTCGACTGTCCAGAGAGCCAGGAAGCGAGCTCTGCAGGGAAGTGACCCTTCCCTTGACATCTAAAGGTGATGGAGCCTCCACTTAGTGAGAATGTTTCCACAGTGGAGACAAAGGGCTGGGGATAAAGGAACAATTGTCACAGCACACGGGGCCCGAGAGAGCTCGAGGTCACCGCCCCACTCCAGGCCAACCTCCTGAGAAGCCTCTGGCCTCCAGAGGTCCCAGCTGTGATCACTCCCTCGTCCTGGCATACTTGTCCCCCGTCCTGATGGCCTCGGTCCGGCACCCCTCGTGCCCAGAGCCCTTGGTACCCCTTCTGGCGCTGCCTGCTTTTCCCCACTGAGACTGAAACACTCCAAGGCTGGAACCTACTCCTGATCACACATAGTGATCTTACAGGTCTAGCAGGGCTCCTGACGCACAGTAGGTGTCCAGTGAGTGAAAGTGTATTCTATCCTTCCTAGTACCTGATATACCCAGAACCGCCGTGAATATAATCTGATCAAGACAAGCTCACGCTGCTCTGGCTGCATCATACCTTCCAGAAGCCCTTTTCTACTGAATAGCTGAATCTAGACTTTTTTCAGGGCAGAGTTTATTTATTCAGGAAGTCAAGGCCCCCACCCAGAGCAGCTGCGTGGGCCTCAGGGGCACCCAGAAAAAGCCCATTTAGGGAGGGGATTCTACTCCAGACCCCGAGGACAGCCCCTTCTGGATGCCCAGGTGCCTGCTTGAGGTGTGCAAAGTTGAACTGCCACCCAAGAAATCAGGATATGCAGAGACACCTAGAGAGCCTGGGCACAATCCTTAGAAATACACACAGATTGAACCACAGCAAACACAGCAAGAATACAAGACATGGGTTCAATGTGTATGCCTGTGGAAAGAGCAGCGTGCTTGGCTGTCTGCCACCAACTCGGTCGCCTCCAGGAGCCCACGAGGGACAGAGGAGGTGAGACAGGCCGAGTGGGTGTGCACCTTCCCAGGGCAGCCAACACCTGTGCTTTAACCTGGGAGTTCAGACCCCGTGGAGCAAACTGTCAGCTGTTCAAAAGAAGCCAGAAGCCTAGATCTAGTGCGTGAACATTCTGAACATCCAACGTTACTGACCATCTCGAAAGTTTTTCAAAATAGCACGCATTATGTGCAGGGGCCAGAGGTGGCCACAGCCGGCTTCTCCTTGACCATCTGTTCTCTTGACCACACGCTGCACATGGAGCAGTCCTGGCTCCCATCTTCCACCAGAGAAGGCCCCCGACACCACCCAGCCCTGCCAAGCACCCGTGAGCTCCATCCTCTCAACACCACCACCTTCTACCCACTTCTCCCCTCCCGCGATGCCAAGAGCCCAGAGGCCATGGGACAAGACAGATCTCCTCTGAGCCCTTGGTGAGCACAGGCGTGTGTAAGGGGAGATGGCTGGCAAGAACAAATGCGACCTGGATACAGATCTTTCAGCACAGACCCCCGAACCCCAGCCCCACCCCCCGCCGTGCACACCTGCGGCTTGTTGACGGTATAGAGATGAGAAATTCAGAGGCGGCAGAACACCTCGTGGATGCACACGCGCGACCCACGCAAAGGTGTTTAGCACAGGTGTTTCTGTAACTGCGTTGCATTTGGAGGCATCCCAGCGTGCGGTGGCCCTCGACACTCACACCTCCACCGGCCGGGGGAGGCTGGTGGGCAGGTTTGGGTCCACGTGCAGGAGGAGACAGGATGCCAGACGCCCCGGTGCGCTCTCTCAAATGTCACCTTTGGGTACTCTTGTGGGCCAAACAGCACTTACACGTGACTCAGCCTGCAGCCGGCTGTGCTCCCCAACATATTCCAGAGGCGTATTCTGTGAGTGGCGGCTGCAACTGCCCCGGCAGCCGCAGCCTCAGACAAGGGAGCTAGAGAAAAATGATCAAGCCTGCACGTGGAGCTGGGGTAAACCTGGGAGACTTAAAAGGAGGTCAGTCGAGTGAGCTGTCAGCCGGCAACAAGGGCCCCGGGGTGGGGAGTTCAAAGTCATGCATCGGCCTGGGCTCAGATGCGGGCATTCGGGGCCAGGGGCTCAGACATGAATGGATGGCCCGATGGTGTGCAGCCAGGATGGAGCGGGGGAGGCAACGAGCAGGAGGCAGCAGGCTGCCAGCGGGAGGCTCCTCCCTGAAGCTCAGAGAGAAGGCCCAGCTTCCCCCCTACTCCAGCAGCAGGCCGGCCTCCCACTCTGCGAGCGCACAGCGCAGGTGACTCGGGCGCAGAATGCAGGGCACCGGGCGGGAGCCGCGCAAGCACCGGATTCGCCAGATACTTAGAGGCTGCTTCTGAGTGCGTGCTCACTCGCTCAGTTGTATCCAATTCTTTGCAGCCCCGTGGACTGTAGCCCACAGGCTCCTCTGTCCACGGGATTCTCCAGGCAAGAATCCTGGAGTGCTACGTCCCCCTTGCCCAGTGCCTTTGCACATGGTGACGCTGGCCGCTAGGGGGACGCCTGCCACCCAGGATGCCATGCGGCACCTCTTCCATTTTTCAGGAGTTTTCAATGCTATTTCTCCTTCACCCCATGGTGGATCTTGTTCTTCTGAGAGCCCAAGGCAAACACCACATACTCCACATACAGGATCAAAGCGAGTGTTTTCCTAGCAACCCGAGCCTAGGGGCCAAGAGCCACCTTCCCTGCAGGGATGGGAGTCTGGTCCAGGGCTTCATGGGGTCATTGAGGCCACACACCTCCTGAGAAGCAATCTGGGATCCCCCAGGCCTCTGGGTGCCAGTGGTCCCTGCAACTGGCAGTGGTGAAGACAGGCAGCTCTT
Organism: Ovis canadensis; assembly: GCF_042477335.2. Taxonomy (NCBI): domain Eukaryota; kingdom Metazoa; phylum Chordata; class Mammalia; order Artiodactyla; family Bovidae; genus Ovis; species Ovis canadensis. Next base: position 63,009,933 of record NC_091266.1, on the reverse strand, counting down.
GCACACACAGGTGTACACAGTTGTGTGCACACATTCACGTACATGCTCACACACACACGTGCCCCATCCCATCCCTCAGTCTGCACAGGCCGAGCGAGGCTGCCCAAGCCCCTCTCTGCACTAGAGGGATGAGCCTCCTGGATTCTCTCAGCCCTGCTCTTCGGCATCTAAACATCAGGGATGAGCCCATCTCATGCCTTTAACCCCACCTCAAGTCTAGACCCCAAGTACACCAGGTAGGGTCCCACTGAATGCTTCCAATATTCTTCCCACTGCTTTGTGGGGCGGCTTTTGGGGAGGGGGATCCATTTAGTTGTTGCAGCAGGAAAGGAATTCATTCGACTTTTTTGGTGGTTGTACTTAAGCACTGATGCTCTTGAACTGTGATGCTGGAGAAGGTTCTTGAGAGTCCCTTGGACTACAAGATGATCCAACCAGTCCATCCTAAAGGAAATCAGTCCTTGGAAGGACTGATGCTTACGCTGAAACTCCAATACTTTTGCCACCTGATGCGAAGAACTGACTCACTGGAAAAGACCCTGATGCTGGGAAAGATTGAAGGCAGGAGGAGAAGGGGGTGACAGAGGATGAGATGGTTGGATGGCATCACTGACTCATTGGACATGAGTTTGAGTAAGCTCCAGGAATTGGTGATGGACAAGGAAGCCTGGCATGCTGCAGTCCATGGGGTCGCAAAGAGTCGGACATGACTAACTGAACTGAACGGAACTTAAACACTCACTAATTTTATCAACTTAAAATACTGTTACTCCGGAAAAGATTTCCAGTTAAATACTTTGGTCATCTATAAATAGTGTCTTTTGTTTCTTTTGTTTTTTTCCATTTTGACTATTTCTACTTCTTATGTCTTATGAAGATAGGTTGAATTGTCATAACCATATGAGAAACCATACAATATAGGACGTGTGTGCAAGCCAACATGGCGGAACGTGCCTGCCATCTACCAAACCACGCCCCTTCCACAAATTTAAACATTGACCTGTTAACTCCAAATGTGCCGTTACTTGGAGGTGGGGCTTTGGGGAAGTAATTGGATTTAGATGAGGTCACAAAGGTGGGGTCCTCCTGATGAGATTAGTGCCCTAACAAGGAGAGGTACCTTTCAGTCAGTGAAAAGGTGGTGCTCTGTGGGCAGAGAGTTCCCAGCAGAACCAATGATGCCAGCACTTTGATCTCATACTTTCAGCCTCCAAAACCATAACAAAGAAATGCCTGTTATTTAAGCTGCCCAGACAGGGATATTTTCCATGGCAGCCCATGCAAATACTACACCCTCAAGGATGAAAACCAGTGGCCTTCTGTAAAATTTAAACAAAGGTTACAGGCAGATGTTAGGAGGGTTACCTTCCACTCCAGGACGGAAGATGAGAGACACATCCTTAATGACATCAAATATTCCCTCCTCTCCACTCAGCAATCTGAACAGACCCCACATACTTGTCCAGACACACACCTTCTTCTCATCATGTAATGAGGGATGGTGCAGGCCCCCAAGTAAACGCCAGGGCCCACAGCCAGCCCACATCCAACCTCCAAAACCAAACCCAGCAAAGGCTAGCGCTCACCCCAGCTACATCCACACAGGCACCTCACTCCCCACAATCAAGGACCAACCAGCCCAAGTCTCAGAAGAGACAACAGAGCCGAGAAGCCTCCAAACAAATCACTTATTATTATTCATTCCCTCTTTTCATGTCTAATTTGGTATATGTTTACTTTCCTTTTCTCACTTTAGTTCTATTTGCCAGCGATGTGTCAATGTTATTGTTTTTGCTCTTACTTTCAAAGAGCTAGCTCTTGGAAGTATGCCTCATTCCTATAATTTCTGACTTTTTATTTCCCTCTGTCTGCTAAAGAATAAAGGCTCTGAAAGCTTCTGTTCTTTGAAGTTCATTTAAATTTTCTTCGGGGCTTTGTTGAGTGTCCATTTGCTTTTGTATTTGGATGAAAGGGTAATCTCTTAATTGGATGATTATACCATTTTTATTTATAGACTCCCATGTTACAGAAATTTTTTTTTAGAAATGAGCAATTCCTGCTTTGGCAAAAGAGTCCTGCGTATGTCTGTTTGCTCTTATTATTTATAGTAACAACTTTGCCTCTGCCCTCATTTTATTTGTGTTTCCTCCTAATAGTGAATTACTGTCTCTCCCTGTAATTGTGGGGGTTTTTTATTACCCAATCACCTCTGCTGCTAGTTTCTAATAGATTTTATTTCAAATACCCTAATGCTACTACATTAACTGACCCTATTCAAGAAGTTTAATTAATGCCATGTGTTTATTTTTTTTAATACTTTCATCAAGATAAGTTTATCTTAAATCTTTTTTATTTGGGGTGGTTCAGTTTATTTTTTCAGGCTATTTAGGTATAATTTACATATAATATTCTATTAGTTTTAGATGTATTACATAATGATTTGGTATATATATAAAATGAAATGATTACAGTAAGTTAATATCCAGCACCTCATGTAGTCACAAATTCTTTTTCTACTTTAAATTTATTTATTTTTTAATTGAAGGATAATTGCTTTACAGAATTGTGTTGGTTTCTCCTTATCAACATAAATCTGTCATAGGCATGCATATGTCCCCTCCCTCTTGAACCTCCCTCCCACCTCCCTCCCCATCTCTCCCCTCTAGGTTTTTACAGAGCTCTGATTTGAGTTTTAAATCAAGTGTGCTTAATCTGTTTTCCTACTATGTTTTTAAATTTTTCTCTTATTGTACAAGGTTGTCTAATAAGCAATGTCTTGTTAGAATTTGGTTTTCAGTCCTGCAGGGACTTGACTTTGATGAGTGAATTTAAACCATTGTGGTTATTGATATGGCAATCACAGCTCCATCACATATTGGTTTTGATACATTAACCATAATCTACCTGGATCTGATGTCTTAAATTACTTGGAAGGTGAACATTCCATTCTCAACACTGCTGTGATCTTAAGACTGCCTATATACACTTTTGGGCTTCCCTGGTAGCTCAGCTGGTAAAGAATCCACCTGCAATGCAGGAGAGCCTGGTTCAATTTCTGGGTCAGGAAGATCCTCTGGAGAAGGGATAGGCTACCCACTCCAGTATTCTTGGGCTTCCCTGGTGTCTCAGATGGTAGAGAATCTGCCTGCAATGCAGGAGGCCTGGGTTCAATCCCTGGGTTGGGAAGATCCCCTGGAGGAGAGCATGGCAACCCACTCCAGTATTCTTGCCTGGAGAATCTCCATGGACAGAGGAGCCTGGTGGGCTACAGTCCAGGTGGTTGCAAAGAGCTGGACTCGACTGAGCGATTAAGCACAAGCACAAACACACGCAAGCACACACACTTTCAGGCAGCCAGTGTCTACAACAGTTACTAGCATCCCAGGAACGTTATCCTTCGACACCTTCGTGGAAGACAAGGGCGGTGTTCTCGTCCAGATGCCCTTCTTTTCCATGACTGCAGTCTCACGTGATGGGATTTCTTTTTCAGTGGGTGGTTTTTTGCATCTTGACTTAGTTCATTCACGGGGTAAATATGTATGCAGCTTGCACTCAGTGGCCAACACGGCTCTTAGAACAGGGCATACAGCACAGGGCAACGAGCCAAGAGCCTCTGGCCAGAGCCTGAGTGCTCCAGCGGGGAGTATGGGCACCGACGGAGTGTGAGAGGTGGTGATGAGCACCACGGAAGAGCAGAGGGCAGGACATGCCAGCAGAGAGCTGTTTTCTGTGGTGGTCAAGGAAGTCAACGAATTAAGCTGACATTTGAAGCAAAATCTGAATGAAGAGAGGAAATAAGCCCCATGAAGAGCTGGCAGGGAGAGTCAGGCAGAGCCAACAGTCAGTGCAAAGGCCCTGAAGCAGGCGAGGTCCATCGGGTTCACCATGAGGGCTGGAGAAAGGGGCAGGGGTTGTGAGACCAGCAATGCTGGGCCGTAGGGGTGGGGGAGAAGGAATGGAAACAGTAAGGAAGCCTTAAGAAGTTTTGAGAAAGTTTTGAGCAGAAAATGAAAGTGAAAGTCGCTCAGTCGTGTCCGACTCTTGGCGACCCCACTGACTATATAGCCCATGGAATTCTCCAGGCCAGAATACTGGAGTGGGTAGCTTTTCCCTTCTCCAGGGGATCTTCCCAACCCAGGGATTGAACCCAGGTCTCCTGCATTGCAGGCGGATTCTTTACCGACTGAGTCATGAGGGAAGCCCCATTTTGAGCAGAGAATTGATTTAAATTTTAAATGCTATGGTGAAATTTTAAAGGATCCCTCCTCTGTCCAGGCACTGTGGTCATGATGAGGCATTGGCCGGACCTGGAGGTGTTCCGTGGCCGTGCTAACAGCGTGCTGATGCGCCGCCTGTGAGGCGAGACAGAGGGAAGCTTAGAGACATGTGTCTTCGGTCGTTGCAGAGATGAGCAGCAGGTTAGACGAGACCAGTAACCCAACCGTCCCCGTGAGGGTTCTGTTTATGTTTGCCCTATCAGTGTCCATCAGACTTCCCTGGTGGCCTGGTGACTCAGAATCCCCGGCGCAGGCTTCAGTCCCTGGTCCAGGAGGATTCCACGCTCTGTGGGACGAGTAAGCCTGTGAGCCCCCACTCCTGAAGCCCGCGCCCCAGAGCCTGCACTCTGCGGAAAGAGGCTTGTCCTCGCCACCACAACTAGAGAAAGCCCGTGCAGAGCAAAGAGGGCCCAGCTCAGACAAGAATAAATAGTAATTGTTTTTAAGTAACACAAAAGAAACTTTAGAAAAACAACTGTCTGTCACCCCATTCGCAGGTATTACTTTTCTCTTAAATTGGTAGTTTCACAGGTCAGCAGAAGTTGACCCATTATTGTGTATTTATTCAAGAATTCATTTCAGGCATGCCCAAGACTCTCTGCTATCTCAGAAGAAAGGGAACGCTGCAGGGAAGTTCTGGGAAGAGCCAGCCCCTCAGGGTCTTTGTCACCCCCCTGTGAGAGTGATGGTGTGCTTCATGTTATGGGCTGAATCTCTGTCCACGCCCCTCCTCCACACTCATATGTTGAAGCCCTAACTCCCAGCATGTCAAAATGTGACTGCATTTGGGGATAAAGCCTTTAAAGAGATGATTAAGTTAAAATGAAGCTGCTAGGGTAGACCTCAATCCAACGTGACTGGTGTCCCTGTAAGAAGGGGAAGTCTAAACATAGAGGCAGCAGGGAGGAGAGGCCACGTGAGGACCCAGGAGAGGACAGTCATCGGCAGGTTGAGGGGAGAGGCCTCAGCAGAAACCAGCCTGTGACACCTGGATAAGGACTCCCAGCTTCCAGTTCAGATCAGCTCAGCCACTCAGTCGTGTCCAATTCTTTGTGACCCCATGAACCGCAGCATGGCAGGCCTCCCTGTCCATCACCTACTCCCGGAGTCCACCCAACCCATATCCATCAAGTCGGTGATGCCATCCAACCATCTCATCTTCTGTCATCCACTTCTCCTCCCGCCTTCAATCTTTCCCAGCATCAGAGTCTTTTCCAATGAGTCAGCTCTTTGCATCAGGCGGCCAAAGTACTGGAGTTTCAGCTTCAACATCAGTCCTTCCAATGAACACCCAGGACTGATCTCCTTTAAGATGGACTGGTGGGATCTCCTTGCAGTCCAAGGGGCTCTCAAGAGTCCAGAGCTACCCCTGAATCAGTATCTGTTCTCCAGCCACCCAGCTGTGTTATTTTGCGATGGCGGCCCTCGCAAACCACCAGAGCCTGCAGTCATCTCCTTTAAGAATTATGAAACCATGATTCCACACTCTTCCTACTTGGTTACAGTGGAGAAGTTTGAAGCTATCTTGATTTTATTTAATAGTTCTGCAGAATGTGTTCCATTTTCTTGTTGAAGGCCCAGAATTTTTTTTTTTTTTTTTCCTGGCGACTGAAGGATGTTGCCACAATTCAGGATAATCCAACCTACGGCTGTTGTTGTTTAGTCATTAGATCACGTCCAGTTCTTTTGCATCTTAATGGACTGACTGTAGCCCACCAGGCTCCTGTGTCCGTGGGATTTCCCAGGTGAGAATACTGGAGTGGGTTGCCAGTTCCTTCTCCAGGGGATCTTCCCAATCCAGGGGTCATAGCGGAGTGTCCAAGTCTCCTGCTTGGTTGATGGATTCTTTACCACTGCGCCACCTGGGAAATCCCTGACACATGGCTAGCAAGCCTTTTTTTCCCTATCCTGGGTTTTCTGGAAACTGTTACTCTTGTAAAGGGAAAAGCACTGCCCTGTTGTGAGAGGATCCTGGTCTGGCAGGACCCATGTGGACACAGAGTGGAGCAAGATGACTACAGAGCAGTAAGAGGAGGTCCCTCCAGAGGGGAAGGTGGTGCAGAGAAGGAGCTGGCATCCTGCTTAGGGGAGCGAGACCCCAGGAAGAGCTCTTCATCTTTGTCTGAGCGTAAAAGAAAGGATGACCTGGTATATCCAAGAGTGTGGGGTGAGGACACAGAGGATGTCTAAGAACAGGGAACTTAAGCAAAAGCCCAAGGTGTGAAAAAAAATGAGACGCAGTGAGGCTTGGTGCAGCCAGGATCAAGGGACATGGTGGCCGAGAGACTGGCCCACGCTGGAAGCTGAGGCTGACAGCTATCAAATCTGTACCCAGAAGCACTCTGCACTGCAAAGCAGTGGATGCCGACGGGAGGAGTGGGCCAGGGAGGCTGCTCTCCCCTCTGCAGATCTGCAGCAAAACTCACCTGGATGCACGCACCCAGAGAGAGAGGTGCTGGATCTGGTAAGGTCAGGAGCCCAGTCGCTTCTCCCAGCCTACCTCCTCTGCCTTTCACCCCTGACCCACGTTTGACCCCTGGCTGTCTTTGCCCCACCTTCCTCTGAGAGGAGCTTCATGGTTGAGGGAGGAGCTTGAGCCTGAGGCCTTGGCCCAGGGGCTCCTTGGCCGCTTGCCCACTCCTGACTTTGAACCTGACCGTGGCCCGTGGGGAGTGTACCTTCTTCCTGTGGTTTTACAGGTGGCCCTGGGGGCTGGGCCGAGAAGCTTTAGCGAGCGTCCAGGGCCTTGGGAGGAAGCAGACACCAACCTGTACAAAAAGAGGGTCCCTTCGGGAAGGAGGGAGGGCAGGGAGGTCTGAGGGCAGGCAAAGCATCAGGAGCATCTGAAGAAAGATGGACACCACCAGACTCGAGGATGTAGAAGACCTGGATCAGCGGGACTTGCAGGTCTCAGGGCCTCGGTGGTGTTTGCTGTTCAGTCTGCCTGGAGCATTACTCTTCCATTTTCAAATTTTTCTTTTCTTTTATTAATAGCTACCTAGTATTTATCTTATTTCATTAAGTTGTAGAACTTAACAAGTTCCCCTGGTGGTAAACGACTTTCTTTCTTCTCTCCAGGGGCCTCCGAGTTCTCTTCCCCAGGTCTCTATTTTCTCACATTTTTCTCTCTGTGTTCATTTCTTCTACCTTCTGGAGGCTATGTCTTTAAATTTCAGCTTTAAATCTCAGCCCCACCCCTAGCCAGACTTGGGATGCTGGCAATTTATCTAATCTCGCTCAATCTCAGTTTTCTCATTGATAAAATTGGGATAATCGTGGCATTTACCGTGTAGGGTTGCCATGAAAATGACATGCAGTAATGTACATGAGATGGCTGGCAAACAGGAACTGCTTCAGTAAACCTAGCCATCCTCACGTTCTGTTTTATTTGGGTTATACGCTCATGGCAGCCTGGATTAGGAGAATATTCTTGGAATGTCTGCTGTTTGATGACATCCTAGCCAACTTCCGTGTTCGAGAACAGGTGGACGGCTCTGGCCCAATGCCATGGGGCCCGTGTCCATCTCAGTGCCACCGCCACATCCTCCTCCCCTTGAGAGCGGGGCAGAGGCCTTGGCCAGAATCTCAGGCTTCCCAAGGGAGATCCATTCCAGCGTGAGACCAGCCTCTGCGCTTTTGCTTTTGCTTTGAAACAAGGGATGTCTGCCAGGGATCAGCGGTTCTTCCCAGCTCATCAGGGAGCAGGGTGTCTGGGAGGTGGCTGTGATGTCATAAATACCAGGCCAACCTGGAGAACTCTAAGGGGGGCCCCCGTGGTGCAATAAGGCAGTGGTGCTGTTGAAGGAACAGTTGCAGGGAGATCTACGGCCCAAGGAAGGGGCCGCGCATGGTGTCCACGTCCCCTGGAGGCCGTGCTCCCTTTCCTCCATGCCGCTGCACCCACTGCCCAGTGCCTAACCCAGCGGCCCCCAGAGCGGGGCTGGACCCCAAGGCCAGGTACACATGTGCTTTCAGGCACCATACCAGCTTCCTCTTGGAGTAATTCATTTGGTAAATTTTACTGAGCTCCCACTATTGCACACCCATTCTGGGAGCTGTACTCAGTAAACAATACCCATGAAAGCCCTCTGCTTCACGTGTGCGTCTAAAGAGCTAACTCCCCTGGTTGAAGCCACAGTATGAGCCGGCGGTTTGGGCTCTGCCGCTGACCCAAAGCCCACGGCCAGCCAGAGCCTAGCCACCCGCCCCCACCCAGGGCACCCCTCCCACGGCACCTGTTCCATCAGACTGATCCCAAGCCACAGCCTGGGCCGCTGGTCTGCTGCTCTGCCAATTCTTCAGCTCAGCCGCTGGTGTGAAATATCGTAAAGTCTTTCAGGAGTGTTTTGGAATCCTAGCTTCTGTAGGAGGTGGCTCTTACTGAGAATTTCTTTCCTTTTTCCTTCCAGCCCGACATGATTTCATCAGTATTTTAATGAGTAACAGAAAGCGGGTCTGGGGGCAACATTGCTCATATCTTGCCCCCTCCTTTGTCATCTACTGGGATGCCCCTCTCCTGTGTCCTTTTAAGCTCTCAGTTTTCAGTACATTTAGGGTTGCCCTGCTCAGCACCATGTGTCCTTTTAATGACATTTTTTGCTGGATTGTGTAGGCAACCTTTTTTATATAGGAGGTGTTCCTTTGAGATGCTGCCAACCTGATCTCATCGGGAGTTTATGAGAAAACCCAATATGCCCCAGTCCTACCACTGCAGGGGCGCGAGCCAGCGAGCCAGATTTTCCCGCGGCTCCAGCGCAAACACGGCTGAGTGTCTCCCGCTCCGTCCCGCGCCGACTGGCTCCAGAGAGGTCCCTGGGGCTCCTCGCTCCTGCCAGAATGCTCATGACATCACTCATATTATTAATAATTACAGGTTATCCACAGATGGACGGGCAGATGGACACACGGCGACAGAGATTTGTTTAATCTCAGCAAGGCCATTTCCCGACATCTTTCTCCATGCCCACTCTTGCTGCCTCCCTGGAGGAAAAATTTTAATAAAAAAAAAATGTCTATGAAAGAAAAGTGAAAATCCCATTGGAGGTTTTGTCGCACCCCCCCCCAACTTCAGGAGGAAAAAAAATGACCCATCCCCCTCCCTTCCTCAATATCATCTGCGCAACATGTTTCTCTGTGAGTCTTTGAACAGTACCCATCTCAGAAGAAAGGCACCTTGCTGTTCCTCAGTGGAGGTTCAGTTTGTTCAAGCCTGACCTCCAATCCCAAATCCGGAGAGGGAGGGGGAGTAAGAGTCTGACCTTACACGTCTCACTGCCTGGTCCCCAGTTACTTCCGGGTCTTCCAGAAGGGAAACAGAGCTTCCTTCTACAGCTGGAGCTTGAACACTGGGCTCCTGTCCTTGGTCAGCTTTAGAGGTGACCATCCCACATGCTCGAGATCTGAGGTCGTTTGGCTAGACCAATGCTGCCCTTGGCACAGACCCAGAAGAGACTTGGGTATGGCAAGCTGCCAGCCAGCTGACCCTAAGAGCTCTGAAGGGAAGAAACTTCTGGACCTCGCGGTAGGGTGGTCCAAATGTTCATGCCTCACGCTGTTACTAGCTGCGCTTATGGCCCACGCTCCACACTTGTTCAGACTTCACCTGAAGCATCATTGGCCTTTATCCTTCAGCCTCCTCACTCTTTCCTGCTGCTCTGTCTCATCCCCAGCTCCAAACAAGGGGTGCATGCATGCATGCTAAGTTGCTTCAGGGTCGTGTCTGACTCTTTGAAACCCTGTGCACTGTAGCCCACCAGGCTCCTCTGTCCATGGGATTCTCCAGGCATGAATACTGGAGTGGGTTGCCATTTCCTCCTCCAGAGGATCTTCCCGACCCAGGGATTGAACCCACATCTCTTACATCTCCTGCATTAGCAGGTGGGTTCTTTACCCCTAGCACCACCTGGAAAGTCTCACCCCCCAAACACTGCCCAACAGAGAACCCAGATGTAATAAAAATGTGACAATCTCCTCTCCCTGTTCCAGAGAACATGAGTCTAAGTATAAAACATTTACATCGTGTGTTCTAGGATCTTAAAGGACAGAATCTTAAGAACTTTGCACATCATTGAGCTGGGCCTACCCGGTCCTTAGATGCCCTGCTAGCACCTCTTAGCTCTATGGACTCTGGACTCCTCATATATGTGGTTGTGGATTAAGAAACGTATCTGGTGTATTTGCAGCTGGAGTAAGAAAGACTTAGTCACAGCATCTTCCAACCGGAAAACAATTTTCAGAAAACAGCTCACCTTCTAAGTATCTCTACACAAAACATGTTGGAACAAAAGAGCTGCTGATCATTTTTTAAACACTCAGGTATTTGACTGCGTCACCCACCTCATGCTGTGTTCCTGCCAAGGCTCTCCATGTGTGAAAACACCACCTGGCCATCAGAGATTTGGCCACTGGGCTTGGATACAACTCATGCAAACCTGGACTAAAACTGCCAAACAGTTCCTTATTGCCCAGACTCAGAAATACTGTGTCTTCCGTGGGTTCATCACAACCCCATGATTATCAACTGAACCTGTATTTTTTTCTCTGATAAAACCCAACCCATATAAAATGCTTGAAAGGTTGCCAAAACAGCCACGTTTTAGAATATGCCAGTTCTCAACAGTGGTCTTCATTTATATAGAATGCCCGCTGCATAGTCACTGCTTAAGAAATGCATTTGTCTTCAATAAAAAAGCTGCATAAATATATAAAAATGTGGATTCCATCCTCCAAGTGAAATATCCCTCATCCCAGTGCAAAGGGCAGGGTCATGCTGAAATGAGTTAATGGCGGAGAGAGAAAGCCACCTGGCTGTCCTGTTGAGGCACACAGCTTATTAAATATTGAAACTCTTTAGAAAGATCTGCTGACCGCAGAGTCCAAATCATCTGTGGTGACTGAAAATAGGTGATTTTTGCAAATCGCACCCAGCCATACCTGCCTGCTCAACTGAGGCACCAGCTGCCAGCATCGGGTCATTTTTCCCATGGCACACACAGGTTTATGACGCTTCCTCCCCCGTATTATCAACCAGCAGAAACGCATGTGCAGACCAGTTGGCCAGGCTGAGGCTCTGGTCTGAGGCCAGCCACTGCCGCCCAGCTAACTGGCCCACCTGGGGCTCCCACCTTTGACCTGGGCCTCATTAGCACTGCACTTTTGCCCCCTGAGCCAACGAGGCTGCTGAAATATGAATCAGCTGTCTTCTCCCAATTCCCCATGCCACGAGCAGAGGTGCTAATGAACAGGCAGTGGCCGAAGAGCGCGGTGGGAGAAGAAACAGACTTGGGGAAGCCACAAACTGGATGGTCTACCTCTGGCCAATGGCGATGCGAATTGTGATGCTGTGCATACAAAACCCATCCACCCAGCAGGCTCCTCTGACCCCTTCTGCCAGGGTGTTCAGGCCTCCCCATCCCCACCACCCCTCTGTATTCATCACGTGTGCACCCCTCAGACGTTACCCTCGTGGACTTGAAACCAAGAATGTTCCACCAGTTGCAGATACCACTTATGTTTGAAAGGGAAAAAGTAAAACTGAAAAGTGTGCTGAAATGAAATGCTTCACTTCCTAACTCTAAAATCATGCATGAGTTCATCAGAGCTAGAATTTGTTTGCCACCAGGCCCCAGTTCTGCAGATACCCGGCGCCTGGGCGGGTCCGCCAGGGAGTCCCTGCACCCTACCCCAGCCCCTGCTCCGCTGGAGAGCTTGTAGGGTGCATTCCACCCACCTGCACCCCTCCCCTCGGGTCACACCATCTCCGTGGTCTGGTCTCTTCCGACCCCAGAGGACTCTGATAGCTCTTCATAAGCCAAACATTCCACTCCCTCCTGAAACCCGCCTGCATTTTGGACTGTGACCTTGCTCGCCCTTCTTGAAGCGGATGTTTTCCACATCATCACGCTCCAACTCCACGAGCCTCATCTACGTAGTAGTGCTGAGGCTGGCATGGCAATTCCATTTTTCTTAGCAGTACTCAGACATCATCATTTATCTTAAAAATTGGCACATTTCTCCAAATACATTCATGAGAAGGTTGGGTGTCTACTCCAATGAGAGTCAGAATCTTAAAGAAAGCATCTCCACCTCTTTTTCCACATCCTAAAGCTACTATGAAAAAAAAAAAAGATAGGATGATGTGTTCTATGGAGGCAGAGATTTGGGTGAAATAGACATTGAAATGCATGAGGTGAAATATATCCGAAAATATAAGCTCAAAATTTCATTCCGTAATGAAACAAATACTGAGCGGAGGGAAAAATTCTAATCGCATACATAGAGATCAAGAACATATTGCATTTCTATGTAAAACAAACTGATTTCTCACAACTCAGAAAGAAATTAGAATTATTCATTCATAACTTCATAGATGAGGTTTTGCCTCTAACATTCCACTAATCCCTGTTTTCATCACAACTGGGAAAGAAACAGCAGAGCTTTTTACTTTGGGGACATCTGAGCTCCTCAGGGGGAGAAAGAGATGGATTCGGCCTATTTTGTTAAGTGTATCATCAATAATTCTGGGCTAAGGCCATATGCCCCAGTTCCCCTCAAGAAGCAGTGGAATAGAGTCCCCCACATGGCCTACGGCATTGGGCACACCAGACTCTGCTCCAGAGGGGTGAGGCCTGCAATTAGCCCATTGCCAAGGACAAGAGCATCCAGACATCAGAGGTTGACATCTTGGCTTCAACCAGGTGAGTGGAATCGAACTACATTAGATGAAGGCTCCTGACTTAAAGGAAAGCAGCCTCTTCTTCAAGTGGCAAAGGTCTATTTACCATCCCCTCCGGAATAAACCTCACCATCTGCAGATAACACTGGCTCTGAAGAGTCACTGCCCATCTGTGAGGCTATCAGAGGTCTCTGCGTCCAGCAAAAAGTATCAGGAACCCCCTGCCTCGAACAACCAGTACTCCAAAGTGAGACAAGGAAATATCACTCTGCCATGCTGAGAAAACACTGCCAGCAGAAGCCAGGGACCCTTGCACGTGGGAGATGTGGCCTGCCAAGACCTTCTTATTGCTTCACTTGGGTTGCTGATTCAAGTTTAAATCAACAAGGACATTGTGTGTGTGTGTGTGTGTGTGTGTGTGTGTGTGTGTGTGTGTGTGTGTGTGTCCATGTGCCATATTCCAACAAGGAGGAGGTGGTTGAAGACAGTTTTAACTGGCCTGAGATCTCTGCCTGGACTCCTACAGTCTGGAGGCATCAATGCCTTCCTTTCTGGAGTGGAAGAGGGGGAGATGGGGAGACAAGTCTCTGCCTCTTTTTCAAATCTCCTCTAAAATCAACTGGCAAGGCAGGTTTCCACCATTCCTTGGATGAAATTCACAGCAGCAGTAAAGCTGTTCAGTCGTGTCTGACTCCTTGCGACCCATGGACTGTAGACTGCCAGGCTCCTCCATGCATGGGATTTTCCAGCAAAAATACAGGAGTGGGTTGCTATTTCCTTCTCCAGGGGATCTTCCCAACCCAGGGATCTCCCACATTGCAGGAAGACTCTACTGTCTAAGCCACCAGGGAATCCTGTAAATTCATAGATGGCTTTAAATCCAGGGCTGCATGTTATAGAAGTCAGTTTCCTGGAACCAGAGGCCACCATGAAAGCAATCACCTTGTGCTTGCTGCTCTTTGTAAAGACCCTGAAAACCCCATAGGTCCCCCAGGTCAGCCATCCTCAACGATTCATAACTGTGACTGGTTCTACAGTCATTCACAAATCGCTCCAAACAGGGGGAGGGATGACCACCCCCTTCCCCGGCAACACACATCTAGTTCTCATTGGTGAAAAGTTTCAGATCATTTCAATGAAGTATACCGGCTTAAAATTAAATATCATTTATAAACACAAAATTTATTTTATAATACTAAGTACAAGAACTGACTTTTCAAAAACCATGCCAGGGGAGTCCAACTAGACAGAATGTTCTTTAGATATGTTATGGGTGAGTCGTGTCTTTTCAAAGATGCTAAAGTCCTAGCCTCCAGTTCCTGTGACCCTGTTTAGGATCACTTAACAGATGATCAAGTGAAGATGAGGCCATGGGGGGAGGGGTTAATCCACTGTGACTCACGTCTTTAAGGAAAAGGGAAGTTTGGGTACAGCGGCAGACACAGAGGGATGACAATATGGAGACATAGGAAGAAGGCATAGTCTCCAGGCCATGGAGCAACTGAGCCCCCAGGAGCCAGGGGACAGGCCTGGGGCAGACTCCTCCTCACAGCCTTGGAGGGAACCAGCCTGGATTTCAGGCTTCCAGCCTCCAGACTGAGAGACGGCACATTTCCGCTGTGGGAGCCCTGAGTCTGTGCTATTTGTCTCAGCAGCTGAGCTGTCTGATACAAGGCGTTTGCCCAGTCCACTCCCTTGTTACATCTACATCTTTGGCAGATCTCACTGGCTCTGTTCTCTTTGAGGGTGGGGGCTTTCCTGTGCCCTCAAGACCCCCCTGAACTTCTGTGGGGTGGTTATTAGATGACTAGTCTTAGGAGACTGAACATACAAACAGACAATGGCCAGATGATGGACGAGAGTGGACTCTGACCCGTGCCTCCAGCTGTGACCATCCCAGGAAGCCAAACCACAGCCTCTGCCATCGTCAGCCCAGAACAGTCAGGGCGGGTCAGCGACTGCCAGCTTCCAGGATCCTGGCTCCCACCTCTGATGCAGAACCAACCAGAGAAAGTCAAATACACACCCCAGTCTCCCCACGTGGGATGTTCAGCTTCCAGGAAGCTGCCTCCAGCTTTTCCAGACTCAGTCGGGGTATACCTGGAGCCCACCCCTCCACTGGCTTTTCTACCATAAAGCTCTTCTGGTCCTCCACCTCCTCTGAGTCTCTGCCAAGCATAAGGGATGGTGGCTGAGCCTCTTGCTAAAGCCACCTCTGAACAAACAGTCTCTCAGCTGTGTTCTCTTTTGGGTGGTCCTCATTTCTCTCTACAGACTGACTCCCATACTATGTCACATGTTCCATAGGGGGGAGCACATTATAGGTTTCAGGAAATAATTTCTGAATGGTATTAATACAAAAATGAAAAGAAAATGAATGTACACTGCATTGACATAACAAAAATAAATAAATATTTGTTGAAGGAGTAAATGGGTTTTGCCTAGCTTGGTATCTGAAGACAATGAAACACCACCATGAAATGTATTGCTGAGGTGTGCTTGTGTTTGGTACTCTGGGCTTTGGTCAAACTGTGGGAAATGGCCAGATTGTGAGTTTCCAGTTTCCAATGTAACATGCATTATTCTTTCAGCCTTATTTATTGTGGTGTTTTTCAAATTATAATAAATTTGCTTTCTTCTGAATATTCAGATGCTTCAAAAGGTGCCCAAAGGATGCAATTAGCCCCTGGAGAAATATGCTATTATGTGTACATATCATGTTTTGCATAGGCTTTCCATCATCTACATAATTTATGTGCTTCTGCATAATTTTGCCTCTTTTTATGTTTTCTATGTGTTTGTGAGATAATCTAGAAGTCAGTTTCCTACTATCACGCACACAGAAAGAACTCGAGTCAGTTCCTTCACCCAATCTGCTTTCCTTCCAATGAACCCTCTTGCAGAAACCTCAGGAGACAGTTGCCTTTCATAGGCACCAAACATCAAGGCAGGAAAAAAGAAGAAGGTTCAGGGAGCTTTCAGGAATGAAACGGAACCTTGTCCATTTTCATATTCTTCTGGGTATTCACTGGGGCCTCTGATGGATGGTGCTAGCATTTTAAAGCTCTTTAAACTGTTTATAATCCTCACTTTGGTTTTGAAACAGAAAAATAATGCCAAAATTAATGGCTTTTTAAAGCTTCTTATGTGAGTTGGTTGCATACAAATTCCTCTAAAACTGAGACAGTCCCTCATCAAGGGAACAGGTAACTTGCACACATCTCTGGTTGGACTGTAATTGACTTTTCCTTCTCAGCTGCCTTTTCTATTTTCCATAGAGTTAATTTCTGTCTCTCTGTGCTTTCTTTGCTGCTCGAACCTCCTAACAGAGTGGTATATGGATTTGATGTGCCTTGCTGAGCAGTGACTGCAAGTGGAAAGCAGGCTTTGTCTACAGGTCAGCCCTACAACCTTGCCAGTCCTGTCAAAAGTTTCCTAAGTCTCCTTTGTCATGAGGAAATAGTGATATAAACTTAATACCGCACATGCCCTTGTCTGGGCCAAAACCTGGACGTAAGGCAGATCAGAGTTTTAGAAATTACCCTACAACTTGCTTCATTCATATAGATGAGAAAATGGAGATGAGGGGAGGTCTGGGAGGACCCTCCCCACAAGCCTGAGTGGTGGAGGAAGGTGTCAGCATCTGCAGGAGTCCCTGAGCTTTCTGACTCCCTGTCTAGACCTATTTTGGAGGGAAATTCAGGTGAGAGCGGCTTTCACTAATCCACACACATCACAGCCAGGCTATGACACACACTGAAAGAAAGCAGACAGCTGTGGAAAAGGGTGCCGCATCCCCACCCCCAGGACTGGAGCAAACCCCACTGACCACAGGTGCCCAGAGCTCTTCCAGGTACCCATGAACATGATACATCTTTTCACTGCTCCCCAACCTGGGACATGAGACCCTGAGCAGTTAGACATGACTGGAGAGACCACCAAGTCCACCCCGTGTACTATCTACATAATCTTTGCAAAGCCACACCCAGAAGCCCCCCAAGAGAGGCTGAGCAGATGGTACCAGAAAAATAGTAGATAGATTCTAGGACAAGTTTTTTTTTTTTTTCCCCGAACATTCTTATCAAATAAACCAAAAAAAATTTTTTTCCTAACAGAGCACAATGAATACTTGTCACACTGAAAGTGGAGCTCAGGTTAAAAGGAATGTTGGTTTAAAATTTATAATTTCTACAGAATAAATACCAGCATCTGTGAATGCCAGGGCAAACACTCACAGAACTGACAAAAGTGAGGCATCCAAATGAAAAATATACCCTCCTCGTCACAGCATGAAGCAAGGGAGGAAAACACATCACTTACGCTGGCATCGTTAATATCAGGCATCTGGAAATCATGCCAGAAATGAGAACCGAGGGTCCAAAGCAATCCATCCTCAGCACCGTAGACTGTGGGGTCTTGCCCCAGGTCCTGTGCAGTATCAGCACAGATGTGTGAGCTGAAGAGGCTGCTACTTCCTTTGGGAACCCTTCTGCATAATACTGACCCTGGACCACTGTCCTCCACCCTCTCTCCTCCCAGGTGCTACCTTTGGCTCCAGCTTTTATCTCTGCCTTTTCTGATTGTTCTCTTCTTCTCCAGCTCACCCAGCACAGCATCTTCATTCTGATAGAGGTTCTTTCTTATGTAAGGTGCAGACTGTTCAAGACCCTGTCTCACTTTAATACCCAGATCAACTGTCCTCCTGGTGTGAATGAGCAAACCAAGACTTGGGGAGAAGGGAGAAGAGGCTGGCTGAGGAAACGAAGGGGAAATCAGAGTCTAGACTTAGCTGGACTCAGTACAACACTTAGAAATCTTCCAACTGAAGAGTCACTGTCTTTTAATAATAATGAAGAAAGCGCCTGCATGCCCACATGTTTTATAAAAAATTGTTTGTTTGTTTCTTTTTAGCAAAGTGGTGATCTCAGCACAGGTGTCTAATTACTCATCTCACTGAAACACTGCTAAAGTACGTGCTATGCTTAGTCGCTCAGTCCTGTCTGACTCTTTGTGATACCATGGACTGTAGCCCACCAGATTCTTCTGTCCATAGAATTCTCTAGGCAAGAATACTGGAATGGGTTGCCATGCCCTCCTCCAGGGGATCTTCTCAACCCAGGCATCAAACCCAGGCATCTCCTGCATTGCAGGCAGGTTCTTTATCATCTGAGGCAACAGGGAATCCTCTGCTGAAGTATAAAAGGAGACCAAAAATAGTAAATAAGCTAGATGTGGGTCTTAACCTTCCACAGTCCTTGCATTCGACAGGAGCTGGCACATGTGCACACACAGGGCACATTCTATCTCTCGACAGGGCACATGAGAGAGAAGGAATCTCTCTCACGCAGGTCACAATTTAGCAAATGCCCTCCTGGAAGGACCCATGGTTTATCCAACTAAGCAAAATCAGCAGAGGAGAGGACTGGTAGCTGAAGCAACAGGCAGCATGTAAGCGGCACCAAAATGTCACTGAAGGAATTCTGTTTCCATCAAGAATTCACATTGTTTAGGAGCAGAAGTTGGCAGAGAGCAAGGTACTAAAGCCTACCCTGAGCTATAGTAGCTCTCATGAACTACTGAATCATAAAAACAAATTACAAGGCCTTTCCTGGCAGTACAGGGGTTAAGATTTCATACTTCCAATGCCGAGGGTGTTGGTTCAATTCCTAGTCAGGGAACTAAGATCCTGCATGCAGGATGGTGCAACTAAACACACACAAAGAGCCTCTTGATGAAAGTGAAAGAGGAGAGTGAAAAAGTGGCTTAAAGCTCAACATTCAGAAAACTAAGATCATGGCGCCTGGTCCCATCACTTCATGGGAAATAGATGTGGAAACAATGGCGGACTTTATTTTTCTGGGCTCCAAAATCACTGCAGATGGTGATTGCAGCCATGAAATTAAAAGACGCTTTACTCCTTGGAAGGAAAGTTATGACCAACCTGCTGCTGCTGCTGCTGCTGCTAAGTTGCTTCAGTCGTGTCCAACTCTGTGTGACCCCATAGACGGCAGCCCATCTAGACAGCATATTAAAAAGCAGAGACATTACTTTGCCAACAAAGGTCCGTCTAGTCAAGGCTATGGTTTTTCCAGTGGTCATGTATGGATGTGAGAGTTGGACTATAAAGAAAGCTGAGCACCAAAGAATCGATGCTTTTGAACTGTGGTGTTGGAGAAAACTCTTAACAGTGCCTTGGACTGTAAGGAGATCCAACCAGTCCATCCTAAAGGAGATCAGTCCTGGGTGTTCATTGGAAGGACTTATGTTGAAGCTGAAACTTCAATACTTTGACCACCTCATGCGAAGAGCTGACTCATTTGAAAAGACCCTGATGCTGGGAAAGATTGAGGGAAGGAGGAGATGGGGATGACAGAGGATGAGATGGTTGGAGGGCATCACAAACTCGATGGACATGTGTTTGGGTGGACTCCAGGAGTTGGTGATGGACAGGGAGGCCTGGCGTGCTGCGGTTCATGGGGTTGCAAAGAGTCAGACACGACTGAGAGACTGAACTGAACACACACACACACGAATTATGTAAACAGTAAATTTTTTTTTATTTGTTTCTACTATTGCAATATAAGCTCTACACTGTCAGGAGCCATATCTGTCTCATTTCCAAGCTCAGCACGAAGTGAGGCACTCTGTCCAAAAATGGTGCAGGATCAATGCTCTGGATCAGTTCAGTTCAGTTCACTCGCTCAGTTGTGTCTGACTCTTTACGATCCCATGGTCTGCAGCACGCCAGGCTTCCCTGTCCATCACCAACTCCCGGAGCTTACTCAAACTCATGTCCATTGAGTCAGTGATGCCATCCAACCATCTCATCCTGTGTTTTCCCCTTCTTCTCCTGCCTTCAATCTTTCCGAGCATCAGGGTCTTTTCAAATGAGTCAGTTCTTCACATCAGGTAGCCAAAGGATTAGAGCTTCAGCTTTAGCATCAGTCCTTCCAATGAATATTCAGGACTGATTTCTTTTAGAATGGACTGGTTGGATCTCCTTGCAGTCCAAGGGACTCTCAAGAGTCTTCTCCAACACCACAGTTCAAAAGCATCAATTCTTCGGTGCTCAACCTTCCTTATAGTCCAACTCTCACATCCGTACATGACCACTGGAAAACCATGGCTTTGACTAGATGGACCTATGTTGGCAATGCTGTAGATAAGGCGACAAATAAATGGATGAGTCCAGTGAGGAATCCTCAAGGAAAGATGTGTCTTCTGGGACTGCCCAGGGCTCCCTCTCCTCCCCTTAGGGTGGGGCTGCTGATATCTTAGAACACAATTATGTCTGGTAATGTTCTGGCTCAATAGATGAGATGAGCATTATATCAATAGCAGCACAAGCACAGGGAAGGAAGAGCCCATCCCATCTCTCTATGGCTGTAACCACACTTGGAGAGACATTTCTACACTCAAAAATAAATGAAGAGCTAAGCAAGCCCCAGAGATTCTGTGATATCCAGAAACAAAGAAAACTATGTTTAAAAAAAAAAAAAGCTTGCAAAAATAAACCTCAGTAAAGTTGAAAAGCACCTATTGGAGCTCTCAAAAATACCTTTAAAAAATAAGAGAAGACGTTTCAGAAACAAGAGATGAAGAATGAATAAATAACCAACAGGATGAGAGGCAGTGAATAATTCAAAGGGAGTCAATACAGAACAAATTAAAGAAAAGAAATGATGTTGACATGGAACAAAACAGGACCTGAGGCTCTAAATGAGGTAAGTGATCCAGCAAGTAAACATCAGATCTGGAAAGGATCCTTGACCTTCCAAAGAGTGAGGGAAGAAGGACAAAACAATTAATATCATGAGAGAGAACACGACAGATGAGAAGGGCAGAGAGTGGAGACGGGCTATGGAGATGGTTGCGTTTCATGAAGAAAAGCCCAGAATAAATGGGACAGAAGCAAAATAAATCTTCCTAAAGTTGGGGGGGGGGTGGGGAAAAAGCTTGACTCTAAAGTCTGAAATGGATTTCCACTAGCAAAACTGGATTTGCACCAGAAATACACTGATTTGCACTAGAAATTTTGCATTAGATTTGTACTAGAAATACACTGATAATAGCCTCAAGTTTTAAGGATAAATAAAAAATGTAACAAGTATGCATGTGGGAAACAAAAGCAAAATTGAAACAAAGTTGCTTACAGAGAGTAAGTGAGGTTGGCCTCAAACTTCTCCTTTGTGACATTAAATGTCTTTATATTTTTGATATGTTTGGAAGCCCTGGAACACAGAAAAGATTCTAAAATATATTGGCAAGATGTTACTGTACAACTGGAAAGACAATTTTTTATACTTGATATTTATAGAGAATATGTTTTCATATGCATTTTAATTAAATTTAATTTAAAATTGAATATAAATATTCAAAGCAAAATTTTAATTTAAAATCTAAAATTTTTAAAAGGTAGTTACTTTCAGAAATAAAGTATATCAATAAATAGGGAAGATCAACATGGAAGATCATGTTACCAGTAATGGTGACTGAATCATTGGGATTAACTCTGACTGAAACAACAAACTGATTAAAACAATATTTTGCTTCACAAAATAGACATCCCCGTAAAAGCAGAGAAGAATGAAATGGTAATAGGGTTCCCCAGGCCATGTTCTGGAATGACTTGGAGAAGGCGGAATCACAAACCCCGAAGACCACGGAGGAGACCCCTCTTTTGGTCCTGGGCTATTTTGACGGCGTGAGGTGAACACCGACGTGGCCTTTCCATTCCCCACCTCAGGAGTCTATAGGAAAGGCCTCATAGGGATCAGAAAAGCATCAGGTCCTTTGGAGGCTGTGATCCCTGGGCGACTGCGTCTTCATACGTATCAGGGCCCCAGGCCCGGGTGGGACAAGGAAGATCAGGCCAGAATGCGGGGATGATAAATGGTGTTTGTTTTTTCTCCTTCTGAGTTACTTCACCCTGCGCAATAGTCTCTAGGTCTATCCACGTCTCTGTAAACAGATGGACATCAAGGGGGAAAGGGGGATGAATTGGGAGACAGGTATTGGCATATAAACTCTATTGATATTACATATAAAATAGATAACCAGTGAGAACCTACCGTGTAGCTCAGGGAACCCCACTCAGTGCTCTGTGGTGACATAAATGGGCAGGAAATCCAAGGAAGAGCGCGTATACGTGTAGGTAGAGCTGGTTCACTTTGCTGTGCATTAGAAACTAACACAGCCTCGTAAGCAACTATATTCCTTTTTTTTTTTTTTAAAGAATGTGGGCAGCAGGCATCTCCCTGAGGAGGGCACGGCCACACAAAGAGTAAATGTTCACAGGGCCACACAAGGAAATCAGCAAGAGGGGTGAGGAAGAACAGAAATCTATGAGAGCAGAAGCAACCCTGGAACGATCAGCAGAGAACTTACCTTTCCCATGCTTCCCACTGTTCAAGAACCAAACAACAAGATGGAAGCCTTCAGGGAATTAAAAAAATAAAATAAAATAAAACAATGAAAGAGGACAGAGCAGATTTGAAAAAGGACCAGAGAGTTTCTAAAAATGAAAGATAAGATGACTAAACATTTGACAAAACCAACAGACACACTTCATCAGAATGGACGATAGACAAAGAGAATTTATGAGCAAGAAGGAAAATAAAAAACAAAGTCCAGACCAAAAACTGGCACACCCTCAGGAGGGAGGGTCAGGAGTGTGGGGGACATATGAATACTCGGACAAGCACACCTATGTATGACCGGAGTTCTAGAAGTAGAGGAGAAAATGAAGAACAGGAAATATCTGATGAAATCATGAGTGAGAATTTTCCAGAACCAGTGGAAGACCCTAATACACAGACTCAAGAGGTCAAAACAATCTCAAATACAAAAACCAAAGAGAAATATCTAGAAAAGTCAAGTGAACCTGCAGAGAACTAAAGACAATAAACATAATTTAAGAGAAACTAAGGAAAGAAGGTGACTTTCCCCTGTGAAAGGTCTTCAGTGCAAGAGCGAGTTTCCGGGCAAGTACAAGCAACATAGTGACAATAATTATTTCTGTTGTTGCTGTTGTTTAGTCACCAAGAAGTGTCTGACGCTTTGGGACCCCGTGTACTACAGCATACCTGGCTTCCCTATCCTTCCGTACCTCCGGGAGTTTGCTCAAATTCATGTCCATTGAGCCTGTGATACTATCCGACAATCTCATCCTCTGTCACCCCTTTCTTCTCCTGCCTTCAATCTTTCCCAGCATCAGGGCCTTTTCCAATGACTCAGCTCTTTGCATCAGGTGGCCAAAGTATTGGAACTTCAGCTTCAGCATCAGTCCTTCCAATGAATATTCAGGGTTGATTTCC